>NC_092723.1:174471630-175071630 GCF_047496885.1 Scyliorhinus torazame | reverse complement strand
ATAATTCACTCTTCCCCATGTTTAACCTATACCCCGAAAATTCCCCGAACCTCCTCAAGATTCGCATAACCTCTATTATCCCCCCCGCTGGGTCCGACACGTATAGCAATAGGTCATCCGCGTATAATGAGACTCGGTGTTCTTTTCCCCCTCTAGTCACCCCTCTCCATTTCCCGGAGTCTCTCAGCGCCATGGCCAGAGGTTCAATTGCCAGCGCAAACAACAATGGAGACAGCGGGCATCCCTGTCTTGTTCCCCTATATAATCGGAAATACTCCGATCTATGTCGACCTGTAACTACGCTTGCCGTTGGTGCCACATAAAGTAGTCTAACCCAGCGAATAAATCCGTTCCCAAACCCAAACCTCCTTAACACTTCCCATAAATACTCCCACTCCACCGTATCAAATGCCTTCTCTGCGTCCATTGCCGCCACTATCTCTGCCTCCCCCTCCACTGAGGGCATCATTATCACCCCTAATAGCCGTCGCACGTTAACATTCAATTGTCTCCCTTTTACGAACCCTGTCTGGTCTTCGTGCACCACCCCTGGGACACAGTCCTCTATCCTCGATGCCAGCACCTTTTCTAGCAGTTTGGCGTCCACGTTCAATAGTGAAATAGGTCTATAGGACCCACACTGCATCGGATCTTTGTCCCTCTTCAAAATTAGCGATATCGTCGCCTCCGACATTGTCGGGGGTAGTGTCCCCCCTTCCCTGGCCTCATTGAACGTCCTCGCCAACAACGGGGCCAACAAGTCCACATATTTTCTGTAGAATTCCACCGGGAACCCGTCCGGCCCTGGGGCCTTCCCTGCTTGCATGCTTCCCAGTCCCTTAATAACCTCGTCCACCTCAATCAGCGCCCCCAGGCCTGCCACCGCCTGCTCCTCCACTTTCGGGAACCTCAACTGGTCCAGGAACTGCCGCATCCCCTCCTCTCCCTCTGGGGGCTGAGACCTATACAGTTCTTCATAAAAGGTCTTAAACACCTCATT
Source organism: Scyliorhinus torazame (assembly GCF_047496885.1). Lineage (NCBI taxonomy): Eukaryota > Metazoa > Chordata > Chondrichthyes > Carcharhiniformes > Scyliorhinidae > Scyliorhinus > Scyliorhinus torazame. The sequence continues at coordinate 175,070,630 of NC_092723.1, read as the reverse complement.
TATCTTTCCTGCCCTTCGCACGGTGTCTCCCCTTTCATCCCTAATTCCTCCTATCTCCCTCGCTGCTGCCCTCTTTCGCAGTTGGTGCGCCAACAGGCGACTAGCCTTTTCCCCATATTCATACCTCCTCCCCTGTGCCTTCCTCCACAGTACCTCCGCCTTTCTGGTGGTCAGAAGGTCAAACTCGGTCTGGAGTCGTCTCCTCTCCCTGTACAGCTCCTCCTCCGGGGTCTCTGCAAGTTCCCTGTCCACCCTTAAAATCTCCCCCAGTAATCTATCCCTTTCCTTGGCCTCTGTTTTCCTTTTGTGGGCCCCAATAGAAATCAGCTTTCCTCTGACCACCGCTTTTAGTGCTTCCCAGACCACTCCCACAGGGACCTCGCCGTCGTCATTGACCTCCAGGTATCTCTCGATACACCCCCTCACTCTTGCATACACTCCCTCATCCGCCATCAGTCCCACATCTAATCGCCAGAGTGTTCTCTGCTCCCTGTCCTCTCCTACTTCCAGGTCCACCCAATGTGGGGCATGATCCGAAACCGCTATGGCTGAGTATTCAGCTTCTTCCACCCTAGAGATCAATGACCTTCCTAAAACAAAAAAATCTATCCGGGAGTACACTTTATGGACGTGGGAGAAGAAGGAATACTCCCTAGCCCTGGGTCTAAGAAATCGCCATGGATCCACTCCCCCCATTTGGTCCATAAACCCCTTAAGTACCTTGGCCGCTGCCGGCCTTCTTCCAGTCCTTGAGCTGGATCTATCTAGCCCCGGGTCCAGCACCGTATTAAAGTCCCCTCCTAAAATCAAATTTCCTGCCTCCAGGTCCGGAATACGCCCCAGCATCCGTCTCATGAACCCCGCATCATCCTAATTTGGGGCATACACATTAACCAACACGACCTCCATTCCCTCCAGCCTACCACTCACCATTACATATCTACCTCCACTATCTGCTACGATGTTCTTTGCTTCAAATGCTACCCGTTTCCCCACCAAAATGGCCACCCCTCTGTTCTTTGTGTCCAGTTCTGAGTGGAACACCTGTCCCACCCATCCTTTCCTTAGCCTAACTTGGTCCGCCATCTTTAGGTGCGTCTCTTGGAGCATAACCACGTCTGCCCTTAGTCCTTTCAAATGCGCGAGCACTCGGGCCCTTTTTATCGGTCCATTCAGGCCTCTCACATTCCACGTGATCAGCCTCACTGGGGGGCTACCTGCCCCCCTCCCGTGTCGACTAGCCATTACCTTCTCTAGGCCAGTCCCATATCCCGCCTCCGCGCTCCCGCTCGCTCCCCCAGCGTCGCATTCCGCCCCCGACCACCCTCTCTTTAGCCATTTCCTTTTGGATTTCCGCAGCAGCAACCCAGTTGTCCCCCCCCACCCTGCCCCCCCCCCCCCCCCGCTAGATCCCTATCTAGCTTGATTGCTCCCCCCATATCACTTCCGTAAGTCAGCTGACTTCAACTGACCCTGGCTACTCCTGCTCGCTCCTCGACCCCCCTCCGGTGTGAGGGAACTCCCATCCGCCTTGCGCCTGTTTTCCCGCCTTATTCTTTCTGGCGCGGGAACATCCCTTTACCTGACCCGCCTCTTATGGCGCAGCTCCCTTTCCCCTCCCCCTCTCCTTCCCCATTCTCCGACTATGTCCCGCCTCTCCCCCCTCACCGGCGCCCACATTTCCCCAGTGTCCCCCCCCTTCCCTGTTTACTTCTCGATTAACTTTCACCATCCCATTAACAAAAACAATAATAACAACAATAACAGTTCCCTGCAGCATCAGTCCCTCAGTTCCGGTCCAGTTTCTCGTCATTGATGAAGGACCATGCTTCCTCCGCCGTCTCGAAATAATAGTTTTTGATGCGTGACCCATAGTCTTGCCGGCTGCAGCATCCCAAACTTCACCTTCCTTTTGTGCAAAACCTCTTTGGCTCGGTTGAAGCTCGCCCTCCTTCTCGCCACCTCCGCACTCCAATCCTGGGAGATCCTTACCACCGCATTCTCCCATCTGCTACTCCGCACCTTTTTAGCCCATCTCAGGACCTCTTCTCTGCCCTTAAGGCGGTAGAATCGCACGATTATCGCCCTCGGTGGTTCTCCCGCTTTTGGTCTTCTCGCCGGGATCCGATTTGCCCACTCCACCTCCATGGGGCCAGCAGAGGCCTCAGCACCCATCAGTGAGCTCAGCATCTTACTTGCGTACGCTCCACAGTCCACTCCTTCCACACCCTCCGGGAGACCTAGTATCCTAAGGTTCTTCTTTCGCGCTCCATTTTCAAGGGCCTCAATCCTGTCAGCACACTTTTTATGAAGTGCCTCGTGCGTCTGAGTCTTGACCGCCAGGCCCAGGACCTCGTCCTCAATACCTGACACCTTCTGCTCCACCACGTGAAGTTCAGTCTCCTGGGTCTTTAAAGTCTCCTTAAGCCCCTCAATTGCCTGTAACAACGGGGTCATTACCTCCTTCTTCAGCAGGTCCACGCACCGTCTCACCACCTCGTCCTGCTCAGGCCCCCATGTCACCTGTGGTTTCTCCGCCGCCATTTTGTTCCACTCCCTATGACCTTCTGGTTGCAGATTCTTCGGGCTGCAGCCACCGCCGCCGGTTTTTCCCTCCGCTGTTCGGGGTGGTACTCCCTTCCCTCGCGTCTCGCACCGGGTTTTTCGGCCGTCAAAGTCCCCGTTGGGGCTCTTAAAAGAGCCCGAAGTTCCGTCGGAGCTGGAGCCGCCGAAACGTGCGGCTAGCTCATCCCTGCCGCAACCGGAAGTCCACAGTTAATTATTAACATATAAACTACTCTCATCTACAACTAATCTCTGTACCATTATAAACTATGATCTGCTCTCACTCACACTATCGTTACTTCAGTATGTCTCTAGCTAACACCTTCACTTCTCTCCCCACAAGCCTTAGCACCAATGTCTTATATACTTGTAACTCTAGCTCCCTCTGGTGGCTGTTCTTAGATGTTTCATTAACCATTGCAGTTATGATAATACCACGCTGTTGTTTGCTTGGATATGGCGCAATTCTTGTCCATCTCAACATAATGAGGGAAATGCACTCACATTGTCAATCATGGGGCGCTCCTGGTAACTACCAATCAGCTAATCAGGGCTCAAGCATGTGTTTGTTCGTTGTCCAATGACTATCTTCCCTTGGCTGAATGCAAGTACAGCCTCCACAAGGTTATGCTAGCTCCAAGGTGACGCACTCATTGACAGGAGATTAGAACCTTGTGCAGTGGGCTCTCTCTACTAGTTGGTTTAGCAGTATTTCAGGGAATTGTTAGCGATTAACCGGGCAGCGTAATTCATTGATGGGATATGGAGGATTAGACATTCCAAAGTGTAAAGATGCATTCGCGGAGAACACAATAAAGGATTTACTAATAAGACCGTTCAGTAGCCACATGGCTGCAGCGAGCTCTCTATGTGTCTCCATGCCTAAGAGGACTCCACCCCCTCCAGGGGCGATTCCCCATTCTGAGCCCCAATTGCTCCACCAGGTCAGATGACCCTTTTCTGCTGTGCTGCCCTTAAAGCGACAATCACCACACAAAGGGTTCCAATACTTTCTGTTTAACTTTTGCTAACCCTACAATCCAGTGCCTTTAATAGACGGCGGTACCTGTTGAACAACGGTGAGACATTCGCTGGTAGTCTGTACGCCAGTTATAGAGCCCCACGGAAACTTAAACCTGAGTCCTGTCAAGCCATATCTCAATTTTCTGGTTTTGCTTATATCTCTATAATGAGAGAGTGGGCACAGCATGTAAGGGAACAACAACAATTTGCATTTATATAGCACCTTTAATGAAGCAAAACATCTCAAAGAACTTCACAGGTGTGCTCCCAAGCAAAATTTGCTACTCGTCAATGTTGCCCAGATCACATTCACTTGCTGCACAGCTCCTAATACCTGATCCAGCCACACTGCACCTCCCCTTTAAGCGGTGAAGTTTTATGCAGTGCAGGCTTGGTGCTGTTCCAACCCCCACGAGGGCCACAGGGGAAACAACCATTGATCTCCCTGATGGGCCTGGCGGAGTACGAGCTCCCCAGGTACGGAGCAGAGGCCAACCAACTGGGGGCTCATTAAGGCAGGGATAAAAGCAGGCCCACCTCAGGGCCTGGTGAGACCTATCCAACCAGCAAGGTCTGCATTGGGAGCGAGATGCTGTGATAAGCCTGGAATTGTAAATATGAAAATAAATTCACCTTCGCTGAAGACTGCTTCCTTATGAGTTATTAGAGGTGCCATTCGCAGTATAGAGGCCCCTGACCCAGCGTACAGCCAGTCAATGCTGGCTGGTTGCTGAAATCATTGGCAGGCAGCACAAGCTTTGCGTGCAGTCAAAGGCCGCTAGTTAATCCCACCTTGCGATCCTCTGGCTCGTTTTCGGAAACTAAATCCATATCCCACGGTTACCTGGAACCAAGCAAAAAAAACTTCAGGAAAAGTTATATGGACTCTATGTATCATTGAATCATCAGACTTGTGTTTTTTCTCAACTTTCCCTTTTTAATAATATTTATAGCTATTTTAATTGAGGCTTCAAATGAAGGATTCTTCCACTGCTGCTGACTAGGTTGCATTTTTAATAATTTCAAAGACCTTCTGGATTAATCAAGTTATGAGGACGTTTCTGAAGGGAAAGCATTATTATTCGTCAGTCTGGCACCAGATAACATAAATACATCCTATTGAAATAGAGTAGGGATCTTTCACAACTGGTGTGCGCCCTGGGGGATGGGGTGCATCATCACCCCCAGGAATGATATTTAAGTTTAATTAGTTAAATTTCCTTTCAGGTTTTCATTTTAGTACCTGTGCCTCAGCAAGGGCTGTCACCCCTATTACGATCACTGACCAGACCCCCAGCAGTGGCTAGGGTGCCAGACAGAAACTCCAATATTTTATTTTAATTTTGTAAGACTGTGAGGAAAGGATACCTCGCTCCAGAAATGATTGTGGCATATTGAAAGAAACTTTATTACAAACACAGTATTAACATCTTTAACGTTGCACCGAAAAATAGCTTACAATTACCCGTTGAACAATACTACTCAACACAGTGAATACTATACCCTTAATTGCTATCTTTATTCCCACTTAAACAACAAGAAAACAATCACCTCGGCTTTCAATCCACCTTAAATACCAATGGCACAGAAGAATATTTGTTTTACAGGGTTATATCCTTTGAGAAAGAGACCTTGGCTCTGCTTTACAGAAATACCTAACTCCGGTTTGATCCATGCAGGAACTCTGGCTGCACATCTTCTAAAGCTGTTTCAGCTGGCTTGTTTCAGCTCACAGGAACAAAGGAATTAGGGGCAGAAGTGGGCAATTCAGCCTTTCGAGCCTGCTCCACCATTCAATCAGATCATGACTGATCTCTTCCTGGTCTCAAATCCACCTCCCTACCTGCTCCTCATATCCCTTTAACCCTTTTTTTATATCAGAAATATATTTCCTTCTTGAAACTATTTAATGATTCTGATTCCACCGCACGATGGGGGCAGCCAGTTCCACAAATTCACCACCCTCTGTGTTGCTAACCTTTGCCTTAGTTTAATTGCTCTGTTTTATCACCTTTGCTCTTGAGTCTAAAGGTATCTTTCTGATACCGCCACGAGGTTCAAGTCCGAGTAATGATCAATAATCCAATACACTGCTTAGTAAGAGTTAAATCAAAGCACATTTATTATACACAGTAATCACTACTCATGTACAAATTCTACGTCTAAGCTACTTCTACTACTAACAGGCCAATACTTAAGAACAACAAAGAACAAAGAAATGTACAGCACAGGAACAGGCCCTTCGGCCCTCCAAGCCCGTGCCGACCATACTGCCCGACTAAACTACAATCTTCTACACTTCCTGGGTCCGTATCCTTCTATTCCCATCCTATTCATATATTTGTCAAGATGCCCCTTAAATGTCCCTATCGTCCCTGCTTCCACTACCTCCTCCGGTAGCGAGTTCCAGGTACCCACTACCCTCTGCGTAAAAAACTTGCCTCGTACATCTACTCTAAACCTTGCCCCTCTCACCTTAAACCTATGCCCCCTAGTAATTCCCTCTACCCTGGGGAAAAGCCTCTGACTATCCACTCTGTCTATGCCCCTCATAATTTTGTATACCTCTATCAGGTCGCCCCTCAACCTCCTTCGTTCCAGTGAGAACAAACCAAGTTTATTCAATCGCTCCTCATAGCTTATGCCCTCCATACCAGGCAACATTCTGGTAAATCTCTTCTGCACCCTCTCTAAAGCCTCCACATCCTTCTGGTAGTGTGGCGACCAGAATTGAACACTATCCTCCAAGTGTGGCCTAACTAAGGTTCTATACAGCTCTATAACTTGGAACTGGCCCACCAGGTCAGGGAAACGAATGGCCTTTCGTTCGGGTTCTGAGCCTGCGGGATTCAAAGATTGGTAGCTAGGAGCGCCTATCTCGTAGCGTTGAAGTAAGAGTTACTGGATATCAGCAGTGGCTGGACCGGTCACTGTCGAGGGTTGGTACGCGTTGCTGAGTGACACGGTCCAGGAGAGAAGCAGAGGGCCAATTTGAACTTGGGCTTGATTCTTATAATCCCCAGGGGCTTCCTGCCTTTCGGGGCGGACCCTGTACCTGGTTCCAAGTGATTAGACTTTGTCCCAATCACCTGGTTCGATTTTCTCCAATGCTGGAGCGGTTCCCTGATCGATGGGCGGTCTTGAGGTGCTCGTTCACCTCCCATTGTGTAGGCTTCTGCTGGCGCCAAAGAGTCTGGTTTGGCTTTGTGTCTAAATGTTGCTCATTGTTCCCAGGGAATGCTCATTAATATGCAGATGGCTGGTGTTTTGTTATGCTGATGGTTGCTGGTATCGATCTTGTCTGGCCTTTCCAGAGGTAAATACAAAGCCAATCTGCAGCTGCTCGTTTCTGTCCTGTTGGCTGACTTTCCCATCAGCCTTTGCCGTTCGCCATTTTAAATCGGGTGTTAGCCATTTTAAATCGGGAGTTAGCCATTTTACCTGGCTACATTTGCGAGAAGTAGTTCCTCCTCATCTCAGTTCTAAATCTAGCGCCTCTCGACCTATATCCGTGACCTCTTGTTCTAGATTGCCCCACAAGGGGGAACATTTGGTCTGTTTGACTATATCAATCCCTTTTTGTATTTTATACACCTCAATCAGATCCCCTCTCATCCTTCTAAACTCCAGCAAGTATAAGCCCAAACTGTTTAATCTCTCCTCAGACGTCAACCCTTTCATCCCCGGAATCAATCTGGTGAACCTCCTCTGAACTGCCTCCAATGCCACCACATCCTTCCTTAAACAAGGAGACCAAAACGTTTTACTTAATTTGGAGTACCCAGTTAATTTTTTCCAATTAAGGGGCAATTTAGCGTGACCAATCCACCAACCCTGCATATCTTTGGGTTGTGGGGATGGAAATCATGCAGACACGGGGAGAATGTGCAAACTCCACACGGTTAGTGACCCAGAACAGGGATCGAACCTGGGACCTTGGCACCATGAGGCAGCAGTGCTAACCACTCTGCCACAATTGCAACATCACTTTTTTTCTTTTATACTCCAGTCCTTTTGCAGTAACGCTAACATTCCGTTTGCCTTGTTAATTGCATGCTGTACCTGCATACCGACTTTCGGCGATCCATGAGCAAAGATCCCTCTTGTCCTCAGACAAGTCTGCATTGCTTTAAAGACTGATAATCTTTTTATAACTAATCTGCGGAGAGCAGAACCTGACTTGCGGTCCCAGCTTCTACCAGAACAGAACTGAACTGAAAATACTTTCTCATAAAGCTGATGCCTTAGCTCCACCCAGCAATTACATGATCTCACCAAGCTGAAAACTAATTAACCCCCCTGGGAATCCCCTTAATCAAAACAAAACTGCATTAGCCCAAGCTTTTTATGATGGTTAATTGCACCTCTGGCTCCGAGAAGCTTTGTTGTCCTTCAAACCAAGATTATTTTAAAACATGACTTCAGCATTCAAACGCTCTCTAACCCAGGCTTTTAACCCTTACTTCACCAAATACTTATAAAAAATATAGCTCAAATTCCGACATTCATTACACCCCTTCTCATTTAGTGGAATGGTGGTCTTTATTGTAAGGGGTGGAATATAAAGTAGGGAAGTCTTGCTACAACTGTACACGCAGATTTGGACACAAAGGATGAATCGCGGGAGAGTCCCAAATCGGCTCCGCGCCGAGCATCCGGCCGATTGCGAGTCATCCGACATCAATCTGCCCGGCATAATTTAATCCGGATATCGCCTCCGCTGCCCGCGATCCAGATCTGCGTATTTAATCCGGATATCGCCTCCGCTGCCCGCGATCCAGATCTGCGTATTTAATCTGGATATCGCCTCCGCTGGCCGCGATCCAGATCTGCGTATTTAATCCGGATATCGCCTCCGCTGCCCGCGATCCAGATCTGCGTATTTAATCCGGATATCGCCTCCGCTGCCCGCGATCCAGATCTGCGTATTTAATCTGGATATCGCCTCCGCTGGCCGCGATCCAGATCTGCGTATTTAATCTGGATATCGCCTCCGCTGGCCGCGATCCAGATCTGCATATTTAATCCGGATACCGCCTCCGCTGGCCGCGATCCAGATCTGCGTATTTAATCCGGATATCGCCTCCTCTGGCCGCGATCCAGATCTGCGTATTTAATCCGGATATCGCCTCCTCTGGCCGCGATCCAGATCTGCATATTTAATCCGGATATCGCCTCCGCTGGCCGCGATCCAGATCTGCGTATTTAATCCGGATATCGCCTCCACTGGCCGCGATCCAGATCTGCGTATTTAATCTGGATATCGCCTCCGCTGGCCGCGATCCAGATCTGCGTATTTAATCCGGATATCGCCTCCGCTGGCCGCGATCCAGATCTGCGTATTTAATCCGGATATCGTCTCCGCTGGCCGCGATCCAGATCTGCGTATTTAATCCGGATATCGTCTCCGCTGGCCACGATCCAGATCTGCGTATTTCAATGAGCCGAATGGCCATTTTGAATTTTGAAAAGGTGCCCCAATGTCTGTGGGCTTGAGGGTTCCTCACACCCAGTACCCATGGGTGATGCGCCCCTGCCTCCCCCCCCCCCCCCCCCCCCACCACTGCAGACACAAATATTACCACCTTCTCCCAAGTGACATCCAGCTATGAGGGCCCCTTTTTCAGGCCCCCCATCCCCACTTTTGGGCCGTCCTTCACCCCCCTCCCCTTTTATGGGCATGGGCCCCCTCAGGTCCCGATACTTGGCAGTGCCAACCTGGAAACCGGGCACCCTGGAATGCCAGCGTGGAACCTGAGAAGTGCCCCTGGCACCCTACTAGTGCCAACTGGGCACCCTGGCTGTGCCAGGTTGGTGCTGTTGGGGTGCCCGGTTGGCACTGCCAGCGCGTACGGATGCCAGGGTAGTGCCAGGGTACTGTCCGGCCCTGTCTCCGACTACCCAAGGGGCTCCAATGGTCTCAAAGGCCCCCATGTGACCATGACGGAGACTAGTACCAGTCGGCGTCCGGGTGAAGCCTCGCCAGTGACTCCTGGGTGCCTGGAGAATGGGGCATTGAGATGGCAGTGAATATTTAAATGAGCCATATCATTATCTGGATCACGCCCGGCGAGCGCGTGATCCAGATCGTGCCGGGTGACTTAGTCCGAGTTCTCGTGCCTGGCATGAAGCCCGATCTGGGCCTCTCCTGCGACTCACCTGACGCTCCCCACCAGGAACGACCAGGTGGCAGAATCGCGGTCATTATTGCACCTTCTGTGATGGCCATTTTGAAATGTTCTTTCAGATGCTTTATGAATAAAGTAGACTTTTGCAAGAAAACAAACGTTCGCACTAGTTCACTGCTTGCAGCTACTTTATAAAAGCTGGTGCGAATTCACATCACAATTAAATGAATCCAAAGGCAGGATGTGAGTCACTTTTGTGTCACAATAACATTTGAAAATCTTGCTAAAAATACATTCCATGGCATATTGCAAACTCCGTGCAAGCACATACGATCATGAAAGATTTTTATTATTTTTGTCAATCCCTCACATTTCTCTTTGAGGTCCGAGTCTCTGAAACCTCCCTGGCTGAAATACTGCGAGTCCCGAAGAGAAAACAGTTGTCAGATTTCAATCAGAAACAAAACCCTGTGGGGGGAAAATGGACCAAGAGCGGGGACAGCCAGAACGTTTAATCATTGTTTGAGACTGACAAGCTAAAGGTGCAACATAACATGATGCTTCAGGCAGCGTTAAGGCACCAATACACGCACAGCCATCAGATCGTAAGATAGATGTCGATAAAAGCCATTCCGTGTATCTGAACTCAGCCATCCAGAACAAACCTCATCAGATCTAACTGTTCCAAAAATGATTCCAGAAGATTGCTTTCCACCATTCGGCCTGGATGTCATCCGAGTGCAAACATGAACTACTTGAGGAGGCAATCCAATAGGTGAAGACCCAAAGCCATGGAAAACTTAACCAGGGTTCTTTCCCCCAGGATGACTATGAGCTGTTACAATGAAATATGGCATTCACGGATACTTTTGCACTTTGTATATGGGATGGATTTTTAGTTTTAGACTTTCCTCGATTATACCAGCCCAGGCAGAAATAGCTGCAAAAACCAGGCCTGCACCCACATTCTAACCCTGGCCTCGCCCAGAATGAAAATGAAAATCGGGAGGGGCTGTGGGCAGATGCCCTAAGTAGGGTAAATTCCTCGTCCTCGTGTGCCAGGCTTAGCCTGATTCAATTTAAGGTTCTACACAGAGCGCATATGACGGGAGCAAGACTGAGCAGGTATTTTGGGGTGGAGGACAGGTGTGGGAGGTGCTCGGGAAGCTCGGCGAACCACACCCACATGTTCTGGTCGTGTCCGGCACTATATGAGTTCTGGGAGGGTGTGGCAAGAGTGATCTCAAAGGTGGTGGGGGTCCGGGTCAAACCAAGCTGGGGGTTGGCTATATTTGGGGTTGCAGAAGAGCCGGGAGTGCAGGAGGCGAAAGAGGCCGATGTCTTGGCTTTTGCGTCCCTAGTAGCCCGGCGAAGGATTCTACTTCTGTGGAAAGAAGCGAAGCCCCCGGGCGTGGAGGCCTGGATAAACGACATGGCAGGGTTCATAAGACTGGAACGAATAAAATATGCGTTAAGAGGATCGGCTCAGGGGTTCACCAGGCGGTGGCAACCGTTCCTTGACTATCTCGCGGAACGATAATGGAAAAACAGAAAAGACAGCAGCAGCAACCCAGGGGGGAGGGGGGGAGGGGGGGGAGGATTATTCCGTGTTCTTGTTTTTTTTCTTAGTTAGTTGTTGATATTTGCTTTTTGTTTATTTCTTTTTCCATCTGTTGTTAGTTTAATATATTATTTAATGTATATTCCTTTATTAAGTTGTAAAAATGGAAAATCTTTGTTTGAAAAACTTCAATAAAATATATTTCAAAAAAAATAAGAAAATGAAAATCGCTTATTGTTTGAAAAATGAAGTTGCTGTGAAAAGCCCCTCATCGCCACATTCCGGCACCTTTTCGGGAGGCTGGTACAGGAATTGAACCCGCGCTGCTGGCCTTGGTCTGCTTTACAAGCCAGCTATTTGGCCCACTGTGCTAAACCAGCCCCTTTAATAGTCACTCTGCTACTGCCAAAGAAGCTGCCAGCCATCCCTTCGGAGGCAGCCATCCTCCAATTCACATCCCTCTTGCTGTTGATTCCTTCATTCATGGTACACAGAGGGGAGCAACAGAATTCCTGAGGGTAAGTGGTCAATCGTCTCAGGATGACGCTTTCAGGAGAGCTGGCACCCAGGAGTGAACTTCTCTCTGTACCTCAGACACAATTTACTTACTGAGTTGGGCAGCATGGTAGCACAGTGGTGAACACAGTTGCTTCACAGTTCCAGGGTCCCAGGTTCGATTCCCGGCTTGGGTCACTGTCTGTGCGGAGTCTGCGCATTCTCTGCGTGGGTTTCCTCCAGGTGCTCCGGTTTCCTCCCATAGTCCAAAGACGTGCAGGTTGGGTGGTTTGGCCATGATAAATTGCCCTTAGTGTCCAAAAAGGTTAGGTGGGGTTACTAGGTTATGGGGATAGGATGGAGGCGTGGGCTGACGTAGGATGCTCTTTCCAAGAGCCGGTGCAGACTCAATGGGCCGAATGGCCTCCTTCTGCACTGTAAGTTCTATGATTCTATAATATCCCTCCCTAATCCCAGCTTCACCCTTTGAGCGGCCTTTTCTCTGCACGAATATTCCTGTTTTCCTGGGCTCCCTTACTGTTGTATATTTTGCATATCTCAGAGAAATTCCACTCGTTTCTAGGTGTGCAACAGGTTTATTCCATAAGAGTTGAACAATACCACGCCAGCACAAAATGCCTGCACTCAGACTTATAGCTCAGCTTCTGTGGTGCCTGTTTTCTTTGCTCTAAATCCACACCCAGTCTTAACTAATCAAGCACAGTATGCATAGATCAGTTACCAAACTCACACGATCAAACACAGAACCGTTGAACACCACGCTCACTCTGGTACGGATTGCATTGGCAGCTAGCCTTGTATACATAATGAGCTGGAAATTGGGGCAGGATTTTGGTGGGACTGTGTGTCAGACAGAGCAAAGTCTCACACAAACTATTCCAGCCTGGATCAGGCCAATGTAGCCTATAGTCGTAAAACAGGGGAAAACAAGAGACACTTGGATATTCATCAGGCCGCCCAACAGGTTGCCGGCCACCCGTTCAAAGATTCCCTGCACAGTCGCTCTGCCACATCTAACTCCCACCTCCTGAAGCTGAAAAAGATACTCTACCCCTGCGAGACCAGGTTCACAGAGACACTACACCAGCCAACTGGTGGCATAGGGCAGCACGGTAGCATAGTGGTCAGCATTGTGGCTTCACAGCGCCAGGGTCCCAGGTTCGATTCCCTGCTGGGTCACTGTCTGTGCGGAGTTTGCACGTTCTCCCCGTGTCTGTGTGGGTTTCCTCCGGTTTCCTCCCACAGTCCAAAGACGTGTGGGTTAGGTGGATTAGCCATGCTAAATTGCCCTTAGTATCAAAAAAAAAGGTTAGGAGGAGTTATTGGGGTAATGGGATAGGGTTGAAGGGAGGGCTTAAGTGGGTCGGTGCAGACTCGATGGGCCAAATGGCCTCCTTCTGCACTGTATGTTCTATGATCTAATTAATAATTAACTCCACACTATCATAGACATTCAGTCCTCTCCTCCAACCCTTCCTGCTCACGCTGTCATTATTTGCTCCCTTCATAGTACATTTTTTATTCATTCACAGGACGTAAATGTCGTTGACTGGGCCAGCATTTATTGCCCATCCCTAATTGCCCTTGAGAGGGTGGTGGTGAGCCGCCTTCTTGAACTGCTGCAGCCCACGAGGTGTAGGTACACCCACAGTGCTGTTAGGGAGGGAGATCCAGGACGTTGACCCAGCGACAGTGAAGGAAAGGCGATGTATTTCCAAGTCGGGGTGGTGAGCGACTTGGAGGTTAACCTCCAGGTGGTGGGGTTACCAGGAATCTGCTATCCTTGTCCTTCTAGATGGTCGTGGTCGCGGGTTAGGAAGAGGCTGTCAAAGGAACCTTAGTGAATCCCTGCAGTGCGTATCCCAGATGATACACCGGTGCAATGGAGATTGAAATTTCCAAGTCAGGATGGTGAGCAACTTGGAAGTACACCTGTAGCTGGTGGCATTCCCACGGGCTTGCTGCCCCTGTCCTTCTGAGCTGCAGAGGTCTGGGTCGTTCTGTCAAAGAAGCCTGCTCTCCCTGATGTCAACCCCCTTCCTCCTCTACCCTCCCACTTGCAGGTTTTGCCCTTCTCTCTGTCCTTCATTTCATTCATTCCCCCTTGCTGCTCTCTTCCATTCCCATTCATTAGGGCAGCACAGTAACATTGTGGATAGCACAATTGCTTCACAGCTCCAGGGTCCTAGGTTCGATTCCGGCTTGGGTCGCTCTCTGTGCGGAGTCTGCACATCCTCCCCGTGTGTGCGTGGGTTTCCTCCGGGTGCTCCGGTTTCCTCCCACAGTCCAAAGATGTGCAGGTTAGGTGGATTGGCCATGATAGATTGCCCTTAGTGTCCAAAATTGCCCTTAGTGTTGGGTGGGGTTACTGGGTTGTGGGGATGGGGTGGAGGTGTTGACCTTGGGTAGGGTGCTCTTTCCAGGAGCCGGTGCAGACTCGATGGGCCGAATGGCCTCCTTCTGCACTGTAAATTCTATGAAAATTCTATGATTCTCCCTTTCACTGTCATTCAATTCCCTTTTCCATTGATATCCTCGTGCCCCTGGCTGCGAATGCATTGAATCTGCTCCCTCTCTCTCGACGCTAAACCACGCCCTAACCTAATGGCAGAGAGGATGGTCTTTGTACAATGTAAACAGGACGTTCAGCTCCTGCACAACATTCCAACAGGTGCCACAATCCCTGCTCCTGATGGTAGGGAGAGAATGGTGGGGGAGTGAGGGATGGAAAGAGAGAGCCAGTCCAAACACAATTTAAACTTGGGAAGGAGTGAGACTCGGCACAGAGTCAACAGACTGCACTGATTCCTATTGAGCACTATCACCAAATCCCCAAAATACAGATTATCTGTGTGGTCCATATGTTCAAACAAATTCTCTCCTTGAGTTTCACGTCAATAAGAACTCCTTGGCGAGATTGAGATTCTAGAATCATTACTTGTTACAGAGCTGTTACCTGTTGAATAGTGTAACCAAGGGCGGCACGGTGGCGCAGTGGTTAGCACTGCTGCCCCACAGCACTGAGGTCCCGGGTTCGATCCCGGCCCCAGGTTACTGTCCGTGTGGAGTTTGCACATTCTCCCCATATCTGCGTGGGCCTCACCCCCATAGCCCAAAAGATGTTAGGTGGATTGGTCATTTTAAATTGCCCCTTAACTGGAAAAAAATAATTGGGTACTCTAAATTTATTTTTTAAAAAGAATAGTATAACCAAAATCTACCTGAATTAGTTCATATAAAATTGATTGTCTCGGAACCCACAATGGGGGCAGAGGAATGACTTGATTGAGGTATACAAAATTATGAGGATCTAGATAGAGTGGACAAGGGAGACTTGTCTCCATTAAGAGGGAGCTCTTTAACCAGGGGTCATAAATTTAAGACTGACAGAGGATTAGAGGAGATATAAGGATGGTGGTGGTGGGTGTCTGGAATTTGCTGCCTGGTTTGCTGGTGGAGGCCTAAACCCTCATCTCTTTAAAAGGTAGCTGGATGTGGACCCGAAGTAACGTGCAAGGCTACATAGAGGATGCCAGAAGGAGGGATCAGAATGGGCGGCTGTAATTTTTTATTCAGCCGGAGCAGGGCGATGGGCTGAATGGCGTTTTTCTGTGTCGAAACCTCTCTACGGTTCTCGTAGCAGGGAAAATACAACAAATGGTGCATATTGAAAGGACAGGCCAACTCAGAGGGGAAAACCAGCTCGAAGGCAGTCACAGCATTGATGAAACCCCCAGACATTTGTCGAATTATCAGACCTAATGCAATAACCAGGGAAGTAACCACAGACTGGGTGTTAACTTAACCTGCCTATAAGGAAACTGATGGGCTGGAATGTAACGCTGATTTTATGCCCCACTCAACTTTATTTTCTTTGGACATCAATAGATGTCCAGGGTATAATATTCGTGGTCCACGGAGTCTCCCTCCACCAAACCCCCATCCTGCCCCGTTGACTCCAAAAATCAGGGGGCAGATTCTGTGATATTCTGGGTTCTAAGAATTCGGTATCATCTTCTGTGACACAAGAGTCCCCAACGACATTGATGCTGAACATCAGTGAGCACCTTCAGTGCTAGATCAGCATTCAGTGGCATCAGTCAAAACTGATTGAACGGCTGAGAGGCTTTACTGCCTGAGACTGATGGGGCCATCAGCGGTTCGAAATATATTAACACTGCCATTAAGCACTTGCAGCACAATTGAACTCTGAAAGTCATGCTGCTGCTTGCTAATTCCAAGATATGCCTCTCATGAATTACGATGCGGAGGTGGCCCAATCTAGTATTTTTTAAATCTGTTTTGTCACATCCACAATGTTTCTTCGCAGAATTATTACAGTGCTAGAGAAGGCCATTTGGCCTGCTGTGTCCCTGACTGCTCTCTGAATGAGCAAGGCACCCAGCACCTCATTCCCTCACCGTTGCCCTGTAGCCCTCATATTCTTCCTTGTCGGATAGTAATCCAATTCCCTCATGAAAGCTTCGATTGAACCTGCCTCCGCCACACTCTAGGGCAGCGTATTCCAGGTCTTAACCACTCGCTGCCTGAAAACGTTTCTCCTCAGGTCTCCATTGCTCCTTTTACCAATTACCCCAAACTTCATCCCTCTGGTTCTCAATGCTTCCACCAATGGGAACAGCTTTTCCCCAATCTACTCCGTCCTGACCCTGCATAGTTTTGAACGCCTCAATCAAACCTCCTCTCAGCCTTCCCTTCAACAAAGGAAACCAGACCCAACTTCTACGAGCTATCCAATGGGCAGCACGGGAGCACAGTGGTTTGCATTGTTGCTTCACAACGCCAGGATCCCAGGTTTGATTCCCGGCTTGGGTCACTGTCTGTGCAGAGTCTGTACGTTCTCCCCGTGTCTGCGTGGGTTTCCTCCGGGCGCTCCGGTTTCCTCCCACAAGTCGCGAAAGACGTGCTTGTTAGGTGAATTGGACATTCTGAATTCTCCCTCTATGTACCCAAACAGGTGCTGGAATGTGGCGACTAGGGGATTTTCACAGTAACTTCATTCCAGTGTTAATGTGAGTCGTCTTGTGACAATAAAGATTATTATAAAATATCTAAAGCTCCTTGTCCTTGGAATCGTTCTCGTGACTGGGAAAAGTTGTAAAATAGGTAGGGGCAAGGCCATGGATGGAGTTTAAATTCAATACCTGAGGGTGGTGTTATTACCCCAATGGAAGTCCCAGGATCAGGACCATACGGTAACCTCCCCGGTATATGAACTGCCCCTTTAAGAGGGCGGGGCTTCCCCAACATGGAGAGACCCACCTCGTATAAAAAGGTGGAGGAGTTTTGGAAATGTATTGTAATAAACCTTGTTCATTACTTTCTACCATTGTCTATGCATTCTGCTCATCGCAGATTCAACAGTTGGGGAACCACTGTCGATCAATGAGGAAGAGCAAGACTTAGACAGATAGACAAGGATACAAATAGCTGGGTTTTGAATGAGTTGGATTTGATGTCAATGATTTTTTGTAGGGACTTCCCTTGAGTTCCCAGCATAGAGTCTTTAGAACTAGAATTGATTTTCCGCTACAGGAAGATGATTCATTGCGATGAGGGGCTTTTTTGCTATGTTATGATAGTAAATGCTGACGAGCAAGCATGTGTTTGAATAGAAGCCTACAGGTTATCGTTGGGTGCTTTGAGCTTTCTACTCCCAGGTGTTTTTGGCTTTGTGCAAACCATAAGAACAACCAGTGGATCTCCTCTTTGTAAGTATATAGAATGAAGAATTACCGAAGCGTACTCTCATATCGGAGCCTTGTTTGGAAGAAAGGCAGTCCATCATAACAACACTTTTGCTAAGATCATTAAAAAAATAGCCTCCTCCCTGTTACTTGTGAATTGTATAAACAATGTGCAGATCCTTGTGAAAGTCCACACGTCACTGCTCTTCTTCTGATACCTTTTCAATCGATCACCCTCTGCCTTTCCAATGCTGAGTCACTTTCCAGTCAATAATGATGTATTGTTTATGCCTTGCTATACCAACATGCTAATTAAAACCTTTTAGATTTATTAACCTGAAAGTGCAGCCAAGCCAAAAAAAAAAACACGACAAATTGCGGTTCCATTACCTTGTAAACCCGAGTAATTCACACCCATAACAACACTTGTGCTATTTGAAATTGGTCATGCTGGAAAGATTTATTTTTAGCATGCCACAATGATTATTAAGATGGAGTTATTGCATGGTCAGCAACAAAGCACACTGAGGCATTACTGGCTGAAATGAATTTGTACCACTCTGCAGTAACACCTTACTGATGGAATGTCACTGCTTCCTCGATTATTGTCCTTAAATGAGTGGCAACTGTGAGCAAACTAGTGCCCTTTTCCATCTTGGGCAGCACGGTAGCACAGTGGTCAGCACAGTCGCTTCACAGCTTCAGGGTCCCAGGTTCGATTCCCGGCTTGGGTCACTGTCTGTGCGGAGATTTAAAAAGATCGCGGCCTAGTTTCGGGAGCCGTTCGGGGGGGAGGAGCAGTCTCTGTCAGGGTGAGAACCTGAGAACATCTAAGGCCCTGAGAAGGTAAGTAAGTGATTTTTACTCTTTTTGGGGGGGGGGGGGGGGACGACTGAAGTGACATCACAGAAAAGCTGTGACCTGAGTGGCTGGTTGGGAATCTACACTAAATTAAAACAATTAAGCATTGGTAACTAATTAAACAGAATTACTGAATTATAATTTAGAGGGGTATCTAAGCCAGAGATCGGAGAGTACTATATTTAGCTTTCAGATTTATATTAGAAATCTAGTGCTAGGAAACAGATAGTTAACAGTAAATTTTTAACTTTTAATTTTAATTTACTAATTAATTGACGCAATGTCAGTTAGAGGGGTGCAGTGCTCTGACTGTGAGATGTGGCAGGTCCGGGAGGCTTCCAGCGTCCCTGATGGCTTCATCTGCAGAAAGTGCACCCAACTGGAGCTCCTCACAGACCGCATGGTTCGGTTGGAGCAGCAATTGGATGCACTTAGGATTATGCAGGTGGCGGAAAGCATCATAGATCGCAGTTATATAAATGTGGTCACACCCAAGGTGCAGGCAGAGAAATGGGTGACCACCAGAAAGGGCAGGCAGTCAGTGCAGGAATCCCCTGTGGTTGTCCCCCTCTCGAACAGGTATACCCCTTTGGATACTGTTGGGGGGGATAGCCTATCAGGGGAAAACAGCAGCAGCCAGAGCAGTGGCACCACGGCTGGCACTGATGTTCAGAAGGGAGGGTCAAAGCGCAGAAGAGCAATAGTAATAGGGGGCTCTATAGTCAGGGGCACAGATAGGCACTTCTGTGGACGTGAAAGAGACTCCAGGATGGTATGTTGCCTCCCTGGTGCCAGGGTCCAGGATGTCTCCGAACGGGTAGAGGGCATCCTGAAGGGGGAGGGCAAACAGGCAGAGGTCGTTGTACATATTGGTACTAACGACATAGGCAGGAAGGGGCATGAGGTCCTACAACAGGAATTCAGGGAGCTAGGCAGAAAGTTAAAAGACAGGACCTCTAGGGTTGTAATCTCGGGATTACTCCCTGTGCCACGTGCCAGTGAGGCTAGAAATAGGAAGTTAGAGCAGCTAAACACGTGGCTAAACAGCTGGTGTAGGAGGGAGGGTTTCCGTTATCGGGACCACTGGGAGCTCTTCCGGGGCAGGTGTGACCTATATAAGAAGGACGTGTTGCATCTAAACTGGAGAGGCATAAATATCCTGGCCGCGAGGTTTGCTAGTGTCACACGGGAGGGTTTAAACTAGTATGGCAGGGGGTGGGCACGGGAGCAATAGGTCAGAAGGTGAGAGCATTGAGGGAGAACTAGGGAATAGGGACAGTGTGGCTCTGAGGCAGAGCAGACAGGGAGAAGTTGCTGAACACAGCGGGTCTGGTGGCCTGAAGTGCATATGTTTTAATGCAAGAAGTATTACGGATAAGGCAGATGAACTTAGAGCTTGGATTAGTACTTGGAACTATGATGTTGTTGCCATTACAGACTTGGTTGAGGGAAGGGCAGGATTGGCAGCTAAACGTTCCAGGATTTAGATGTTTCAGGCGAGATAGAGGGGGATGTAAAAGGGGTGGCGGAGTTGCGCTACCGGTTAGGGAGAATATCACAGCTGTACTACGGGAGGACACCTCAGAGGGCAGTGAGGCTATATGGGTAGAGATCAGGAATAAGAAGGGTGCAGTCACAATGTTGGGGGTTTACTACAGGTCTCCTAACAGCCAGTGGGAGATAGAGGAGCAGATAGGTAGACAGATTTTGGAAAAGAGTAAAAACAACAGGGTTGTGGTGATGGGAGACTTCAACTTCCCCAATATTGACTGGGACTCACTTTGTGCCAGGGGCTTAGACAGGACAGAGTTTGTAAGGAGCATCCAGGAGGGCTTCTTAAAACAATATGTAGACAGTCCAACGAGGGACGGGGTGGTACTGGACCTGGTATTGGGGAATGAGCCCGGCCAGGTGGTAGAAATTTCAGTGGGGGAGCATTTCGGGAACAGTGACCACAATTCAGTAAGTTTTAAAGTGCTGGTGGACAAGGATAAGAGTGGTCCTAGGATGAATGTGCTAAATTGGGGGAAGGCTAATTATAACAATATTAGGCGGGATCTGAAGAACATAGATTGGGGGCGGATGTTTGAGGGTAAATCAACATCTGACATGTGGGAGGCTTTCAAGTGTCAGTTGAAAGGAATTCAGGACCGGCATGTTCCTGTGAGGAAGAAAGATAAATACGGCAATTTTCGGGAACCTTGGATAACGACAGATATTGTAGGCCTCGTCAAAAAGAAAAAGGAGGCATTTGTCAGGGCTAAAATGCTGGGAACAGATGAAGCCTGTGTGGAATATAAGGAAAGTAGGAAGAAACTTAAGCAAGGAGTCAGGAGGGCTAGAAGGGGTCACAAAAAGTCATTGGCAAATAGGGTTAAGGAAAATCCCAAGGCTTTTTACACGTACATAAAAAGCAAGAGGGTAGCCAGGGGAAGGGTTGGCCCACTGAAGGATAGGCAAGGGAATCTATGTGTGGAGCCAGAGGAAATGGGCGAGGTACGAAATGAATACTTTGCATCAGTATTCACCAAAGAGAAGGAATTGGTTGATGTTCAGTCTGGAGAAGGGTGTGTAGATAGACTGGGTCACATTGAGATCCAAAAAGACGAGGTGTTGGGTGTCTTAAAAAATATTAAGGTAGATAAGTCCCCAGGGCCTGATGGGATCTACCCCAGAATACTGAAGGAGGCTGGAGAGGAAATTGCTGAGGCCTTGACAGAAATCTTTGGATCCTCACTGTCTTCAGGTGACGTCCCGGAGAATAGCCAATGTTGTTCCTCTGTTTAAGAAGGGTAGCAAGGATAATCCAGGGAACTACAGGCCGGTGACCCTTACTTCAGTGGTAGGGAAATTACTGGAGAGAATTCTTCGAGACAGGATCGACTCCCATTTGGAAGCAAATGGACGTATTAGTGAGAGGCAACATGGTTTTGTGAAGGGGAGGTCGTGTCTCACTAACTTGATGGAGTTTTTCGAGGAGGTCACAAAGATGATTGATGCGGGAGGGCAGTGGATGTTGTCTATATGGACTTCAGTAAGGCCTTTGACAAGGTCCCTCATGGTAGACTAGTACAAAAGGTGAAGACACACGGGATCAGGGGTGAGCTGGCAAGGTGGATACAGAACTGGCTAGGTCATAGAAGGCAGAGAGTAGCAATGGAAGGATGCTTTTCTAATTGGAGGGCTGTGACCAGTGGTGTTCCACAGGGATCAGTGCTGGGACCTTTGCTGTTTGTAGTATATATAAATGATTTGGAGGAAAATGTAACTGGTCTGATTAGTAAGTTTGCAGACGACACAAAGGTTGGTGGAATTGCGGATAGCGATGAGGACTGTCAGAGGATACAGCAGGATTTAGATTGTTTGGAGACTTGGGCGGAGAGATGGCAGATGGAGTTTAATCCGGACAAATGTGAGGTTATGCATTTTGGAAGGTCTAATGCAGGTAGGGAATATAGTGAATGGTAGAACCCTCAAGAGTATTGAAAGTCAGAGAGATCTATGAGTACAGGTCCACAGGTCACTGAAAGGGGCAACACAGGTGGAGAAGGTAGTCAAGAAGGCATACAGCATGCTTGCCTTCATTGGCCGGTGCATTGAGTATAAGAATTGGCAAGTCATGTTACAGCTGTATAGAACCTTAGTTAGGCCACACTTGGAGTATAGTGTTCAATTCTGGTCACCACACTACCAGAAGGATGTGGAGGCTTTAGTGCGGGTGCAGAAGAGATTTACCAGAATGTTGCCTGGTATGGAGGGCATTAGCTATGAGGAGCGGTTGAATAAACTCAGTTTGTTCTCACTGGAGCGAAGGAGGTTGAGGGGCGACCTGATAGAGGTCTACAAAATTATGAGGGGCATAGACAGAGTGGATAGTCAGAGGCTTTTCCCCAGGGTAGAGGGGTCAATTACTAGGCAACATAGGTTTAAGGTGAGAGGGGCAAGGTTTAGAGTAGATGTACGAGGCAAGTTTTTTACACAGAGGGTAGTGGGTGCCTGGAACTCGCTACCGGAGGAGGTGGTGGAAGCAGGGACGATAGTGACACTTAAGGGGCATCTTGACAAATACATGAATAGGATGGGAATAGAGGGATACGGACCCAGGAAGTGTAGAAGATTGTAGTTTAGTCGGGCAGCATGGTCGGCACGGGCTTGGAGGGCCGAAGGGCCTGTTCCTGTGCTGTACGTTTCTTTGTTCTTTGTTCTTTGAGTCTGCACGTTCTCCCCGTGTCTGCGTGGGTTTCCTCCGGCTGCTCCGGTTTCCTCCCACGGTCCAAAGATGCGCAGGTTAGATGGATTGCCCATGCTAAATTACCCTTCGTGTCCAAAAAGGTTAGGTTGGGTTACGGGGAGAAAAAGGGGATGGGGCGGAGGCGTGGGGCTTAGGTAGGGTGGTCTTTCCAAGAGCCGGTGCAGACCCGATGGGCTGAATGGCCTCCTTCTGCACTGTAAATTCTATGATCTTGGAGTAACATGAAATCCTCAAATTGTATACAGCAGAAGGAGGCCACTTAGCTCAGCATGCATGTGCTGACGCTTTGATCCCATTGTCCGACTCCTCTGCTCACTCCCTTTGGTGCTGTACGATTTTCCTTTACAAGTACCTCTCTATCTAATTCCTTCTGCAGGCTGCTGTTGGATGTGTTACTGCCACCCCCTCAGTTTAACATAGCTCCAACCTGATGTTCTTTTCCAATAACTTCAATGCAATTTAAATCAGGAACGGTGCATAACCAGCAGATGAATTGATGCCATCCATTCGACACGATCACACAAATGGAAAACTACCCCTTAAGACTACAGGAAGGAACCAATCATTAAAATCCAATCAGAATGTATATATGCTTAAACTTATATTTATTTGATATTATAAATACATCCTGAGGATGGCCCAGTAATCGTAGAATCGTAAAAATACTACAGTGCTGAAGGAGGCCATTTGGCCCATTGAGTCTACACCGACCCTCTGAGAGAACACTCTACCTGGGACCACTCCCCCCGCCATATCCCGGTGACTCCATCACCCCATCTTTCCTTTCGACACGAAGGGGCAATTTAGCACGGCCAATCCACCTAACCTGCACGCCTTTGGACTGTGGGAGGAAACCGCAGCACCCGGAGGAAACCCACGCAGACGCGGGGAGAAAGTGCAAACTCCACATAGTCACCCGAGGCCGGTATTGAACCCGGGTCTCCCTGGCGCTGTGAGGCAGCAGTGCTCACCGCTGTGCCACCGTGCTACACTGTGGCAATCAACTTAACTAAATTGATTACAGTACCCGGAAGACAAGAAGCTGTAAATTAATCTGTGTCAAATGATCATAATTCAATGCCTAGATCTTGCACATAAAATGTAATTCCACCTACGTTTGCTTCACCTTAGCTCAAATGATAAAAGGTGAAAGTGAATACAGCTCCTGGATTCTCAGATCTAATTAAGAAATTAACGTCAATTCATTTACACAATTCACTTGATCGAATTGGCAAGTGTTGCAGGTGAATTGTAATCTGTTGCCCCCTGAACTAGATGCCAGAAAGACACTGGGTAAAACACAGGCCAAACACAACACTGTGATCCTCCATCTTGTCCCTATTATATTAAAGATACTTGTTGATGTCTGTCACAACATTGTTTTATCTGGTCAGCTTGTTGTATGTTTTCTATATCTCGGAGCAATGCAGAGATTACATTAGATTTTAAGTGTGCTACAGTTATATTCACAGTGGTTGAAGATACCGTCTGCAATCACACAATGTCAGCACAACTCAACTTCTGTGGTGTCTTTTTTTTATTCATTTACAGGATGTGGGCATTGCTGGTTAGGCCAATATTTATTGTCCATCCCTAGTTGCCCTTCAGAAGGTGAGTTGCCTTCTTGAACCGCTGCGGTCCTTCAGGTGTAGGTACACCCACTGTGCTGTTAGGGAGGGAGTTCCGGGATGTCGGCCCAGCGACAGTGAAGGAATGGCGATATATTTCCAAGTCAGGGTGGTGGGTGACGTGGAGGTGAACCTCCAGGTGGTGGGGTTCCCAGGTACTTGCTGCTCTTGTCCTTCTAGATGGGAGTGGTCATGGGTTTGGGAGATGCTGTTTAAGGAACCTTGGTGAGTTACTGTAGTGCATCTAGCAGATGGTACACACGGCTGCCACTGCTTGTCGGTGGCGGAGGGTTGGAATGTTTGTGGAAGGGGGAGCAATCAAGCGGGCTGTTTTGTCCTGGATGGTGTTGAGCTTCTTGAGTGTTGTTGGAGCTGCGCTCATCCAGGCAAGTGGAGAGTATTCATTACACTTCTGACTTGTGCCTTGTCCATGCATGGTGGACAGGCTTTGGGGGGGAGGGGGGGTTATCAGGAGGTGAGTTACTAACCGTAGGATTCCTAGCCTTTAACCTGCCCTGGTAGCCACAGTATTAATGTTCACTTTTTTCTGAGCCCACACCCAACCTTAACCAATCAAACACAGTGACATAAATTAGTTACCAGACTAGCATCATCAAGCACAGATCAATGAAACCATTGAACACGACATTTAACGCTGGCAGACCAATAAAGGAGTTCAAATGGCAGCATGAGCAGTGGCACAAAATCATAAAGAACCCTGGGATTAATTTAATGGGAGTAAAATTCAACTTGGGTGAGTGCACCAAGTGGGTGTTAGAAGATTGGTTGCCCATGACCTTATATCCTTCACATTATATACACTCCATTGATTAAATTGGTAGTACATGTAAAAACTAGAAGGGTCCCCAGTTTGACCACCTGGTCAGTCCAGGGCTGCACTGGCCTTCCTGCTCCTGACATAACAGAGGGATTCCAACACTGATCAAAAACCACCAACCTCGGGGCGGCACGGTGGCGCAGTGGGTTAGCCCTGCAGCCTCACGGCGCCGAGGTCGCAGGTTCGATCCCGGCTCTGGGTCACTGTCCGTGTGGAATTTGCACATTCTCCCGTGTTGGCGTGAGTTTCGCCCCCACAACCCAAAGATGTGCAGGGTAGGTGGATTGGCCACACTAAATTGCCCCTTAATTGGAAAAAATGAATTGGGTACTCTAAATTTATATGAAAAAAAAATTTAAAACCACTGGCCTTAGCAGCGAAGATCAGGTGTGCAGCTGTCGAGGCTGGGTACAGCCTGGGCATCACTGCGGTTAAATAGCCAGCCCTCATTCTCAAAGATGCTGATGAAGGACGGGCCCCAGAGGAGCCGACTGTGGAAATCTTCCACGAGAAGCAAATCAGAGGAGGGGGGAAACTGGGCAATTCTGTCTCTTTTTTTGTAAGTGTGGGTTATTCAGAAGTGCACAGCGATCATTTCACTCTACCTTGTGGAGAGGACAGGAACAACTGAATAGCTATTGCTATTTACAGTAAATTAGTGTTCAATGATGTATCCGCTGTAAGAACCTTCAGGCCCAATCAACTTCCTGTTATACACACTGCCTTAATAGCATCCCGATCCCGGGCACAGTGTTCTCAGCTGGCAGCTTACTAGAAGCAAGAACATTTACATTATTGGGCTCTGAGACAGCCAATGGGGTTGATGCTGTTCTTTTAACCTTTTTAGCTGGATCTGCTTTTCCAGTAGCAGCATTTTCTACACTAGAATGTCATTTGTTTAGCACACATGCATGTCAGTGTATTTATGTTTACCCGCAGCTGCACACTGCCTGCGTCTGCATTTGTGTTTGTGTGCATGTTTGTGTACACGTGGCTGTGTATCTGTCCATGCGGGTGTGACAGATAAATCCAGCATCGACTATCCTATTTGTGCTAAAATGGCGGATATCCTGGCACATCTTTCCATCATAAACACCCTACCCCGCCCCCCCCCTCCCCCCAGCCACCTGTCATCACATGTCCCACCGCAAGAAAACGTTAACAAGCTCTCTGCCTCTGCCCTGAGAAATCGGCCTCCATTCACTCACTCATGAATGTTGTGCAGTCGCTGTACCATCTGGACAGCGTTAAAGAGATGGCTGTGCAATTGAATGGCCTGTGATCCATTCAGTGACTCTGGTGCCATGCACCTTTGAACAGTCTCATTAACAGCAGAGCCATGTTTAACATCGTCACGCCACCGTCTTTGTGTCGCATTTTGCCTTTCTCGGCGACTTTGAATGATATTTTAAGGACTTACTCCAGGTACAAAACAGCTGTCATCAATTATATCTGTGATCCAGCGGTTCAAATCAAATATTCCTCCTGCCCTTGGGGTTTTGTGGAGTCTTTGTAGTTTGCGAACATTCAAGAAACCTTTCCTTTTGACTACAAACGAAAAGTTGTGAATTTTATTGAAGGCACTTTAATGGCTATTGCTCCTTGTCATCCCTTTTTTTTAACCATTGCGCCACGGGGTAAAATTACCTAAAGAGCAGAGCGCCTAATTTGTTAGTTACCACTTTAAAAGAGAGAGGAGAACTCTTGTTAAAATGATGAGTGGATTGGAAGATTCCCCGAAGTAAATCTTCTGATTTAGTGCTTTCGGTATTGAGTTTCATGCCATGGGACCGCAAAGCAGTAACAATTCAATCACAAGACCACTGAGGTGAGGACAATAAAAGATTCGACTGGATTCGAAATGGGGGAATGTGAACAAAATATTAAATATATTCTGAATGAATGATTACCTCCTCCGAGCACTCACTGGGGATGAGCTACATGCCTTTCCCAACCAAGTAAAATTAATAGCCTCCCTATAAATGAGATACAAGTCCTGCACAGGCTAAAAGTGTTCAAAGAAAAGAACTTTCAGCAACCAATGGTCTTTATTCCTGAGTGCTGACAGTGACCAAGGCAGAAATGTATACAGTTTTAATAATCATTATGAAGGAACAAACAAACATATTCAAAAATAGTGGCAGGGCAGACATTTCAACCCAACATCACTGGACAAGATTAACTGATCGTTATCTCATTGTTGTTTATGAGATTTTGCTCTGAGTAAATTGTCTGTTGTATTTTGCACATTACAACACTGACTAAGCTTAAAATAATAATAATAATAGCTTATTGTCACAAGTTGGCTTCAATGAAGTTACTGTGAAAAGCCCTTGGTGTGGTGATATGCATATACACATTAATGTATTTCGTTATCTATACGACCTCCGACCAGCAGGTGGCGATAGAGATACACCGTGTGGCACCAGAGATACGGCAGTTAGCAGTAAGTTGTACTGGAGGACAGTCGCATCAAAAGTAGTTCCAGGAGAGTTCAATTATTCGTTCCCGTTTGTATGATAGTTCGTCAGTTATCTTTCCATGTGCTCACTTTGTTAATAAGCGATATTACTAGTCCAAGAACTAGATGTTCTGTGTGCATCTTTACCACGGCCACAACACAGAACATCACAATTGGCTGTCAGTATTTTGCTGTGGAAAGGTTGCGAAAGGCACAATATAAATGCAAGCCTTTCAAAAAACCACCAGTCTTGCTTTAATTTTATGAAAAATAACAGCACTGATTATCCGCAGTGACCTTGAGGATCCCTTGTGCAATAAGGATCTAATAAGCAGCAGTGATATGTATTGAGGAGGGAAAGATTGTTCTCCTCTACTTCCCTGAGAATGTAACAACTCAATGATTTTTCTACCAAGATTTCTTGGCAGAAAAAAGGTACAACAACCCACACAATAAGGCTCTTTGTTAAAGTCAAAGCCATGGGAACAAAGAACAAAGAACAATACAGCACAGGAACAGGCCCTTTGGCCCTCCAAGCCCGTGGGCAAACAGTGTCACTAGAGTTTAACAGCACAGAAAGAGGCCCTTCGGCCCATCGCGCTGGCCATCAAGCACATTATCTATTCTAATCCCATTTCCCAGCGCTTGGTCCACAGCCTTGTTTGCTATGGCATTTCAAGAGCTCAAATTCATTTAGTGGGTGAAATAGAAATTAGGCTGAATGGTAGAAAATGATGGAGAGATTGTTAACCTTGTCTAGGATTGGAATGGTTACGCAGTTAAAATGCCTGGATAGATCATGGGAGCTCCCAAAATGATACCCCAAAGGAAGTATGCATCATTATTGTTGTTCAACATCATGTGCACAATGTTGCAATAGAGGGGACTACATTTAGAGGAGGAATTTAGCAATAGTCATTATCTGACAATGTGGACTGAGATTAAGGGAGGTATAGAATAAGGAGCTGTGCCAGTCAACACCTTGGAGTCAACGTAATGATCCAGAGGTGCCAGGGACCAGGTGCAGCAGACTGCTCTGCATGATCAGCTCATTCCCCTCTCTTGTAAAGCTTCACAAAGTTCCTCTGCATTAACAATCCTTGTTACCTCCATTACAGCCCAGAAGGAAAAAACAGTTTCACTGAAACGGTGAGGCAGGGCCGACCGGGAATTGAGACCAGGACGACACGGCGGAGCAGTGGTTAGCACTGCTGCCTCACAATGCCAGGGACCCCGGTTCGATTCCAACCTCGGGTGACTGTCTGTGCGGAGTCTGCACGTTCTCCCCGTGTCTGCGTGGGTTTCCTCCGGGTGCTCCGGTTTCCTCCCACAGTCCAAGGCTGTGCAGGTTAGGCGGATAGGCCATGACCAATTGCCCCTTGATGTCCAAGGGTTAGGTGGGGTTACGGGGATAGGGCTAGGGATTGGGCCCAGGTGTAGGTGCTCTTTCGGAGGGTTGGTGCAGACTCAATGGGCCTACTAGCTTCCTTCTGCACTGTAGGGATTCTATGACCAGTTGATTCCCTGTTGCCAGATGGGTGGCTTTCCCAGTTGGAGCCAGTTGTTGCCGGTTGTTAAGCAGTTGGAGGCAGTCATCGTCCGTCGGTTTCTCCTGGTTGTAAAAATAGTTGTCACCTGTTGTGGTTTTTCAATTTTGCTTACCCAGTTGAGCCCAACTTAATTAAGATAATTAGCAAATCTAGGCCTGTAACTAAGGCCCTGTGCAACCACATTATGATGTGTGCGACTGTGAAAAACTAGCGAATAAGCTGAAAAATATTGACTGCGGCTGTAAGTTTCAAACTTTTATTGGTAAAACGCATTCAAAATTAAGTATTACAGAACAAATGAAGAATTTGCCCTCTGATGGTGGACAAAATTCCATCGTCACTCTGGATCTCGGTCCCACCCAACAATTGGACCGGTAACTAAAATCAGGGGCAGCTCAGTGACCCGTTCAGTTGATGAATTATTACGGTTCAGGCACCAGTGAATTGGCATGAGATAGGTTTAACATTGCAGCTAGTACTGCCTCCCTTAAATCTGCATTAAAGAACGGAAAATTCAGCCAACTTTGATAGGAATAACTTATTGACAATGCAGATTCAAAATCTGGAATATTAAAGATTAAAATGCCACGAATGATAAAGGTGATTAATTCTTAATGCCAAATACAAAGATTGCCTTGCATTCATTTCTCAAGCGTCAACCCATATTGCCTTCCTTAAAGATGGTTTCCTCCCTCTGCTACTTCAACGAGCTACTGGCTTCAGCAGTGTTGATTCAAGGCTGCTGGTCCTCCTATTGGGAATCCTCAAGATGCTTGTGACCGGCAGCCTTTGGCTCAATGCTATTAAAACAATAACATTCTTCAGTAGATTATTTGCAAATCCATCAGTTGGTGCTAAGTCTTGCCATATCCAGGCATGAGTATCAGTGGATACTTAAATAATTAACTCAAAGAGACAGCTCCTCAAATGGCCCTGTTTCATCTTAAGCTCTTAGTTCAGGTTGGCCTGGTTCAGGGTTTGCCTGCAATCCTAAGAATTCACAGACTGATAATCATAAAAGCTATTCTTGTTTATTTACAGATCTATATACATCTCAGTACACCACACAAAACTGTACTTTTGCTCCCCACCAGATCTCAATCTCTTCGTTTTTTAAATTAATTTATGGGATGGCTAAGCCAGCATTTATTGCCCATTCCTAGTTGCCCTTGGGAAGGTGGTGCTGACCTCTCTCTTGAACTGTGCAGCCCTTGAGGTGTAGGTCCACCCACCGTTCCATTAGGGAGGGAGTTCCGGGATGTTGCCCCAGCGACAGTGGAGGAACGGCAATATATTTCCAAGTCGGGGTGGTGAGCGACTTGGGGGGGGACCCTCCAGGTGGTGGTGTTCCCAGGTATCTGCTGCCCTTGTCCTTCTAGATGGTAGTGGTTGTGGGTTAGGAAGAGGCTGCCTGAAGCACATGCGGCGCATCTTGTAGATGGTGCACGCTGCTGTAATGGGGATTGAATGTTTGTGGAAGGGGTAACAATCAAACAGGCTACTTTGTACTGGATGCTGTCGAGCTTCTTGAGCATTGTTGGAGCTGCACTCATCCAGGCAAGTGGTGAGTAATCTATCACACTCCTGACTTGAGCCTTGTAGGTAGTGGACTGACTTTGGGGAGTCTGGAGGTGAGTTACTCCCCACAAATGTCCCAGCCTCCATGGCCACAGTATTTATATGGCTAGTCCAGTTCAATTTCTGGTAAATGGTAACCCCCAGGGTGTTGATAGTTGGGGATTCAGTGATGGTAATGCTGTTGAATGTCATGGGCAATGGACATTATTGGAGATAATAATTGCCTGGCATTTGTGTGACGTGAATGTTACTTACCACTTGTCAGCCCAAGCCTGGATATTATCCAGGCCTTGCTGCATTTGGACATGGACTGCTTCAGTATCTGAAGAGTCGTGAAATAAAAATAATAATAATAATCGCTTGTTGTCACAAGTAGGCTTCAATGAAGTTACTGTGAAAAGCCCTTAATCGCAATGTGCTGAACATTGTGCAGTCATCAGCGAACATCCCCACTTCTGACCTTATGATGGAGGGAAAGTCATTGATGAAGCAGCTGAAGATGGTTGGGCCGAGGACACTACCCTGAGTAACTTCTGCAGTGACGTCCTGGAGCTGAGATGATTGACCTCCAACCACCACAACCATCTCCCTTTGTGCCGGGTATGACTCCAACCAGAGGAGAGTTTTCCCCTGAATCCCATTGACTCCAGTTGAACCAGCAGCACGGTTCAATTCCCGTACCAGCCTCCCCGAACAGGCGCCGGAATGTGGCGACTAGGGGCTTTTCACAGTAACTTCATTGAAGCCTACCTGTGACAATAAGCGATTTAAAAAAAATTGTTTTTAGCTTGGGCTCCTTGTTGCCATACTCGGTCAAATGTTGCCCTGATGTCATTGGCAGTCACTCTGCCCTCACCTCTGGTGTTCAGGGATGTTGTCCATGTTTGAACCAAGGCTGTAATGAGGTCAGGAGCTGAGTGACCCTGGCGGAACCCAAACTGAGCGTTAGTGAGCAGGTTATTGCTGAGTAAGTGCCTCTTGACAGCACTGTGGATGACTCCTTCCATCAATTTGCTGGTGATGGAGAGTAGACTGATAGGGTGGTAATTGGCTGGGTTGGATTTGACCTGTTTTCATTGGGCAGGGCATACCTGGGAGATTTTCCACATTGCCGGGTAGGTGCCAGTGTTGTAGCTGTACTGGAACAGCTTGCCACACGGTGTGGCGAGCTCTGGAGCACATGTTTTTTGCATTATTGCCAGAATATTGTCAGGATTCGTAGCTTTTCCAGTATCCAGTACCTTAGCTGTTTCTTGTATCATGTGGCGTGAATCAAACTGGCTGAGGACTGACATCCGGAACGCTGGAGACTTCAGGAGAAGATGGAGAGGGATCGTCAGACTTGTGGCTGAAGATGATTCTGAATATTCCAGCCTTGTCTTTTGCACTTATGTGATCAGCTTCCCCATAATTGAGGATGGGGATTGTGGAGTAAAGTGTCAACATCAAGAGGACCAGATACTGATTCACCTCTGATGCAATGTCACATGACATGTTGCGTGGCACTACCATCGTGCTAAATGGGATAGACTTTGAACAGATTTAGAAACTCTAGACGGGGCATCCATGAGGCTCTGTGAGCCACCAGCAGCAGCAGAATTGTCCTCAACCACAATCTGTAACCTTGTGGCCCGTCAGAGCCATGGGATCGACCCTGGTTCAATGGAGAGTGCAGGAGGGCAGACCAGAAGTAACACCGGGCAAACTGCAAAGACCATCTCCTACAAAGAGGATCTAACAATCGCCCCTTGACATTCAATGGCATTGCCATAGCACATAGACATAGAACATACAGTGCAGAAGGAGGCCATTCGGCCCATCAAGTCTGCCCCGACCCACTTAAGCCCTCACTTCCACCCTATCCCTGTAACTCAATAACCCCTCCAAACCTTTTTTGAATCTGAATCCTCCACTACCAACATCCTGTGGGTTGTCATTGGCTTCAATTGAACTGGACCAGCCATCTTTAGAAATGAACAGGTCCGTGACCAATTTGGACAAATTGGACATGATGGCCCAGAGGCCTACTCTGAATGGCTGCTTCTTCACAGCCACATTGCTGGGCTGTTGATTAGTCTACATTGAATTTTGTTCTGATTGGTCATGAGTTATTCTACCTTCGCTGTTCACAATTTAACCCGTTTTGCTCTTTTAGAACATAGAACATACAGTGCAGAAGGAGGCCATTCGGCCCATCGAGTCTGCACCTACCCACTTAAGCCCTCACTTCCACTCTATCCCCGTAACCCAATAACCCCTCCTACCCTTTTTGGTCACTCAGGGCAATTTATCATGGCCAATCCACCTCACCTGCACGTCTTTGTACTGTGGGAGGAAACCGGAGCACCCGGAGGAAACCCACGCAGACATGGGGACAACGTGCAGACTCCACACAGACCATATCCCAGCAGGGAATCGAACCTAGGACCGTGGCGCTGTGAAGCCACAGTGCTAGCCACTTGTGCTACCGTGCTGCCCAAGTATTTTCTCAAGTATTCGTCCTGTTAATGCAGGGTTTCAAGGCTATTTACCCATCCAAGCCCTAACAGTTGCTGCCACTGGAGGTTTACTTAGTGATGCACTAGCAATTATGACGAGACGAGAGTAGAGAGTAATCGAGGCTTTATTACACAGACACTTAGGCCTCCTCAAGAATGGCACCAAATATTCCAAACGACTAGCACATCCGCAATGTAACTGCCCATAGACAGTCAACCAATGCAAAATATAGTAACAACTGGAGGAATAGAAGACAAAACAGGAAGTGACTTTATAAGACCAGAAGATAGAGGAGCAGAATTAGGCCATTCAGCCCATCGAGTCTGCTCCGCCATTTAATCATGGCTGATATATTTCTCAGCTCCATTCTCCTGCCTTCTCCCCGTAACCCCTGATCCCCTTATTATTCAAAAACCTACCTATCTCTGTCTTAAAGACACTCAGTGATTCGGCCTCCACAGCCTTCTGCGGCAAAGAGTTCCACAGATTCACCATCCTCTGGCTGAAGAAATTCCTCCTCATCTCTGTTTTAAAGGATCGTCCCTTCAGTCTGAGGCTGTGCCGCCGGGTTCTCGTGGACACATGATCTAAGGCGGGACATATAGAGCAGAACAGAAAGAAAGTTATGGTGAACCTGTGTGGAACACTTGTTCAGCCTCAGCTAGAGCACTGCGTCCATTTCTGTGCACCACACTTCAGGAAGGGAGTGAAAGCATTTAGAGATGGTGCAGAAAAGATTCTTGAGAAAGGTACCAGGGATGAGGGGCTTCAGTCTCCTGGATTAGGTGGAGAAGCTGAGACTAGTCTCCTTGGAGAAGAGGAGATTTGATGGGGGGTGTTCAAACCCGTGAGGGATCTGGACAGAGTAGAGAGGGAGAGAGTGTTCTCATTAGCCAAAGGGTCAAGAAACATATTCCACAGAATTATTCCGTAGAAATCCATACAGTGCAGAAGGATTTAATTCAGCCCATCAAATTTTCACTGACCCTCCAAAAGAGCTCTCTACCTAGGCCCACTCCCCCACCCTCTCCCCATAACCTCACTTAACCTGCACATCTTCGGACACTAAGGGGCAATTTTTTTTAGAATGGCCAGTCCACCTTACTTGGACTGCGGGAGGAAAGCGGAGCACCCGGAGGAAGCCCACGCCGACACAGGGAGAAAGTGCAAACTCCACACTCCGTAGGACAGCCTGCGTGGATTTCCTCCCACAGTCCGAAGATGTGCAGGTTAGCTGGATTAGCCATGGTAAATTGTCACTTGGTGTCCAGGGATGTGCAGATTAGGTGGGGTTATGGGGTTACAGGGATGGGGCGGGGGAGTGGGCCTACGTAGATGCTCTTTCAGAGGGCCAGTGATGACCCAATGGGCCGAATGGCCTCCTTCTGCACTGTAGGGATTCTATGGTTGTATCTGAAGAGAAAAAATTTGCAGGACTATGGGGAAAAAGTGGCGGGGGGAGGGGGTGTGGCAGTGGGAGTAGATGAGTTGCTCCTACAGGGAGCCGGCATGGATGCAATGGACCGAATGGCCTCATTCTGTGCTGTAATTATCCTCCGATGCTATAAACGAGGTGCCGCCCACCCCTCGCCAAACAAATTGTATCATTTCTACTCCTTCCATTTTTCAGATTAGCCCGATTCTATGAAGATTTCCAGCAATAGTACGTGCTCACCAGCTGAGAGATAAAGCATTCTGCAAATCCTGGCCAATTGTTGGAGCGTATCCACTGGCTGAAAACAAGCCTGGAGCATATGATGCCATATATCTCTGCCCAGAGCAGGAGAGGTAATGAAGGTGGCTGTCACCACATAATAATAAACTCACTAGACTGTATAGTGATGGAATTCGATCAGATATTACGACTGGCAACCCACTTCCATTTAGCATCAGACGCGCTCTTAAAATGTCTCCAGATAATTTGGAAACAATACGTTTAAATGGCTGGACAGCTTGCCTGGTAATGAGTGTACCTTCAAGCATAGGCGTGGTAATGTATGCATCCAGACGCTTGATCATAATCTTCGAAAGCTGCAAGGCACTTGCCCACCTATAAAGAGAAGGGAAAACTATATTGACCTCCTTGTACACAGAAGTAATGGGACAATGGAGTCCTTGAGGAATCTGTTCTGAGAGAGTCAATATCAGGTAAATCACCTTCCTATGATCTGAATTGTCCATGGGTGGTTTACATTAAATGAGGTAGGCCAATCATTGGGCTTTTCTTTCAGAAATAAAATTGTCTATCCATCATTGCTTTTTCACGTATGGAGCAGATCCACCATATTCAAATCTACACCAATTGTGAGGAAATGCCACTTTTAATAGCTTCCTTTAATATTCAACGGCAGCGAATCCTGTATATCATGTTGTAAAATGTCAACATCATTTTTATTTTAATGAGCCATCTTTATTAAGTCTCCGTGACCTCCCAGCTGCTGAGAAAATGCCTCAAATGAGCAGAAAACTTACAGAAATTAAGCAGCTACAAAAATCCAGATGTCTCTCAGGCTGTAGGACTATTGAAATGAAAAACAAATGAAATGAAAATCGCTTCTTGTCACAAGTAGGCTTCAAATGAAGTTACTGTGAAAAGCCCCTAGTCGCCACATTCCGGCGCCTGTTCGGGGAGGCTGGTACGGGAATTGAACCGTGCTGCTGGCCTGCCTTGGTCTGCTTTCAAAGCCAGCGATTTATCCCTGTGCTAAACCAGCCCCTGTCAGCAGCTATTGGCAGCAAAACCCTGCGGGAGTGTATCCCTCTCAAAGTAGTCCTCGCTATAGAAAATCTCAGCTTGCTCCAATCGAGGCTGAGACCTTGGTGCACTCTCACCTCTGAGTTCAAAGGTTGTGCGTTCACAGTCCCAGCCCAGAGACTTGAGCACACGAACCAAGGCTGACAATCATGTGCAGTAACGAGGGCGCGCTGCACTGTTACAAGTGCCACCTTAAGGATGAGACATTAAACTGAAGCCCCGGAGTGCTAACTGGGTCAACTTGAATCCAACTTGCAGGGGCAGGCAGTAAGGCCATGAGGCAGGCAGGATCGGGGGGGGGGGGGGGGGGGGGCTCAGTGCCTCTGCCATTCTGTCGAATTCACTCAGGGATTGGGCAGGTTAACAACAGCCAATTAAAGGTCACTTAAGGGCCTCTTTCTACCATTGCTATCAGTCTGCCAGTGGATAAGGTTGGGGCGCTCTGCCAGGTGGGACGAATGGACAGTAAATTATGGTTTCCTCCCCACCCACTCCTCTCCTCGTTGACGGGGGGAGGGGGGGCACGATCAGGTACAAAGTGGTCCAGGGAAGGCCCTCCACCCCGGCAGAAAGCAGCCAGCCCAACTGAAGCACCCACCGTTCGCCTCACCAAGGACGGTCCCTCTCCCTCATTTCATTGGGGCCTGCTTAACTGACCCCAGCCAGCCTGAATCCCCACCCCACCCACCCCACCCACCCTACCCCCATCCCCATTCACCTCTAGTCCAGGGCGTTCTCCGTATTGCTGGTCTTGGCGTGGGGGGGGGGGGGACACAACACCATTCCTGGTCAGGCCGACTGAGTTGGCAATCTTCCAGATGTGAAGGCTTTAGTTCTTTTCCAGTAATAGTTGTGCTAATCCAGTTTGAAGGACACTGACTGACATGCTCTGCTGGCCTTTAAGGTCCGTTTAATTCTCCACTGATAACACTGTCTGGCTTAAATATGAGAAAATTACTTCACTGAAAACGTCTCACAGATCAGCAGGTTTGAAGATAACAAGCTGTTTTCCATCAGCCCTGCTCCCGATTTCTCAAAGCATGCTGGTAGATTAGTCAAAATTTAGCATTTTATAGGCCACCATTTGATAACCTACGAAGAAACCACGGTTCTTCTATCTCCTGGTTCCATATTCAACACGATATCTGACCATGGACCTGCGAAACAGAAAATGGATTTAGGAGCTACAGAATTTAACAAAAAAACATAAAACATGTTAGCAATGGTTATTAATTACAGTTTCTGCCGATTGGAGGTTGGCTAATGCAACCCCACTATTTAAAAAGGGAGGTACAAAGAAAGCAGAGAAGTATAGACCAGTCAGCCTAATATCAGCAGTGAGGAAAATGCTAAAACCCATTATAAAAGATTTTATAGCAGAGCACTTGGAAAACAGTGGCAGGATCGGACAGAGTCAGCATGGATTTATGAAGGGAAATCAGGCTTGACAAATCTACTGGAATTCTTCGAGGATGTAACCAGTAGAGTTGACAAAGGGGAACCAATGGATGTGATTTATTTGGACTTTCAGAAAGCTTTCGACACAGTGTAAGAGATCAGCGTGTAAAATTAAAGCACTTGGGATTGGGGGACGTGTATTGAGGTGAATACAAAACCTGTTGGCAGACGGGAAACAAAGATTAGGAATAAATGAGTCTTTTTCCAAATGGCAGCAAGTGACCAGCGGGGTACCGCAGGGACCAGTGCTGGGTCCCCGGCTATTCACAATATATATTAATGATTTAGATGAGGGAGCAAAATGTAATATCTCCAAATTTGCAGATGACAGAAAGTTGGGTGGGAGGGTGAGCTGTGAGGAGGATGCAGAGATGCTTCAGCGGGATTTGGACAGGCTGAGTGAGTGGGCACATGCATGGCAGATGTGAATAGATGTGAGGTTATCCACTTTAGGAGCAAAAAAAAAAGGAAGGCAGATTATTATCTGAATAGCTGGAGATTGAGAGAGGGGGATTTGCAAGAAGACCTGGTTTCCTTGTACACAGTAAACATGCAGGTACAGCAGGCAGTAAAGAAGACAAATGGTATGTTGGGCTTCATAGCGAGAGGATTCGAGTACAGGAGCAGGGATGTTTGATGCAATTATACAGGGCCTTGGTGAGGCCACACCTGGAATATTGTGAGCAGTTTTGGTCTTCTTATCTGAGGAAGGATGTTCTTGCTCTAGAGGGAGTGCAGCAAAGGCCAACCAGACTGATTCCTGGGATGGCAGGACTGATGTATGAGGAGAGATTGAGTTGGTTAGGATTATATTCACTGATGTTTAGAAGAATGAGGCGGGATCTCATAGAAACCTATAAAATTCTAACAGGGCTAGACAGGTTGATGCAGGAAGGATGTTCCCGATGGTGGGGGACTCAAGAACCAGGGGCGGGATTCTCCCTTCTGTCGACTAAGTCCCCACGCCGGCGGGAAAACCGACGCCAACCACTCCGCGTCAACAGCCCCGAAAGTGAAGAATTCTCCAAATTTCCGGGGGCTAGTTTGATGCCGGAGTGGTTGACGCCGCTCCAGCCGGCGACGAAGGGCCGGCGTGAGTTTGCGCATGCGCGGAACGGCCGGTGTGATCTCACGCATGCGCGGACCGGCCGGCGTACTTCCCGGCATGCACAGACCGGCCGGCGTATTTCCGCGCCTGCGTGGGGGTTCTCTTCACCGCGCTGGCCCCCCGGGCAATATGGCGGAGCCCTACAGGGGCCCGGCGCGGAGGAAAGAAGGCCCCCACGGAAATAGTCCACCTGCAGAATCGGTAGGCCCCGATCGCGGGCCAGGCCTCCGTGGGGACCCCCTTGGGCTGGATCCCCCCGCGGCCCCCCCCCCCCCCCCCCTGCACACTTACCTGCCAGGTCCCACCGTGCGTGAGGTGAGTAATTCACGCCGGCAGAACTGGCTAAAACTTTACGGCCGCTCGGCCCATCGGGGCCCGGAGAATCGCCGGGGGGGGGGGGGGGGCGCTGTCAACGGCCCCCGACCCGCATGGTGGGAATCCTGCCGGCCCCTGAAAAATGGCGCCGGAGAATAGGGCAGCCGGTGTCAGGGTGGCGGGGCGGGATTCGCACCTTCCCCCGGGGATTCTCCGACCCGCCGGGGGGGTCAGAGAATCCCGGCCAAGAGATCACAATCTGAGGATACAGGGTAAACTGCTTAGGACTGAGATGAGGAGAAATGTCTTCACCTAGAGAGTGGTGAGCCTGTGGAATTCGCTACCACAGAAAGTAGTTGAGGCCAAAACATGTCATAGATCATAGAATTTACAGTGCAGAAGGAGGCCATTCGGCCCATCGAGTCTGCACCTGCTCTTGGAATGAGAGCCCTACTCAAGCCCACGCCTCCACCCTATCCCCGTAACCCAGTAACCCCACTTAACCTTATTGGACACTAAGGGCAATTTTGGACACTCAGGGCAATTTAGCATGGCCAATCCACCTAACCTGCACATCTTTGGATTGTGGGAGGAAACCGGAGCACTCGGAGGAAATCCACGCAGACACGGGGAGAACGTGCAGACTCCAGACAGACAGTGACCCAGCGGGGAATCGAACCTGGGACCCTGGAGCTGTGAAGCAACTGTACTAACCATTGTGCTACCGTACTGTCATGATATCCATATTGACATATCATGGTGCAATCACACACACACTGATGGACAGGTAGATGGACCAACCAACACACACACAACATCACAGCCAATCACCAGTGAGAGCACACACACTATAAAACAGGGAACACCACAGTTCCCGCTCATTCTAACCGTAGATAGCTCAGAGTACAGAGCTCACAGCGTGCCACTCAGACATACACCATGTACTGAGTGCCTCACTACGAAAGTAAAAGGGCTGGGTCCACAGGTTAGCTGGTGAAGTACGAACCACAACCAGAAGTTAATAGTTATTATTGTACAGAATAATAAAACAGAATTGTACCATCTACAACCGTGTTGGTTCGTTTGTGTATCGGAACACCCAACACGACATGATACCAGGAGTGGAAACTCGCCAGCGACTGTGAGACCTACCTGCACCTCTTCAGAGATCCGCCATCCTGTGCCATGGATACCATCAGCCCGCCACAGCCGCTCCAATTCGCTGGAAATCTCGGCGTCAACTGGAAGCTGTTTAAACAGTGCTTCCAGCTCTTCCTAGAAGCCACAGACAGGGAGAATGCATCGGACACCAGGAAGATCGCCCTCCTCCTCTCCTCAGCGGGGCAACACGCCATCCACATCTACAACTCCCTGGCATTTGCAGATGGCGAGGACAAGACAAGGTACAAAACGGTCCTTCTAAAATGTGAGGAACACTTCAGCGTGGAAATTAATGCGAGCTTCGAGAGGTTCCTCTTCCAGCAGCGCCTGCATGTTAAGGGTGAGCCTTTTCAATCTTATTTGACACACCTCCGTATCCTCGCGCAGTCCTGCGGCTATGAGGCCACCTCCGACTCCATGATTCGGGATCAGATAGTTATTGGAGTCACCTCGGACACCCTACGCCAGCAGCTCCTCAAAATAAAGCGCCTCACCCTAGCCACCGCCATCGAAACCTGCGTCCTCCACGAAAACGCAACCAGCCGGTACTCCCAATTCCAGGCGGCCGAATCGGCACGGCAGGGGTTCCACGAGGCCGAGCGGGTCCAGTCGATCGAGCTCCTCCCGGCCCGCGGCCCAGACGAGGGCGGCCATTTTGCTCGCTTTCCGAGGCCTCCCGCGCTTGTACGCGCCAAAAGAGGGGACGTCGACGCAGAGGGACATGATGCGCAGGCGCGCTCTACGCAGGACCGCAGCGCGCATGCGCGGTGGCGCAACAAACGCCATGACGTCACGACGTGCAGCAACTGTGGATCTGCACACTTAAAGCGGCAATGTCCAGCCAAAACGCGACAATACCTCCGCTGTGGCAGGATGGGCCACTGCGCTGCCTGCTGTCGAGCAGCTCAACCTGCCAACCCTCCGCAATTCCGTCAGCCTCGCAGGGACGTGCGGGCCATTCAGCCCACATACACCGAGTCATACCCTGACGACGTGCATACCGGTGATACCGACGACCGGGAACCCTTCCGCGTTGCGGTAATAGACAAGAACCGGATGTCCCCAAGTAGAACCCGCCAACCGATGCCAGTGCACAGCATTAATCCGGGCGATGAATGGTGTGCCACCCTAATGGTCAACCGATCACCAATCACTTTCCGCTTAGACACTGGTGCCTCCGCCAATCTGATTGCATGGTCAGCCTTCCACACCTTGAAGGTTAAACCACCGATTCGGCCATCCCGCTGTCAGGTGGTTGATTACAACGGGAACATTATCCCGGCCATGGGGTCCTGCCAGCTCGAGGTTGCACACAATTCATACACAGCCACACTGTCTTTTGAGATAGTTGGATCCTCGAAGGACTCTCTGTTAGGCGCACAGGCGTGCAAGATCCTCCACCTCATTCAGCGGGTACACATTCTGTCTCCAGAAGGCACGTCCGATTTCCCGGATACAGACTTTAGGGCGCAGCTCCACTCGCTCCTCGCCCACAACCAGGAGGTTTTCGAGGGCATGGGCACACTGCCCTACACTTACGGAATACGGCTCAAACCGGACGCCACCCCGGTCATTCACGCACCTCGTAGAGTCCCAGCACCACTCAACGACCGCCTCAAGCAGCAGCTGCAGGATCTCCAGGACCAAGGAGTGCTTTCCCGGGTCACGGAGCCAACGCCATGGGTCAGCTCCATGGTGTGTGTAAAAAAGCCCTCTGGCGAGCTCCGGATCTGCATCGACCCGAAAGACCTGAACAATAACATCATGAGGGAACACTACCCCATACCCAAACGGGAAGAAATCACGAGTGAAATGGCCCGGACTAAAATTTTCACCAAGCTTGATGCCTCAAAGGGTTTTTGGCAGATTCAACTGGATCAGTCCAGCAGGAAGCTGTGCACTTTCAACACTCCCTTTGGCAGATATTGCTACAATAGGATGCCGTTTGGCATCATCTCGGCATCCGAGGTGTTTCATCGCATCATGGAACAGATGATGGAGGGCATCGAAGGGGTGCGTGTCTATGTTAACGACGTCATCATCTGGTCCACCACACCACAGGAGCACATCAGTCGTCTCCAGCGTGTCTTTGCGCGGATACGAGATCACAGCCTGAGCCTCAACCGAGCCAAGTGTTCTTTTGGCCAAACTGAGCTAAAGTTTCTGGGGGACCACATATCCCGGTCAGGGGTGCGTCCGGATGGCGACAAAGTGGCAGCTATTGCAGCCATGCCGCAGCCGGCAGACAAGAAGGCAGTGCTACGCTTTCTCAGGATGGTCAACTTCCTGGGGAAGTTTATTCCCAACCTGGCCTCGCACACAACGGCTCTTCACCACCTGGTCAAGAAGACAACGGAATTCCAGTGGTTGCCCACACACCAGAAGGAATGGGAGGAGCTCAAGGTCAAGCTCACCACCGCCCCGGTATTGGCGTTCTTCGACACTACTCAAGACACAAAGATCTCGACTGATGCCAGCCAGTCCGGCATTGGGGTGGTACTCCTGCAATGGGACGACACTGCATCATGGGCCCCGGTCGCCTATGCCTCGTGGGCCATGACCCCCACAAAACAGCGCTATGCGCAGATTGAAAAGGAGTGCCTGGGTTTGTTAACCTGCATCGATAAATTCCACGACTATGTGTATGGTCTTCTGCAGTTCACTGTGGAGACCAACCATCGCCCCCTGGTCGGCATCATTCAGAAGAACCTCAACGAGATGACCCCTCGCCTCCAGCGCATTCTGCTCAAGCGCCGGAGGTACGACTTCCAACTTGTCTACACCCCGGGAAAGGACTTCATCATTGCGGATGCCCTGTCCAGAGCAGTGAGCACACCGCCCGACTCAGAGGGGTTCGTTTGTCAGGTCGACGCACAAGCAGCCTTCACATCGGCCAATCTGCCGGCTACTGACGCACGTCTGGCCCACATTCGCCGTGAGACTGCGGCTGACCCCCTTCTACAACGTGTGATGCGCCACATAACGGAAGGGTGGCTCAAGGGGCAGTGC
This sequence comes from Scyliorhinus torazame, assembly GCF_047496885.1. NCBI lineage: Eukaryota > Metazoa > Chordata > Chondrichthyes > Carcharhiniformes > Scyliorhinidae > Scyliorhinus > Scyliorhinus torazame. The sequence goes on along the minus strand of NC_092723.1, from coordinate 175,027,656 downwards.
CCGCAATTCTACAATGTTCGGGACGACTTGGCCGTCATTGATGGTGTCCTCCTAAAGTTGGACCGGATTGTGATCCCACACAGCATGCACCGGCTTGGCCTCGAACAACTGCACGAAGGCCATCTCGGGGTTGAAAAGTGCAGGCGGACGGCCGAGAAGCTGTGTACTGGCCGGGCATCAGCGACGACATCGCCAACATGGTGCTCAACTGCCCCACCTGCCAAAGGTTTCAGCCGGCGCAGCCCCCTGAGACTCTTCAGCCCCATGAGTTGGTAACGTCCCCCTGGGCAAAGGTGGGTGTGGACCTCTTTCATGCGCTCGGCAGGGACTACGTCATCATAATTGACTATTTTTCCAATTATCCGGAGTTCATACGCCTGCACGACTTGACATCATCAGCTGTCATCAGAGCATGCAAAGAAACCTTCGCTCGCCATGGAATTCCGCTCACCATCATGTCTGACAACGGGCCCTGTTTTGCGAGCCATGAATGGTCTTCTTTTGCCGCTTCATACGGCTTCACACACGTGACGTCCAGCCCTTTGCATCCCCAGTCGAATGGCAAGGCGGAAAAGGGCGTCCACATCGTGAAGCGGCTCCTCTGCAAGGCTGCTGATGCCGGATCTGACTTCTGTTTAGCCCTGCTGGCCTATCGCTCGGCCCACTGTCCACAGGCCTCTCGCCAGCCCAGCTGTTGATGGGTCGCACCCTCAGGACCACTGTGCCGTCCATTCATGTTCCTAAACCCGACCATGCTCCAGTACTGCAAAGGATGCGACAGCGTGCTCAGCAGAAGGTGGCTCATGACACTCGGGCAACTGATCTTCCTGCCCTGGCGCCTGGAGACAACGTCTGCATACACCTACCGGAGGGTGGCTGGTCGGCAACCGCCGAGGTTCTCCACCGCGTGGCTCCCCGCTCGTTCCTGGTTCGCCTGCCTGATGGCTCCATTCGCCGGCGTAATCGGCGGGCCCTTCAGCTGATTCCACACTTGCTACGAGATCGTGTGCCGGTGCCACACCCTCCTGTTGTCCCAGTTGTCGACTTCATGGAGCTTCCTGACACTCTGCCTATTCCTCTCTCGCCCGTGGCCAGGCCCATTCCTCAGCCGGTGGATCCTGACCCACCCTTGAGGCAGTCAACCCGAATTCGTCGCCCACCTAATAAACTGGACTTATGAGCCTGTTTGCACATTGGACTCACTAGATTTGTTGTGCAACAATGTTAACCTGTTTCTCTTTTTTTGTCATTCCAGGAGTTCTCTTTCGATATTTGATGATTGCATTTGTTTTGTTTGTGGTACAACCTCGTTGCTCTGTTGCACCTGACACCTTCCTCTGTATATAGTTTAGCCTCATGTACATGTTGTAAATATTGCACACACATACTCAGATGCACTCAGTACACACCAATATTTATTACCATGTAGGCACATATCCTTGTGCAAAGGGGGGGGTGTCATGATATCCATATTGACATATCATGGTGCAATCACACACACACTGATGGACAGGTAGATGGACCAACCAACACACACACAACATCGCAGCCAATCACCAGTGAGAGCACACGCACTATAAAACAGGGAACACCACAGTTCCCGCTCATTCCACCAGAAGATAGCTCAGAGCACAGAGCTCACAGTGTGCCACTCAGACGTACACCATGTGCTGAGTGCCTCTCTAAGATAGTGCTAGGGCTGGGTCCACAGGTTAGCTGGTGAAGTACGAACCATAGCCAGAAGTTAACAGTTGTTATTGTACAGAATAATAAAACAGAATTGTACCATCTACAACCGTGTTGGTTCATTTGTGTATCGGAACACCCAACACGACACGTTCTGCCCTTGTGTTTTCAAGAAAGAGTTATATATAGCTCTAAATAGCTACATAGCTGAATATCTGGGGCGAAAAGGATCAAAGGATATGGGGGGAAAGCGGGAACAGGTTACTGAGTCCGACGATCAGTCATGATCGGATTGAAGGGCGCAGCAATCTCAAAGGGCCAAATGGCTTCCTCCTGCCCGTATTTTCTACATTTCTATGCACCAGCACAAGTTCACAGCTCAGAGCAAATCTTGCCGACAATTAAGAGACAATTAATTAGTAAGTGTTTCTCAGTGACTGGATCAAGAAAGGTTCCGGAATTAATTGACAGTCGGAACGCTTGAAAAAAAGAAAGGGAATCTTGATATAAATGGAAGGGAGTGACTGCTCCACACTGTGTTGTAGTTACCCATTTGTTTAGCTGTAGCTTTGTGTTAGTGTTGAGAGAAAGAGAGAGAGAAAGAGAAAGCAAGAAAGAACATGTAGCCCCTCATCAAATCATATATGGTGGGAAATTCACTGAGCTAAGCTATTTTGGATGCAGTAATCTGACGATATAACACTGAGATGTTAGCTGACTAGTACAATTAGAAAAGGTAAGACTTAGAGAGAGAGCACGACAAAACGAAAAGGACTTGAAAAAATAGAAACTAGATTAAAATATTGAAAGAGAAGGGCAGGGAAATCAAAAGAAATCCAACAGTGGCTCCCAATTAAACAGTGATAACAAAGAAGGGCTCTGCTGACAAACTGAGAAGGAAGTTTGGTTAGAGGCCTGAGGAGCAATCGACACGAGAGAAGATTTTGCGACTCGACCTTCACTTGACAAGAGGGCTGATAGAATCTTTATTTTGAATCAAACTTGGCTTTGATTGGAATTCCTATTCAATGCAAAGCAACGACCCACTTTCAGTATCTTAATTATGAATCGAACACTGTTATCCTGTGATAAACCCAGCCAGTTTTGCTGTGGTGACATTGAATTAAATTGCTGTCCGGAAAAGATGACATGAACGGTGATATCATCTAGCTTGTAGTTAAAAGCAAAATCAATTGTTTTGCTGCATAACTTGGTAACTCAAATGTAGGTGAGTGCCGATTAGTAACTCAGGCACTGTACTTTATTCCAGCTGGTCGCTGGATAGGGCCTCGTTGTATTCATTGTAATCTGTGCAGACGTTATTTTGGGCGATTCAAAATGAGCTGAATTTAGCATTCCACGGGAAACCCTTGACAAATGTTAATTCGGAATCAAGACGTTGACAGAGTCCGCTGCTTAGGTGCCAAAGCCAGTGTCAAATCTCCTCCAGTAATGTGACAGTCTCGTTAAAAAAAAACAACAGGCACAGAAAGTGTGCGTTAAATGTGAATACGCTCTGTTAATGTTCCTTCCACCTGGTAAGCAAGAAATTGCTCAAGGTCATTGAATAGTATAAATGATCAGAAAGAATCAGCTGGCTGAATCCAGGCAACTTCGAGACTGTGGAGGGAACATACCAAGTGCCCAGCTTTGGATTGGAACAAAAGAACAAAGAACAAAGAAAAGTACAGCACAGGAACGGGTCCTTCGGCCCTCCGAGCCTGCGCTGACCATACTGCCCGTCTAAACTAAAATCTTCTACACTTCCGGGGTCCGTATCCCTCTATTTCCATCCTATTCATGTATTTGTCAAGATGCCCCTTAAACATCACTATCGTCCCTGCTTCTACCACCAGAGCTCTATTTTCATGTATTTCTATTTGTTATGAAGTACATGCAGACATCGAGCTGTCCTTCAAGACCGTCCTAAGGTGCTAAGAATTCTGGTTGGCGAATGAGTAGAAAGTTGAAACAGGAAAAAGAAATTGCATTTCTATAGTGCCTTTCGTGACCTTGAAGACATCGCAAAGCACTTTGCGACCAACAAAATACTTTTCAACTGTAGTCATATCATGTATGGAATGCAGCAGCCAATTTGCACACAGTAACCTCCCAGAAATGTGTTAACGGCCACATTCTCTGTTTCATCAATGCGGGTTGAGGGATAAATTTCTGCCAGGGCGCCGGGGAAAGCTATTCCATTCTTCTTTCATCTCTGTAACCTCCTCCAGCCCTACAACCCACACATTTGATCTCTTAATGTCTCTGCCTCAGGCCTTTTATGTAATTTGCCACCTCCACCCCAACCACCAGTGGCAGATAACTGCGTGGTGTACACATCAGGGTCACATCAATTCACTGTAAGAGGACCAAAGGGAGGTGGAACTCAGTGCCAAATATTTCTATGCCATGTGCCTCACCAACAAAAAGGATCTACCAGTGGATAGCTTTAAGTTCTGTAACAGGCAGATAGATATAATACCATACCTGCAGGTACATCTTAATAATGGGGATTCCACATTCAGCAGGTGACATCCAGAGCAAACAGGGTTCTCGGATTTGAGGAGGAATATATGGTATTGCAACAGAAATATCGGAGTTACAGCTCACCTAAACATTTGTTTGTCCAAACCGGGGGTATGCAAGTTGCGTGTGGGAGTTCTGTATGGCGAGAGATGTATGTCAGGCTGAAGCGATCTAACGACGTGCTACATGATTCTGCACCAATCAATATGGGAAATACAATAGTGTCACATCCTTGATCAAAGATTTGGAATGGGAATCACTACAGGAAAGGAGGGAGAAAAATAGACCGATCACGTTCTCTAAAATATGGGTGGACTGGTGGGAATTGACAGAAACAAGTATCTGGTTCCCTCCAGCAATGACAAAACACAAGGTAGCCATCCAGACAAATTACAAAGAACATTTGTTTCCAAGACAGTGCATCAACAATCTTTCTCCCCGAGGACAATCCCACAACGGAAGAAGGGAAATGGTCACTACCCCATCGCTTGAAATCTTCAAAACCCATCCTCAGATTATTTCCATTTGTATGTTTTCATTATCAGCACGACCACCTCAGCAGGTCAGGCCTGGTTTCAGCCATAGGATTGTTACTGTGCAGAAGGAGGCCATTTGGCCCATCGCGTCTGCGCTGACTCTCCAAAAGAACATCATGACTCAGTGCCCTTTTCCCCGTACCCCTGCGCATTGTTTCAATTCAAATGATCATCCAATGCCCCCTTGAATGCCTCGCTTGAACCTGCCTCCACCACACTTCCAGGCCGTGCATTCCAGACCCGCATTTTCTTCTTTTTGCAAATCATTTTAAATATCCCCCCTTATTCTTGGTCCTTTTAGGAGTGGGAACAGTTTCTCCCCTTCTACTCAATCCGACCCCTCATGATTTTGAAACTCTTATCAATCGCCTTCTCCTCTCCGAGGAGAACAGTCCCAACCTCGCCAATCTATCCTCAGAACTGACGTTTCACATCGCTGGAACCATTCTTGTAAACCTCTCCTGCACACTCTCTCCAATGCGTTCACATCCTTCCCAGAGCGTGATGCCCAGAACTGTACACAATACTCCAGCTCTATCCATACAAATGTTGGTGGAATACAGATATTAGTCTGCAATGCAAGCACACCTGAAGCAGAAACAGAAGGTCAGCCTTTAATTATGTAGATCCTCTGCTCCTGAATTCCCTTTTCCTCACCCTCCCTTTCTGCTTTAGGATCCTATTTAAAAGTCACCTTTTACCAAACTTTTGACCCTCCACCTAAATCTCCCCTCAATGGTGCTGTGTCCTTTTATGATTTACCACTTTGCCTCGATGGGAAATTGTTCTCTGTTAAAAGCACTTGATAGTGTACGTTAATTTTTTTGTGGCTGACACCATTACAAATTGGTGAGATGACCTTACATTCTGGAAGATTAATATAAGATGTTCAGAAATTAATTTTACTCTATAATGGGGAATAAGCTGCACTGTCTTGTTTCCTCTAACTAGTGCCAACTTCACAATTTGACAGGTTCAGTGATAAATAGGTGCAGCCTAGAAGTGAACCAATCTTTCAGAATGAAGATAGGTTTGGTCATTTAATGACGGAACGAACACAGCAGAGCAAAAATGTGAAAACAAAGTCCACTCTGCTCTGCAGATTCAGAATATTGCTCTTGTGTGATTAGAGGTGCCAGCTCCCAGTTAAGCCTTAATTTCTTCGACTTTGATGCTTCCTGCGTTTAGTGAGACAAGAGATGAACAAGGCACAAGCCTGGATCTGTTTCCCGTAGCTTGTTTCTTTCCTGGAGGAGGTGACTTGGCTGTCACCAGAGGTTTTAGCTTGAGGAGCACTCCTCTACGTCAAGCATGGCTGATCGGGAAGACTTTTTTTGTTCATTCATGGGATGTGGCTGTTACTCGTCAGGCCAGCATTCATTGCCCATTCCTAATTGCCCTTGAGGAGGTGGTGGAGAGCTGCCTTCTTGAGCAGCTGCCATCCAGGTAGTATAAGTTACACCCACATTGCTATCAGGGAGGGAGTTCCAGGATTTTGTCCTAGTGACAGTGAAGGAACGGCCATAGATTTCCAAGACAGGATGGAGAGTAACTTGGAGAGGAACTTATAGCTGGTGTTGTTCCCCGGCATCTGGTGCTCTTGTCCTTCCAGAGAGTGGCAGTTGTGGGTGTGGTGAATGTATAATTACTGATAATTCACCAGTGTACTGTATTATGTTATGTTATGTTATTAACCCTGTGGGCTCTACCGATGGACCATTGTGTGACTTCACCCACAGGGGATATGTTGGGGCATGTACGGGCTCCGCCCATGGCTCCACCCCCTTTAGAGGAAGTATAAGAGGCAGCTGACCTGCGGGGCCGCCTTCAGTATTGTACCGGTCGCAGACAGGCACAGTTCCAAGCTGATTAAAACCACGGTTTACTTCTCCACATCTCTTTGAGTGAATTAATGGTCGCATCAGTGGGTTTGGAAGATGCTGCCAAAGGAGCCTTGGTGAGTTCCTGCAGCACATCTTGTCGATGGCACAGACTGCTACACCTGAGCGTTGGTGATGGAGGGAGTGAATATTTGTGGAAGGGGGAGCAATCAAGCGGGGCTGCTTTGTCCTGGATGGTGTCGAGCTTCTTGAGTGTTGTTGGAGCTGCACTCATCCAGACAAGTGGAGAGTATTTCATCACACTCCTGACTTGTGCCTTGTGGGTGGTGGACAGGATTTGGGGAGTCAGAGTCAATGTGGCTGACTCTTGAATGCCCTCAGTGATGGACAATAAATGCCAGCTATGCCCACATCCCATGAACAAATAAAAAGAAAATGAGATATTCACTGCAGGATTCTTAGCCTCTGACCTGCTCTTGTAGCCCCAGTGTTTGTACAGCTAGTTCAGTTTCTGGTCAATGATCATCTCCAGGATGTTGATCAGCAATGGTAATGCCATTAAGTGTCAAGGGGTGATGTTTAGATTTGCTATTGCTGCCTTTCATAGATGTACAGGAAGGATTTTTAGGTTGATAATCAACATGTTTGGCCTCATTATGAACGCACCTCCATGGCCATCATGTACTGGAGTTGGACTTAGAATCATAGAATTTACAGTGGAGAAGGAGGCCATTCGGCCCATCGAGTCTGCACCAGCCCTTGGAAAGAGCACCCTATTCAAGCCCACACCCCCACCCTATCCCCGTAACCCAGTAACCCCACTTAAACTTTTTTTGGACGCTAAAGGCAATTTAGCAAAGCCAGTCCACCTAACCTGCACATCTTTGGACTGTGGGAGGAAACCGGAGCACCCGGGGGAAACCCACGCAGACACGGGGAGAGCGTGCAGACTCCGCACAGATAGTGACCCAAGCCGGGAATGGAACCTGGGATCCTGGAGCTGTGAAGCGACTGTGCTAACCACTGTGCTACCGTGCTGCCCCTTGAGCTCAAAGTTTCTGGTTCAGAGGCAGAAGCACTACCCACTGAGCCACGAGGCCTTCAGCCTTACTTACCGAAGGCAATTAATAATTTCATTCATCATTCCCATGCCCACGAGAGACATCTGGTGCCGTGTTCATTCTGGTCCTCACCTCTAACCCAGGAGCTCGAACATAATTTCTGTGAGGAGATATCGCTGGGACATAACTACAGTTTTTTCAATCTGCAGCAGGGGTGTCCTGTCTCTCGATCCAGTCCCATCACTGCCTAGCAACAGTGACATGGCCAGTTACTCAGAAGTTGCAACCCTTTAAGAACCGCAGCTGCAAGCTATTCCCCATTCCCCAATCCACCAGCCGACAACGCAATGTCATTGATACTCCAAAACCAAGCAAAGGAATTTGGAATGAGTAGTTACTGAGGTCAAACGTGGCCAAAAATCCCATGTCCAAAGCCTTCAGTGATTTGCGGCCTGTTCATTTTGCTACCCATATTAGCAGGTTTACCCATATTATTTAAGCGTGGCAGGCTGGAGCAATATATTGTTATCCTTAGCAGGTTCGGTTTGTAAACTAAACTCAGTTAACTCATCACTCTCCTTTATTGGAGAGGGGGAAGGAAACAACAGCTTCAGAATCAGCTCAGAGCAAACAAATGTGATTGAAAGTTTCTGTTGAAGGGTCATATGGACTCAAAGGGGCTGGTTTAGCACACTGGGCTAAATAGCTGGCTTGTAATGCAGAACAAGGCAGCAGCGCGGGTTCAATTCCCGTACCAGCCTCCCCGAACAGGCGCCGGAATGTGGCAACTAGGGGCTTTTCACAGTAACTTCATTTGAAGCCTACTTGTGACAATAAGCGATTATTATTAATAAATCCACACTATGTGTGTGTGTCTCTCTCTCCACAGATGGTGTCAGGCAGCATTTTCTGTTTTTTAAGTGAGGTTGAATTCGCTGTAGCAGATCACACAAAGGGAAAAGGAAAGCAGGGAAAGGCATATGGAGCCACACACACTTTGACAAACCCCAGAGGCGAATGAGTTCTTTTGTTTCTCAGCCTAACCCAAGCGAGTTGAGTTGGAGATTTTTCCTCCCCAGCTGTAAATGCTCTGATGCTCCTTATACTTCCACAGAGTGAGAATTGATTTTTATTGCAGCCTCTGCAAAACGTTCAACATTAACTGTTGGATTTTGTATGTTCGGTCTTGCTTGGTTGAACAGGAGTTTATTCTTAACCCATAACTTTGTACATATATACAGCGATGAGCTAAATCCATGCTTGCTTCTACATAGGTCTCTGCCCAATCCATAACTGACCCCAGACTCAGGTCACGTGTCTCCTTACATCGCAACTGTGGGCAGTACTGTTTTCCAGTCCCACAGTAACCCTTGCACTGCCAGGTACATTTATGCTACATTGACATAGAATCTTAGAATTTACAGTGCAGAAGGAGGCCATTCGGCCCATCGAGTCTGCATCGGCCCTTGGAAAGAGCAGCCTACCCAAACCCATGCCCCCACCCTATCCCCGTAACCCAGTAACCCCACCTAACCTATGGACACTGAGAGGCAATTTAGCACGGCCAATCCACCTAACCTGCACTTCCTTGAACAGTGGGAGAAAAATGGAGCAGCCGGAGGAAACCCACGCAGACACGGGGAGAACGTGCAAACTCCACGCAGACACCCAAAGCCGGAATCGAACCTGGGACCCTGGAGCTGTGAGGCAGCAGTGCTAACCACTGTGCCACCGTGTTCTGTAAATATGAATTTATTCAACGTTCATCAAGATAACATCATGGTCTGTGGTCTGCTATTTTCACCTGTTTATTTTCAAATAAGTAGGTTAACACTTGCCTTAAACTACAGACAAAGGAATGTCATATGAATGCAGAAAATGCCGCATGATAATATTGCAACCAGTGAATTTGAAGTTTAGGCTTATAATCAATATCTGTATTTTCACTGCTGCTGCTGCACCTTGCTTGGATTGCCACCTTGCCGTGGTGGAGAGGTTGGAATGTTGCATGGATCCACAGAGCAGTGCCGTTGGGAGTCTTAAACTCCTGGCAGGGTTATCCATGTCAGTAAGGTCAGAGGGGAGGAGCCAGACAAAGCACAACCCAGAATAGGTCCCCAACGGCAGATCCAACAGAAGGTAATCATGTGGTATCATCGGCTGCGATGGGAGCAACAGGAAAGAAATTTGTCGAGATTCTCTTGCCACTGTATTTGGACCTACCCTCTGACAAGGACTGCGTGCGTGCTGATGTGCAACGGTATTCCCATGTTAAAAGATGTTCCGCAACAGGCATCTACCAGGAGGAAGCCAACACACCCCCCCACACACAAACAAGCCTGAGGCGATCAGCGAGAGGTGACGGGACAGGACCGTGAGATTTGGAAATCCCGAGCATCGGACCGGTACGTAGGCGGTGGAGTTTGATCCAGTCGTCTCCCTCCTGGAATAAGAACAGGAGGGCGATCGGCAGCTTTCTTCCTGACTGAGCAGCCCCTCTTCAGGATCCACTCGGCTCACCCCGCATGGGGAAAGGGTGGAAAAAGTGTCCTCAAAATAGTCTGTTCCATCTCCAACCTGGCTGGAAACCCCCATCCAGCAGATCATCTACCTGCGGTCAGGAAATCAAAGTTAAACCTGGAATGTACGAACCCTCATGGATAATAAGCGAAATAATCGACCGGAATGGAGAACGGCCCCGTTGCCTGTTGTCAGTCACTTCAACATGGACACCGCTGCCCTGCAAGAGACCTGAAGAGCAGGCGAAGGGCGGCTGAGGGCTGATGGAGGTGGTTACACCTTCGTCCAGAGAGGATAACCCGAGATCAGCCCAGGACACATGTGCAGCATGGTAGCACAGTGGTTAGCACTGTTGCTTCACAGCTCCAGGGTCCCAGGTTCGATTTGCGGCTTGGGTCACTATCTGTGCGGAGTCTGCACGATCTCCCCGTGTCTGCGTGGGTTTCCTCCGGGTGCTCCGGTTTCCTCCCACAGTCCAAAGATATGCGGGTTAGGTGGATTGGCCATGATAAATTGCCCTTAGTGTCGAAAAAAGATTAAGTGGTGGTTACTGGGTTATGGGGATAGGGTAGATATGTGGGATTGAGTAGGGTGCTCTTTGTAAGGGCCGGTGCAGACTCGATGGGCTGAATGGCCTCCTTCTGCACTGTAAATTCTATGATAACTATGATGAAATGGGTTCGTTATCAAGAATAAACTCATCAAACGACTCTCGGAGCTCCCTGTCGGCATCAACAAGCGCCCCAAGACTCTCCGTCTACAATGTGCCAAGAACCAGCAGGCAACAGTTGTTATTGCCTACGCCCCAACCCTGATGTGTACAAAGAGGCTTCTACTCCATCCTGGACACCATACTCTTCAACATTCTGAAGGAAGATCATACTCCTTGGGGACTTCAATGCCAGGGTTGGAAAGGATTCCCAAATCTGGAAAGGAACCATCAGAATAGAAGGAGCTAGGAATTACAACTCCAATGGGGCTCTCCTGTACACCAAATGCACGTAACACCAGATTGTCATCACTGACACACTGGTCCACCAAAAAGACAAGCAAGTCCAAGACTTCCTGGAGACAGCCAAAATCAAAGCACTGGCATATGATCGACTACATCATTGTTCGATCCACATCCAAAAGGACATCCACATCACTAACATGATGACCAGTACAGATGACTGTTGGACAGACCACCTGCTCATACACTCCTCCATGTCCATCAAACTTCTCCAGAAGCATAAAAAGGACAAAGAAATGGCTGAGCAATTAAATCCATACTTTGTTCTGTCTTCACAAATGAGGACACAAATCAGATCCCAGAAATGTTGGAGAATGAAAGGTTTAGTGAGAGGGAAGAACTGAGGGAGATCAACATTAGTGGAGAAATGATGCTGGGAAAACTGATGGGATTGAAGGCGGATAAATCCCCAGGGCCTGAGAATCTGCATCCCAGAGTGCTTAAGGAGGTGGCTCTGGAAATAGTGGATGCATTGGTGATCATCTTCCAGGATTCTATAGACTCTGCAACTGTCCCTGCAGATTGGAGGGTAGCTCACGTCACTCCGATATTCAAAAAGGGAGATTGAGAGAAAGCAGGGAATTATAGACCAGTAAGCCTAACATCGGTAGTGGGGAAAATGCTTGAATCCATTATCAAGGACTTCATAGCGGAACATTTAGAAAGCAGTGGCAGGATCAGTCAGAGTCAGCATGGATTTATGAAGGGAAAATCATGCTTGACAAATCTGTTGGAATTCTTTGAAGAGGTAACCAGTACAGTCGTCAAGGGGGAGCCAGTCGATGTGGTATATTTGGACTTTCAGAAGACGTTTGACAAAGTCCCGCATAAGAGATTATTGTGCAAAATTAATGCGCATGGGATTGGGGGAAGTGTATTGAGGTGGATAGAAAACTGGTTGGCAGAGAGGAAACAAAGAGTAGGGATTAATGGGTCCTTTTCAAATTGGCAGGCAGTAACCAGTGGGGTACCACAGGCATCGGTGCTGGGACCCCAGCTATTCACAATATATATTAATGATTTGGATGAGGGAACAAAATGTAACATCTCAAAGTTTGCAGATGATACCAAATTAGGTAGGAGGGTGAATCAGCAAGATCTGGACAGGTTGTGCGAGTGGGCAAACCAATGGCAGATGTAGTATAATTTGCAGAAGTGTGAGTATATTCATTTTGGAAGCAAAAACAGGAAGGCAGATTACTACCTGGACGGTTGTAAATTGGGAGAGGGGAGTGTGCAGTGGGACTTGGGTGGCCTTGTGCACCAGTCGCTGAAGGTAAGCATGCAGGTGCAGCAGGCGGTAAAGAAGACTAATGGTATGTTGGCCTTCATTGCAAGAGGTTTCGAGTATAGAAGCAGGGATGTGTTGCTGCAATTATCCAGCGTCTTGGTGAGGCCACACCTGGAATATTGTGTGCAGTTTTGGTCTCCTTCTCTGAGGAAGGATGTTCTTGCTCTCGAGGGAGCGCAGCAAAGGTTTACCAGACTGATTCCAGGGATGGCGGGACTGTCAAAGGAGGAGAGGTTGACTAGGCTAGGATTGTTCTCGCTGGAGTTCAGAAGAATGAGGGGGGTTCTCATATAGACTTATCAAATTCTAACAGGACTAGAGAGGGTAGATGCAGGGAAGGTGTTACCAATGATAGGTGTGTCCAGCACCAGGGGTCACTGAGGATTCAGGGTAAACCATTTCAGACAGAGATAAGGAGACACTTCTTCACATGAAGAGTGGAGAGCCTGTGGAATTCATTACCACAGGGAGTAGTTGATGCTAAAACATTGAATATATTCAAGCGGCGGCTGGATATAGCACTTGGGGAGAATGGGATCAAAGGCTATGGGGAGAAAGCAGGATTAGGCTATTGAGTTGGATGATCAGCCATGATCGTGATGAATGGCGGAGCAGGCTCGAAGGGCCAAAAGGCCTCCTCCTGGTCCTATTTTATATGTATCTATGTATCTAGGTAAGCAGCAGAAGATGAAGAAACAGCTCAGAAAAAGATCAGCGTTGAGTGGCTTCAACAGCCAAGCATGCTAGCGAACCTCCAACAATGACTTCACCAAAATCTCCAAAGCCTTCATTCTAATGGAGTGCAGGAAAACTGGAAAGAACTGAAGACAGACATCATCTCAAGCTGTGAATAAGCCATCGGCTACAGGGCCAGGAAACAGTAAGACTGATTCAACGAGAATGACCACACCATCCAAGACCTCATCGACAATAGTGGAAAGCTCTCCGCGCCGGGCAGGATGACATCACCAACAAGACAAAGAGGAGGACTCATCAATCAGTAAAGGTGGAGGTACAAAGAAGAAGTAGGGAAGTCAAGAACCAAGGGTGGACTGAGAATGTTATGGAGTTGTGTCTCCTCACCTACAAGCAGGAGACCCAAGGTTTGTTTCAGTGCCACTGAGGCAATATATGGACCCAAAACCATAGGCCTCAAATCAGTGCAGAGTAAGGACAGAACCCTTTTGAGAGACAAAGAAAACATCAGCTTGTGATGGAGAGAACATTTCAAAGAACTCCTAAACCATGATAAAATCATAGATGAGGACGTGTTTGAGGAAATCCCCCAACTCCCCATCAAAGATGGTCTTGGACTCCACCAAGCATGGACAAAGTTGAAGCTGCCATTGAGCACATGAGGAATGGAAAAGCCGCAAGAGTGGACGGAATTCCAGCGGAGATTTTCAAATTTGGAGGAGAAGAGATAACCCGTCATCTCCATCAGCTGCTCCTGACAATCTGGGGGGGGAGAAGAAATCCCAGCCAATCTCGGGGATGCTATCATCACCACCATCTTCAGGAAAGGACACAAAGTGGACTGTGGGAACTATCGAGGAATCTCCCTGCTCCCCATGACCAGGAAGATCATTGCCCCAAACCTCTCTTGCCGCCTTCTCCCAGTCTCTGAAGAAATCCTTCCGGAAAGCTAGTATGGCTTCTGACCAAACCGTGGAACAGCAGACACGATTTTCACTGCGCGACAACTGCAAGAGACATGCCAGGAGCAACATCAACCACTCCACGTGACCTTCATTGATCTGACCAAGGCTTTTGACTCAGTCAATCAGGAAGTGCCATGAAAAACCCTGTCAAAGGCCGGCTGTCCAGAGAAATTCATCAACATCCTCAGACTCCTCCACAACAAGATGTCAGCGATAGTCCTCACCGACGGAAATAAGGCAGAAAACTTTTGAGGGCAAGACTGGAGTTGAGCAGAGATGTGTCATCGCCTCCACCCCCCCCCCCCCCCCCACCCCCAGCCATGCTTTTCCCCATCTTCATCGCCACCATCCCTCACCTTGTCAAGAACAAGCTTCCTAGTGGAGTGGCATCGTCTAAAGGATGGATAGAAAATCTTTCAACCTCAACCAGTTGAAATCCAAGAAGAAAACAACACTGACATTGTTCGTGGAATGCCAGTATGCGAATGGCATCAACATCTCCACACTCTCAGAACAGAATCTCCAAGCCATGCTTGAAGCCTTCGTGGAAGCATATAAAAAAATTGGTCTTGGCCTCAACATCAAGAAGATTCAAGTCCTTTACCAACTCACCTCGGGGAAAGATCCGGACTCTCCCTCCATCAAGATCAACAGAAAAATCCTAAGGCTGACATCAATGTGGAGATCCAACTTTGTATCCAATCCACGAGCCTTCGAAAGAACAAGGGTCTTCGACGACCTCAGCATCCATGCTGATACTAAGATCCTCGTGTACAAGTCAATCGTCCTCCCAACTCTTTTATGAGGCTCAGAAACTTGGATTACGCACAGACGCCACCTCAAGGCCCTGGAGAGGTATCATCAGCGCTGCCTGAGACAGATTGTCCACACTAGTTGGAGGACAGGCGCACTAACATCCGTGTCCTTGACGGAACCAAGAGCATCAGCATCGAGACAATGATCATCCAAAATCAACTAATCTGAGCCAGCCGTGTGCTGAAGATACCAGAATACCGATTGCCAGAGCTAACCATCTTGGCCCAGCTCAAGGAAGGCTTCTGAACCAGCGGAGGTCAAAGGAAACGCTTTGTCAAAGAAACCCTTCGAGGCCTACCTCAAGAAATGCAACATCGGGTTAAACGCCTGGGAGACCCTTACTCAGCAGAGACCCACTTGGAGAAACCTCCTGAATGAAGGGAGACAATTCTTCAAGGACACTTGACAGCAAGAGAGGCCCAGAAAAGGAGCCTGAGAAAGGAATTCCAGCGATTCCAAAGGAATTCCAAGAACCGTTCCCACCTCCCTGAAACACCTGCCAAGTGTGTGTCGAAGATGTGCCTCTAGGATCGGCTCATCAGCCATGCAAGGACCCACAGAACCCATGACCAGGAGTAGAGAGTTTCTTAGGTGAACAATCCTACTCGGTAGAGGGATCGCCGAAGGGCAAGAAGACAACCCGTGCTACGATCAATTTTGTTTTGCAAAACAGTGGACGGGATTCTCTGTCGACGGCCGCCAAAATCAGCAAAGGCGATCGGGCGCAGAATTGGTTTGGACGCCGAAATCGGCACGAATGCCGGGTTGACGACAAACCGCAATTCTCCGCTGTCTCAACAGCGGCGTCAATGCATTCCACTCCGTACAGTAAACACCGTTGGCATATCATTAGCGGGGCTGACCCGGTATTCTCCGGGGCCCCTGCGATTCTCCGCCTCCGCTGGGGGGAATTCCCGACGGCGAGGCGCTTTTAAAAATCGGGCAACAGGCGCCGTGGCTGCTGAGGGAGAGAGAGGGGGTGCGGAAAGTGTCCAACATGGCCATAGTGTGCTGGCAGTTGTGCCGCTGGCCGGGGGGGGGGGCTTCTGCCTGGGCCTGGAGGAATAGCGGGGGGTGGCCAGAAGGTGGGCTGTGGGGCCGGGGTGGACATGCACGGATGTGAACGCCGTAATTGTCCACGGTGAAGCTGCGCCACCGGTCGGATGAGTCTCCCCCCCCCCCCCCCCCCCCCCCCCCCCCCCCACCCCAGGCCACCCCCTTAGGTGCCCTCTGGCCCAGCCGACCAGCGCTCCAGCACAACCAGCGCCATCTTGTGGGCTGGGATGGTGTGTGCGGGGAGTGAAGTGAGTATAGGCGGCTACAGCTTGTCAGCCTCCCGAGTGTCAATTACGAACCCGCCGAATCCGACACCGTTTCTCATTGGAATCAGTGGTGTTCCACATTGCGCTAATGCTCGCCCCTCCACCGTCGCTGAATCGGTCCAGGTGTGGTGCCAGTTCTGCTGTCATTGAAGTCCACGTATCCTGCGTCAGCACAGCCTCAGAAATGGAGAATCCCGCCCATTGTTTTTGAACACTTACGTGTAATCGGACTGATTTTGACAGGACTCTGAAAGCCGTTGTTTCACCTCCCCCGAACGCACGTCTTCTAAAATTCACTGGAAATAACCTCTTTATAGCGTTCATTTGTTACCGAGGGCTCCATTTCAATATAAATTGATGGTGTCACCACACCAGCCTAGAGAATATGAACTGCATGTGTACAAGATGTGTACCGTGGGCAGAACGGTAGCACAAGTGGCTAGCACAGTGGCTTCACAGCGCCAGGGTCCCAGGTTCAATTCCCCGCTGTCTGTGCGGAGTCTGCACGTTCTCCCCGTGTCTGCGTGGGTTTCCTCCGGGTGCTCCGGTTTCCTCCCACAGTCCAAAGACGTGCAGGTTAGGTGGATTGGCCGTGCTAAATTGCCCTTAGTGTCCAAAAAAGGTTAGGAGAAGTTATTGGGTTACGGGGATAGGGTGGAAATGGGGGCTTAAGTGGGCCAGTGCAGACTCGATGGGCCGAATGGCCTCCTTCTGCACTGCATATTCTATGTTCTAAGAATGATAGACGTCATGGCCTCGCTCTCCTTACTGAAGATCGCCACACCATATCTGTAGGAGAAAGTCCACCTGGTTAAATTAAGGACATTACATGAAATGGAATGATGTTAGAATTAAGCAGAGAGAATTGTTCTGCCGGTGCTGAAGGGGAAAATAAATGCGGACTGAGCATGTAACTGTATCGACAGTGCCAACTCATGGTCAAACTCGCCAACCGTTCTGCTAAATGAACCAAAATATTGCAGAAGCTGGAAATCTGAAGTGAAAAGAAGGTTGGAATGGTCAGCAGACAAGGCAGCATCTGTGGATAGTGAAACGGAGATCACGGTTCATGAATCGATGGCCTTTCATTGGAACGGACATTTAGGCCAATGTCGTGCCCCTGGGTCCAGTTGTCCCCACCTGATGTGGATCACCATCTGTGAGGAGCTGACCAGTGAGTGACCTAGAAGCCTGTCTACTAGCCAATCCCACCGAGGGGTGAGTATCTGTGCTGGTGGAGGGTGTGGCCGACAGCTGGCACCGATCGAGGGGGAGATTGGAGAATTGTCACACTGAGATGCTCTGCTCTGGATCTTCCTGGGGGTGCAAGGAGGGTCCTGGATGGTCGACTGTTGCCCTGAAAGGGAAGGGAGCTGGCATTAGGACATTGTGAGGGATTTTTACTCCCCTGAGGTTTTAGGTGTGACTGTGTATCCTGAGGGTTCTCACTTTTCCTCGCTGCCCTCATGCAGGGTCAGGTTTCAAAGCTCCCACATGACCTACGGTGGCTGCACCATCTCACTCCAGTGGGGCTCCCGTCTGTCCTGCGCAGTCACAGATGAAGAGGTTGTAGGCAGCATACCTGTCAGTTCAGATGGTTGGGGTGTGGCATGCGTGGGACAGGGGTGGGAGTAGGGGTGGGAAGAGCTGACTTGAAATTGGGGAGGGGTTGCGCACCAGAGTAGGCTGGGTGGGGGGGGGGGGGATTCGTGACAGGTGGGCAACCCGTGAGAGCGATAGGTGAGAGATCACCTTGGCGGTGTGAGGGGTGGGTGAGGGAGTGCAGTGAGAGACTGGAGGTGGCTGACCTACCCTGGCTGCATGAGGAAGGTCATTCATCTTCTTCCTGCACTGCTCCCTTCAACTTCTGTGGAGAGCTGGCATTGGCCAAGGCAACTTTTGCCTCCCAGGCGGTGATGGTGATCCTGCTGGTGGGCCTCCTCCTGGATTGCGGGTAGAGTACGCCCCGCTTCTGCTGTACCCCATCCAGGGTTCTGGTCAAGGCCCCCTCAGTAAAACGTGGAGCTGGATTCTGTGTTGCCACCCCCACCGCCCCCTCGAATGTATCTGGAACACATATTGGGGAGGCGTTTATATGGAGCTCCCCCTGAGTAAGTTTCCCTGGGGTGAGCAAATCAACAGGTGGCCCCCAAGAGCGTGATTCTCGTGGGGAAAAAAATTCTTAAAATGGCATAAGATTCCATGAGAAATCTGTCGACTCCGTCGGCAGGTGTTCCTCCAGTTTTCTTGCCAGAACTGACACTTTGTCGTTTTTTGGTAAGATTCCACCCATGGAATGAAAGAAATGAACATATCAGTCATTTCCTCGCCTTCAGGCTGATTTTGGGTAATTACATTCCTGTTGTTAAATGATAACAGGTTTCGCACCATCGGCCTAGATGCATTGATAATATTAGTGCAATGTAGCAGTCATGGTGTAAGACTAGCAACTCAGGTGTCAGATCCCACCTGAGTAAGTTGTATCATTTCATAGACTGGCCCAGCCCAGGAGAAGGCGATTCAGCCCATCAGCTCCATGCTTGTGTATGAAAAAGCCCTTTTCCCCCATAATATCATAGAATTTACAGTGCAGAAGGAGGCCATTCGGCCCATCGAGTCTGCACCGGCTCTTGGAAAGAGCACCCTACCCAAGGTCAACACCTCCACCCTATCCCCAGAACCCAGTAACCTCACCCAACACTAAGGGCAATTTTGGACACTAAGGGCAATTTATCACGGCCAATCCACCTAACCTGCACATCTTTGGACTGTGGGAGGAAACCAGAGCACCCGGAGGAAACCCACGCACACACGGGGAGGATGTGCAGACTCCGCACAGACAGTGACCCAAGCCCGGAATCGAACCTGGTACCCTGGAGCTGTGAAGCAATTGTGCTATCCACAATGCTATCGTGCTACCGGCCAACTTTGGAATATTCCCTTTTCAAATATTTACCCAATCCTCTTTCGAGAGTCACTCTTCAATCTTCTTCCACTGCTGAATTACAAATATAAAAAGTCAATGCACTTCAAAAGTAATCAAAATGTAAAATGCTGCACGGCGTTCCAAAGTGGGCAAGGTATCATCGAAATATATCCATTACCTTAGTATTGTCTGAACTGAAAAATAAATAAATTCTTGGGAAAATCTATCCACTGAAAAGCAAAGTCTGGTTAAAATATTTGGAGATCTTATATTGAGAGGCAGCACGGTAGTGCAGTGGTTAGCCCTGCTGCCTTACGGCGCCGAGGTCCCAGGTTCGATCCCGGCCCCAGGTTACTGTCCTTGTGGAGTTTGCACATTTTCCCCGTGTTTGCGTGGGTTTCGCCCCCACAACCCAAAGGTGTGCAGACTAGGGGATTGGCCTTGCTAAATTGCCCCTTAATTGGAAAAAATGAATTGGGCACTCTAAATTTAAAAAAAAAAGAATTATCTATTGAGAAACAATGGCCGAGCCTTTGCAGCCGTTCCCCGTCGACAACGGCGGGCCCGGAAGATACCACCCACCGGCCAACGGTTTGCTACCTAGACAACGGGAAGATACCTCCCAATGTCCTTGCAGGAAAACCTCAGCAATGTTTTTCTTCGGAGGGTGTTCAAATACGAACGCCTTCACACCATGCCTCCTGTCCCAAGACTGGTTCTTGTTGAATGGGTCACCCGATCATTGTCAAATCTGCCCAATATTCACTCATTGATTGTTGCCGCTGGCACGATCTGCCCACTCTACTGGGTAATGGTCTCAAAGGGGTGGTGGGCACCATTATTTAGAATACTGTGAGCAATTTTGGGCCCCACACCTCAGGAAGGACATACTGGCACTGGAGCGGGTCCAGCGGAGATTCACACGGATGATCCCAGGAATGGTAGGGCTAACATACGATGAACGTCTGAGGATCCTGGGATTATATTCATTGGAGTTTAGGAGGTTGAGGGGAGATCTAATAGAAGCTTACAAGCTAATGAATGGCTTAGATAGGGTGACGTAGGGAAGTTGTTTCCATTAGCAGGGGAGACTAGGACCCGGGGGCACAGCCTTAGAATAAAAGGGAGTCACTTTAGAACAGAGATGAGGAGAAATTTCTTCAGCCAGAGAGTGGTGGGTCTGTGGAATTCATTGCCACAGAGGGCGGTGGAGGCCGGAACGTTGAGTGTCTTTAAGACAGAAGTTGATAAATTCTTGATTTCTCGAGGAATTAAGGGCTATGGAGAGAGAGCGGGTAAATGGAGTTGAAATCAGCCATGATTGAATGGTGGAGTGGACTCGACGGGCCGAATGGCCTTACTCCCGCTCCTATGTCTTATGGTCTTATGGTCTTATTATCCTTTGATTTATGCCTGTCTCGCTCTGGGATCCAGTCGAACCCCAATGGATAATTTGAGGGCTTAATCTTTCAAACGATAGGAGCGGCTCATCCATTGTGAGAGAATATTTTCGAACATCCAATTAAGTCTCAACAGTCATCGTGGGTTTGAATTGGTTCCGATCAAACCAGAGAGGCTGAACCCAGGCCGTTTTTTTTCTTGTCTCCCTGCAGGGCGTGTCTTCACAATCTCATTCCTGTCGCCCACTCATCATCTTCAAATCCTATCGCGTTAGATCCAGGAAGGATTTATCACTCTGGGGTCCCTGCACCTGATCTTCAAAGCATTTTAAGTTAAACATTATTTCCTTCGGGGTTAAGAAAATTAGTTTATGTTCAAACTTTATTAAGGCTGCCATCAATTATGGATTAGTCACTTGGGGAAATCTTTATCAAGGACTGTTAAAGCCACTCTCAAAAAATAATTTCCTGATCTTAGTCATTTGCGATCTTTCTAGTTTATATTCCCAGCTTTATTTAGCCCAACGGCTGTCCTTTACCCCCCTCACTGCTCAGTGTTGATCTTCACATGCTTGTCTCCTTATTAGAAACAATAAATTTTTTTTTTTAATACGTTTCTCCTGCTTGCTGTCTAATTTGCCACTCTCCATTTTAATTTCCCACTCTCTTGATGGCCATTGTTTCGATAACTTAATGGCTGCAACAATTATTAAACAATGAATTTTAATTACTGGATATATCCCACAACTTGTGGTGTACCTTCACACAGATTGTGGCGTACCTTCACACAGGTTCATATACATCCTGTTGGAGCACTGTTGACTTCATGTACTGCAGCTGATATACATCTTGTTATAGCACTGATCTCCTCCCTGCACACTGCCTCATATCGCAGCATCATAGAACCCCCTACACTGCAGGAGAGGGCCATTCAGCCCATCAGGTCTGCACCAACCCTCCAAAAGAGCAGCCCACCCAGGCCCACTCCCCGGCCTTATCACCGTAACCCCACACTAAGGGCCAATTTAGCATGGCCAATCCACTTAACCTGCACATCTTTGGACTGTGGAAGGAAACCGGAGCACCCGGAGGAAACCCACGCAGACACGGGGAGAATGTGCAGACTGCACAGAGACAGCCACCCAAGGCCAGAATCGAACCCAGGTCCCTGGCGCTGTGAGGCAGCAGTGCTAACCACTGTGCCACCGTGCCACCCATGCTGTATCATAGAAAGATGCAGCATGGAAAGAGGCCATTCAAACGATCGTAACTGCACAGGCTCTTGGGTAGAGTTAGCCAAGTAGCCTCACTGTTGGCACTTTCCCCTACTCTGCAGAGAGAAGCCTCCCTTCAAGCCTCCACCCAATTCTCTATTGGGAACCATGCTTCAAGCTACTTCCGCCATGTTTCCAGATCACCACTTGCTCAGAACAAAGAGTTTCCTCATGTTGACTCCAGCCGTCTCTCTTCCGCTTTGCGAAGTGACCATTCGAGCCACATGACCAGCTCATTTCGGTTGAGACAGTCTCAATATAGCGTGGAACAATATATTGAGGTTGAACTAAGATTCTTTTGCTAATCACCTTAAATCTTTATCTTCTGATCAATGAGCTTTCTGCCTCAGAATAGAGCACTGCCCACTCCACCTGCTATCCTCCTCTTCGAATACATTTGTCGGTATGCAGGACGCAGTAATAATTTTGGAGACTCCTTCAGATGGTACAACACCAGTCCCATGCACCTTGGGTCAAAAGGGTATCTCTGGCTATCCAGGACTGGCATGGAGCAAATCCACTGTGGCCAGTTTCAGGAAATCTGGCACCAAATGTTTCCAAATGATGCAGCAATTGGGGAGGCAGGTTCGATTCCGGTTCGTGAGCCCGTCAGGGTCTCCAGTGGGCCACGGAGTGTGACTTTCACAGGGTCGAGATCTTAAAGACCCGAGAAATAGGTTTGCCGCCTGGCTAGTGGCTACGGGCGGGGGAGGGGGGGGGCATCGTGATTGCATGGGCGGGGGGAGGGGGGGAGAGCATGAATGGAGGCAGGGCAGCAGGGAAACGGACCCCATTCTGGCCTGAATCAACAGCCAGTGCAGCACCC
This sequence comes from Scyliorhinus torazame, assembly GCF_047496885.1. Taxonomy (NCBI): domain Eukaryota; kingdom Metazoa; phylum Chordata; class Chondrichthyes; order Carcharhiniformes; family Scyliorhinidae; genus Scyliorhinus; species Scyliorhinus torazame. The sequence continues at coordinate 175,004,958 of NC_092723.1, read as the reverse complement.
CCTGTTCCCGCCAGGTTGCAGCTGGTCAGTTTCAGAGAGCTTCTAAAGGCCCCCCCCCCATGAGAAACCCGTCACGGCTGAAGATGAGTTTTTAACAAGCTCCCCCAATGGCCTCAAAACGCCCCGTTAACAAGGTGGGCAATTTCACTTTACCCCACTCCTTCCCCGTCCCCAGAGAGTTGTCCAAGTCAGGGCAGAGGTGGCAGACTGGCACAAAGTCTGCCATTTTGTATGCCATCCTGCCTCCGCCGCATCCCAATTGGGAATGTGATAATGCAGCCACTGGTGCCTACCTCACGTGACGTAGCTCTGATGGAAAGGAATGCTCCTGTCCAAATATTCTCTGCAATTGGTGGAGGGTGCCCACGAGCTTCAGTGGGAACAACAGTGGGATTTTGCATGTTTGGAGAGCTAGCTGCCCTGAATGAATGAAGAGCCTCTACTGTTAATTGCTATCATCTTTAGAAAAATATGGTAAAGTTCCCTGGCTCTGACTTAGTCAGCGTCACAAATCTCATGTGTACTGCATGTTGGCTAAATCCATAGAATTTATACAGATCTATGGATTCTATCGAATCCACACTGACCCTCCGAAAGAGCATCCTACCTAGGCCAACTCCCCCACTCTATCCCTGTAACCCCGCAACTCCACCGAACATTGAAGGCACTAAAGGACAATTTAGCATGGCCAGTCCACCCAACCTGCACATATTTGGACTGTGGGCGGAAACCGGAGCACCCGGAGGAAACCCACAGAGACATGTTTGCACTAAGTGCTGAATTTGGTGCATTTGAGTGCTATAGTGAGAGTTTGGTGACAGAGGGAGTGTAAGGCTTCATTTTTATCTAAAGTCTAGTCTTTCTTTTATTTAGTAAATTAACTTAAAAGTTGCTGTTTGGTTTAGAAGAAGGTGAATTTTCAACAGCTTTAAACAAAGGTTCTACTTGCAGCTGGAGCTTGTTAATTAGTTAATTGGATTAGGCCAGTTTTCAGAGGCTAGATTCACAGTATAAAAGTGATCCCCTACAGTGCAGACTTTGTTTGCACTGAGTGCTGAATTTGGTGCATTTGAGTGCTGTAATGAGAGTTTGGTGACTGAGGGAGTGCTGAATTTGGTGCATTTGAGTGCTAAAGTGAGAGTTTGGTGACTGAGGGAGCTAGGTGAGGAGGGAGTAAGGTGCTCCGTTCATTTTGTTTCCTACATTTCCGCAAAGAGCGAGAAGGGAGCCAGGAGTTTACAGAGAGTGCAGCTGACTGGGAGCAGAGTCGGAGGGCGGAGGTCCAGTTGGTCCACAGGGCAGCTATATTCTGTAAGGTAAGAGGGGATGGAGGCTAGGCCAGTTGCATGCTCCTCCTGTAGGATGTGGGTGGTGAGGGATACCACCGGTGGCCCCACTGACTATACCTGCGGGAAGTGCATCCAACTCCAGCTCCTCAAAGACCGTGTTATGGAACTGGAGCTGAAGCTGGATGAACTTCGGATCATCCGGGAGGCAGAGGGGGTGATAGAGAAGAGTTACAGGGAGGTAGCCACACCCAAGGTACAGGACAAGAGTAGCTGGATTACAGTCAGGGGTAAAAAAACAAACAGGCAGACAGTGCAGGGATCCCTCGTGGCCGTTCCCCTTCAAAACAAGTATACCATTTTAGATGCTGTTGGGGGGGATGACCTACCGGGGGCAGGCCCTAGCGGCCAGGTCTCTGGCACTGAGTCTGGCTCTGGGGCTCAGAAGGGAAGGGGGGAGAATAGAAAAGCAATAGTAGCAGGGGATTCAATGGTTAGGGGAATAGATAGGAGATTCTGTGGTCGCGAGCGAGACTCCCGGAAGGTATGTTGCCTCCCGGGTGCCAGGGCCAGGGATGTCTCAGATCGTGTCTTCAGGATCCTTAAGGGGGAGGGGGAGCAGCCAGAAGCCATGGTGCACATTGGTACAAACGACATATGTAGGAAAAGGGGTGTGGAGGTAATAAACGAGTTTAGGGAGTTAGGCTGGAAGTTAAAAGCCAGGACAGACAGAGTTGTCATCTCTGGTTTGTTGCCGGTGCCACATGATAGCGAGGCTAGGAATACGGAGAGAGTGCAGCTGAACACGTGGCTGCAGGAATGGTGTAGGAGGAAGGGCTTCAGGTATTTGGATAATTGGAGCGCATTCTGGGGAAGGTGGGACCTGTACAAGCAGGACGGGTTGCATCTGAACCAGAGGGGCACCAATATCCTGGGAGGGAGGTTTTCTAGTACTCTTCGAGAGGGTTTAAACTAATTTGGCAGGGGAATGGGAACCGGATTTGTAGTCCAGCAACTAAGGTAGCCGATATTCAGGACGCCAAAGCGTGTAGTGAGGCAGTGGGGAAGGGAACACCGACAAGGGAGAGTACTTGCAGGCACGGAGATGGGTTGAAGTGTGTCTACTTCAACGCAAGAAGCATCAGGAATAAGGTGGGTGAACTTAAGGCATGGATCGGTACTTGGGACTACGATGTGGTGGCCATCACGGAAACTTGGATAGAAGAGGGGCAGAAATGGTTGTTGGAGGTCCCTGGTTATAGATGTTTCAATAAGATTAGGGAGGGTGGTAAAAGAGGTGGGGGGGGTGGCATTGTTAATTAGAGATAGTATAACAGCTGCAGAAAGGCAGTTCGAGGAGTATCTGCCTACTGAGGTAGTATGGGTTGAAGTCTGAAATAGGAAAGGAGCAGTCACCTCGTTAGGAGTTTTCTACAGGCCCCCCAATAGTAGCAGAGATGTGGAGGAACAGATTGGGAAACAGATTTTGGAAAGGTGCAGAAGTCACAGGGTAGTAGTCATGGGTGACTTTAACTTCCCAAACATTGAGTGGAAACTCTTTAGATCAAATAGTTTGGATGGGGTGATGTTTGTGCAGTGTGTCCAGGAAGCTTTTCTAACACAGTATGTAGATTGTCCGACCAGATGGGAGGCAATATTGGATTTGGTACTTGGTAATGAACCAGGGCAAGTGATAGATTTGTTAGTGGGGGAGCATTTTGGAGATAGTGACCACAATTCTGTGACTTTCACTTTAGTAATGGAGAGGGATAGGTGCGTGCAACAGGGCAAGGTTTACAATTGGGGGAAGGGTAAATACGATGTGGTCAGACAAGAATTGAAGTGCATAAGTTGGGAACATAGGCTGTCAGGGAAGGACACAAGTGAAATGTGGAACTTGTTCAAGGAACAGGTACTACGTGTCCTTGATATGTATGTCCTTGTCAGGCAGGGAAGAGATGGTCGAGTGAGGGAACCATGGTTGACAAGAGAGGTTGAATGTCTTGTTAAGAGGAAAAAGGAGACTTATGTAAGGCTGAGGAAACAAGGTTCAGACAGAGCGCTGGAGGGATACAAGATAGCCAGGAGGGAACTGAAGAAAGGGATTAGGAGAGCTAAGAGAGGGCATGAACAATCTTTGGCGGGTAGGATCATGGAAAACCCCAAGGCCTTTTACACATATGTTAGAAATATGAGAATGACTAGAGCGAGGGTAGGTCCGATCAAGGACAGTAGCGGGAGATTGTGTATTGAGTCTGAAGAGATAGGAGAGGTCTTGAACGAGTACGTTTCTTCTGTATTTACAAATGAGAAGGGCCATATTGTTGGAGAGGACAGTGTGAAACAGACTGGTAAGCTCGAGGAAATACTTGTTAGGAAGGAAGATGTGTTGGGCATTTTGAAAAACATGAGGATAGACAAGTCCCCCGGGCCTGACGGGATATATCCAACGATTCTATGGGAAGCAAGAGATGAAATTGCAGAGCCGTTGGCAATGATCTTTTCGCCCTCACTGTCAACAGGGGTGGTACCAGGGGATTGGAGAGTGGCGAATGTCGTGTCCCTGTTCAAAAAAGGGACTAGGGATAACCCTGGGAATTACAGGCCAATTAGTCTTACTTCGGAGGTAGGCAAAGTAATGGAAAGGGTACTGAAGGATAGGATTTCTGAGCATCTGGAAAGACACTGCTTGATTAGGGATAGTCAGCACAGATTTGTGAGGGGTAGGTCTTGCCTTACAAGTCTTATTGAATTCTTTGAGGAGGTGACCAAGCATGTGGATGAAGGTAAAGCAGTGGATGTAGTGTACATGGATTTTAGTAAGGCATTTGATAAGGTTCCCCATGGTAGGCTTATGCAGAAAGTAAGGAGGCATGGGATAGTGGGAAATTTGGCCAGTTGGATTACGAACTGGCTAACCGATAGAAGTCAGAGAGTGGTGGTGGATGGCAAATATTCAGCCTGGAGCCCAGTTACCAGTGGTGTACCGCAGGGATCAGTTCTGGGTCCTCTGCTGTTTGTGATTTTCATTAATGACTTGGATGAGGGAGTTGAAGGGTGGGTCAGTAAATTTGCAGATGATACAAAGATTGGTGGAGTTGTGGATAGTGAGGAGGGCTGTTGTCGGCTGCAAAGAGACACAGATAGGATGCAGAGCTGGGCTGAGAAGTGGCAGATGGAGTTTAACCCTGAAAAGTGTGAGGTTGTCCATTTTGGAAGGACAAATATGAATGCGGAATACAGGGTTAACGGTAGAGTTCTTGGCAATGTGGAGGAGCAGAGAGATCTTGGGGTCTATGTTCATACATCTTTGAAAGTTGCCACTCAAGTGGATAGAGCTGTGAAGAAGGCCTATGGTGTGCTAGCGTTCATTAACAGAGGGATTGAATTTAAGAGCCGTGAGGTGATGATGCAGCTGTACAAAACTTTGGTAAGGCCACATTTGGAGTACTGTGTACAGTTCTGGTCGCCTCATTTTAGAAAGGATGTGGAAGCTTTGGAAAAGGTGCAAAGGAGATTTACCAGGATGTTGCCTGGAATGGAGAGTAGGTCTTACGAGGAAAGGTTGAGGGTGCTAGGCCTTTTCTCATTAGAACGGAGAAGGATGAGGGGCGACTTGATAGAGGTTTATAAGATGATCAGGGGAATAGATAGAGTAGACAGTCAGAGACTTTTTCCCCGGGTGGAACAAACCATTACAAGGGGACATAAATTTAAGGTGAAAGGTGGAAGATATAGGAGGGATATCAGAGGTAGGTTCTTTACCCAGAGAGTAGTGGGGGCATGGAATGCACTGCCTGTGGAAGTAGTTGAGTCGGAAACATTAGGGACCTTCAAGCAGCTATTGGATAGGTACATGGATTACAGTAGAATGATATAGTGTAGAGTAATTTGTTCTTAAGGGCAGCACAGTAGCATTGTGGATAGCACAATTGCTTCACAGCTCCAGGGTCCCAGGTTCGATTCCGGCTTGGCTCACTGTCTGTGCGGAGTCTGCACATCCTCCCCGTGTGTGCGTGGGTTTCCTCCGGGTGCTCCGGTTTCCTCCCACAGTCCAAAGATGTGCAGGTTAGGTGGATTGGCCATGATAAATTGCCTTTAAAGTGTCCAAAATTGCCCTTAGTGTTGGGTGGAGGTGTTGACCTTGAGTGGGGTGCTCTTTCCAAGAGCCGGTGCAGACTCAATGGGCCGAATGGCCTCCTTCTGCACTGTAAATTCTATGATAATCGATGATTAATCTAGGACAAAGGTTCGGCACAACATCGTGGGCCGAAGGGCCTGTTCTGTGCTGTACTTTTCTATGTTCCATGGGGAGAACGTGAAGAGTCAGCACCGACAGTCACCCAACGTTGGAATCGAACCTGGGTCCCTGGCTGTGAGGAAGTAATGCTAACCACTGTGCCACCGTGCCTATCCAACAACCAAATATCTAACTAATGGGGGCAACACAGTGGCGCAGCGGTTAGCACAGCTGCCTCACGGCGTCAAGGACCCTGTTCGATTCCAGCCCCGGGTCACTGTCCGTGTGGAGTTTGCTCATTCTCCCCGGTGTCTGCGTGGGTCTCACCCTCACAACCCAAAGATGTGCAGGGTAGGTGGATTGGCCGCGCTAAATTGCCCCGTAATTGGGAAAAAAACAATGTCCAATATCCGTTGCGGCTGAGGCAGACTTGTGGCCTATCTTCCCATCAGCCTGCCCCGATGTAAAGTCAGTGCAAAAGCCATGGTTCGACCAGCCTCAAATAGCCGAGGTTGCTACCCGGAGAGGAAGAGAAATAACCGGGCCGTGACGCGTTGCTGCCAGTTATACAAATCGGACACGTAGCGTCCCATTGTACTCCCTCAATAGTGCCAACACTGGGACAAACTGAAGGTCTTCTCAATGTCAGAGTTCATTCATAAATGTCACTGGTGTTCCAAATGCGATCCTATCATTTGTCTCAGTGTAAAAGTGTAGACAGAAGTTGCCTTGGAAACTGTCACACCACATCGATTTCCTTGCAGCTCTCAATCTATTTAACTGACTTGTTTTTTTCAGGACAGACATAGCATTGACAGCTGTCGGTTCAGTGAAGACAAATCAGGTCTTAAGCTGCTATTCTTTCCGAAGCCGATGATGATTCCTCTCTTCCAGCCGCCGAATACATTTTCATTCACGTGTTTCATACTTTCACAGTGACCCAACCCACCAGACTCTTGCCAACTGGCGTGAACATGTTGACTGTCAACCCACAGAGGCCCGAATTGACTGTAGTGATGGATATGCATCATCGCCAGAGTCTTCTTGCTTCCACTCAGTGATGAGTCACAGTCAGCAGCACCATTACGTTCCTCAATACTCACATCAACCGCCCCTCCTGATGGTTCCAATAACTTTAGCTCAGTACGAAGGGTTTGTGTTCCTTTATTAACTCGGTAATCAGTGATAGCCTTGGGGCAGAGACGCCCTTCACAAGCGGGCCAGATGAAGATCAGACCGGTGCCAGCTAAGTGAGGGATTAGGCATAAAAGCCTGCAAAAAAAAAAATCCCTTTTCAAGCTCTGCAACCAGAATGAAATGAGCAGGGTCTGACTTGAACAGATTAAATACTAGAGTAGCACGAGTGACGATGTAAATCCAATGATGTGACTCCATTGTCAAAACTCGATCTGCCTTTGCAGCTGAGGACGCCGGGCAATTAATCATTTAATTGATTAATTAATTAATTAATCAATCCTCACAGCTCCAGGGACCTGGGTTCAATTCCGGCCTCGGGTGACTGTCTGTGCGGAGTCTGCACTTTCTCCCCGTGTCTGCGATCGGTTTCCTCCGGGTGCTCCGGTTTCCTCCCACAGTCCAAAGATGAGCAGGTTAGGTGGATTGGCCGTGCTAAATTGTCCCTTAGTGCCCAAAAAGGTTAGGTGGGGTTACTGGGTGCGGGGATAGGGTGGAGGTGTGGGCTTAAGTAGGGTGCTCTTTCCAAGGGCCTGTGCAGACCCGATGGGCCGATTGGCCTCCTTCTGCACTGTAAATTCTATCTATTGTGATAAACGTATGGCTATAAGCAGTGATCACAGTCTTTTACGGTGTAAGTTGACCTCCAACCTGTAAAGTGACAAACTATGTAATTCTAGGAATAGCAATACGGGATGATGAACTGTGGTATAAAAGAAAGGCAGCTAATGAGAAATTAAAATGATGTTGTTGAAAGTATTGCAACAGTCAATGACTCAGAAATGTGTGTATGTGCGTGACAGCCAATTAAGTACTTCTGTTGGAACATAGAAAATGTGGCAGCCAACTCGGGCTCAGCAAATTCATAGAATTATAGAATCATTATAGTGCAGAAGGAGGCCATTCGGCCCATCAAGTCTGCACCAACCCTCTGAAAGAGTCCCCATGCCCCCACACTATCCCCATAGCCCAGTAGCCCCACCTAACCTTTGGACACTAGGAGCAATTTACCATGGCCAATCCACCTAACCTGCCCACCTTTGGACTGTGGGAGGAAACCGGAGCACCCAGAGGAAACCCACGCAGACAAGGGGAGACAGCGCAGATTCCGCACAGGCAGTCACCCGAGGCTGGAATTGAATCCGGGTCCCTGTCGCGGTGAGGCAGCGCCGTTACCCGGCCGCCCCAAAGCAGTCTTGAAATAATTGACCAAATAACCTCTTTCCGTGACGTCGGCGGAGGCATTGAGGCAAACCTTCCTGCTCTTCGTCCAATCGTGGCATGGGATCTCTGACTTCCGTCTCCGGGGGCAGACGGAGCCTCAGCTTTGAGGTGAGAAAGGTGCTCCTCCGACAGTGTCCCGGCATTTGGGAAACCCTGGCTACAATCTAAATATAGGAAGAGCATTTTGACAAAATAAATTTGAAGAGACTTGATAGAGTAAACAAAGAGAATCTGTTTCCACTGGCAGAGAGCTCAGTAGCCCAAAGGATCAGATTTAGAATAATTGCCACAAAAGAAATAATTGAGAGCAAACATTTCTGTGGATTATTGGTGGTAGAAGCAGATTCAGTAACAACTTTCTAATGGATCAATACTTGATGGGGAAAATATTAGAGGGCGATGGGGGAAGGGCAGAGGGTGGGACCAAAGCTTTTTCAAAGAACCAGTATCAGTACAATGTGCAAAATTGCCTCCTTCTGTATTGTCATTTTCTATGGTTTTATGAAATGCCAAACAGCAGATAAGAAGGTTTAAGTGGCAGCAGGCACTAAATTCTAGTCTTAAAATGTCAATTTTTTTTTTGCGGCATTTTCTAAATTTCGAATCAAAGCTGAGTGACCTCTTGGAAGGTCCAGGCATGGGTGGTCGCCCCAGTGCCTGTGCTGAAGAGGCACAGGCCTTAATTGTTTCGCAGGTGCCGCAATTTAACATTGGAATTCAGTTTGCATCACAGTCGCCAGTTCAAGTGGAAACGGAACCTACATTAAATTCCAGACATGTCACTACATCTATTAATAATGAAGATGCAGCAATCCGAGGTGTAAAGCCTCTGTGCAGTCACAGGTCATCGATTTATTTCAGCTCAGCTCGGCTGTCTAACCTCAACATTCTCTAAGACCGCTACATGAACACAGTCTCTTCCTGTGTAGGGTGAAGAAAATCCTGACTGGGGAATGTTGCCCCTTGGTGACTTCCGCAACCGCATTTAAATAAATCAAAATCCTTCTAGTCGGATTTAGTGATCAGATTCTTGAATATGTGGTCCACCAAAACCAAGAAGGAATTTGACGTGCTCAGTCAACATAAACCATTGGAACTGATCAGAGGGAATGTCGGGATAATGATCGGAAGCATCAATCCAAGTCTTGAAAGTGCCAACAGAGATAGAACATAGAACAGTACAGCACAGTACAGGTCCTTCGGTCCACGATGTTGTGCCGACCATTTATCCTAATCTAAGATCAACCTAACCTACACCCCTTCAATTTACTGCTGTCCATGTGCCTGTCCAAGAGTCGCTTAAATATCCCTAATGACTCTGACTCCACCACCTCTGCTGGCAGTGCATTCCACGCACCCACCACTCTCTGTGTAAAGAACCTACCTCTGACATCTCCCCTATACCTTCCTCCAATCACCTTAAAATTATGTCCACTTGCGACAGCCATTTACGCCCTGGGGGAAAGTCTCTGGCTATCCACTCTATCCATGCCTCTCACGACCTTGTACACCTCTATCAAGTCTCCTCTCTGCCTTCTTCCCTCCAGTGAGAAAAGCCAAGAATTTGTCCTATTCTATGATGAGGTCACTGTCATGTGGAGTAAGACTGCCAGAACCATTTTAGCCTGGTTAATGTCTTGTCAATTACACATTGTTACAGTCTATTAATGTTAATTACTTACTACAGTTAAGAGAAACAGCTGGTGGTTATTGATTGTCTTTGACCATGTATAAACAGGGGAGGGCTGCGACAGTGGGTTGAGTGGGACAAGAGCTCTGAGATTGAACAAGTCAATAAATTCTCTCAGTAACGAAAGACTCTGTGTCTTGATTTTGGCTTCACCATCCAGCTTGGATTCTATCCGCAAGCATGTCATAAGCGAAAGAATGAGCTCCCACCATATGCTCCCAAATTTGAAACGCTCAAACTAACGTATCGATGAGGGAGAGTTTTCCTGCTAAATGACCGGTCCACCTTAAATCCAAGGGAACACTTGTGCCGTTGCCCTGTCTGCCAGTGGCAACCCGTCATCAATCCCCCACTGACCTACTTTAAGTTGGCCACTGCAGCTCCTCCTTCGCTGCAAGTCCCCCATTTCGTGAACGGGATGGACTGACAGCAGTGAGCAGGGTAAACCCGCAAGAGTACAATCATCTGCCTGGCATCGGTCAACAGTAATGAGCTGCCCAAAGTGGCCAGCTGCTGCTGAGAAGCTGATGCCAAGATCTCAGAAGCAACAGCCCCAAATGGAACTCCAGTGCCAAGTGGAGCAACAAGGAATGGAGGGCACATCAGGTACCGCTTCAATGTTTGGAATGACCAATGTCACCCCGTTCTCCTCAGAGCAGGAAAAGGTTAAGGCGGGATTCAATAGAGTCATTCTGAGCCATGAGGTGTTTTGATAGGGAATATGGGGAGCCTCTGTTTCCATTGGCAGAGACAGCAGCCGCCAGAAGACACAAATTTAAGATAATTGGGAAAAGAGGCAGAGAACAGGTGAGACACCGTTTTTGACACGGAAGGCGGGTTGTTAAGATTTGGAATGCATTGCCTCAAAGGAAGGGCGGTGGAAACAGTTTCATGATTAACCTTCAAAGGGAAAATGGATAAATAATTGAAAAGGAGACAATTGCAGGACTAGGAAAGAAGTGGGACTAATTGGAGAGCTGTATCCTACTGTCAGCACCTTCAATGCTGTTTGATTCTATGATCCTAATTGCAAAATCAGAGCTAATGTGCGAAATTAGATTGCGATAACTAATGTTTCGCTGCATACGTTGATTCATATGGAGATGTCAGAAGGAATGCGTTGCCAAACAAATTAGTCTTGCAGGTGGATAGCCTGTTCTTGCCTTCATGAACTTTGCAACGTTTACGAGCTGACGGAAGAGGCCGGGGAGAATTCTAACCAGAAAAACTTCAGAACTGTAATCAAAGGGAAAGAACTGCAATGCCAAGGCTGGTCATGGTTGGCGACGATGATGCAAACAACAAACAGCTGATCCGATCGCCTGACACAAATGAACACCAGCAGTTTCCACTGCAACATTCTTTCAGCAGAGATTCCGAGATAAATTCTTTTACAAGCCAAATTGCCCCTTAGCTGAGGGGATAGGGTGGGGGGAGTGGGCCCACCAGAGGGTCGGCGCAGACCCCATGGCACCTCCTGCACTGTAGGGATTCCGCGGATTCCATGGGTAGACTGATCTCGATGAGGTAGCTCCACAAAAATAGCGCGAGGCTGTCTCCTGCCAAGTCCAATAAGCATGTTAAAAGATTCATGTGCTAAGTGCAGCTTGATTTAATTTAATATGCTGCTTTTAGTCTGCTGTCAGACTGAAATTGGCCGACTTAAATTTTACACCCTTTCTATCTCAATATCAAAATCATTCCTGATCTGAATAAATATCTGACAGCTCCACCCCAACTCTGCAACTGTGTTATCCAATGACCAGTACAGGCTTGGAGGGCCGAAGGGCCTGTTCCTGTGCTGTATTGTTCTTTGTTCTTTGACTGTGGTGCTCATTAACCACAAGTGTCCCCTCACGTTTCCACCCTTCTGTTCTTCCCTTCCTTTTATAATCTTTACTCTGGTTTTCTCGGTCCTATTTCATTCTTTCCCAACGTTTTCTTTGCTTTTCTCAGCTCTCAATATTTTACTCGCCTTCGGTCCTAATGGAGGGTCCCCAGTGGGGAAGTTTTTTTTTCCAGGATGCCAAGGCAGATTTGGGTGAATGTGGTAGGTTATGATCCTGACATCCCCCCACCCACCCTCCCCTGTCGTGCACGTTTCACTGGAGCTGGATTGAAGGTAAGTGAGGACCCCCGTGGATCTGTCAAGTAAATAATTCCGGTGCTTGCAAAGTCGATCAAGGCTCATTTCAAACCTCAGGTTTGGATATCCCAGCCAGGGCACCCCGATCTGTTGGCACCTCACCAGTGAAACTGACCGGCTGGAAAGGCTTTAATCAATGGAACTGAAGAGCTCCAGCCTTGGCCGTGAGAGGCCGCTGTTCAAAGCACTTCTTTGCTCAGAAAGTACTGTCACTAGTTGAGTGTCAGTTTCTTGGGAGGCACGTCACCTTGCTAACATTTCATGCACCCTCACTTCCCTGCTTCCGGTCTAAACCCTGACACGGGAGCTGCTTTCGCAGCTCAACCTTCCACCCATGATGAGGGCCAAGAGAAGGTGCCGCATGGCCTCCAACAGCTCCAGCAACAGCAGAAGCAGCACCACCAACAGCTGCCTCCTCGGCAGGCAAATGCTCCTCCTCAGGGCAGAGGGGATGGGCACTGAGATCAAACTCAATGGAGGCAAGGCCCCCACCTCAGGGTCTACAGGGAGAGAGGATCAGCGTTCGAGGAAAGCCAAGGCTTGACACCTGCTGCCTCCTTGGAATAAGACCTCCTTCCCAGCATGCAGCTGGGCGCACGTTGTGTGACCAAGAAGGTGCCTGTCGCTGGAGGGCCGCCATGCCTGCCCCCACCCTCAGCAACCCCACCCTACCCCCGGCTGGTCTCTTGCTAAGCTGTGTTCATTCGTCTCCAGAAAGGAGAAAAAGCAGAGAATAATGCAGAAAAACAAAGAGCAGGAATAGACCATTCAGCCTCTTGGCCCTGATCCACCATTTAATAAGATCATGGTTGAGGTGATTGTCACCTCCAATCTGCATTTCTCCTCCTTGCTTACCAAGAATCTATCCACCGCTGCCTTAAAAATATTCAAAGAGTCTGCTTCCACCGCCTTCAGAGAAAGAGTTACAAAGACCCATGACCCTCTGATCTGAGGGAAAACATTTAGCCTCATCTCAGTTTTAAATGGCCGACCCCTTAGTTTTTAAACCGTGACCCTCCAGAATGTTTGTCATAGAAGAGGGTTGGAAATTTAAGGGAGGGGTGACTGTGAGGCATGGGGTCATGCGGGAAATGGGGTGAGTGTGGGTGTTGGCTGCTCAGGTGGGATGTGAGGTGGCAGCTGAGAGAGGAATGAGTGCAGTTACAAACTGAATTGCCCTGAGGAGAACTCTGCATGAGGACACTGGGCCAGAGTACAGGGGCTGGTGCATGAAAGTGTTTCGTCACTCTCACCTTTCCCACCCTCTTGAGATCCCGAATCCCATTGGTGCCCTGTCTCCAGGTTGGAGGGACCACACGTATTACTGCCGTCTACCTCAGCCACTTCCATCCATGCCTACCTGGCTGGAGAGGTTGTCCTCTTCCTCCAATCTATTGTCATGTCATCCCGCCGACCCTCCCTGATTAGTCAGGAAAGCCCGGAGCCCTTTCCCGCCGACCGGCGGTGCACCAACCACTCCGGCGCGGGGCTAGCCCCTCAAGGGAGAAATCCGTACCTTTGGGTCGGCCCGACGTCGGAGTGGTTCCCGCCACTCCATCCCGCCGGGACCCCCTGCCTGCCGGGTAGTGGAGAATCCCGGCCCCTGTACTTAAATTCAGGCACCCGGTTTAGGTCAAGAAACAGTGGCCGCTGTTCAATTCTGGATCTCTTGGGTTTGAAGGGGTAACTGCGGCTCAGCTGGGCTCATCCGTCTGGTATCGGGCGTTGAACTCGAACTTGCTTCTGGTGTTGCTGCGATTGGCGATGACCGTGACCTAGGTACCAAGGCCCAAAGAGAGCGAGCATATGGCGAACTCTTCCTTTATACTCGGGGGGGGCTTTCGGGCTCTTTTGGGCGGTGCTTCGATTTGGGCCTTTCTAATTGGATGATCCCTGATCACTCCGTTGGATTCCTTAGCCAATAAGTGGGCGGGGATCTGGATGACTGGGCGTGTCTCAAGCGGTCGTTGACCCCGTTTTTTGTGTTTCCCTTGGACAGGGAGTGGCGCCGAAGTGTCTGGGCCTGTCCCGGTTGCTGGAGTACCAGTCCTTTGTGTTGGGGGAGATGGGCCATCGCCTGCTAATGGGGCGGGGTTTCGATAGTGTCTGGACTTTGCTGACAAATATGCATTTCAGGCTCAGAACCTGCCTGACTCCTGGCTTGTCCATTTTACCCATCAGTCTTTGCGAGTTGCTCTGTGCGTAGTTGGAAGTGGCCATCCCAGATGGCTACAGTGGTGGCAGGGTGAGGAGGCTTTCCACGGGCCTTCCCATAACGGGTCATCGGGGCAGACACGGGATGGTGGCGGAGTAAATGCCTGCCCCCTGCACCCCCACCCATCCACTACCAGCCACATTTCGGGGGAGGGGGGCATAACATTCTGCCAATGTTTCAGGCCAATGGCCCTGTTGTCAGAATTTGCTTTCAGACCTGCTCTTGTCCTTCCTAATAACAGTGCTGCAAACGATCCAGCTGGAAGATGGGAGGATCGTGTCACGTTTGCTATGAGACCGCTGCCTCTAATAACCGGGACATGCTGAGCTTCGAACCTGCAATCAAGTTTGAGGTTTATCACTGTGACACTCATTTGCCGCAATTGCGCTTAAATAGCTAACATGGATCACGCAGCATGACCTGATCTTTCCTCTTGTCATGGAGGCTGACTGACCCACTGTGTCCTTCGATCATTTTCTTTCTGTCTACCAAGTAAAGCTGCCAACACCTTCAAGACAAAATGCTATTTGAAACTCTTGTTTAAACCATTTCCTCCCCATCTTGCTATCGAACCCCTTAGCTCGGATATATAAATCCAACAGATTTTATCTATTTGCTTCATCAATTTAAACACGTGTTCCTTCTCCCATTAATCTTTATGGCAGCAGTAATAAGAGAGACGACAGTAACTAGGCAGGATTGTGTCGCAACAGTACAATGGATACTGCTGAGACCCACTTAGCCACCCTCAACAGAATTCTAATGCAAACACCCCATCAATAATAATTCAGTCAATGCAAAACAATTCCGACAAAAGCTGATTTAATATTCATAGATGCAAACAATGGTTCAGCATCTGATCAGAACAATCCTCATGGCCGAAAGTTATCAAAAAAGCGAAAGAGATACATGAAATATATATACTGGGTAATGATCTTTTTTAGGAAATGAGATGAGTGACACCGAACCTATTAACTGTTAATTGTTGCTGTGACTGGTGCCTTCTTCACACACTATCAACTTCGCAGTGTGGCTTTGTTACATACGATGCACGAATTGACAATTTTATTCTGAAGCATTTGAAAACATTGACACTTGACACATCTGGTGGATGCCACATTCTGAGCTGTATTGACTGGCAAAGTTAGCTTGGGGCTAACAATCCTCCTTTGGATAATTTTGCTCGACACAATGAAAAAGCCTGCCTGGTTTATATAGAACCATAGAAACCCTACAGTGCAGAAGGAGGCCATGCGGCCCATTGCGTCTGTGCCGACCCTCCGAAAGAGCACCACAGGCCCACTCACCCGCCCTATCCCCGCAACCCCATCCAGCCTGCACATCCCTGAACACTAAGGGGCAATTTTAGCGTGGCCAATCCACCTAACCTGCACATCTTTGGACTGTGGGAGGAAAGCGGAGCAACTGGAGGAAACCCACGCAGACACGGGGAGAACGTGCAAACTCCACGCAGACACTCATCCGAGGCTGGAATCGAACCCAGGGGCCCCTGCTGCAGTGAAGCAGCAGTGCTAACCACTGTGCCACCATGCTGCCATATTCACAGAAACCTCTTCCCCCCCCAAAAAAAAGACAACCAATTAAAGTAGTGGGCTGGGGAATTTAAGGTGGAAGAGGGTAGTGTAGTGATAATGTCACTGAGCTAGTAGTCCAGAGCCCACTTGAATGTTGTGGGAAATCAGGTTCAAATCCCACCAGCAGTTGACGGAATTTAAATTCAATTTTAAAAAATCTAAAATTGAAAGAAAGTCTCAGACATGATAACTATGCAACATATCGTTGATTGTCATATTTAAAAACCCATCTGGCTCACTAATGTTCTTTAGGGATGGAAATCTGCCATCCTTACTTGGTCTGGCCTACGTGTTTTTTTAAATTCATTTCCAGGATGTTGGTGTCGCTGGTTAGACAACATTGATTGCCCATCCATAAGTTGCCCTTCAGATGGTGGTCGTGAGTTGCCATTTTGAACCACTGCAGTCCCTGAGGTGTAGGTACACCCACAGTGCTGTTAGGGAGGGAGTTCCAGGATGTTGCCCCAGCGACAGTGAAGGGACGGCGATATATTTCCAAGTCAGGGTGGTGAGTGACTTGGAGAGGAACCTCCAGGCAGTGGAGTTCCCAGGTATCTGCTGCTCTTCAAGATGGTAGTGGTTGTGGGTTTGGAAGGTGCGGACGAAGGAACCTTGGTGAGTTACTGCAGTGCATCTTGTAGATGGTACACACGGCTGTACGTCAGTGGTGGAGGGTTTGAAAATTTGTGTAAGGGGGAGCAATCAAGCAGGCTGCTTTGTCCTGGATGGTGTCGAGCTGCTTGAGTGTTGTTTGAGCTGCACTCATCCAGGCAAGTGGAGAGTATTCCATTACACTCCTGACTTGTGCCTTGTGGTGGACAGGTTTTGGGGAGGTCAGGAGGTGAGTTACTCGCCTTAGGATTCCTATCCTTTGACCTGCTCTGGTAGACACAGTATTAATGTGGCTAGTCCAGTTTAGTTTCTGATCAATGGTAACACCCCAGGATGTTGATTGTGATAGATTGAGCGATGGTAATGCCATTGAATGTCAAGGGGCGGTGGTTAGATCCTCTCTTGTAGGAGATGGTCATTGCCTGGCACTTGTGTGGTGTAATGTAACTTGCCACTTGTCAGCCCAAGCCTGGAAAATGACCAGGTCTTGCTGCATTTGGACATGGATTGCTTCATTATCTGAGGAGTCGTGAATGGTGCTGAACATTGTGCAGTCATCCGCAAACATCCCCACTTTTGACCTGATGATGGAAGGGAGGTCATTGATGAAGCAGCTGAAGATGGTTGGGCCTAGGACACTAAACTGAGGAACTCCTGCAGTGATGTCCTGGAGCTGAGATGATTGACCTCCAACCACCACAACTTTGTGCCAGGTATGGATCCAACCAGCGGAGAGTTTTCCCTGATTCCCATTGACTCCAGTTTAGCTAGGGCTCCTTGATGCCATACTCGGTCAAATGCTGCCTTGATGTCAAGGGCAGTCACTCTCACCTCACCTCTGGGTTTCAGCTCTTTTGTCCATGTTTGAACTAAGGCTGCAATAAGGTCAGGAGCTGAGTGACCCTGGCGGAACCCAAACTGAGCGTCCATGAGCATGTTCAGTAAGTATCGCTTGATAGCACTATTGATGACTCCTTCAATCACTTTGCTGATGGAGAGTTGACTGTTAGGGCAGTAATGTGCCTGGTTGGATTTGTCCTGTTTCTTGTGTACAGGACACTCCTGGGCAATTTTCCACATTGCCGGGTAAATGCCAGTGTTGTAGCTGAACTGGAACGGCTTGGTTAGGGGTGCAACAAGTTCTGGAGCACAAGTCTTTAGTACTATTGCCGGGATATTGTCAGGGCCCAGTGTCCAGCACCTTCAGACGTTTCTTGACATCACGTGGAGTGAATCGTATTGGGTGAAAACTGACATCTGTGATGCTGGGGACCTCCCACAGCAATGTGGTTGACTCTTAACTACCCTCAAGGGAAGGGATGGGGGACACATGTTGGTCTTGGCAGCAATGCCCACATCCCACAAATGGAATAAAATAAATAAACCAAGGAGGGGCAGGAGAGGGAACAATACAATTTTAAAATTCTGACACCTTACCCTAACCAGCCCTAAACGAGTGGGACGAGTGAGTAACACACAAAACCTGGTAGAAGTTTGAAACTCTCACGTGCAAATTGTCAATTAGATATTAGTTAATCAAAGTTATTCAGGGATATGAGCGAAAGTGGGTATATGGAGTTAGATCACATGTCAGCCACGATCTTATTAGATGGCAGAATAGGCACAAGGTGTTAAATGGTCTCTGTTTCCATGTTTCTCCTCTTGACACACAGATTGGTCATTTACCTATGTTAATGGGACTTTACGCACCAGGTTTCAATAAACTTTTGTATTCATTGTCTGTGGACTGTGTTTCCCACACTTGAGAAAGCTTGGACTGGGTTTCCGAAGCCTTGAGCTGGATGCTGCTGGTAGTAGCTTTTCCAGCACTGCATGTGGGCCTCGGGGAAGAGCACTTCCCCTCGCCAGAGTCAACTCGGCCTAATCCTGTCACATTCATGCAATCTAATCGGAATTCCAGCAATTGAATTTTTCATAACCAACCCCATTCTCCAAATGTTGATTTCCTCATCCGAAGTCCTTCCGTTTCTTCTCCAGGAAGTGAACAAAATCAATGGGGAAATGTCAGAGACAGAGACCATGACATTTTGGATGATCCATTTTCGGGTAGGGGACAGGTGAGAATATCAGGATGGTAGAGGCTGGCAAATCAATTACTTTTCTGAAAACTGTGGCAACAAAAGTGATAAATGAACGGATGTAAAGACGCTTAATAAATATACAAAATCAAATATTATGTTCAAGCACCATAGCACCATGCAATGTCTTGTGGATAATGAAATGTCAGACACTAGATGCATTATGGAGCTGATTCATATTTGGTGACATTTATCATGCATGTGGCTCGAATACTCTGGCTCATTTCAGTCAAACCCTCCCCCAACCATCACCCTGTGTTTCAAGCAATGTACAAAGAAGCTGTGGAAGCCAACAGTGGGGGGAAAATGCAAACTCAGTGATGTACGATCAATGACCACTAAAGCGAGGTTGTAGTCCAACTGAAGGCTTTAATAAGCTAGATGTTTCCCCCAGCAGCTCATGTACAGAATGAGGGCTGCTGGGGCGGCACGGGTTCTTATACCCTGCCTATCAGGGCGGAGCTATTATACACTCTAGCCAATAGAAAGCATACAGTTTCCACCAATGGTGCTTTAGCCTATCAGGTGCCGTAATACCTATAATACCACATTCAGTAACGCACTCGAGGTTACAGAACTCACAGTAGGCATGTACCACTGTGTACTGCGACTTGACCACATGTTATTGGCAATTAACCTCCTTCCACAAATTAGGCCAGTTGTAGCTTTTGAAAGTATGGTTTACGAGCTGAATTTTGTCGGACAATGCAAGGCAAAGATTTCTGATTTGACATAAAAGGTGTGGATAAAGTAGACATGGAGCAGATGTTTCCTCTTGTGGGGCGTTCTAGAACGAGAGGTCAATGTCTTAGGAAAAGGGGTAGCAAATTTAAAATGGAGTTGAGGAGAAACTACTTCTCCCAAAGGGTCGTAAATCTGTGGAATTTGCCACCCCAGAGTGCGGTGGGTGCTGGGACAGTGAGTAAATTTAGGGAGGAATTAGAGAGATTTTTAATTGGTAATGGGTTGAAGGGTTATGGAGGACGGGCAGGTCGGTGGAGTTAAGGCCAGGTTGAGATCAGCCATGATCGAATGGTGGAGCAGACCCGATGGGCTGAATGGCCTAATTCTGCTCCTATATCTTATGGATTTATGAACTTATGACATTGATTTGATTTGATTTATTGTCACATGTACCGAAGTACAGTGAAAAGTATTTTTCTGCGGCCGAGGGAACGTACACAGTATGTACATAGTAGACAAAAAAATAATCAACAGAGAACATTGACAAATGGTACATCGACAAACAGTGATTGGTTACAGTGCGGACAAGGGGCCAAACAAAGCAAATACATGAGCAACAGCAGCATAGGGCATCGTGAATAGTGTTCTTAAAGGGAACAGATCAGTCCGAGGGGGAGTCGTTGAGGAGTCTTGTAGCTGTGGGGAAGAAGCTGTTCCTATGTCTGGATGTGCGAGTCTTCAGACTTCTGTACCTTCTGCCGGATGGAAGGGTCTGGAAGAAGGTAATGCCTGGTTGGGAGGGGTCTCTGATAATGCTGTCTGCCTTCCTGAGGCAGCAGGAGGTGTATACAGAATCAATGTGGGGGTGGCAAGCTTGTGTGATGCATTGGGCTGAGTTCACCACACTCTGCAGTTTCTTGCAATCTTGGACCAAGCAGTTGCCATACCAGGCTGTGATGCAGCCGGATAGGATGCTCTCTATCGCATATCTGTAGAAGTTTGTGGGAGTCGATGCAGACATGCCAAATTTCTTTAGCTTCCGTAGGAAGTAGAGACGTTGTTGGGCTTTCTTGACTGTTGCATCAACGCGAGTGGACCAGGACAGACTGTTGGTGATGGTGACCCCCAGGAACTTAAAGCTATCGACCATCTCCACTTCGGAGCCATTGATGCAGACGGGAGTGTGTGTCGTGCTGCGCTTCCTGAAGTCGATGATCAGTTCCTTGGTCTTTCCAACATTTATAGAGAGGTTGTTTTCGGTACACCATGCAACCAAGTGATCTATCTCCCTCCTGTCGTCTGATTCGTCGTTGTTTGAGATACGACCCACCACAGTCGTATCATCCGCAAACTTATAGATTAAGTTGGAGTTAAATCTTGCTACACAGTCATGTGTGTATAGGGAGTACAGTAGAGGACTGAGCACACATCCTTGTGGGGCTCCGGTGTTGAGGACTATTGTGCAGGAGGTGCTGTTGCCTATCCTGACAGATTGCGGTCTGTTGGTGAGGAAGTCGAGGATCCAGCTTCACAGGGAAGGGTCAAGTCCAAGATTGCGGAGTTTGGTTATTAGTCTTGTTGGGATAATGGTGTTGAAGGCGGAGCTGTAGTCTATGAACTACAAGCACAGAAACCACTGAAGATCGGTCAATTGTACACAGAATGAAGCCCCAGAGAGTGACATTCCTTCTCCTTTAAGGGGACTATGGTGGATGTCTCTTCTTTGTCACTGATGGGGGCAATCTATTTTTATCCTCGACACCACACACAGTAAGGCCATCCGACAATATAGCCACAGTGATATGTTTTCTTTCAAATCATTCTGTGTTTATTCAGCATGAAACCGTTTTCCAAGAACAAATGCATCTTTTTAATTAATGTTACGCCTGCGTTAACCGAGTCCTCCTACTCCCGGTAACGATGAGGCTGACTTACACAGTGTCCACTGGCCCATTCTGGACCCAGCAATCAGACTGCATGATGCTGGCCCTCTCACGCTAAGGACCAGCGCTCGCAGTCACGGTAGGGATTGCACACAAGAAAGTGGTCCTCCCCACCTCATCAATTTGTTTTGGGCCCATGAGCTGAATTGAATGTTCTTCAATTTAAGCTTCTGATGGACTCATAAGAATGTTTGACAAAAGACGGCCTCATTAAGATGGTAGAAATAGATGGTTTCCCCAGAGTGGGTGCAGCATCTGGCAATTTTGGCAACTGCATAAATCAGTGCAGGGGCATCTCGCAATGGCTGTGCCGCCAGTCGACATTGGCATAGATCTCCCCACATCTAAATCAACGGCAACAGGCAAGGCACCGCCGTGTTGTTTCAGGTTCCAGCATCCGCAGTCATTTGCTTTTATTGCTGAGGTGGGTTTAATTTACACTGGCACCAGTTCACAATAAAGAACCCAGATCATCTCCAAGAGGATGTTGAAGTGAATGAGACTGATAGCGAGTGAACCACTGGGAATCTAGGCATTGTGGCAAAACTCTGGGGGGGGTTGGGGGGGGGCGGGGGGGTATTTGGGAAAAATCCATTCATCTGTTGTGCTTAAAGAAGAATATCAAAAGGGTAGGGTGGGGTGGGGCGGGGGTGGCATAGGTACAGTCTGTGGTTACAATTGTGAAGAGAATTCCTTGAGAACCATAAAGGAGATGAAATGACAGAGGGGCAAATGGATCTCTCGTTGACAGGCTGTGGGGCTACAATAAAGGTGCATGTTGTGCTTTTACATAGAACATACAGTGCAGAAGGAGGCTATTCAGCCCATCGAGTCTGCACCGACCCATTTAAGCCCTCACTGCCACCCTATCCCCGTAACCCAATAACCCCTCCTAACCTTTTTGGTCACTCAGGGCAATTTAGCATGGCCAATCCACCTAACCTGCACATCTTTGGACTGTGGGAGGAAACCGGAGCACCCGGAGGAAACCCACGCAGACACAGGGAGAACGTGCAGACTCCGCACAGACAGTGACCCAGCGGGGAATGGAACCTGGGACCCTGGCGTTGTGAGTCCACAGTACTATCCACTTGTGCTACCATGCTGCCCAATTACATTCAGCATTAGTTCCAGATGTACAGGTGTCTGTATCACCAGTCTGCTAATAATCCTTTAAAAGTAATTGCTGAAATACTGCTTCGCCCCATCTTCATTTAAATCCCTGAGAACTCTAAAACGTAGAAGGACCTTGGTTCCATAATTTCTTCCATGCTTGTCTGTCAGACACAATGGTGAAGATTCCCATTAAACCACAATGTAGGAAATATTTTATATTGATAATAATCAGATAGCTCCATATTTCTCAGATGCATGGATGCAGAAACAGGGAAGACTGGAAATATTCAGCAGGACAGGCAGTATCGGCAGAGAAACAGTGAACATTTCAGATAAATGCAAGTTACTGCGGGATGCTGAAATCTGAACCAAAAACAGAAAATGTTGGACAATCTCAGCAGGCCTGACAGCAACTGTGGAGAGAGGAGGGAGCTAACGTTTCGAGTCTGGATGACTCTTTGTCAAAGCTCCTTAGGTGGATGGTTTTTGCTGGAACTGGAAATAGTTAGGGATGTAATAGATGTGCTGAGGAGCTGAATGTTATTTAAATGGAGAGAGATTGCAGAAAACAGCAGCGCGGAGGGGATTTGGGGGGTCCTCGTGCATATATCACAAAATGTCAGCATGTAAGTTCAGCAGGTAATAGGGAAGGCAAATAGGGAATGTTGCCCTTTATTTCAAAGGGAATAGAGTAGAACAACAAGGAAGTCCTGCTAAAACTATACAAGACACTCGTTGGACCACATCTGGAACACTGAACTGTTTTGGTCCCCTTATCTATGGAAAGGTATCCTGGCATTCAAGACAGTCCAGAGAAGGTTCACTAGGTTGATTCCGGGTATGGAGGGATTTTCTTAAGAGGAGAGGTGGAGTAGGTTGGGCCTGTATTCACTGGAGTTTAGAAGAACGAGAGGCGACCTCATTGAGACATATAGGATTCTCAGGAGGTGTGGCAGGGTAGATTCTGAGAGGGTGTTTCCCCTTCTGGGAGAGGCTAGGATCAGGGGGCAGAATCTCAGAGTAAGGGGATGCCGAATGGCCTACTTCTGCTCCTACGTCTTATGGTCTGTGACAGGGTGAGAGAAAAGAGAGTTTTAATGTCAAAGGGGCAGATGTGGCAAATTTGGTTAACGGCGGGATGGGGTGAGTGGGGCAAAACGTGGTGGTGGTAATGGAACAGGAAAAGAGCAAAGTTTGGCTCTAGATGAGCAATAACTATCAACAGAATCATAAACAGCAGCAGTTGGGGTGATATGCTCATATGCATATCTGTATATAATTGAACCAATGTATATAACTATCTAACAGTACCAATGTATAAAGCTGATCATCAATGCATGTAGTGACAGTTATGACCTCCTGCCAGTAGGTGGAACCAGACACACATGGAGCCAGATATATAAATCAGGTGACTGACGAGACGTAGGCAGTCGGTAGCAGGACGGGACAACAGGACAGTCACATCTCACCTTAGCTCTACAGTAATTGCGATATAATTGTCTGTACATAGGTTTGTCGGTTACCTGACCACGTGTTTCATAATAAATACTTGTCGTAGCCTAACACACATGTTCTATGCCTGACTTCATGATCAGGGGAGCTATAGAACACAACAGCAGCAGTCTCAAAGAATAGGACAGTGATTATGATCTGAAATTGCTAAGCTCAATGTTGAGTCTGGAAGGCTGTAGAGTGCCTAATTGAAAGAAAGGACTCAATCCGCAGCATTGTTGTTTCTTTGCTCTTGGGATTTTAGCGTTGTCAGAATGTATTACCCATTGCTAATTGTCCTTGAACTTGCTGAGCTTGCTGCGCCATTTCAGAGAAGCAGTTAGAGAGTCAAGCACATTGCTATGCGTCTGGAGTTACATGGGCCAGATAAGGATGGGAAGTTGCTTTCCGCAAAGGACATTAGTGAACTAGATGGGATTTTAAGACAATCTGGTAGCTTCACGATTATTAATGAGGTTTATTAACTAATTAAATATAAACCCCTTGAGCTGCCACGGTGGGATTTGAACTTAGAATCGCCTGAGCCTTTGGATTCCTAGTCCAGTATTAAAACTACAATGCGACTGTGCCCCTCGCCCCACCCACGATACTGAAAATCGCTTATTTTCACAAGTAGGCTTCAAATGAAGTTACTGTGAAAAGCCCCTAGTCGCCACATTCCGGCACCTGTTCGGGGAGGCTGGTACGGGAATTGATCCATGCTGCTGGCCTGCCTTGGTCTGCTTTCAAAGCCAGCGATTTAGCCTGTGTTAAACCAGCCCCCAGATACTAGTCTCAAATTGCCATAAACAAGTAACAAACAAGGTTTTGCTGCAAAACTACAACAATTGAACTGCCCGCACTCTTTACACCCCTTCCGAACAATGCACGGAAAGGTAAAGATAGCTCCTCAAAATCAAAATACGCGGACCAACAGTTGGTTTTCTGCCTCTGATTTCCCTATTTTTCACCTACTTGCATTAGTCAGAGGCATGCTTCGGATGTTGATGGCTCTTTTTATTCTGGGAGGGGAGTTTCACAATTAAGGAGTTAAGGAGAGCAGACTATTAAATGAAGTCCAATTATAATCTTCAATTCTTTCTGTAGTAACGTTTCGTGTCGAGACCAAAATGTGAATACTTCTTGGTTCATGTCGGAATCCAATTATTAATTCATCCCATTCCAATGGTGGGTCCTATTATGGCACAATGCAGTGTTATTTCATTGAGGTGTATTATTGCTCCACCCTTCAGCAGTCCATTTAAGCGCACTCCTCTAGCCTAACAAACTAATTGAATTCCTTTCTGCTCTGGCCAGCCTGCAGTCACAATCCTGAAAACAGCAATCACTCTGTTGTTACTCATGTGTGTTAGCCTGATAGGTGCAGAGTTAAAATCGAGTTCACTCGCCTGCCTGAAAACAAATTGCACTCGGATCAGACAGGACATATAAACATTGCTCTGCTTCCCCCCAGTGTTCCGTGGACCTTGTCTTAATTAACTGCATGATGCACGACTCGCTATTCCACAATGCATGCCAATTAACCAACTAGCCCTTGTCCAACTTATTCCATCTGTTTGCTCGAACACAGCATTGCTGAGCCAGAGATTGCCGGAAGGAAGGACCCACTCCGCATGGTCAGTCCCCAGTTCCGGGTCGGATTGACAGGGAGCAGGAGACAGAAAGGAAAATCAGGGAGTCAGTCAACCTGGACCACTCCCTCATCCCTTCTACTGAAAAACAAGTGATCTCACAGACTGCTGTGTGTAACAATAAAGTTTTAAATCAAACAAAGAAACTCTGATGATCATTGCCTTCAACACAAGTTTGTTGCAATGGTCTTTATTCAAAGAAATCACTCGTTTTGAACTACAACACTACCAGGTTCAGTACTGTAGCCAATCATCAGGGCTGATAATGTTATATGACTTATCTTTCATTGTCTTGTTAAAATTAACTGATTAAGCAGTAGCTCCCTGTTACTTACTGTTCTCCTTTCTGGATAGACAGATCAATATTTTACTTCAACATTGCACTCTGTGCCATTTCCTAACTATTATATATTGTGTTATCTGCACACATCTGGAAACACTTAGCTCAAAACTAATGTGTTATGTGTAAGTGTTCCATGGGGCAACTGTGCTGCACTAAAGACCTACATGAATTATAACAGAACCAACTCAATCCAGCCCTTCCATTGAACCAGACAGCGTGGCAAAATTACACACAAGGCATCTTTCCAAGACTGTAGTGTGATTATTGAACAACATCTGGGAGCCAAAAGACATTGAGAATGCGCAGCACTAACTGTACGGGTTTCTCGGATTGAAATCAGTCTGAAGCGCTCTTCACCTTCTCATTGCATCAACTCCATCAAGCCTCATGCTCAACGCAACTCACAATTAATTGGTTTAAGAGCCAAAGCGGATGCAGGCTGTGGTGATGTGCATCACTGTGGGTACACGGGGGGGTTAATGTAAATACATGTCAGCTAGCTAGACACTAGAGGGAGCACCAGACACATCACACACACACACTCAACCAATAGATCAGTTAGATAGGACACGCCCAATGGACATTCACGATACACACAGAGGTGACACGACCACAGGAGGGCATTACACCAACCCAAATATAAAGGACACCACACACATGATCTGCCTCTTTCCAGTGGAGACAGTCAGTGAGTAGAGACACGGGGTTGATTCAATATTACACCCACCACGTGGATTGCAGCAACTGGTTAGTCAGTCTGGGTAGCTATAGTAGGATTAGCAGTAGTGTCAAACCCGAGTAATACGTATTGAAGTTATCTCCACGTCTGAACCTTCCTTTGTCAAGTGCACCACAAGGAAGCCGCTTATGCTACACCTAGAGCATAACAAATCACAGGCAATTATTTCATTTTTGTTCTCCCTCCTATAGAGTGGGAGTCAACTCACATCAAGTTACGATCCGCTCAACACCAGTGTGAGAAACCTGACCGTGAGTTTGGGAGGTATTTAACTGCACAAAGCACCAAACCTAAGCCCTATCCTGGTCTCTCTAGCATCCGCACGCGTGGCAGACACGTACCAGGGGCGGCACGGTGGCACAGTGGTTAGCACTGCTGCCTCACAACTCCAGAGACCTGGATTTAATTCCAGCCTTGGGTGACTGTGTGGAGTTTGCACGTTCTCCCCGTGGTCTGCGTGGGTTTCCTCCGGGTGCTCCGGTTTCCTCCCACAGTCCAAAGATGTGGTATAATCTAGGTTAATCTAGATTCCGTGCGTTATTGATTGAATTTCGAGGAACAACATTCTGGATAGAATATCAAGTCAAAGCCCAGACAAGTTAGATGTATAAGATCTCTTGACACTATTCGAAGAAGGTCAGAGGAGTTCTTGCTAGCTTCTTGGCCAACATTCACCCCTCAAACAGTAACATTACAATACAAGTTAATGGCTCATTCCCTCATAGCTATTAGTAGGACTTTTAGGACTGAATTCTCCGATTTTGAGGCTATGTCCGGAGGAAGTGTCTGGTTTTACGATGAAAAAAATCAGCGCAGCCCCAGCACCGATCCTCCGACCAGTGAGGGGCTAGCTGTTGCGCCACATAAAACGCATGGCCTTCCCGATATAAACGCCTGGAGAATTGGCGGGTCCATGGCCGCGCATGAAATGAAATTAAAATGACTTATTGTCACAAGTAGGCTTCAAATGAAGTTACTGTGAAAGGCCCCTAGTCGCCACATTCCGGAGGCTGGTTCGGGAATCGAACCGTGCTGCTGGCCTGCCTTGGTCTGCTTTGAAAGCCAGCGATTTAGCCCAGTGTGCTAAACCAGCGAAACCAGCATGCGCACGGTGACGACCTGCAACAGTCCCGCCATACAACATGGGACCGGCCGCGCCAGATAGTACCCCGCTGGACACCCCTTGCCATGCCTGGGACACCCCCAGCCCTCGCCGAAGCCCCCCAGCCCTCGTCGATGCCCCCCCGGCCAGCAACTCGGCTCCTGCCCGACTGTAGCGTCGCTGGACACAGTCCGCAGCCGCCATGCCGGGTTCACGAAGGCTGAGAGCACACGTGTCCCGCGCTGTCGGGAACTCGGCCCATCGGGGGAGTGCCTTCAGGTAACCTCCAGAGGCTGTCCCACCGGCGTGTGGCATACTCCTCGATGGCGCCATTTTGGAGGGGGCGGAGCATCTGAAAACAGGCACCGCTCCCGATTCGGTCGTAAACAGGATTCTCCGCCCGATCGCCGATTACGATATCGGCCTCGGGCAACAGAGAATCCCACCCAAGGTGTGTGCAAAGTGGTTTCTCTGTTTGACAATAACATTGTCAATGCTTCAAAGGTAATTAATTGGCTCGAAAACATTTTGGGATGTCCAGCGGACGCGAAAGGTGCTATATAAATGCGGGGGATTTTGTTTTTAGTGGGAATCACTGGAAGTTGTGTAGGATCAGGAATTTTGACGGAGGTTTCCCCTCCCTATTCTGAAACTTCGAAGCTTACCCAGGCGACCCAGAAATGACCCGAACGTGAATCCGCATTCAAATGCAGAACAGAAATGGAATGCATGGATTAAGACAAGAAAGGAGAAGCACATAAAAGATGAGCAGAGAGATAGATAGGTACAAAGAGTGTGTACCGTTTACAGGGAGCACTGCAGCAACTCACCAAGGCTCCTTCGGCAGCACCTTCCAAACCTGTGACCACAATCATCTAGAAGGACAAGGGCAGCAGATACCTGGGCGCATCCCCCCCCCCCCCCCCGGGAGGTTCCCCCCCCAAGCCACACCTCAACTTCACTCCTGCATGTTCCTTATAAAGTCTCTCGAAGCCTTTGGTGCCTTTCCAAATAAACCTTCTCATATTTAGTCAGTCACCAGCCAGTGGCTCCCCTGGGTCAGTGGGAATGTTCGGTCTCCTCAGGAATGCTCTGAGCACACGTCTAAAGTGAATCCGCTGACCTCCTGGGAGCCTACTACAGTGACGGAGTTCAGAGTGGAGAAATTGCTTTGGGAATCTGGGGTCAGGCACACGAACGTTAACATTTGCTTGGTCATGTTTTTAAACTTTCTATAGACGATCGGATCATTGTCGTCAGTACAGATAGATTTTTTTTTTAATGCATTTAGTGTACCCAATTAGTTTTTTCCGATCAAGGGGCAATTTAGCGTAGCCAATCCACCTAGCCTGCACATCTTTGGGTTGTGGGGGTGAGACCCACGCAGACACAAGGAGATTGTGCAAACTCCACACGGACAGTGACCCAGGGTTGGGATCGAACCCGGGTCCTCAGAGCTGAAAGGCAACAGTGGTAACCACTACACGACCCTGCCGCCCAGTACAGATAGATTACAATGCAAACCATCGGCCAGTTATTCCAGTGCAAATTGCTCCAATGGAAAAATGCTGAAGCATTCTGTAATTAGGGACATTTGAGTTCCTAGATTGTGATGAAATGATCATTATTGGCTATACGACTAGATTGTGATTACAGAATCACATGAGCAAGAAAACTGGTGCTTACTGTTTCACGAGGAAGCTTGCCTGCACTAACAACAAGGTAATTGTCAGGATTGTACCGGGAACATGCTCATTAACATATGGGCCTGAACTTGCCCTGCCCTGCAGAGACAGGGTCAATGAGGCAAAGGCTATCTAACACCAGGCTGTGTTGGGTTTTCAATTAGTCACGTTAGTGGGTCATTGGGGGAAAGGTGATGGCATGCCAGCAATGTCCTGAAGGTGGACGGTCCCTCTGCTGAGGCCGGAGGCCAGCAGGCGACCAGGGGAGGCCTCCCAGCCACAGGACTGGAAGCAGTCTCAGAGAGTCGGCAGCCTGTGGAACTCTCTTCCGCAGAGAGGAGTGGAGGCCGGGTCATTGAATATCGTCGGGGCTGAGTTAAGGCAGCTTTTTGATCAACGGGGGAATCAAGGGTTAGGGGGGAGCTGACAGGAAAGTGGAACTAAGGCCACAAGCAAACCAGACATGACCTTATTTCTGATGGTCTTCCGAGGTTGTCAAATCAGGTGTTTAATGGAAATTCGAAAGTGGCCAGAGGCCCAAAACTGTGCTTGGACATCCTGGCAAGCAACCCACATCTGAGGAAGGGGATACTGGCCTCGGATTGGGTGCATTGTAGATTCAACAGAACAATACTGAAGTTAAAAGGATTGAATTATGCAGACAGGTACCATTGGCGAGGTTGATTGAAAACTTCAAAGTTGAGCTTGAGGGTTACAGATCAAGGCAGGTAACTGGAGTTAAACGACAGATCAACCGTGATCTAAGTGAATGATAAAACAGATGCGAGGTGCTGAATGATCTCTTCCTGTTCCATTGTTCCTGGCCTCCAAGCCTCTGGTGGGTAGAATTGAATTCAAATCAGAAATCTGGAATGGAAACTATCACTGAATTTTGTAAAAACCCATCTGGTTCACTCATGTCCTTTCGGGAAGGAAATCTGCCTTCCCACCCAGTCTGACCTACACGTGACTCCAGACCCACAGCAGTGTGGTTGACTCTTAACTGTCCTCTGGAATGGCTCAGCAAGCCACTCAGTTCAGGGGCATTGGGAATGAGCGCCGATGCACGAGTGGACTTTGTCAGCATTACTGGAGGAGGTTAAGGGGGATTTTAAGAGTTGGGACACTTTGCACTTGACACTGGCAGGGAGGGTGTAGATGGTGAAGGTGAATGTGCTGCCAAGGTTCCTGTTTGTCATTCAAACCTTCCCAATCTTTCCCGCTAAGGCTTTCTTCCGGGGGGGTGGAGGCACTAATCTCGGAGCGTATATGGGTAGGGAAGGTACCGAGGGTGCAGAGGGCTCAGTTGCAGAGGCAGCGACAGTAAGGGGAGGTTGGTGCTCCCAAACCTGCTGCATAGTTGAGGAGGCATTGTATGTTGGGAGGGATGTTGGTGTTGATGCCACTGTGGGGGAACCACAGGTTCAAGCCGGGGAGATGAGAAATGGAAGGGTGGGGGGGGGGGGCTTGTTCTCGGAAAGGAGGCTTGCGGGACTGGGCGAGCTGTGGGAGTGACTTTAGGTATATGCTGGTGTGAGACTTTGCCCGGAAGGAGCAGAGGGCGTTTGCCAAGCTGCTGAGTATACACTGTTGGAGCAACTGCTGTTCCTGGATGCGTTGGGGGAGGGCAGGGCTGGAGATATATACGGGTGGTTGGGGGAGCAGGGTGGGGCACAGGTGTTGACGATCAAGGGTAAATGGGAGGAGGGGTTGGGGAGGGTTGGGGGCTGTGGTGTGAAGCGATGCGCAGGGTGAACTCAACCTCCTCCTGTGTGAGGATGAGCTTGATTCAGTTCAAGGTGGTGCACAGGGTGCACCTGACTCGGGCGAGGATGAGCGGATTCTTCCAGGGGCTGGCCGGTGGGTGCGCGGCGTGTGGGCGAGAGGCTGGCCAATCATGCTCACATGTTCTGGGGTTGCGAGAAGCTGCAGAGGTCCTGGGAAGCGGTGTTTGGGATGTTATCTAAGATTGTGGGGGTGGAGATCAGGCCGGACCCAATGGTGGCGATCTTTGGGGTATCGGAAAAGCCGGAGTTGCTGGAGGGAAAGTTGGTCGATGTTGTGGCCTTCGCCTCTCCAATTGCCCGGCGTAGGATTCTGCTAAATTGGAGGTCGGATATGCACTGGGGGTGGCGGCCTGGCTGGGAGACTTGTATGACTTCCTCTGGTTGGAGTAGATTAAGTTCGGAGCTGAGGGCGTCAGCGGAGGGCTTTGAGTTGCAGTCCGGTGTTCATGATGCTATTTGAGGAGTTGATTATGGCGAGGGAGTGGATAAAAAGGGCAAAATTGTGCAAACTGTGGACTGTGATTTTATCGACTGCGTATTTCATATGTTGCTGTTGTTGCATGTGTAACTGTGCTGCTGGGGAACAAGTCTGTGTAATAAAGCCATCGTTCGACTCCTTCTCATCCCGTCTCGTGAGTGATTTATTGTGCTACAATTTATTACACAGTTACAGAATGCGGCTGCTGGGAGAACCCGGGCTCTTATACTCCGCCTTACTGGGTGGAGCCAGTAGGCAGCTGAACTAATCGGGACCCAGCTTCTATCCACCAATAGCCTCTCGGCATCACAGGGTACCTTAATACCCCTAATACATACCACCACAAGAATAAAATACCTTTTTGAAACAAGAAGGAATGAGCAACAAATGCTGGCCCTGGCAGCAACACCCACGTCCCACAATAGAATAAAGGACATTTTTATTACAGCTTTCTCAACCTCAGGAAATCCAAAATCACTTGACAGCCAATGAAGAGCTTGGATGCTGGAAAATCTCGGCCCGCCTGGCTGCGTCTGTGGCGAGAGAGCAGAACTAACGTTCCGAGTCTGGATGACTCTTCGTCAAGAGTACTTTTGAAGTACAGTCACTGTTGTGCAGCAGGAAATGCAGCAGCCACTTTGCACACAAACAGCAATGCGTTAATGGCTAGGCAAACCGTTCAGGGGATGTTGGCTGAGGGCTGAATGTTGGCCAGGGCAGCAGGCAGAGCGTCCCTCCTCTTCTTCGAGATATTGCCATGAAATCTTTCACATTCGCCCGGGCGGGTCGAGGCCTCGACTTTGATGCTTTTGCCTGGACATCAGCTCCTCGATACTGCGCCGCACTCTCTCGGTACAGCTCCAGAGCAGCACGGATGTGTCTGCTGGGTCCCGGAGCAAGGAAGAAATTGGTTTGGAGGCAGATGGTGGCAATCAGTGGGACGTTGCAATGTGAGCGGGGGCTAGTGAGTTGGCACTGGTCAGAGAGTGCAGCATCTGGAGCTGTGTACTGTGGGAGAAGTTTCAGCTTGAATTGCCCGAAGCGAAGAAATTCTCCACAGAAAAGCAATTGGGGCATTATGGAACTATTATAAATACTGCATGTACTAAGTATCACCATATTACAGCTTCCATCTCGGTGTGTATTACAGATCCTGGAATTACACTGTCTGGAAGGGGGGTATTTGAAGCAAGCTCTTTGTGCCAACATTGAAAGATGTATCAAATTAGTCTCAAACCCCATCTCGCCCTGATTTTTAAAAATTTACTTGCAAGTCATTATTGAGTTTACTTTTGAAAGTTGCTGCAGTATCTGCGCCCATCACCCTCTCAGGCAGTGCTTGCCAGACCACAACGACTGGCTGTATAAAAACAATCTCACAATTCCCACTCCAGTTCTTTTAACCAGTATCTTCAATCTTTAACTTCAGGTCCCCTGACCCTCCCGCCAAAGGGAAGTTTGTCATCAGCCACGAGGATCGTGCCTCAAAATCATTCCTCAACCTCTCAGTTTAGGCGAGGTCCAGCTTGTTTACAGGCTTAGATTCAGAGAAAGGCTCATGTTGACGGTGAGGCTTACATGGCCCCGGGACACTCCCACGTATTTTGCGGCCAATTAAGGACTTCTGGAATTGTACCCACAGTCGCTACTCAGGTTGTTTTGTGGCAGACGCGTGCGTATCGAGTCTTATTCTCAGGTAATGGTGCCTGCATGCTTGTAGGAGAACGCATCATTAGTTTTCTGTGCGAGCGATGGCAAGTTCCAGACCGTTAGAAAATAACCTGAACCCTCTTGGTAAGAGCTACCCTTCCAGGCCCCGATAAGGGCCCTCAATCTTCATGTGCTGCGACCTCTCACTCTCACTCCTTGATCCCTGCTCTTTCGCTCTCTGTCCGTGTTTTAACTTTTAATTCCTGGTTCACCCGGCAAAATAGCCAGATGTTGCATTGAGGGTAGACTCAACAACAACCTGCATTTATATAGCGCCTGAATGGTCATAAGCTTTTCCCACGTCCCAAAGTGTTTTATGGCCGAACTCCACGTTAGACAATGCAGTTGGCGTCAGTGAACAGGGCAAATGGTGCAAATGAAATAAAAGTCAGCCAAGGTGAAAATAATCTGGAAATCTGAAAATTAAAACATCGGAAGCAGAAAATATCCAACAGGTGAGGCAACATCCCAGGAGGAAGAGGAGTCAGTCAGTCAGGATTACAGGTCCGAAGTCCGAAGGAAGGCTCCTTCCTGGACCCACAGTGGGATGTTTGTCTCGAGCACTCCATTTACAAAGTAACCATCTGGGGCAAGACGAGCAGCGCCTGTCAGGAATGGAACGATGCTTCTCAGGGAAGGGCGGCACAGTGGTTAGCACTGCTGCCTCAGGTACCCGGGTTCAATTCCGGCCTTGGGTGGCTGTGCGGAGTTTGCACGTTCTCCCCCGTGTCTGTGTGGGTGTCCTCCGGGTGCTCCGGTTTCTTCCCGCAGCCCAAAGTTGTGCAGGTTAGGTGGGGTTACGGTGGGGAAGTGGTAGGGTGCTCTTTCAGAGGGTGGGTGCAGACTTGATGGACCAAATGGCCTCATTCTGCACTGTAGGGATTCTTCTGTGAAAGTGGCTGCCGCCATGGGACTGATTGAGTCATTTTGTGCGTATGGCTGTGCTCGGGATTCCTGACGGGATGTTTTTGCAAACATGTTTTTACACCTTCAGTCAACCTTGGTGCTGCACAAAGGGTTTTGATGTTGGGCACATGCTATCAGTAAGATTTAAGATGTAAACGAGACTGATGTCACGTTCATTTGAACATGCATGAAAACAGATGAAACCAAACATTAGCACCTCTCAGTATGAAGTGGGAGAGGGGTTGGTATGTTTGTCCCTTCTGAGCAGTTTTAGGATGCTGTCCCACAATTGTTTTTCAAAACAAAATCCCTAATTTGTCTGTTTATGGTATTTCTGCCACGCACCATCTCATTCTCCACCATGACTTATTTTCCATTTTCTTGTTCTGTTTGCTTTTGCTCCGTCGAATTAAACACGCAAATTGGTGTGCTAATAATAAACATTTTTCACTTGCAGCCTCTCTGCAGTATTCAGTCAATGACAAGTTAATACAAGAGCCCGACTAGTGTAATTGATACAATGTGCTAACTGCTGTTAGGGGGCCACCTAGTGTTCGGATAACAACATGCAAATCCCATATCGATCAGTTTTTACAGACAAGTGACCAGACTTTTTTTTTTAACACTTTTTTTGAAAGACTTGCAACTTTAAGGGAAGACGGTGGCGTTGCGGTGCTGGCACTGGCCACGTACTCCAGTGGTGCAGGCTCACGTGCTGGGGACATGGGTTCAAATCCCACCGTGGCCGCTGGTGGATTTTGCAATCGGGGATTGAATGTTTCTTTACGACGCCCCTTTTGGGAAGGAAAATCTGCCAATCCTTACTTAGCCTGGCCTGGTCTGGCTCCAGGCCCGCAGTTAATTTGGCTCAACAAGTTAGTCACTTCAAGGGGTGGGCTGGCAGGAAATGCGGGACTTGCCAACGATACACACACACACACCACCGATAGTGTTTTACAAAACCACCTGACATGCCAAAACGTTCTGGACAGTGGCACAGCAAAATCTCACAGGCAGCAATAGTGACCAGGTCACCTGCTTTTGTGATGTTGATCGAAGGATAAATATTGAAAAGGACACCAGGGATAATTCACCTTCAAAATAGAAAGTGGGATTTTCTAAGTCAAGCTGAGTAGGGGCCACGGTTAATATGTCATCTGAAAGACAGCATCGCAGACAGTGCAGTACTCCCTCAGTACTGCACTATGAGAGTTCCTTGCCCTTCATGGTTAAGTGGTGCAGTGGGACTTGAACCCAGGACCTCATGGCTCAGATTCGAGAGTGCTACCAATAAAGCCACAGCTGCCATTTAATTAGTACTTATGGAAGCCAATCAAGAACCTGGAACTTATTTCCCCCGTAGAACTTGAGTACACCTTGTAATTGGGTACATGGATGGTGGCCATGGACAATACGTTCAGCAATAGTGCAGAGGATCTGTGTTCCAGAACTTGCCACGCCCCTAGCCAAGCTGTTCCAGTACAGCGACAACATAGGCATCTACCCTGCAATGTGGAAAATTGTCCAGGTGTGCCTTGTACTCAAGAAACAGGACGTGGCCAATTACTGCCCCATCAGTCTACTCTCAATCATCAGTAAAGTGATGGAAGGAGTCATCAACAATGCTGTCAGGCGGCACTTACTCAGCAATAACCGGCTCACGGACGCTCGGTTTGGGTTCCGCCAGGGTCACTCAGCTCCTGGCCTCATTGCAGCCTTGCTTCAAACATGGACAAAGAGCTGAACTCCAGAGGTGAGGGCAGAGTGACTGCCCTGGACATCAAGGCAGCATTTGACCAAATATGGTATCAAGGATCTCCAGCAAAACAGGAGTTGATGGGAATCAGGGAAGAAGGAAGGACAGGGGGCAAAGAAGGGGAGGAAAGACAAGAGAACACAAGCTGGAAGGAGATCCCGGGAAACAACGGTGCCCACAACGAACACAGCAGGGCAACAGAGAGTAAAGAAAGTACAGGAGGACGGAACGACAGCGGGCCGAGGCGGAGGCAACACACAACAACAGCGAAAACCAACCGGGAGAAGCAAGTAACATCAGGGGCACCGCCCAGGTGCCCTACCCACCCAGTTTTGTTTTGTTTTTCTTCTTCTGTAGGTATTTTATTTTAATTTTTTTTAAAGCAGAACAGAAGGGAGGGGAGAAAGCTCCCCCCCCCCCCCCCCCCCCCCGCCATGACATGTATAACGGAATTGTCTCTCCGTTGTTTCTCTGTATATACACTTCCCCAGTTTTTATTTCCCCACCCCTTGTTTTTTTTAGTTATGCCGTGTTTTTGTTATCACTTTTTGGTTTCTCTGTGTGTACACCTGTAAATGTACCATGTGTAAAAAAAAACCAATAAAAAACATTTTTTTTTAAAAGCAACATTCAAGCAACATTCCAACAAGAGAGAATCTAACCGTCGCCGTTTGACATTCAATAGCATTACCCTCACTCAATCTCCCACTCGCAACATCCTGGAGGTTACCATTGACCAGAAACGCAGCGGGACCATCCCTATAAATACTGTGGTTACAAGAAAGGCCAGAGACTGGGTATTTTGCAGAGAATAACTCACCTCCTAACTTCCCAAAGCCTGTCCACCATGTACAAGGCACAAGTCAGGAGTGTGATTTAATACTCTCCACTTGTATGGATGAGTGCAGCCCCAACAACACTCAACACCATCCAGGACAAAGCAGCCCCACTTGATTGACACCCCATCCACCACCAGGGTATTCTGAGAATTTTGAGAGCCGATTGTGATGAAATCCAGCTTACCTGAAGGGTAAGAGCATGTGGTAGCCTGTGTTAGGAGGATTACGGTACCTAGTAATGCCGGAATACCATTGGTGGAGAATGTACCTGTTCCCATTGGATAAGCTTGCATGTTAGCTCCGCCCTGCAAGGCGGGGTATAAGAGCCCGTGCCGCCCCAGCAGCTTTCTTCTGTACCTGCGCTGCTGGGGGAAACATCTAGCGTATTAAAGCCTTTAATTGTCTCCAATCTCGTTTCTGAGGTTATTGATTGTGCATCAATTTAATACGCTAGATTTAAATGAATGGAGCTCCGAATCAAGCTGGTGTCTGCAACTCAGCCCCCATGCGGCAAACTCAGCGGCAACCTTCAAGCACTGGCCGAAAAGACACCCACGGGAGAACAGAAACTGCAAGTCCTGCACTCGAGGGTGAGCCCAGAAATCTACACCCTCATCGAGGACGCGGACGATTTCGATGCAGCAATGGAGCTGCTGAAAGGACATTATATTCGCCCGGTAAACCAGGTCTACACCCGACATCTGCTAGCGACAAGGCGACAAATCCCTGGGGAATCACCGGTAGAATTCTACCGTGCGCTCCTGGTGTTGGGGTGAAACTGCAACTGCCCGCAGGTTTCGGCGAGCGACCACACAGAACCTTTGATCCGGGGCGCTTTTGTTGCAGGTATGCTGTCCTCCCAAATTGGCCAGCGATTGCTGGAGAAAGACACCGTAGGGCAAGCGGGCAAGCCAAGCACCCCCGACAGCGCTGTCTGGCCCGCGCATCCACCTGCAAGGGATGCGGCAAAAAGGGCCACTTTGTGGCGGTATGCCAGGCCCGGGTGGCCGCTGCGGTCTCCGGTGGCGAATGCGGACTGCCACCACAATCCTCTCCATGGTCCCCGTGCGGCCAGCGGGCGCCGCCATCTTCCTCCTCCAGGATCACGTGCGGCCTCCGAGCGTCGCCATCTTGTCCCGCAGACGCCACGTGCGATGGATGGGCGCCGCCATTTTGTGCACCCACAGCCATGTGCGATCAATGGGCACCACCATCTTGGATGGAGTCCTAGGACCCCAGCTCAGCTGACCACACACCGCCCGAAGAAAACATTCAACTGCTGCCACGAGTAGCCTCGGTGACCCTGGACCAGTCTCGGCCTCGAACACTATCGACTGCTACGACAACGGTGCTTATCAATGGGCATGAAACGGCCTGCCTAATCGACTCTGGGAGCACGGAGAGCTTCCTACACCCCAACATGGTAAGACACTGTTCTCTCCTCGTCCACCCCATTAATCAAAAAATCTCCCTGGCCTCCGGATCTCACTCAGTAGAGATCAAGGGGTTTTGTGTAGCTAACCTCACAGTCCAAGGAAGAGAGTTCAAAAACTACCAACTCTACGTCCTTCCCCACCTCTGCGCGGCCACACTCCTTGGATTGAATTTTCAGTGCAACCTCCAAAGTCTAACTTTCAAATTCGGCGGCCCTATACCCCCCACCCCCCCCCCCCACCCCCTAACTGTCTGCAGCCTCGCAACCCTCAAGGTCGTTCCACCTTCCCTGTTTGCGAACCTCACCCCGGATTTCAGACACGTCGCCACTAGGAGCAGACGGTACAGTGCCCAGGACCGGATCGTTATTAGGTCACAGGTCCAACGGTTACTGAAGGAAGGAGTCATTGAAGCCAGTAACAGCCCCTGGAGAGCTCAAGTAGTGGTTGTAAAGACCGGGGAGAAGCATAAGATAGTCATCGACTACAGTCAGACCATCAACTGGTTTACGCAGATCGACGCGTATCCTCTCCCCCGCATATCCGACCTGGTCAACAGGATCGCGCATTACATGGTCTTCTCCACGGTGGATCTTAAGTCCGCCTACCACCAATTCCCCATCCGCACTAGTGACCGGAAATACACTGCCTTCAAAGCAGATGGGCGGCTCTACCACTTCTTAAGGGTTCCCTTCGGTGTCACTAACGGGGTCTCAGTCTTCCAACGAGAGATGGACCGAATGGTTGACCGATACGGTTTAAGGGCCACATTCTGGTACCTCGATAATGTCACCATCTGCGGCCACGACCAGCAGGACCACGACACCAACCTCCGAAAATTCCTCCAAACCGCAAAAATCCCTAACCTAACGTATAACAAGGATAAATGCGTGTTTAGCACCGACCGCCTAGCCATCCTCGGCTACGTAGTGTGTAATGGAGTGATAGGCCCTGACCCTGAATGCATGTGCCCCCTTATGGAATTCCCCCTCCCTCACTGCTCCAAGGCCCTGAAGCGCTGCCTTGGTTTTTTTTCCTACTCTGCCCAGTGGGTCCCCAACTATGCGGACAAGGCCCGTCCACTGATCCAATCCACAGTTTTTTCCCTGTCGATAGAGGCCCGCCAGGCCTTCAGCCGCATCAAAGCGGACATTGCAAAGGCCACGATGCATGCCATCGACGAGTCCCTCCCCTTCCAGGTCGAGAGCGACGCGTCTGACGTAGCTCTGGTGGCCACCCTCAACCAAGCGGGCAGACCCGTGGCCTTCTTCTCCCGTACCCTCCATGCTTCCGAAATCCGCCACTCCTCAGTCGAAAAGGAGGCCCAGGCCATAGTATAAGCTGTGCGACATTGGAGGCATTACCTGGCCGGCAGGAGATTCACTCTCCTCACTGACCAACGGTTGGTTGCTTTCATGTTCGATAATGCACAGCGGGGCAAGATAAAAAACGACAAGATCTTACGGTGGAGGATCGAACTCTCCACCTACAAATATGAGATATTGTATCGTCCCAGGAAGCTAAACGAGCCCCCTGATGCCCTATCCCATGGCATATATGCCAATGCACAAGTGGACCACCTCCGAGCCCTCCACGAGGACCTCTGCCACCCGGGGGTCACTTGATTTTTCCACTTCATCAAGACCAACAACCTGCCCTACTCCATCGAGGAGGTCAGGACAGCCACCAGGGACTGCTAAATCTGCGCGGAGTGCAAACTGCACTTCTACTGACCAGAGAAAGTGCACCTGATAAAGGCTTCCCGTCCCTTTGAATGCCTCAGTATGGATTTCTAAGGCCCCCTCCCCTCCACCGACCGCAACACGTACTTCCTGAACATGATTGACAAGTACTCCCGGTTCCCTTTCGCCATCCCCTGCCCCGACATGATCGCAACCACCGTCATAAAAGCCCTCCATAGTATCTTTACGCTGTTCAGTTTCCCCGCCTACATACAGTGATAGGGGGTCCTCCTTTATGAGCGACGAACTGCATCAATTCCTGCT
The DNA here is from genome assembly GCF_047496885.1 of Scyliorhinus torazame. Taxonomy (NCBI): domain Eukaryota; kingdom Metazoa; phylum Chordata; class Chondrichthyes; order Carcharhiniformes; family Scyliorhinidae; genus Scyliorhinus; species Scyliorhinus torazame. The sequence goes on along the minus strand of NC_092723.1, from coordinate 174,964,987 downwards.
CAGCAAGGGCATTGCCTCGAGCAGGACGACCAGTTACAACCCCCGGAGAAACGGACAGGTAGAGAGGGAGAACGGAACGGTCTGGAACACCGTCCTACTGGCCCTGCGGTCCAGGAATCTCCCAGTCTCCCGCTGGCAGGAAGTCCTCCCGGATGCCCTCCACTCCATCCGGTCACTGCTGTGACCAACCAAACACCTCACGAACGTCTCCTTGCCTCCCCCAGGAAGTCCTCCTCTGGGACCTCGCTCCCGACCTGCTGGCAGCTCCCGGATCCGTCCTGCTCTGAAAACACGTGTGGGCGCACAAATTGGACCCATTGGTCGAGAGGGTCCATCTCCTCCACGCTAACCCTCAGTACGCCTATGTGGCGTATCCCGACGGCCGACAGGATACGGTCTCCCTACGGGACCTGGCGCCCACTGGATCCCCACACACACCCCCGCCACCAGCCCCACCCTCCCTCCCACCAGCGCACCCCACAGCCGCCCCCCTCCTAGGTGGATCGGTTCTTCCATCGGCCCCATCTAGGCCTTGCCCACCGGCGCACCCCACAGCTGCCCCCTTCCCAGGTCAGTCAGCCCTTCCACCAGCCACGTCTAGGGGTGATGAAGCTGCCACAGAAGCCGAAACCATGCTCCCGGAGTCACAGACGCCCGAACCTCCACCGACATCAACACCAAAGCTACGACGATCGCAGAGGACGACCAGGGCCCCCGATCGACTAATTGCTTCCTTTTGAAATGTGCATTACTGTTGTAAATAGTTAAAAGTTGCAATGAGACAAAACGCTGTACGGAGGCATTACGGTACCTTCATAACTATAACTTCTACCACTTTTACCACGTTGTAATACGAAGCCACCAGCCCTGCCGGACTCTTTTTTAACAGGGGGTGAATGTGGTAGTCTGTGTTAGGAGGATTACGGTACCTAGTAATGCCGGAATACCATTGGTGGAGAATGTACCTGTTCCCATTGGATAAGCTTGCATGTTAGCTCCGCCCTGCAAGGCGGGGTATAAGAGCCCGTGCCGCCCCAGCAGCTTTCTTCTGTACCTGCGCTGCTGGGGGAAACATCTAGCGTATTAAAGCCTTCAATTGTCTCCAATCTCGTTTCTGAGGTTATTGATTGTGCATCAGAGCAGAAGTGGGAAATTCCAAATCCCAACAATCCTTGGGCTCTCCACACACACACAGACCAGGGCAGGCTGCACATGCACAATTCAACAGGACAGGCCCCTGCACAGCGATGGAAGATGGAGTGAAAATCTGTGTCTTGTGACTGGAAGCAATGTGCCATTGGACGCAGGTATCCCAGGCAGGGGACTATGGGAGGTCCCAAAGGGAGGGGGCAACAGGAGGAGTCCTAAAAGGAGGGGGCAACAGGAGGAGTCCCAAAAGGAGGGGGCAACAGGAGGAGTCCCAAAGGGAGGGGGGAACAGGAGGAGTCCCAAAGGGAGGGGCAACAGGAGAAGATCAGAAAGGGAGAGGGAACAGGAGGAGGCTCCAAAGGAGGGGAGGGGGGGGGAGGAGGTACCAAAGGGAGGGGGAACTGGAGGTTCCAAAGGGAGGGAGGACATGAGGAGATCCCAGAAAGAGTAGGGGGCAGGAGGAGGTCCCAAAGGGAGGGGTTCAGGAGGAGGTCCCAAAGGGAAATCCCAGGTAGAGGGACAGAGACAGGTCCCCATTGAATTCAGGTAAAAAGAGAGGAGCAGTGAAGCAGGCTTCAAACTGGAAAAGAGCTCCAGGGAGAAGATCTTAGGTGAGGAGGGAAACCCTGAATATTCAAGATGGTAACCAATGGTTGGTGACTCCAGGCTACGGCCATTGGGGCAGAGGCATCCCTTTGGCATCAATATCATTCTGTTGAGCCCAGCCAAAGAACTGAAGTTATGCTTGTGAATTGGTGACTGGGTGCAGACTCGGGAATCCAGGGGAACAGGATCTCAGGAGATGAGACTGAAACCCTGCCAGATGGACCTCTGCTGATGCATTCCGAGTTACAGCAGAGAATTGACTGGTTGAATCTTCAAAGGTGAAGACTGGAATCTCTTGTGAGGGAGTCAGAGCTTCAGAGACTGGTTGACTCACAGCCTTTACTGATGTCTGGCTGGGTTGACGAGAGATCCATGGACTCTGTTTTGGTCACATCTTCCATTTATTGTGTAATGCGGTGTGTCTGACCGCAGAGTGCTTGTTAATTCACATATACCTCGTATTAACACTGAATATCAGAGTATAAGTTGATATTGTAAATTGTTTTACCTTCTGACCTTGTATAGTACAGTTTATCTTTATTTGTTCAAAATCGGTGGAATCTTGTGGTTTATTCACTGAGCAAGTGTCTTGACTATCAATGTTTGTTTATTATAAACAAAATGTTAGACTGTTGTGAAAACTGAATGGCTTTAGCTAGTGTGCTTGAGGGAAGGAAGCTTCTGGCCTTTGCCCTGGCTCTCCTATGTATGACTCGTCTCACACATGAATGGTTGGCTCTCAACTGCCCTCTGGAGTGACCGTGCAATTGGGTCATTACTTCTCAGGGCAACTAGGGAGGGGCAGTAAAGGTCACCATCATGAGCAAAGGGCAAATTCACCGCACAAAGTAAACAACACAGGTTTGAAATTGGCTCATGTTCAGGTCTTTGGCCTGACCAGAAATGCTTCCACTTGTGTCCGTGTGGGTTGTTAATGTCTCCACCATGTGGCTACAGCAAGAACTGCAACAGCACAGTCCCCGTGAAGATCACGAAGACTCGCAGGGATCCGGAATTCACAACTCCTGAGCAAGGTATTCGCAGATGGCTCAATAACGGGGCCAAAGTATCAGGCCTCGCCCCTCAGGGACTGCAGCTGTTCAAGGCGGCAGCCCACCACCACCTTCTCAAGGGCCACTAGGGATGGGCAATAAATGCTGGGCCCAGCCACTTTCCCGTAAATGTATTTTAAAAAATGAATGAAATGAAATGAAAATCGCTTATTGTCACAAGTAGGCTTCAAATGAAGTTACTGTGAAAAGCCCCTAGTCGCCACATTCCGGCGCCTGTTCGGGGAGGCTGTTACGGGAATTGAACCCGCGCTGCTGACCTGCCTTGGTCTGCTTTCAAAGCCAGCGATTTAGCCCTGTGCTAAATAGCCTCAGATAAAGTTAACTGCATGAAAACATATTTGTACATCTTATACCAAAACGTCTCATTTTTTAAATCGTTTTTCTCACCAGTTATAAAAAAAACACATTTACAGGAAGCCAGTGCTTGCCGCTGAATGTGGCCATCGAGTGAGACCTCAAAGGTACAGGGTGCAAACTCACAGTCACAGTGAAGTATTCTCAAGTCCCCTCACACTCCTCCTACCAGCTGGTTCAGATCAGCGGATGCAGAAGCCCGGGATCGGGTCACACCATTCACATTCTGCAGCCAATCCCGCCCCCCTCTTGGCCAAGCACGTCACTGTAACCCTGGCCAGAGCCAGCAGATCCCTCCCCCGCCCCCACGGCCTCGGGGGTCCATGGTTGACCTGTCCTCCTCCTCCTCAATCCAAGGTGATGTCGAGCCAGTTACACATCGAAGGGCTTTGTAACTTTACAAAGAGGCACTCACCTAAAGGGAAGGCACTGAAAGAGAGAGCAGGACAGTGTGAACACTGGCGAGGCCAGCATTTATTGCCCACCCCCAATTGCCCCTCGAGGAGGTGGTGGTGAGCGCCATCTTGAACCGCCGCAGTCCACGCCAGGTTTAGGTACACCCATAGTGCTGTTAAGGAGGGACTTGCAGGATTTTGATTCAGCAACAATGAAGGAACGGCCGGTATATTTCCAAGTCAGGGTGGTGAGCGACTTACCTGCAGCTGGTGGCTTTCCCACGGGCTTGCTGCTCCTGTCCTTCTGAGCTGCAACGGTTTGGGTCGTACTGTCAAAGAAGCCTGCTCTCCCTGATGACATTCCCCTTCCTCCTCTACCCTACTGCTTGTAGTTTCTGCCCTCCTTCCCTCACTCCTTCATCCATTCCCCCTTGCTGCTCTCTATCATTACCCCTTTTTGTCCAAATTATTCACACGGTAAAGGGGTCTAAAAAAAACTAGTGTATATACGAACGCCGATAGCTGCTGATCCCCATTACACCAAATGAACTCAGACCCAAGCATTCACACACAACAGGAACCTACTCATCTCTCTCCATTTCCCGACCATCGATCTTCAGGGAGTGATTCTGGCAACTAATGAAAAACTGGTTAAATTGCACCTTGCGTTGAAACGTTATATATTTGTTATATATTTAGCTCATTGTAGTGACCAGGCCTTTAGATTTTTGTGTTCCACTGTAGGTTGTTGATGGAAATGTTGCAGAACACATTTTGTGGTGTGACATCACCCTCTAGTGACAGCCTTGCACTACTGCACCAACAATAAGCGCAGAATTAAAAAGGGTAAATGGGAGGAGATTTTGCCTTAAAACGTTCAGCATTTTTGTTGGTGCAGGAGAATTTTATCTATTGGGTAAGTTTAAACGGGCTGAGGCTCTTTGGGGTAGGCATAGAGAGAACACAGAAGGGGCGGCACGGTAGCACAGTGGTTAGCACTGTTGCTTCACAGTGCCAGGGCCCCAGGTTCGATTCCCCCCCAAAAAGACTGTGCTGTTTTAATGTCACACTGACTTTGAAAATATGCATTTGCCAGAACAACGGACCTCAGTAAAAGTGAATTATGCAGTATAAGTGGGTATTTAAAACTGGGGCTTAATATTTATGCTTAAACAGCTATCTTTTACCTATACTAGTTGTATTCGAAATACCTGGCTTCTACAGTCACTGTGTGCGGAGTCTGCATGTTCTCCCCGTGTCTGCATGTGTTTCCTCCGGGTGCTCCGGTTTCCCCCCACAAGTCCCAAAAGACGTGCTGTTAGGTGAATTGGACATTCTGAATTCTCCCTCTGTGTACCCGAACAGGCGCCGGAATGTGGCGACTAGGGGCTTTTCACAGTAGCGTCACTGAAGTGTTAATGTGAGCCTATTTGTGGCAATAAAGATTATTATTTCCACTTCTGGGAGAACTACCGGACAGTCATCAATAAAACCAACAGAGAATTCAGGAGAAAGTTCTTTACCCAGAGAGACTGGAATTGGGAACTTGCAGTCACAAGCAGTAGTTGGGGTGACGAGCATGACTACATTGAAGGGAAAGTTAGGTAAGTACATGAGAGAGGAGAATTGAAGGCCATGTTGGTGGGGTGAGATAAGAGGGAGGAGGTCTTTGTGGACAGGAACTGCAGCATGGATCAATTGAGCTGAACTACCTGTTCGCTGCTATTCTATGTATGAACATTCTGTCAACCTTGAAACTATAGTATGAATACTATGGCTGTGTGTGGTCATCATCTCCTTTTCACACGAATGGCCCATAGTTCACAAGGTATGATCAATGAGTCATTGTTAGACCGCAGTTTAAACCAGTTTTTCATTATCATAGAATTTACAGTGCAGAAGGAGGCCATTCGACCCATCGAGTCTGCACCGGCTCTTGGAAAGAGCACCCTACCCAAGTCCACACCTCCACCCTATCCCCATAACCCAGTAACCCCACCCAACACTAAGGGCAATTTTGGACACTCAGGGCAATTTAGCATGGCCAATCCACCTAACCTGCACATCTTTAGACTGTGGGAAGAAACCGGAGCACCCGAAGGAAACCCACGCACACACGGGGAGGACGTGCAGACTCTGCACAGACAGTGACCCAAGCACGGAATCGAACCTGGGACCCTGGAGCTGTGAAGCAATTGTGCTATCCACAATGCTACCGTGATCAGGTAGTCACCAGTCCTGATATATGGGATGGACTGATCGGGGGGTTTGATATCACTCTGGTTAGTTTACCTGACCAAGGTCTTTGACATAGTCATTCACGAGCTCGGGCCTCTGGAAGATAACAGATAAATTCCACGCAATGGTTTTGACAACTCCGTGCCGACATGCTCATAAGCGTGTCCTGGATGCCGGTGAATCTTCTGGCCCACTCCCAGACATTAGAGGAGTTAATCAGAGCTGCATGCTATCGCCAACCCGTTTCCGTTCATTTTCTCTATTATGCCCCATGACGCCCTCCACAATGGTGGAATTGCAATGAGATGTTGCACAAGCAGGAAGCCCCTGGATCTGAGATGACTCCGGACACAGACCAATACTGTCTGGAAATTATCAGACACTTCGACCAGCTTATGACTAAAACATTTTACCCAGGTACCCTTATTTGCGAGGTGAACAAACGACAAGCACAGGCTCAGGGTTTAACCCAATTTTATTCACAATACTCTCACTCACACAAAATATGACTCAGACATACAGCTGAGCTCTAGGCATTACCTATGCTTCGGGCGAGAGGCTGGCCAGGATATGATCACTCGATGTGGTTGTCTTCTCTGGGCCCGGAAATGAAGGTTTTGCCTGGGGGGACTCCCTGGTTATCGCTGAAGATCTGCTCCAATGTTCCTTCTTTTATATCTGTTCTGCGAGCACGGAGTCATAGGTATATGCCCACACCTGGCCTGAGTTCTATTGTCCCATCCAGACTTAAACTCATTAATTAGAATAAACAGGATACTCCTGTTCAGCCAGGGGGGATTCAATCAAGATCCGTTGTCCTCCGAAACACTCTTGTCTGACCTGCTGTTAGTCCATTATGGAGTCTGATGGCCTCTTTGTTTGTCCTGGCTACAAAGCTGTTCACCTATGTCTGGAAGTTCGTTACATATTTATAGCATGGTCTTGTTCATTTGTGTAAACGTGAATGGTTAATCACAAAGTCCATATAGCGTTAATGAGTTGATATGTTGATGTGAGTGTTCTCGCAGGCGGCCAGTATCAATTCCAGCCAGGGCCTCATTCTGTTCTGGCCCGATGGGGCTTGTCAGCGTGTTCTCAGTACCACACCAAGGTCACCAAGGAAACACTTTCCTTTCTTTTTAATAAACAATTTACTGAATTACTAAACTAACCCACATTAACTCAACCCCCCTAACCCTTTAACGCATCCAGATCCTTAAAGAAAGAAATGAATGGCTGCCATCTCTGGTATCGTGTCGAAAAAGGAAACCCCGTCTCCAGCAAGCTTAGGTCAAGCTCAAAATGCATGCGTGTGGCTAGCCGGTGTAAGTGAACACTGTTCTCCAGGACTCAAAAGTATCCACTCAACCTGGCCTTGGTCCAATGCTTCTGTGCAGCACTCTGAACTGACCCAAACTCAGTCTGGCACAGGAAGAAGTGGAATTCACCCTGTAGAGGGCCTCTCTCCAAACCTCAGTAAGCACAGAGCCCAGCAACCCCCGCCTATTTCTCCTATACTCTATCCAAAGGGGCAGGATACGAAGATAGTCTGAGGTTTGAAATTGACCCTCTCCCCCGCTACTCCAAGGCCAGAACATTTCCCAGCAGGGAAGGAGGGAAATTAACTTGGGTGAGAATTCCTGAATTTGAGAAAAACAGAAAAGGTTGGGACCAGACAGATTGTATCTGTCTGAGGGATTTTCAAGGCTGGCAAAGCTCCCATTTAGGAATAAACCCCCAAAGTGCACCAGGATCTGAACAATGGGTCCAAGCTCGAAGGCACAAAGAGGTGGTTATCACATATCGGGGCAAGTGAGGTCAGCGAGAGGAGATTGAAGTGCGACCGGAACTGTTTCCGGATCCAGAGGGAAGAAATCACAGGGCTCGAGGAAAGACCTACCGGGGAAAAGGGCAGCGGTGCGGTAGTCATGGTTTGTAGGGGGGAAGGCTGTGGCACAAGACCGTGCCTCCAATCTACTCCAGTTCAACTTCGGGTCACTGAGCCATTGTAGGATTATCTGTATGTTGGCAACCCAGTAATAAAGCAGATTCGGGAGGCTTAATAATAATAATAATAATAATAATCGTTTATTGTCACGAGTAGGCTTCAATGAAGTTACTGTGAAAAGCCCCTAGTTGTCACATTCCGGCGCCTGTTCGGGGAGGCTGGTACTGGAATTGAACCCGCGCTGCTGTCTTGTTCTGCATTACAAGCCAGCTGTTTAGCCCAGTGTGCAAAACCAGCCTCTCTGACGCAGAGCGCTGCGGACTCTGGGACTCTTACCCGCCCAGATAAACGCAGATATGCATTTGCTGACTGTAATAAGAAATGCTTTGGGTAAAGAAAATGGGGCTGCATCGAAATAAGAATAAAAACCTTGGTAGCACATTCATCGTGACAGTTTGGATTCTGTGCGCCAGAGTCAAAGGGAGATTATTCCACCTCTGTAAGTCCATTTTAATCTTCCCAATGAAGGTAGAAAAGTTCAGTTTGTGGAGTAAGGTCCAGTTATGGGCTACGCAGCTCCCCAAATATCGGAAATTAGAGGGCAAAAGGCGAAACGACAGTGAACCAAGCTGAGTCCGTCTGGCCAATGGGTTCACATTTCATTTAGAACCTGCAAGTTTGCCAAATCTCGTGAGAATCTTCATGACGTTTTCTATTGAGGAGGTCGGATATGTATAGCGAGATCCGTTGCTCCTCCCCCTCCCCATGTGTTCCCCTCCACCCCTCCGATGACCTCAACGCTATCGCCAGATATTCAATGGCCATTGCAAAGAGCAATGGAGAAAGGGAGCAGTCCTGCCTGGTGCCCCTGCCCAGCAGAAACTATTCAGAGGAGGTCATATTTGTGCGGATGTTGGTTTTCAGTGCATTGTACATTAGATGAACGCAGGAGAATTTGGGACCAAATCCGAATCTATCCAGTATCTCAAAAAGGTAGTTCCATTCCACCCTGTCAAATGCTTTTTCCACACCCAAAGATATTATAACTTCAGATTCTCGAGCGGAGGAGGGGTTAGCTCAAGGCGCCATAGTCCCAGGTGACCACAGGCTGCTTTCACCTTTGAAGGGGAGAGCTGACTGGTGGTGGTTTAACCAGAGGGTCACCACACCTCAGGCAAGGGGACCAGGTTGAGAAAGCGGGGCCTTAATGAGTAACCTCAGCCGGTAGGGAAATTGAATCCACGCTGCTGGCCTCGCTCTGCATCACGGACTAGCTGTCTAGCCCACAGAGCTAAACCATTAAGGACGATGTTCACCTTTGATAAAGCCTGTCTGATCCTCCGATATTATAGTTGGGAGGCAGGGTTCCAAGCGGGTTGCCCGTACTTTAGCAAGTAGCTTAACATCAGTGTTAAGGAGTGAAATGGGTCGATAAGACCCACACTCTGCTGGGTCCTTATCCTCTTTAAGGAGCCCCGAGATTGTGGCTTGGGCAAGGGACAGGGGTAGTGATCTCCTAAACAGTGAATCACTGAACATGTCCAATATTAAGGGTATCAGTTGCTCTTAGGACCTCTTATAAAATTCGGACTGGAAGCCGTCAGGACCTGGGGCTTTGCCAGTCTCAGGCCAACCGATACATTTCTGTATTTCTTCGAGGCTTAAGGGGAAGTCCAGTTCCCTTTTCCTGCCTTCCTCACTGGCAGGATGTGTAAATCATCTAGAAACCTCTTCATGTCTAAGGTGTCTGGAGGAAGCTCTGACTCATATAGCTCCCAGTAAAACGTGCTAAAAGCCACATTTACCTGGAGAGGGGCTGACACTAGGTTACCTTCTTTGCTCCGAATCCGGGGGATTTCTCCGAAGGCAGCCTGCTTCTTGAGTTGATGCATGAAAAGACAACCCGCCTTCTCCCCATGTTCATAGAGGGTGTCCCTAGAATGTCGTAACCTATGCATCGCTTTATTCGTGGAGCTCAATTCAAATTGAAGTTGCAAATTTCTTTTATGCATCAGTAATTCCGGTGTCGAGCTAGAGAATATTGGCGGTCAACCTCCAAGATGGAGTCCACCAGCCTTTGTCGTTTCACTCTCTCCTTTTTCACACCTGAGCTTTATATGAGATTATTTCCCCCTTTACTGCGGCCTTCAGGATTTCCCAGAGAGTCGATGGAGAAATTGACTCTGTTTTGTTGAGTTTGATGAAGTCTGCTGTAGCAGACAATCACTCACAACGTTTGTCATCAGACAGCAAAGTGGTTTCTTGTCTCCATGGCAGCCACTCAGGGGGGGCTAAAATCAAAGCAAAATTCAAGAAAGTGAGGGGCATGGTCCAAGATGACAATTGCCGAGTATTCAGGTGCTCTCGCTGAGGGGAGGAGGGATTTGTCAACAACAAAAAAGATCAATTCGAGCATAGGCGCGGTGGACTTGCGGGAAAAAAAGAAAATTATTTTCTGTTTGGATGCAGAAAACCCATCCAGTCCTATCCATGAAAGAGGTCAGCACCCTAGACATCCCAGTTTGGGATTTGGACATGGAGCGGTCCACTTTAGGGTTCAAGACATAGTTTAAGTCTCCTCCCAGAATCATCCGATGAGAGTCTAAGCCGGGGAGGACGTTCACCAGTGAGTTTATAAAGCTCGAGCCGTCCCAGTTGGGAGCATAAACATTCACAAAAATAACCAGAGTGTTTTCCAATGAACCACAGGCGATAATGTAACGCTCATTGGGGTCATCCATAATCCGGGAGGGAGTTAATTGTGTTTTTTGTGGATTAGTATTGCCATGCCTCTAGCCTTACCATTAAGGGCTGAGTAAAAGACTTGGCCCACCCAATTTTTGCGAAGCCTTATGTGGTCTTTCACCCGCAAGTGGGTCTCCTGTAGGAACACAACAGCCGGGTCCAGACCCTTCAAACGTGCAAAGACCCTTGCCCGCTTCACCGGTCCATTCAAACCCCTCACATTCCAGGTTATAAGGTGGAAAGGGGAACCTCTACCGCCTATCCCACCCCGGGGTCAGCCATTACACCTGTAGACCAACAAACAAGGAATGCTGTAAAGCCAGGGTGAAGAAATCCCACCAGGACAGCGGCCGGTTCCAGACCAAAGAGCAGACAAATACAAATTAGTGGACAGCGTCAAACAACCAACAGTAACTCCCTTCCTGCCCCAATCTCCCCTCTAATCCATTAAAAACATCAAATTTGTACACAATAATCTAAACACCCCCTCGCAGGGTGTGAGTGGGAGCTGCAAAATACCCACATTTGTGACTTCCCTTCACTAGATCTATCTCCAGCTGTAGCTGAGAGGATCTCCAACAGACCCTGAGAACATTGAGAAAAAACATTAACAAGATTTTAAAATGTCAGTTATAACAGTGACGGCACAGTAAGAATATATACAGCACTAGCACAACAAAAAACATTAAACAGGAATAACTTTTCATATAAATCAACCACATTGAAAAATTAATTAATTTCCGAATGTACAACAATTTAAAATAGGGAAGGGTTTACACAAAATTCAAACCATGTTTCCGAACAAAGATGCTCGCATCATCTGGGGGAGTCGAGAAGTGGTCTTTCACCTCGGCAGAGACGCGAAGATGGGCCGGGTACAGTAGCCCAAACCCTTCTTGAATCGAGCAGATTTCGCCCCGTTAAATGCGGCTCTTTTTTCACCAACTCTGCACTAAGGTCGTAGTATAACCAGATCGAGTGACCCTCACCAAGTTTTGTTTATTTTAATGGTTAGCGCTGCCGTTTTAGCGCCATACAGGTTGGGTTCAGGTCGGAGCGCCTCCCGGTGCGTTCTCTCCGTCCACATCTGCCGCCGGAAATCCAGGACGCACTTTCCTGTTCGCCGATGACTGCACACCAGCTGCCGGTTCAGAATTGGACATGAAACGCAGTACGGACTTCTTCTCCAACGCACGTGGCAACTTCAGCCTTACGATCAGCACAAAGAAAACCGGAATGATGTACCAGCCTGCTCCAGGAAAATCCGATCTCAACTCCCAAGGTATCAGTCTATGAGCCAGAACCTATCAGCAGTGGAGAGGTGCGTGGGTGATGGCATCGAACACGGCAAGACCCCTGGGTGAGAATCTACAAGAAGGGGGAGTGAAATACGGAAACGTAGCTCCACTTAACATTGTCGACGAGGAGGTGAGGCGGTACATGAGGCTCAGTGCATGGGAGAGGCTGAGAGACAGAAGCAGAACAAACCTAAATTGGCCGGTACAGTCAGCAAATAGGTAAAAAAGAAAATCCAGAGAAAATAACACCGAGAGGCAAGAGCTGTGGCTTAAAGTTTAAAAAAATATAAAACTTAAGTTAAAAAGAGTTGCTGCAGAGTTTGAAAAAAATAAAGCAGTGCTGCAGCTTTAAGAGTACACAAAAAAAGAAACAACATGGAACATTCTGGACCTGCATTGACACATTTGCTGTAAAATTCACCTGCAAAGGGGGGCAATACAGCTGATGTGGGTGGGAAAGATTACTATACAGTCTTAAAGCGACAACACCCTTAAAGAGGTGACACCTTTAAAGTGGAAATACACTTAAAGCGGCAACCACAAGGAACACATGGCTATTGACAGGAAAATTAGAGAAGACCGCAGAGAGAGACAACTCTCAAAAAAGGTCCATAAGCAACGAAGACCTCAGAGGAAGCAATGAAGACCTCAAAGGAGAGGCAACAGAGAGTTCAGAAAGGAGGCAAGAGAAAACCCCCAAAATAGGGCAAAAGACACTCCCCCAGAGGGCAACTCGCAAAAAAGATTCAAACGCAGCAACGGTCTCAAAGAGGAGGCAAAAGATGACCCCCACAAGGAGAACAATGAAAGACCCCCCCCCCCCGCCCACAAGGGGAACAATGAAAGATCTCAGGAGGGAAATGAAAGATCCCAGAAAGTGGGCAACAAGAGAATTGCAGAATGGAAACAAGTCAGCATTTCGTCGGAGACAGACCCGACCAACAGTGAAGCCAAAAGTGTTCGGCTGAAGTCAAGTAGAAATGAAGGTTCCATTTGTGAAATGTACATGTCCAGTGAGAACATGATAGATTCCCCTCGGAAGAAGCTCAGAAATTAAAGGCTTCAAAAGAAACTAGGAACTGTCGAGCATAAAGAGGAATCGGCAAAAAGAATTAAAGCGCCAGAGAAGAGATACAAACAACGGGGTGAAATGACTGGCAGAAAACGTGAAATAAAAAAGTTGCAAAACATTTTTAAAAGCAGATGGGGAATAAGCTGAACTCCACAAAGAGCAAGCAGAAAACAAGAACGCGACCAGTGAAGAATTGAATCAGGAGGATGAGCGTGAAGAAGGGAAGCTTGCCAATGAGAAATTATCCCACAAGGTAAAAACATTGAAAAAGAGGCAGAATCAGCAATTCAGACAGAGAAAGAAACTGTGATTACGTGGCAGGACAAGATTGCTGAAATGGTCGCACTAATGGAACAGCACACAAGAACAAATATGATGAAGTGGCCGATGGAAAAGATGCTGAATTGAAATGTTGGAAAGAGAACAAACTTTATCACACGACCCAAGTACTAGAAAGTGGTTTGAAAGGTTAGTCATGGCACAAATCAACTCCAGCCTCCCGGATTGCCTTGATCCACTACAGTTTGCCTACCGCTGCAACAGGTCCACAGCAGACATGCTCCATGGCCCTGCACTCTACCCTGGAACACCTAGATAACAAAGACACCTACTCCTATTTAATCGACTCCAGCTCAGCCTTCAACACCATTATTCCTACGAAACTCATCTCCAAACTCCGTGGCCTTGACCGCGGCCCCTCCCTCTGCGACTGGATCCTGAACTTTCTAACCCACAGACCACAATCAGTAAAGATAGGCAACAACACCTCCTCCACGATCATCCGCAACACCGGTGCCCCACAAGGCTGTGTCCTCAGCCCCCTACTATACTCCTTATACACCTATGACTGTGTGGCCAAATTCCTCTCCAACTCGATCTTCAAATTTGCTGATGACACCACAGTAGTGGGTCGGATTTCGAACAATGACGAGACAGAGTACAGGAACGAGATAGAGAATCTGGTGAACTGGTGCGATGACAATAATCTCTCCCTCAATGTCAACAAAACGAAGGAGATTATCATAGACTTTAGGAAGCGTAGTGGAGAACATGCCCCTCTCTACATCAATGGGAACGAAGTAGAAAGGATCGAGAGCTTCAAGTTTTTAGGTGTACAGATCACCAACAGCCTGTCCTGGTCCCCCCATGCCGACACTATAGTTAAGAAAGCCCACCAACGACTCTACTTTCTCAGAAGACTGAGGAAATTTGGCATGTCAGCTACGACCCTTACCAACTTCTACAGATGCACCATAGAAAGCATTCTTTCTGGTTGTATCACAGCTTGGTATGGAGCCTGCTCTACCCAAGACCGCAGGAAACTACAAAAGGTTGTGAATGTAGCCCAGTCCATCACGCAAACCAGCCTCCCCTCCATTGACTCTACCTATAATCCCCGCTGCCTCAGAAAGGCAGCCAGCATAATTAAGGACCCCACTCACCCCAGACATACTCTCTTCCACCTCCTTCCGTCAGGAAAAAGATACCAAAGTTTGAGGTCACGTACCAACCGAATCAAGAACAGCTTCTTCCCTGCTGCCATCAGATTTTGAATGGACCTACCTCGTATTAAGTTGATCCTTTCTCGACACCTTGCTATAACTGTAATATTATATTCTGCAGTCTCTCCTTCCTTCCCTATGTACGGTATGCATTGTTTGTACAGCATGCAAGAAACAATACTTTTCACTGTATACTAATACATGTGACAATAATAAATCAAAGAAAGAGAGCAGCAATATAAAACCCATATTAAATGCATAATATGACATGGTGTCATAATATGAAACTTCGGTAGCGGTTCCAGTTGGATCCTGGGAATTATTGTCTCGGAGACCAGACCCCTGCCGTACCAAGTAGACACGGATCGTTCGTAAACATGTGGACCACTTGAGGAGTAGAGAGATGCTCCAGCAGTCAGTGTTGCCAGCAAGAAATATTCTCGAACCAGTAAAGCACTGAAGGTACCTGGTCGACCTGTTACAGTCTCCGTTGAAGCAAATAGCAATGAAGTGCCTGTGCCAGAAGAGGTACCTGTTAGTGCAATTCCTGTTAACGTCGATCCTGTGAAAGCATCTCAGACAACAGAATTTCACCATTCCACAAGCAGGGTTCCACAAACCCTCAAAAACTTGATTTACAATTGTCCAACTCATGTATATAATGCTTGATTAGAATTGAGGACTGAGTAAATGATCCCACGTGTGAATAGGAAAACAATTCTGAACGCTCGCATCCATGCAAGCGGGTTGGGGGGTGCGGGGTGATGTGGGAAGACGGTGGCATTGTGGGAATGTCACTGGACTAGGCGAGGCCTCGAGTGCTCCGAGGGCACTGGTTGGAATCCTGCCCCAGCAGCTGCTAGATTCAGGAACGGCGTTCATCGATTGTTGCAAAAACCCATCCGGTTCACTGATGCCCGCTAGGGAAAGAAATCTGCTGGCCTTACCAGGTCTGGCCTACATGACTCTTAACTGCCCTCTTAAATGGCCGAGCAACCTACTCAGTTCAAGGATAGTTAGGGATGGGCAACAAATGCTGGCCTTGGCCGCGATGCCCACATTCCATGAAATAATTTTAAAACATGTACACAGGTTCCCAGATCCATGTAAAATCCAATATTTCCCAGTCTTACCCCATGTAAAATATGTTCCTATCTGAGCAGGAAGCTCACAGCTCCGAAATGAGTCATAGAGCACCGGCCGTGATTAACTCAATTCTGTTTGGATTTGTTTTATTGTCACGTGTACCAAGGTATAATGAAAAGTATTGTTCTGCATACAGTCCAGACAGATCATTCCATACATGTTGATAAAAAAACATAGGACATACATCATGTAAATACATAGACACAGGCATCAGGTGAAGCATACAAGAGTGTAGTGCTACTCAGTAGAGAAGATGTGTGAAGAGATCAGTTCAGTCCATAAGAGGGTCGTTTAGGAGTCTGGTAACAGCGATGAAGAAGCTGTTTTTGAGTCTGTTCGTGCGTGTTCTCAGACTTTTGTATCTCCTGCCCGATGGAAGAAGTTGGAAGAGTGACTAACCCGGCGGGGTCTTCTGATTATGCTGCCCGCTTTCCCCAGGCAGCAGGAGGTGTAGACAGAGTCAAAGGATGGGAGGCAGGTTCATGTGATGTACTGGACGGTGATCACGACTCTCTGAAGTTTCTTACGGTCTTGGGCCAAGCAGTTGCCGATACCAGGCCGTGATGCAGCCAGATAGGATGCTTTCTATGGTGGATCTGTAAAAATTGGTAAGAGTCAATGTGGACATGCCAAAATCCCTTAGCTTCCTGAGGAAGTATAGGCGCTGTTGTGCTTTTTTGGTCATAGCATCAATGTGGGTGGACCAGGACGATGTGAATTTAAAGCTGCCAACCATCTCCACCTCGGCACCATTGATGCAGACAGGGATGTGTACGGCACTTCGCTTTCTGAAGTCAATGACCAGCTCTTTAGTTTTGCTGACATTGAGGGAGAGATTGGTGTCATTGCACCACTCGACTAGGTTCTCTATCTCCCTCCTGTACTCTGACTCATCGTTGTTCGAGATACGAACCACTACAGTCATGTCATCAGAAAACCTGTAGATGGAGTTGGAGCCAAATTTTGCCAGGCAGTCGTGTGTGTGTATAAGGAGTATAATAGGGCCACAGTAGGTGTATAGTGGTAATTCCCTCCTTAGGCCTGAACAAACACCTTTCCCAGTCAAGGGCAATGGTGCCAAAAACTAAATCCAATCAACATTGCGGAACTTACTTAGTTCAAGAATCCATCAGTATCCTGATGTTTCCAGGTTGCTTTTACCAATTCCAAGTTTATCCATACTAAATAAACACGAGTCATCAAAATTAGACATTGTGGCAGCTCAAAGTGGTGCACAGAGCGCACCTGACCAGAACCCGAATGTGCAGGTTCTTCCCGGAGGTGGAGGACAAATGTGAGCGGTGACTGAGGGGCCCGGCCAACCACACCCACTTGTTCTGGGCTTGCCCCAAGCTTGCTGGGTTCTGGACAGCCTTCTCCGAGGCAATGTCCAAGGTTGTGGGGGTGAGGGTGAAGCCATGCCCAATAGTGGCAATCTTCGGGGTATCGGAGCAGCCAGAGTTACACATGGAGAAGGGGGCCAACGCCCTTGCTTTCGCTTTCCTAATCGCACGCCGGAGAATCCTGCTCGGCTGGCGATCGGCAGCACCACCCAAAGCTGCAGACTGGCTCGCTGACCTCTCGGAATTTCTCCACCTGGAGAAGATTAAGTACGCCGCCAGAGGGTCAGAGGAAGGCTTCCTGGATACTTGGGGGCAGTTTGTCGGCCTGTTCCAAAACCTGTTCGAGGCCAACAATGAGGAGTAACCCAATAAGAATTTTTTTTTTTTTAATTTTATGCAAGATAGATGAGTTACCAAAAGACAGGCAGTCGTACAGGTCACCCAACCATGCTGCTACCCCCGGTGGCGATGCCGACCGCCACTCCAACAAAATTCGTCGCCGTACAATCAGAGAGGCGAAGGCGGCCAAGATATCGGCCTTCCTCCGCTCCATGAGCTCCGGCTTCTCTGAAACCCCAAATATCACCACCAAAGGGTCCGGGTCCACTCCCTCCTCCGCTATCCTGGCTAAGACCACGAACACTCCCGCACAGAAACGTCCCAATTTTTCACAACCCCAAAACGTGTGCGCGTGACTGTGAGGCAGCAGTGCTAACTACTGTGCCACCTACATTGAATGCAGCAATGGGCAACTTTATGTGGATGGATTCGAGAAGCAAGAGTTGTCCTTCTTGGAAGAAAGCAAGCTGAGGGGATGTTTAATAGAGTTGTTCAACATCCTTAGGTGTCTAGACTCTGGACAGGGTAGATAGGGAAGGCCAGGATGACAACTGTGATCTACTGTGGCCAGAAGTAAAGGCCTATTTCAGGTGAGGCTTATTTTTAATCTTGCTTGAGAAGTGTTCCACCTGCTGGCATATTAATAATGCAGGTTACTATCAGCCCACACTCCACCATCTACCATGTACGCCAAGACTTTTAAAGGGCCGTTCCCAGTGTCTACGCTGGCGGAGATTGATCAGGCTCTGACTGCAGGCCATCTCATGGTGGCCGATTAGGGTCTCAAGATAATGCGGCCCAACAACCCATTTAGGACAGAATTTGTGCCCCATTTATCTGTCACTCAACTCCAGCCAGAAACATTTCCACTTTTTCAAAATTTATTGATGGGAATGTGGGGGCCGCTGGGCAAACATTTATTGCCCAGCCCTAATTACCCTTGAACTGAAAGGCTTTTAGAGGGTTGTAAAAATCAACCACATTGTGGTCACATTTAGGCCCACATCAGGTAAGGATAGCAGAAAATTTCCTTCCCTAAAAGACATTATTGAACCAGATGGGTTTTTTACCACAATCGACAACGGGCTGGTTTAGCACACTGGGCTAAATCGCTGGCTTTTAAAGCAGACCAAGGCAGGCCAGCAGCACGGTTCAATTCCCGTACCAGCCTCCCCGAACAGGCGCCGGAATGTGGCGGAATGGGGCTTTTCACAGTAACTTCATCGAAGCCTACTCGTGACAATAAGCGATTTTCATTTCATTTCATGGTCATTATGAGGCCTTCAATTCCAGATTGTTATGGATTTCAAATTTCACCATCGGCCTTGGTGGGATTTGAACCCGGGGCATTGGGTCTCCGGATTACGAGTCCAGTCACAATACCACTACACCATCGCGAGGGCTTCCAGGTCCCGTTGCACATTCCTCTCTCAATGTATAGCCATTCAGATGATAATCTGCCTTTCTGTTTTTGCTACCAAAATGGATAATCTCACATTTATCCACATTATACTGCCTCTGCCATGCATTTGCCCACTCACTCAACTTTTGCAAATCGCACTGAAGCATCTCTACATCCTCCTCACAGCTCACCCTCCCACCCAACTTTGTGTCATCTTCAAATTTGGAGATATTACATTTCGCTCCCTCATCTAAATCATTAATAAATATCGTGAATAGCTGGGGTGCTGGCACTGATCCCCGAAATACATCATTCACTGCCTGCCATTCGGAAAAAGACGCATTTATTCCTACTCTGTTGCTTGTCTGCCAACCCGTTCTCTATCAATCTCAATGCACTACCCCCAATCCCATGCGCTTTAATTTTACGCGCCACTCTCTCATGTGGGACATGTCGAAAGCCTTCTGAAAGTCCAAATAAACTACATCCACTGGCTTCCCCTCATCTGCTCTACTAGTTACATCATCCAAGAGTTCCAGTAGATTTGTCAAGTATGATTTCACCTTCATAAATCCATGCTGACTCTGTCCCATTAGAGGATGGGTCAAGAACTAGAGGGCACTGATTTAAAGTGATTGGCAAAAGAAGAAAGGACCAAAGAATTATGTACAGTGAATTTGGACAACGTTCTGGCCTAGATGATCGACAGAATTCAAAGTGACTGGGGAGGGGGAGCAGAAGGAGCCCATGACCGCCTGGATTCCCCCACTCCGTGGCAATAATCAAACAGAACATTGGGGTTCTCCTGGTTTCTTTCTATCTCTGATCGAGTCTTACAGCCATTACAGCACAAAGGGAGGCCACTCTGCCCAGCCAATCTGTGCTAGTTGTCTCTAGAACAACTCAGTCCATCCCAGTCAACTCTCACAGCTCGGCAGGTTTATGACCCTCAAGTGTCTACTTTGTTGAGAAGACATTGGCAGACCTAGCAGAACATTCCATGTGTCATTGTTAATAAATAGAGCATTGAATATTGCTGAAAATAGAGGCATGTTTCTGAAGATTTTCATCTTGCGCTAATCAGGACAAATGCAAGAATACCAAATGTCAAGTGATCACAACAATTTATACTACAGGAGAAAAGGTGCTGATTGGTTAACAAATAGAATATTTTGAACATGCCAATCAAAATGTGTGGTAATTAATTGGAGCATGTGATGTGAGCATCACGTGATGTGAGCGTGGGAGAGGCTGCATTTTCGTGAGCTCCGACGCAGTCCATCTTTGTTTTTATCCTTGTGCACATCTTTATGTATTTTTTCGGATGAAATGACTTTTACTATGTGACAAGATTTGTTGTTTAATGTTTCAGCACTCGAGGTCGAGACAATGTGCTTTAAACCTCGATGATTTGTGGCGGCAGTAGGGAATTGGGGCCTAGACTTAAGTGGAGCAGTGCCCTCCGAGAGGTTTACCACCCTGACGACATGGTGCACACAGACCGATGATGGCTGCTAGCGATGAAGGTGATCCACTTGTTGGTCTTGGCTCCGCGATCCAGGACGTTAAAGCCCAATTTCAAGAGTTTCGAGGGACCTTTCAGGAGACGGTGGCAGGGCACGAGAAGCTTTTTGACGCAGAAAGTGAATGGTCTCTGGTGGAAGCCTCCGCACGGTTGAGCTCCTGTCACATGGCCTGTCGTCCATCCTGAAGAATTTGGGTGAGGACGAAGGGAAGCTGAGGAGGAGTCCGGTCATGTCTGGTGTCTCCGGCGAGGTGGAGATGTTCCCAGCCGGGTTTGAGAACTGCCTGCCATACCTTGGCATTCTCAATCTGGAGGCCGGGCAGCTTGGATTCGATGGAGCACAGCCCCTGGTTCTGTGTGCTCCCGTCCCTGTTGTCCATCGAGGGAGGTTGGGGTGCCTAAGCCGGCCAAGCCGTCCCCCACTGCTGGAGCCAAGGTAGCTGACTGGCTGGGCTGGTCCATGGCAGCAGGTTCGAACTAGAGATTCAAAGACAATGACAAAGAAGACAAAGAAAAATTACAGCACAGGAACAGGGCCTTCGGCTCTCCAAGCCTGCGCCGATCCAGATCCTCTATCTAAAACTGTCGCCTATTTTCTAAGGATCTGTATCCCTCTGCTCCCTGCCCATTCATGTATCTATCTAATGACGCTATCGTGCCCGCCTCTACCACCTTCGCCGGCAATGCGTTCCGCTGCAATGAAGTTACTGTGAAAAGCCCCTAGTCGCCACACAGAGGGAGAATTCAGAATGTTCAATTCACGTAACAAGCACGTCTTTCGGGACTTGCGAGAGGAAACCGGACCACCCTCTGCGTAAAGAACTTTCCACGTATATCTCCCTGAAACTTTTCCCCTCTCACCTTGAACTCGTGACCCCTAGTAATTGAGTCCCCCACTCTGGGAAAAAGCTTCTTGCTATCCACCCTGTCTATACCTCTCATGATTTTGTAGACCTCAATGAGGTCCCACCTCAATCTCCATCTTTCTAATGAAAATAATCCTAATCTACTCAACCTCTCTTCATAGCTAGCGCCCTCCATACCAGGCAACATCCTGGTGAACCTCCTCTGCACCCTCTCCAAAGCATCCACATCCTTTTGGTAATGTGGCGACCAGAACTGTACGCAGTATTCCAAATGTGGCCGAACCAAAGCCTTATACAACTGTAACATGACCTGCCAACTCTTGTACTCAATACCCCTTCTGATGAAGGAAAGCATGCCGTATGCCTTCTTGACCACTCTATCGACCTGCGCAGCCACCTTCGGGGTACAATGGACCTGAACACCGAGATCTCTCTGTACATCAATTTTCCCCAGGGCTTTTTCATTTACCGTATAGTTCGCTCTTGAATTGGATCTTCCAAAATGCATCACCTCGCATTTGCCCGGATTGAACTCCATCTGCCATTTCTCCGCCCAACTCTCCAATCTATCTATATTCTGCTGTATTCTCTGACAGTCCCCTTCACTATCTGCTACTGCACCAATCTTAGTGTCATCTGCAAACTTGCTAATCAGACCACCTATACCTTCCTCCAGATCATTTATGTATATCACAAACAACAGTGGTCCCAGCAACGGTCCCTGTGGAACACCACTGGTCACAATTCTCCATTTTGAGAAACGCCCTTCCACTACTACTGTCTCCTGTTGCCCAGCCAGTTCTATATCCATTCATACTCCTCCGTTCATCGGAATCCTTTAACGATTCTAAAGAGTGCTCTCCGTCTCAGATCCTCCTTTATCTCGAGGGTCTACTTCGTTTGCGCACCAGTGGAATGATCTTTGCCCTGGTGACAGCCGCGTTTCTCAGTTGTTATCCTGGACCTCTCTCCCAGATAATCACGTAGTTGTCGGTTAAGGTTGTCTATCCATTCGTTTGCATGGGAAGTAAATGAGTTGGGTGCGGTGTCCTACACCGTTGGTTACCCTGATTTAATAAGGTTTTATCACGTTTGGCTGAATATTAAGTTTGGTATTTGTGCAGTTTCTTTATCCGAATGTATTACTGTGGGGCGGATGAGCAGAGCCTGAGCAGTTGTGTGTGTGTGTGGGGGGGGGGGGTTAAAAAAAAAAAGAGTCCCGGGGGGCGGGGGGCACGGTGTTTCGACTTTTCTCTTGGTATTGGGGCCTGTGAGGGGTGGCTGTGGTGGTGCTGGCTGGTGAGCTTTGCTGACGTGAACATTCAGATACGGATCGGTGTTGGCCTTTGGGTGGCCCTGGTTGTGGGGGCGGGGCGGGTCCAAGGGTGTTTAGGTGTGTGTGTGTGTGTGTGTGTGTCCCCAAGGGTGCTCCCTTGTTTGCGGGTCACTCTGACAGCCCTCCCATCCTCAAGTGGGGTTCCCCTCTCGTCATCCAATTGGGGCCAGTTTATGTTCCTATTCGTTCTTGGCCCTGCACTACGCTGCTGTTCTGTTTAGGGCGGTACTGCGGGTGGCTCGGTGGTCAGTTTTGTTCTTTGACCTAGGGGGGGTGGGCGAAAGGATTGTGGTTATTTGCCCTTGGCCTCTCTATGCCTGTCATTTTCTCTGCTTCTTCTATGGGAGACCCGAGGCTGAGTCTTAAAATTTGATTGTGGCCGATCCTCTCTTTTTCCTTGTTATTGTCATTTTGCCTTCTTGCACCCCGGTGTAGGATGGCCGCCTGTTGTGGTCTGAATCTGGAGAGCTGTTTAACTTGCGCTAAGAGTTATTCCCCCCCCCAAGCACTCGGGTTCCCGGGGCATTGTTGTCTTCTTCTGTCATTTTGTTCTGAAGCTATGTGTAAAACATAGGTCTTAAATGTTGCTTGGGTGCAGACAGGTCACCTTTCCCTGGAAGGAACACATTGACGATTCTGTCCCTGAATCATCAAGTCTTATTTGTTCTCAACTATGGAATGAATAGTTTAATAATAATCTTTATTAGTGTCACAAGTAGGCTGACATTAACATTGCAATGAAGTTACTGCGAAAAGCCCCCAGTCGCCACACAGG
Organism: Scyliorhinus torazame; assembly: GCF_047496885.1. Classification (NCBI taxonomy): domain Eukaryota; kingdom Metazoa; phylum Chordata; class Chondrichthyes; order Carcharhiniformes; family Scyliorhinidae; genus Scyliorhinus; species Scyliorhinus torazame. Next base: position 174,941,875 of record NC_092723.1, on the reverse strand, counting down.
GAGAATTCAGAATGTCCAATTCAAGTAACAAGCACGTCTTTCGGGACTTGTGGGAGGAAACCGGAGCACCGGAGGAAACCCACGCAGACACGGGGAGAACGTGCAAATTCCGCACAGACAGTGACCCGAGCCGGGAATCGACCCCGGGACCCTGGCGCTGTGAAGCAACAGTGCTAACCGCCGTGTTTTCTGCTGTACCCCTTGTGCATTGGCACCTGCAGTGATCTTTCTACTTTTCTGTTTGTTGTTGCAATTTCTTTGTTAAAAAAATTGAACATCCTGATAAAACAGACATTCATTTTCTTCTTTTAAACCTATTGATCTCAGCCTTGAGAACCTTCAAGGACTCGGCCTCCACAGCTTCCTGGGGTAGAGAAGTCCGAAGATTCACCACTCAGAGAAGAAATTTTTCCTCAAAGCTATCTTAAAATAGCACCCCCCCCCTTATTCTGCAACGATGCCCTCTGGTCCTATACTCTCCCTTGAGTGGAAACATCCCCCCAACATTTACCCTGTCTAATTCCTGAAGAATTTTGTGTTTTCATCACATCACCTCTCATTTGTCTGAACTCCGAGAACTACAGATCCAACCTGTTTAATCTTTCCTCATATGGCGGTCCCTCCATACTTGGGATCATCCTGGTAAATCTCCTCTGTACTGCCTCCAGTGATAATAGATTTTTCCTTAAATAAGGGGACCAAAACTGTTGTTAGGATCCCAGACCAGACCCCAACATTTGTTGGGGTGCCGGACCAGACCCTGACATTTGTTCGGACCCCGGACCAGACCCTGAAATTTGTTGGGGTACCGGACCAGACCCTGACATTTGTTAGGATCCCGGAACAGATCCCGACATTTGTTAGGACCCCGGACCAGACCCCGACATTTGTTAGGACCCCGGACCAGACCCCGACATTTGTTGGGATCCCGGACCAGACCCCGACATTTGTTGGGATACCGGACCAGACCCCGACATTTGTTAGGATCCCGGACCAGACCACGACATTTGTTAGGATACCGGACCAGACCCCGACATTTGTTAGGATCCCGGACCAGACCCCGACATTTGTTAGGACCCCGGACCAGACCCTGACATTTGTTGGGATACCGGACCAGACCCCGACATTTGTTAGGATCCCGGAACAGATCCCGACATTTGTTAGGACCCCGGACCAGACCCCGACATTTGTTAGGACCCCGGACCAGACCCCGACATTTGTTGGGATACCGGACCAGACCCCGACATTTGTTAGGATCCCGGACCAGACCCTGACATTTGTTAGGACCCCGGACCAGACCCTGACATTTGTTGGGATACCGGACCAGACCCCGACATTTGTTAGGATACCGGACCAGACCCCGATATTTGTTAGGGTACCGGACCAGATCCCGACATTTGTTAGGATCCCGGACCAGACCCCGACATTTGTTAGGATACCGAACCAGACCCCAATATTTGTTAGGATCCCGAACCAGACCCCGACATTTGTTAGGATCCCGGACCAGACCACGACATTTGTTAGGATCCCGGACCAGACCCCGACATTTGTTAGGACCCCGGACCAGACCCCGACATTTGTTGGGATACCGGACCAGACCCCGAAATTTGTTATCGTACCGGACCAGAACCCGACATTTGTTAGGGTACCGGACCAGAACCGGACATTCATTAGGGTACCGGACCAGACACTGACATTCGTTAGGGTACCGGACCAGACCCCAAAATTTGTTAGGGTACCGGACCAGACACTGACATTCGTTAGGGTACCGGACCAAACCCCGACATTTGTTGTTGTACCGGACCAGACCCCGACATTTGTTAGGGTACCGGACCAGAACCCGACATTTGTTAGGACCCCGGACCAGACCCCGGCATTTGTTATCGTACCGGACCAGACCGCGACATTTGTTATTGTACCAGACCCCGACATTTGTTGGGGTACCGGACCAGACCCTGGCACTTGTTAGAATCCCGGACCAGACCCCGACATTTGTTAGGATACCGGACCAGACCCCGACATTTGTTATCGTACCGGACCAGACCCCGACATTTGTTAGGGTACCGGACCAGACCCCGACATTTGTTAGGACCCCGGACCAGACCCCGGCATTTGTTAGGATCCCGGACCAGACCACGACATTTGTTGGGATCCCGGACCAGACCCCGACATTTGTTGGGATACCGGACCAGACCCCGACATTTGTTAGGATCCCGGACCAGACCCCGACATTTGTTAGGACCCCGGACCAGACCCTGACATTTGTTGGGATACCGGACCAGACCCCGACATTTGTTAGGATACCGGACCAGACCCCGATATTTGTTAGGGTAGCGGACCAGACCCCGACATTTGTTAGGATCCCGGACCAGACCCCGACATTTGTTAGGATACAGAACCAGACCCAATATTTGTTAGGATCCCGAACCAGACCCCGACATTTGTTAGGATCCCGGACCAGACCACGACATTTGTTAGGATCCCGGACCAGACCCCGACATTTGTTAGGACCCCGGACCAGACCCCGACATTTGTTGGGATACCGGACCAGACCCCGTCATTTGTTATCGTACCGGACCAGAACCCGACATTTGTTAGGGTACCGGACCAGAACCCGACATTCATTAGGGTACCAGACCAGACACTGACATTCGTTAGGGTACCGGACCAGACCCCGAAATTTGTTAGGGGACCGGACCAGACACTGACATTCGTTAGGGTACCGGACCAAACCCCGACATTTGTTGTTGTACCGGACCAGACCCCGACATTTGTTAGGGTACCGGACCAGAACCCGACATTCATTAGGGTACCGGACCAGACACTGACATTCGTTAGGGTACCGGACCAGACCCCGAAATTTGTTAGGGTACCGGACCAGACACTGACATTCGTTAGGGTACCGGACCAAACCCCGACATTTGTTATTGTACCGGACCAGACCGCGACATTTGTTATTGTACCAGACCCCGACATTTGTTGGGGTACCGGACCAGACCCTGGCACTTGTTAGAATCCCGGACCAGACCCCGACATTTGTTAGGATACCGGACCAGACCCCGACATTTGTTATCGTACCGGACCAGACCCCGACATTTGTTAGGGTACCGGACCAGACCCCGACATTTGTTAGGACCCCGGACCAGACCCCGGCATTTGTTAGGATCCCGGACCAGACCACGACATTTGTTAGGATCCCGGACCAGACCCTGACATTTGTTAGGATCCCGGACCAGACCCCGACATTTGTTAGGGTACCGGACCAGACCCCGACATTCGTTAGGATACCGGACCAGACCCCGACATTTGTACCAGACCCTGACATTTGTTGGGGTACCGGACCAGACCCCAACATTTGTTGGGGTACCGGACCAGACCCCGACATTTGTTAGGAACCCGGACCAGACCCCGACATTTGTTAGGATCCCGGACCAGACACTGACATTCGTTAGGGTACCGGACCAAACCCCGACATTTGCTATTGTACCGGACCAGACCCCGACATTTGTTAGGATCCCGGACCAGACCCCGACATTTGTTAGGATCCCGGAACAGACCCCGACATTTATTAGGGTACCGGACCAGACCCCGACATTTGTTATTGTACCGGACCAGACCCCGACATTTGTTGGGATACCGGACCAGACTCCGACATTTGTTATTGTACCGGACCAGACCCCGACATTTGTTAGGGTACCGGACCAGACCCCGACATTTGTTAGGGTACCGGACCAGACCCCGACATTTGTTAGGGTTCCGGACCAGACCCCGACATTTGTTAGGATCCCGGACCAGACCCCGACATTTGTTATTGTACCGGACCAGACCCCGACATTAGTAAGGGTCCCGGACCAGACCCCGACATTCGTTAGGACCCCGGACCAGACCCCGACATTTGTTATTGTACCGGACCAGACCCCGACATTTGTTATTGTACCGGACCAGAACCCGACATTTGTTAGGGTACCGGACCAGAACCCGACATTCATTAGGGTACCGGACCAGACACTGACATTCGTTAGGGTACCGGACCAGACCCCGAAATTTGTTAGGGTACCGGACCAGACACTGACATTCGTTAGGGTACCGGACCAAACCCCGACATTTGTTGTTGTACCGGACCAGACCCCGACATTTGTTATTGTACCGGACCAGAACCCGACATTTGTTAGGGTACCGGACCAGAACCCGACATTCATTAGGGTACCGGACCAGACACTGACATTCGTTAGGGTACCGGACCAGACCCCGAAATTTGTTAGGGTACCGGACCAGACACTGACATTCGTTAGGGTACCGGACCAAACCCCGACATTTGTTATTGTACCGGACCAGACCCCGACATTTGTTATTGTACCAGACCCTGACATTTGTTGGGGTACCGGACCAGACCCTGGCACTTGTTAGGATCCCAGACCAAACCCCGACATTTGTTAGGATCCCGGACCAGACCCCGACATTTGTTAGTGTACCGGACCAGACCCCGACATTTGTTGGGGTACCGGACCAGACCCCGACATTTGTTAGGATCCTGGACCAGACCCCGACATTTGTTAGGATCCCGGACCAGACCCCGACATTTGTTAGGATCCCGGACCAGACGCCTGTACTTGTTAGGATACCGGACCAGACCCCGACATTTGTTATGACCCAGGACCAGACCCCGACATTTGTTAGGATCCCGGACCAGACCCTGACATTCGTTAGGGTACCGGACCAAACCCCGACATTTGTTATTGTACCGAACCAGACCCCGACATTTGTTAGGATCCCGGACAGACCCCGACATTTGTTAGGATCCCGGATCAGACTCCGACATTTGTTACTGTACCGGACCAGACCCCGACATTTGTTGGGATACCGGACCAGACCCCGACATTTGTTATTGTACCGGACCAGACCCCGACATTTGTTAGGATCCCGGACCAGACCCCGACATTTGTTAGGGTACCGGACCAGATCCCGACATTTGTTATTGTACCGGACCAGACCCCGACATTTGTTGGGATATCGGACCAGACCCCGACATTTGTTCTTGTACCGGACCAGACCCCGACATTTGTTAGGGTACCGGACCAGACCCCGACATTTGTTAGGGTACCGGACCAGACCCCGACATTTGTTAGGGTTCCGGACCAGACCCCGACATTTGTTAGGATCCCGGACCAGACCCCGACATTTGTTATTGTACCGGACCCCGACATTAGTTAGAGTCCCGGACCAGACCCCGACATTCGTTAGGACCCCGGACCAGACCCCGACATTTGTTATTGTACCGGACCAGACCCCGACATTTGTTAGGATATCGGAACAGACCCCGAAATTTGTTATTGTACCGGACCAGACCCCGACATTTGTTATTGTACCGGACCAGACCCCGACATTTGTTAGGGTACCGGACCAGAACCCGACATTCATTAGGGTACCGGACCAGACACTGACATTCGTTAGGGTACCGGACCAGACCCCGAAATTTGTTAGGGTACCGGACCAGACACTGACATTCGTTAGGGTACCGGACCAAACCCCGACATTTGTTATTGTACCGGACCAGACCCCGACATTTGTTATTGTACCAGACCCCGACATTTGTTGGGGTACCGGACCAGACCCTGGCACTTGTTAGGATCCCGGACCAGACCCCGACATTTGTTAGGATCCCGGACCAGACGCCTGTACTTGTTAGGAACCGGACCAGACCCCGACATTTGTTATGACCCAGGACCACACCCCAACATTTGTTGGGGTACCGGACCAGACCGCGACATTTGTTAGGATCCCAGACCAGACCCCGACATTTGTTAGGATACCGGACCAGACCCCGACATTTGTTAGGACCTAGGACCACACCCCAACATTTGCTGGGGTACCGGACCAGACCCCGACATTTGTTAGGATCCCAGACCATACCCCGACATTTGTTAGGATACCGGACCAGACCCCGACAATTGTTAGGATCCCGGACCAGACCCAGACATTTGTAAATTTGTAAAACTGTGAGGAAAGGATACTTCACCCCAGAAGTGATAACACTGACCAATAGGTATCTTTTATATTAAAACACACTTTAATTTAAACACAGAATTAACCACATTAACATCAAAGAAAATAGCTTTACAATTAACAGAGGAAGTGTTCTTAAAACACAATGAAAAACATAAACTTACTATCTATACCTGCTACGAACTCAAATTCAGCAACATAATAAAGTTCAAATTCCACTTTTAAATAAAGTTAACAAACGGATTGCTTGTTTCGTTGTGTAGAGACATGTGGAGGGAATTCCTTTCAAGGGCAGATCCAGTACACTTCAACTTGAAATCTTATAACAGACAAACTGCAGAAAGATCTGGCTTCTCCCATTAATATCATGTGTAACCCACTAAGTTCCATGGCCTGCTTAGCTCTGACGAAAGACCACTCCCCCATAAATTATCTGCACTCCAGGGAATCTCCAGCAAGCAAAACACAATTCCATTAGCCCTTTATCTGTAACCAAATAAATGGTTAAAATCAATAATGATCTCACTCTATTATGACTTCTTAATTAAAGCTTTAGCAGACAAACAGTCTGGGTACCTTAACTTAGGTTATTTAATAATAGTACTGCAACAAATATATACTTTAACCCAGGCTTTTAAAAACATGACTGCAACAGATTATAAAATATAATGGATAACCATTCTACATTCATCACATTGTACACAGTATTCTAAATGTAGTCTCACTACTGTATAGTTGCAGCGGCACCTCTACTTTTATACTCCAACCCCCTTGCAGTTAAAACTAGCATTCAGGGGAGCCAGTGATGTAGTAGAATTGTCACTAGACTAGTAATCTAAAGACTCTTGGGACCTGGGTTCAAATCACACCACAGTAGATGGTGAAATTTGAATTCAATACGAACCGGAATTAAAAGTCTACTGATGACCATAAAACCAGTGTCCATTGCTGTAAAAACCCATCTGGTTCACTTACGTTGTTCAGGGAAAGAAATCTGCAGTCCTTATCTGGTCCGACATGAGGGCTAACACGTGACTCCAGGCCCACAGCAATGTGGCTGATTCTTAATTGCCCTCGTGGATGCTGGTCCTGCCAGCGACGCCCACATCGCATGAACACTTTTTTTTGTTTTTTAACCTATTTTAAATGTTTTCTACGAAATGAATACGGTCGCAATGAGTAAATTATCACCCTGCTGAGCTTCATGGGCATTATGAAGATTGAGCACAAAACATGTACAACAGCAGTAATCTATTTTGTTCACTCTCCCAAAACCACACAACTACAAGGCCTCTGTTGTAAAATAACTTAATATGCACTTTACCCAAATAAGAAATTCAAAATTTACCCCTTTTGCGTTTCTTCAAATAATTTTGAGAAACCTTTGATCAGAAACCACTGCCGCCTTCATCTCTTGGACTGACTGCCACTGAAACAATTCAAATTCAGCTTGCAGTCTCAGCTATGAACGAAAATAGATCTCACTGACCAATTTCACTCGCTCGCCATCAACCAAAACCCACAGAAAACTCTCGTGCCGCTGTTTGTAGGAGGTGGTGGAGGTCAAAATTGTGACCATGTTTGTCTGCATTTCAACATTTTAGAAATACTTTGCAAAATATTTTAATAGGATATGCAACACTTTGCGACATCCTCAACTTCCAAGAGGCATGCGATGAATGGCAATTTTGAAAGATATGATTCTATTTTTTTTAAATAAATTTAGCGTACCCAATTATTCTTTTTGCAATTAAGGGGCAATGTAGCATGGCCAATCCACCAATCCTGCACATCTTTTGGGTTGTGGGGGTGAGACCCACGCAGACACAGGGAGAATGTGCAAACTCCGCATGGACAGTGACCCGGGACTGGGGTCGAACCCGGGTCCTCGGTGCCGTGAGGCAGCAGTGCTAACCACTCTGCCACCGTGCCGCCCGAAAGATGTGATTCTAACATTCACCTCCATGATCGGCCCCTTATCCTGAGATTGTGCTGCTGGGTTTTAGACTCCACGTCTGGGGGAAACACCGGTTGGTCACCATAGAACAGTCCTTGCTGGAAACATTTTGGGAAATTTCAATTGCCACGTCGCCCACACTCCACCCACCCCACTCTGCACCATTAATCTGATAAGAAAGAGCTCGTCAGTTTGTCAAACTCTATTTACAAAAAATAAAACACATGATGTTAGAGATACCTGTACACATACTGGTAATTCTCAATAACATTTTCGTGCAGATTTTTTATGAATAGAACATTTGGTGAGAAGCAGGTTTTTTGCTTTGTCGAGATCTCTCCTCGAAATACAAAGGATAGATTTGGTGGCGTGATGAATAGGGATTCCTCGTGCTCGTCTCCCGTTTCCATACACTGGAACAACGTTCACTACCACATCTGGAGGGACTCACTAAAACCCGTCTGATCCCCAGGCTGTTTAGAATCTGCAGTTTAAAATGTAAAAGCAAGGCAATAATGGGACCAGTCAAATCCAAAGAGACAGAACAAGTTTTTTTTTTAAAGTGAAGTGTGGTTAAAGTGCAGTGTGCAGGAGTTTGCTGAATCTTGTGCTCCGAGATAGACCGGTTGGTCTTTCCCGCCTGCTCCGATATTAACACCAGTCTTCTGATGTTTACCACAGTAAAATGATACATCTCTCTGGAAACGCAAGTGTCACAGAACATAACATGACCACAGACTGGGCAACAGTTTGTATCACACATCATAGTAGTGGAATCCTAAATATGGGAATACCAAGTAAAATGCATGCCACTCCCATCCCACTTCCTGTTTTGCTTCCAAATCTTGGCAATGACTTCAATGTAGAGAAAATGACTTGAATAAAGGCAGTTAATGCAGGCACACTAGTGAAACCTTTCCCCTCTGTAAAACAAAGACAACAGCTATAACCTGTCTAAAAAGAAACTAAACTTCACAAATGCAACGGTCAAGTCCCTCTGAGAAAATTAAAATTTTAACAGGTTATGTATTCTTTGTAAAAAGCAGTAAGTGAGCATTCGTGGAAGCAGTTACTCTCAGAAGCCATCCACTCATCTTAATACTTTGGTGTCGCTGGTTTGAGTGCAACGAATGATGAAGGGACTGTCTAAACTTCCATCATTCTCCCTTTGGCCAACTGCGATTAGGTTTAATATCCTTCCGTTGTGCCCTCCAATCCATAGCACTAATCCGATAGCCTCTGGCTCCACCTTGGAACTAGAGCCACTTGTTTAGTGGCGATAATTGCAGTGGGAAAAGAAGAGTTTTCTTGCGACAAGCTCATGTGCTGGAATCCCAGCTGCCATCATAAAACCCTGATGGTTGGTAGGTACATGGAGATGGGGCGGATTTTATTTTTTTGTTCTGATCAAGATGACCACCATCAAGGCCAAGAAATGTTATACCGGCCTCAAATTGTGTCAAACAGTTTGAGAGTAATTTATCTTCCAGAGTGACTCAGTCGTGTCCACAGTCCCGCTTAATTACTTGTACATCCTCAGGTACATCCTCAGGAACACTTGGTTTAGAGGCAATTTGGGCATAGTTCTGCACCAGATTCAGTGAACATGGATTGAGGTCACTAAAAATCGTTTCATGTAGAATTTGTTCAAACAGGGAAGAGATTTTCATACCATGATTCGAGACTGTGTTTCCGAGAATCAAAGATCCTGCATGAAGTCCTGAATTGGTTCCTTCCAGAAGAAAGCCTTCATAGCACCGAGCAATCAGTTGGAAACAGGGATCCCAGGGGATGATTCAACTTCTCAGTTGATAGACACACCATTTGATGTATCGGTTGTCTTCTCGAAGATTCAGCTATTTTCTAGGGGCTGAGCATCATTCAGATCTTTGTTGCAGTGAATCTATCAGTGCAATACCTGTATGATGGACTAAGACCGCACACTGCACATCTATTTACACACTCATCACTATTTATAAATTTTAAAGTTTGGTCGAACAAGATCCTTAAAATGGCTGAACTTATGCGTGCCTGTGATCCGAGAACAAAATAACCCACTCTGCAGTTTTGGGAAAACTCCCCTCGTTACCTCAGAGGAGTCACTAACAATCACTTGGGGACTGCACAGCGTTCCAAGAGAACGGTGCAGTGGCCCTTAGCAGTTAATAACCCAAGCTTCTCCACAGGAGACAGAGGGTCTGTCTGCTCAGACAAAAGGCCCCTCAAGCATTCCTTTCAACTCAGTGGCTGGGATATTTAGCAGTCTTTGAGACCCGGCTGAACGCCAGATGATGGATACGCATTGAAGGCCTGATGGAGAGGTGGGGATCCTGTGTAATGCCCTCTGGCTTTTGAACAAGCTAATATTGCCTTGCTGAGCTGAATAGCTCAGTGTGTTTTGTCATCTGACTTGCAGCCTCCCAAAGGAACTCTGCCCAGGTTGAACACCTGGCCCAATCTACATTGCGTCTGTTGGAGGTTCTACACCATCGCCGACAAGACTACAATCTCTGCGTGACTACCTTTCTCATCTTGTGACGGCAACATCATTGGAACAGGGAATTCTGCAGCATTGGTTTTCAACTCGCCATCCTGCATGAAGGAATATTTCGACTCAGGAACTCACATGAACCAATTTTTATTTTCTCTGTGGTCTGTAACATAAAATCTTCTTTCCTCTCTCTCTCGACTGTCTGAGAGTTGAGGTGACGTTGCGAGCCCTCCTTCTCACATTGTGTGTGCGCAAATAAACTAACCCTTTGAGTTCACCCTATCTCAAGTTTGCTGTGGGGTTATTAATGGAAAATTAGATCATACAAAACGCAGTTTGGAAATATGGCACCGCTTATAAAGAGCAAAGCAAAAATCAAAACACTTTTCCGTTTACAGAAGGTTGACAGTGGCAAAAAGAAATTAATGTTGTTTTTTAAACCCCCCCCCCCCCCGCCCACACACACACACACACACACACACACACACACACACACACTTCCTGTCCATAATAGAATTTGGGAGCTCAAGTCCAGGAAAATCCATTTGAATTTGACCAAGTCCAAGGTTAAGATACAAGGCAAATCTAATATATAGTCATAGAATCATACAGCAGAGAAAAGGCCCTTCGGCCCATCGCCTCTGTGCTAGTCAAAAACAACCACCTAACTATCCTAATTCCATTTCCCAGCCCTTGGCCCATAGCCGTGTACTTTGGGACTGCAAGTGCACATCTAAGTACTTCTTAAATGTTATGAGGGTCTCTGCCTCTTCCACCCTTTCAGGCAGCGAGTTCCAGACACCCACCAACCTCTGGGTAAAAAGATTTTTCTCACATCCCCTCTAAACCTCCTGACACATACCGTAAATCTATGCCCCCTGGTCATTGATCCCTCCACCAAGGGAAAAAATCCTTCCTATCTACCCTACCTATGGCCCTCATAATTTTATACATCTTTTAATCTTGCCCCCCCCGCCCCGCCCCCCCACCGGGTCTCCTCTGCTCCAAGGAAAACAACCCCATCTATCCAATCTCTCTTCATAAGAACACTCTCCAGCTCATGCAACATCCTAGTAAATCTCCTCGGCACTCTTTCCAGTGCTATCACATCCCTCCTATATATGTGGATTCTAGAATTTGTAGCCATCTGGGATGGCCACTTCCAGAATACAAAATGGATGATCGCAAAGACTGTAGGGAACTATGGACAATGTTAAGAAAGCAAGCAGGCACAGAGCCTGTATGCATATTGAAGAAACAGCTCCCAGGACTGAAACTGTAGGGCAATTAACATATTGATGGCTCATCTCCAGGAACAAAGGAAAGACACTCAAGCAACTGATCTAGCTCCAGACATCGCGGCGCCAGTTCCCCAAACCGAAAGCGTAAACAAAGCAAGGCCAACGGCCACATAGGACCCGCCCAGCCATCAGGGCACCCACCCCTTTATTGGTCAAGATCAATACGAGTGATCAAGATACGGCCCAATTAATTTAGGCCAAGTTTAAGACCCGCCCAAAAGCGCGTGAAGCCCCTTCGGGTATAAGAAGGCCCCGAGAGAGAATCGCCCTCTTGGACTTGGCTCTCAAAGCGGAGAGACCCGTCCAACAGCTGCACCAGAAGCAACTAAGTCCAAGGTCAACGCTCGCTACCAGACGGACGACCTTAGCTGTTCTCCTGTACCACTTCGAACCCAGCAACCTCAGATCCGAACAACGGCCATTGTTCCTCTGACTGAGTGGGCACCCGAAGCTAAATATAGGCGTTAGCGTGAGAGATAGTTTAGTTTGTAGTACTTTGTGCATGTGTAGATATTACTGTGTGTGTAAATAAATAGTATTGACTTTGAATTAATTAACTGGTGAATTGGCTCTTTGATCAGTATTCGGGTTTGAACCTAGTGGCGGTATCGAGAGATATCTGATGACTCTAAAGCAAACATAATTAGGATTAAGGACGGCGACCATATTGACCGCCATATTTAGAACCAGAGAAACAGAGCAACAAACTATACACAATACTCTAGCTGTGGCATAACCAACGTTTTACACAGTTCCAGCATAACCTCCCTGCTCTTAAACTCTATGTCTTAGCTAATAAAGGCAAATATACCATATGTCTTCTTAACCACTGTATCCACCTGCTCTGCTACCTTAAGGGACCGGTGTACATGCACACCAAGATCCTTCTGGTCCTCGATGCTTCCCAGGGTTCTGTCGTTTAACATGTATTCCCTTGCCTTGTTTGTCCTGCCCAAGTGCATCACCTCACACTTATCCGGATTGAATTCCATTTGCCACTGATCAGCCCATCTGACCAGCCCATCTATATCCTCCTGTAATCGAAGGCTGACCTCCTCACTATTTACCACCAACCCCCCACCAATTGTCGGACCATCCACAAACTTACTGATCAACCCTCCGAAATCCAAATCTAAATCATTGTACAAGCCACAAAGAGCAAGGGCCCCAACATGATCCCTGTGAGACCTCACTGAGCACAAGCTTCCAGGCAGAAAAACACCCCTTAACCATCGCCCTCTTCTTCCTGCCACTCAGCCAATTTTGGATCCAATTTGCCAAATTTCCTTGGATCCCATGGGCTCTTACCTTCGCTATCAGTCTCCCATGTGGGACCTTATCAAAACTCTTGCTGAAGTCCAAGTAGACTACATCAAATGCATTTTCCTCATCTACGCACTTAATCGGTCACTTAGGCTTGAAAGCCCTACAGTGTAGGAGGCCATTCGACCCATCAAGTCTGCACCAACCCTCTGAAAGAGCACCCGACCTAGGCCAATTTCTCTGCCATATCCCGTAACCCCACCAAACCTGTGCATCTTTGGACTGTGGGAGGAAACTGGAGCACCCGGAGGTAATCCTCGCAGACAAAGGGAGAACGTGCAAACTCCACACAGTTACCCAAGTCCGGAATTGAACCCGGGTCCCTGGCGCTATGAGGCAGCAGTGCTAACTAAACTGCCACTTCCTCAAAAAATTAAATCAAATTGGTCAGGCATGACCTCTCCTTAACAAATCCATGCTGACTGTTCTTGACTAATCCCTACCTCTCCAAATGCAGATTAATTCTGTCTCTCAGAATTGCTTCCAATAGTTTCCCCACCACTGAGGTTAGACTGACTGGCCTGTAGTTTCCTGGTTTATCCCTTCCTCCTTTCTTGAATAATGGCACCACATTGCCTATCCTCCAATCCTCCGGCACCTCTCCTGTGGCCAGAGAGGAATTGAAAATTTTGCCAACGTCTCTGCTATTTCCTCCCTTGCCTCACTCAACAGCCTGAGATACATATCATCTGGCCCTGGAAAATTGTCTACTTTTAAGCCTCCCAGACCATTCGGAAGAGGAGATTCTCCTCTCTGTTATATTTATCTCGATTTTTTTTTCCAGTCCTTTTCCCTGATTTCTATACCTCTCAGGAGTGAACACTGACATGAAATATTCATTTAGAACACAACTTACATCCTCTGGTTCCACATATAAATTACTACAGTAGTCCTTAAAGGCCCTATTCTTTCCAGGGTTATCCTTTTACCCTTAATGTACTTGTAAAACATAGGATGTTCCAGTATTTTACCTGCTAGAATCCTTTCAGGTCCCCATTTTGTTCTCCTAATTTCCTTTTTAAGTTCCCTCTTGCACATTCTAAATGGCTCTAGGGCTTCTGCCGTTTTGAGTCCTCGATATCTGCCAGAAACCTTCCTTTTTCTCCAGATCCAATGCTGTATACCCCTCGATATCCAGGGTTCACTGGATCTATTTGTCCCACCCTTTTTGTTGATTTGAACATGTTAGCCCTGTACTCTCCCTATTTCCTTCTGGAATGCGTCCCACTGTTGTGTCACAGATTTAACGAATAGTGCCTGCTCCCAGTCCACTTTGAGCTAAGGCCAATCTTAATAAGATCAGATACGACTTTATCCAAGTTTAGAACTTTGACCTCAGGCCCATCCTTGCCATTTTCCATAACAATCTTGAATCTAACGGAGTTATGATCACTGTCTGAAAAATGCTCCCCCACTGATACTTCAACCACTTGTCCAACTTGGTTTCTGAAAATTAAGTCCAGGACCGCTCCCCTCTCTTGCAGGTCCTTCTATATACTGATTTTAAAAGTTCTCCTGGATACATTTTAAGAATTCCGCTCTCTCTAAACCTTTCACACTATGAGTAGCCCAGATAATGTTGGGAAATTGAAATCCCCACTATCACTACCCTATTACTTTTACACTTCTCTGAAACTTGCCTACGTATCTGCTCTTCTATTTCTCTTGGATTGCTCTGGGGGCTATTGAACACTCCCATCAAAGTGATTGTTCCCTTTGGTTTTTATGTTCTACCCATACAGCTTCAGTTGAAGAGCCTAAAATGTCATCCCTCCTTACCGCTGTAATTGATTCCCTGATCAAAATTGCAAACCCCCCCTCCTCTTTTACCTCCTTCCCTATCTCGCCTGAAGATCTTGTATCCTGGAATGTTGAGCAGCCAATCCTGCCCCTCTCTCAACCATGTCTCAGTGACAGCAATGACATCATATCCCCCATGTTTTATTTTGTGCTCAATTCATCTGCCTTGTTCCTTAGACTCTTGGCATTAAAATAAATACCATCTAATCTTGCCAAACTCCCTTGTAAAGTAACTGATGTAGATATTCGATGCATTCCTGAAGAGTCTATAGGAAACCAAATGGAAAAACGTCTTCCCTCCAGAGCTGGAGGTCAGCACAGAAGCTGCGATAGAATCTTTAGCAGTTCTGAAGATGCAGTATCCTGCACCACAATCTTGTCTCTAATTTAATCATCTATATGAAACGTGTCTCATTGCAGAAGATGATGTCTTGTCTCCATATCCTCAGCAATCCTTCCTATTGCCCAGAGTAGAGCAACTTCGCACAGACAGAAATGTAGTTCTCTTACCACTGCCTACTGCCACCAAAAATATTATTGGGAAATCATCTCTTCTTTTCCTGAAAGGCTTACAGGAATTTGGTCATTTTTCTCTTCATCATCTAAGTTCATTGAAACCTCAGATCTTCAATGTCTTCTCAACCTTTGATGCTGCAGAGAATGAAACAGCTTACAGTGTTCCCTGTATCATTCCATTTCTGGAGGTCTTCAACAGAGTGCTCAGAGAAACAAATTCCTCAGAGAGTCCAGAGTTCTTCTCTTTTAGTGTCAGAGGGTCCGATGGTCGATTCTCTTCAATCTTATCTCTTGGGTCAGTCTTTCATTGAAAAGCCCTCACTGTCCTTGCAATTCAGTCTTTCTGAATCTTAGCACTGTCCTATTCTGCAGGTGTTGCTCTACCTACCAGCAATGTTGTTAATTGCTGTCCTAGTCTGTAGGTGATGTCTTAGCAGATACAGAAGAAAATGCTCCTGTTTCGAAGATGTCTTTCCTGACAGCCACGAATACAGTGGACAATCATTATCATAGAATTTACAGTGCAGAAGGAGGCCATTCGGCCCATCGAGTCTGCACCGGCTCTCGGAAAGAGCACCCCACCCAATAGAATTCCCAGAGCTGTGACTTGGCGACGGGGAAGAGTTGAGTAGAATCTGCATTTGCAAAACAGAAGTTATAGAAATGCAATGTAAATACTTAAAGACGTGGGGCATGATTTTCTGAATCATAAGATTGCAGGGTCAAGTCACGCCACAGGCACTGGAGTCCAAAACATCAGGGTTGGAATTCCAGTGTCGCACTGAGGGAGAGGGGCTGTCTTTCAGCCGTGATCTAAAACCGAGGCATTGGGTAAATGTAGAAGATCCCATGGTTACCCCTGATGACACAACCAATATTTATTCCACAGTTAGAAATATTTTACCTGGTCATTATTGCTCTGAGATGGGCCCTTCTATAACAATACATACATACACACATTGCATGACAACAGCAGTAAACAAATTTAGCGAAACATAATAGGATGTGAGATGTCCAGCAACCAGTAGAAATCTGCCTAGAGACAGCAGTAAGCAGCACTGAAAAGGCCTCATTGATATGCATCTCTTCCAATAATGAGATTGAAGGGCCGTGTAGATAATAATCAGGTGTGAATAGCTTATGAGGAGAAACAGCTTATAGATGATTGGGAAGATCAATGGGGTATAGATGTATCTAGACAGATACTTGAATGGGCAGGGAGCAGAGGGATACAGATCCTTAGAAAATAGACGACAGTTTTAGATAGAGGATCTGGATCGGCGCAGGCGTGGAGAGCCGAAGGGCCTGTTCCTGTGCTGTAATTTTTCTTTGTTCTTTGGATACATATGTTAATATGCAGTCAAGGAAGTTGATAGGGGCAAACAGCCAAATATACAGAAGGCTTAATCAAAGAGGAACAATGGTATTATTGACCAGATGATCAGAAGCTAGGGAGGAAACTAACATCTAGCAGTCTCAGAAAACAGACAAGCTAGTTTCCAACCACCAAGCCTGAAAAGCTAGTTTTCCAGCCAGCAGCTGAGAGGTCAAGTTTACATGAAACAAGCTTCTAAGTCTGAGAGCTAAGGCAGTGCAGAACACCTTTGTAATGGCAGTTTTAGATACCTGCACTGGACCAGGGAAAGACATTTCCTTGACAAGAGTATCATCACTGTATTGTGCAAGCTGGTTATTTAATTTGGATGTCCTTTGGGGGAAATCTTACAGAGTGGCGGTATCATAGATTTATTTTGGAACAATGGGTACGTTCTATATAAACTGCGTTAAGAAACTCATACATCTCAATTGCATGAGATAAGTAGGCCTGTTTGCATGTATTTCTCTTTTCCTTACTTTAATAAATAGTCTTTAATAATTATTACACGACGAGTCTGGTTGTTCTCACTGGGTTTCACTTGTCTCCTCACACCAAAGCAATAAAATTATACACCTCTACAAACTGGTGTTCCACGTTGTGATACCCTCGCAGATAAAATCAGCATGCTTCGTGACAATATACACTATGTTACCCTTTATATTACAATTACCATATTGCTGCTTAGAACTTGCTGTGGACAAATTAGTGGCCATGTCTCTTGCATTATAACGGTCACTAGTTGAAACGTATTTGAAATGAGAATGAAAATCGCTTATTGTCACAAGTAGGCTTCAAATGAAGTTACTGTGAAAAGCCCCTAGTCGCCACATTCCGGCGCCTGTTCGGAGAGGCTGGTACGGGAATTGAATCGTGCTGCTGGGATGCCTTGGTCTGCTTTCAAAGCCAGCAATTTAGCCCTGTGCTAAACCAGCCCCTCAGGGCAGTATTTCACTGCCTTTAAAGCGTTTTGAGACATTGTGGTTTCAACAGGTTATACAAAAATCAAAAGTCATTAAAAAAAATTATGCTTCACTTTTTCCAGTTCTTATATATGCATCTTCTGAGGTGACAAAAATGAAATGAATAAATGAATGAAAATCGCTGATTGTCACACGTAGGCTTCAATGAAGTTACTGTGAAAAGCCCCTCGTCGCCACATTCCGGCACCTGTTCGGGGAGGCTGGTACGGGAATTGAACCGTGCTGCTGGCCTGCCTTGGTCGTCTTTAAAAGCCAGCGATTTAGCCCAGTGTGCTAAACCAGCCCCAGATCCCAGTGCCCAGAATGGCATACATCAATCCAACTCTGCTCAAATCAGGGTTTTCTCACTTCACCATTATCTTATTTTATCCTATTTTTGGATCCAATGTCTCGATAGAGAAAACCAAGGATTTTGTTTGCTTTGTTGACTCGTTTCCTGGAACTGTCAGCTTCGATAACCTGCACGCCCACACATAAGAACTAGGAGGAGTAGGCCATCTGGCCCCTCGAGCCTTCTCCGTCTTTCAATAAAATCGTGGCTGATCTTTTTGTGGACTCAGCTCCACTTACCTGCCTGCTCACCGCAACCTTTTATTCCTTTTGATGTTCAAAAATCTATCGACCTTTGCCTTAAAACACTCAATGAGGTAGCTTCAACTGCTTCACTGGGCAGCGAATTCCACAGATTCATGACCCTTTGGGTGAAAGGTTCCTCTTCAACTCAGTCCTAAATTTGCTACCCCTTATTTTGAGGCTAAGCCCGAGTTTTAGTTTCACCTGCCAATGGAAACACCCTCCCCTGCTTCTATCCTATCTATTCCCTTCATAATTTTATATGTTTCTATTAGATCCCCCTTTATTCTTCTAAATTCCATTGAATCTAGTCCCAGTCTACTTAGTCTCTCCTCATAAGACAATGCTCCCAACTCCAGAATCAACCCAGTGAATCTCCTCTGTACCCCCTCCAATGCCAGTACATCCTTTCTCAAGGAGACCAAAACTGCACACAGATGGCAGTAACAGACGGTAGTCTCAAAGATACAGGACCACAGAGAGGGAAGGAGCAAGATTAGTGCGGGATGGGATTGGGAGACTTTTTTTTTGCCTTTTCCCCATCCTGATTGCATTATTACAGTCTTGTCCCCCTAAAATATAGGACTTGCTGCCATAGGAACAGTTGAGCTGAAAAGCACAGATACTTTTAAGGGGAAATTAGATTGGTACAAGAGGGAAAGAATAGAAGGGTATGCTGACCAGGTTAGATTAAAAGATTGGTAGAAGGCTCACGTGGAGCACAGACAGCAGCATATGCGAGTTGGGCCAAATGGATCATTTCTGTACTATAACTTGATGTAACCTCATTCAGCCTTGCTCAGTTGGTCTCCATGTACCTAAAGCCTTCCCTTAAAAGGCTACCTATATCACTTTCACCATTTCTGTTCCCTCAAGCGTATCTACTAGAAACCAACTCCAGCTAATCCTGCCATGCCCCACTAGCCCTGAACCCCTACCATTAGCATACTAGAAGACAACTGGGTCCAATATGTCAGCAAAATTGTTAATTCCTGTCTCATTCGGGCGGCACAGTGGCTAGTACCACTGCCTCATAGTGTCAGGGACCCGGGTTTGAATCCGACCTCGGGCGAATGTCTGTGTGGAGCTTGCACTTCTCTCTCCCTACCCACCGGGTGCTCCGGTTTCCTCCCAGTCCAAAGATGTGCTGGTTAGGTGGATTGGCCATGCTAAATTGCCCCTGGGTGTTCAAAATTTAGGTGGGGTTACAGGGATGAGGGTTGGTGCAGACTCGATGGGGCAATTGGCCGCCTTCTGCACTGTAGGGATTCTATGACGACAGAATCCAAATTCCCAGGGATATTAAAATAGGAAGGAAAAGGATTGGCACCCTACGGTTTAATTCAGTAGTTTCCACATTCGTTCTGTTTCACATTTTAGCTTACATACATAAACCTCTATCATTTACACAAAAGAGGAATTGCATGGTGACCAAATTAATTGAAAGCAACGTCACATTCCATTCCTAATGAACTGTCCCAAAATTATAGTTGAGATTCTCTGCACAGCCATCAAATACAAGATAAGGAAAGGAGGCCAGGTGCGACTCCAGCCAGGAAGGGAAAAGAGAGTCACTCGAAGACACTCGCATCCAGTCATAGAGCAAAATAAGAACTGTGGTAAGGTCGGCCAGTGAGCAAGCAGAAATATGTAAAACCAGTTGCAAGAAACTAAGATCCTGTTACCGATGTGACTTTACACCCCGGCTCTCAACCACAACAAAAGCATTGCATCAGTGCTATAAGTAACATAGCACCTCAGCACACAGCACCCAAAGACAAATTTTAGTCAGTCCCCCAATTTTAATTCTTGCTCTGCTCCAAATCCAAGAACAAATTATGTGCAAGCCCTAAACTACAATTATTTCACCAAACTCAAAAATACCACCTGCTCATTACAAGTCAAAGAAATACCTAGTTAGTACTTGGTTAGTTTGTCAGTAGACCTGAGAATGGTGCATGATGTGGTGAGGCCAGGCAGAAAGTCAAGATAAAAAACTTGCGCAGGTATTGGTTTCTGCACGCAAGCACAATGTACAGCTATTAGGAATTCCATAAATTAAGTTTCACATGATTGTGACCTAAATGAAGTGTTTTGCATCAAGTACTTGTATCAGTCTTTCTTTCTGCATCATATGAGCAATGTTACACCACACAGGAACAATTTACCACCTGCATTGCATGTGTTCTGCATTGCAGGCAAATGATAATCCATAGGTTAATTGGTTTCATGCACCAACCGCACATATAGGTCTTTTGAAGTACCTGATCTGTGCAATATCCCACATGGAATGTCTGTACAGATTTTAGTAGAAACATCAAAGCTACATGTTCCCGAGTCCATCACGCTAATGGAGAGATGCTGAGGCCAATTATAATCTCTCCACAAGCAGGAAAAGCAATCGCCATTACTGCACAACATGTCCTGATAGCTCAACGTAACAATGGAATTGGTCTGGGAGTGGATGATGTCAACTTTCACAACCAGTTGGTGCATGACCCAGAAACCAAAACAGCTTCAAGGGGCAAACTTAAGCATTGAGGCACCACAAGACATTCAAATATGATACTCAAGTATCCCATGTTAACATTGTTACGCCGCTACACTTTGCTCCAGAAAAATAATTTTACATACCTCTTGAGCTTTAAAATTAAAAGGACAGGGAGAAACTCGCTGAAATCCTTCACTTTCTTCAAGCACTGTCAGAGGGGGGTTTGGACAGATGTATTCATGGTTTGCATTGTTCCATTCTCCAGTTAATCATTCTCCATGATTGTCAAAAGGGAGCCAACGTCACAGGAAATACTTTCATGCAAGGGAAAATACAAAGAAAAAATACTAAACTGATCATTATTCAGCAGTACTCCCAAGGGAAAAAAAACAGAAACTAGCACAGAAGGCAACTGTTATTTACTGGCTGAAGCACTCAGGCAAACTGGAAGCATACAATTCATAGCTCTTTATTACCATCAAGCAGACAATCCAAAAGTACAGTAGTATTCATAGATGGGCTGTTAGAGTCTATGAAATAAAACGAAGTTGGGTCTGAAAGAGGCCAAATTCTCCATAAAATTTTAAGCTAGCAGTTTGGCTACAAAACATGGGGGTGGGGGGAGGAGAGAGAAGGGGTGAGAGAATATTTATATTTGCAATTGAAAGCTTTTATGCCCTCACGTTCACTGTTTAAACTCAACAAAATATATTACATGGCAAACACTGCACATTTCGAAAGCTACCTGTGAGCTTATGCCTGAACACTAACGGGTACCAGTGTCATTCACTTGAGACATTGGTGCACCATCAACTGAGTTTGCTGCAATGCCTGTATTTACATAGCGGAGCTGCACAAGGAGAAGAAAATGAGAAGGGCACAGCAAGAAAAGGAAAACCGCAATTTGTTCATTTCGGCAATGTAACAGCTGCAAACTTAGAATATTCAAAACCAATCACCAAAAACAATTCAGCCACCTAAAGAGCTGCCCTGAAAAGTTCGAGTGACCCTCATTTCTCCACAGACGAGTGCAGGTACAAACAACATTTGTTTCCCAACCTGAATTTCCATTCATTTTCCTCTCCACAAAGCTGAAGTGCAACTCGAGGTAAGGGAATGGGGGGGGGGAAATACAGACAAAATTTACCTTCAAAGTGAAGCGATTTTCAAATTAATTCATAATTAATAGACAAGTGCGATTGAAAACGGCAATGTCTGATTTGCATGGTGTTTATTCTTTCTCCCAGTGCACGCTACAGTCAGGTGAAGTAACAGTTTGGTACAGTTTTCTTACTCATTAAAAATCAAGTGCTACCTATTCTTGAAATGGCAATTACAACTTAGTGGTTTCCACCAAATGAAAAAATACGACGTAAACAAGGAAAACGAACAGCGTGCAACTTAGAAAGCCATCCAAGGAGCATCACACCATCAAGGCATTAAGGCAATACCTTTTCAGCACACCATTAAAATTCAATTTTATCAAAACATTCTACGGAATTTTATCAATCGCCTCAGTGGTTGGTGGTCTATCCCTACCTTGATTTACATTATACATTAAGCTTGAAAAGTGGCAAAAATAAACTCCTGCAAAAAAGCAAGAGGGGCTCGTGGTAACGTGATGATGAGAAGGAAATACACATGCAAATATCAATCACTGTAAACTGAAAATCTGTTAGTGCAAAGTTTGCTGAAAGCCTTTTGACTTTTAGAATGCACACCAGTCCCCGTCTCCCCCCCCCCCCCCCCCCCCCACAAAAAACTATTTCTCAAACTCAACGCTTATCCTCTTCCCCCTCCCCCCCCTCCCCCTCCCCCCACAGAAAAACATGCTGGTTCAAAAGGTGTTTCCTCTGAAACTGCCGCTTGAGCAAGTTTATTTTACATGCTCCACCCCCGACACAACTTCATACATCAATTACACCTTTCGCCTAAAATCAGTAAAACTGACCATATGACAGTTCCCAACATTTCCAATTTCAAAACGAGCCCAGTATCCGAAAAGGTAAACTATCAAAATTTCATATAGGCCGCCCATTGTTTTCAAACGTAGTGAGTTCTCACCATGTGGACTGTTGTACGAATTCCAGTATCAGGTGTCTTTTACGCACTTTCAAAGATTGTGGGTTTTTTTTAAAATAAAGTTTCACCAGTAACCAACTACGAAGCCATACTTCAATACTTACTAATAGGACCTATACTTGACTTGAGGTTGGTGAATGGGGAACAGGGGGGAATTGTCAATGGAAGGTAATTAATCGACCTAAAAATGATACTTATGTTGTATAAAGAGGGAAGTTGTATAAAGAGGGGGGAAAAAAGTGTTGCCTTGCAGCACACCCCGACGGTCTCTGGCTGAAAAAAAAATGTGCCATTTTTTAGGCTGGGTCATCTACTGCCAGCAAATAGATGAGGCTAAGAGGCACGACCCACCCTGCCTCTCCCAGTTAGTATTACTCAAATAGTTAAATTGCACTTTGCATAGGTTTCCCAGTAAGAAAACAAGACAACTCAAAATAGTTGCCAGATGTGTCTGCATGTGCAAATGGGCAAAATTGCTCAATTTAGAGTGTGTGCATGTGTATACAGACACATCATCAGCTCTTTCACGTTTCTGTGCAAGTTGTTGGATTATGTAGTGACCTTCAGCTGTGGAATTATTTTTAAATCAAAAAGTATATTAACTAAATAAAGCAAGGGGTTTCTCTGGTAAAATACAGTAAGTAGAAGTTTTTTTGCTTAGCCTGCTTACACAGTGTAAATTTACACGTTAAAATTCCTCCCAATAAAGACTTTCAAGACTAAAGTATCCCTTTCCAAACGTCCCTCCACTAAAATGCTAGCGGAGATTACAGAAATACAGTATTTTGTGACAAATTGGTTTGAAAAGTAATTCCCCAGGTTTATGCAAGTACGTTCACACAAACAATCTTCATACAAAAAAAAAGCTCACCTCCTTCAACAGACTCTCAACAATTTTTGAAAGCGAGCAGGCCTCAAGTAACTGAGCAAGTTGTAACTTTTTTTTTTTTACCCGCTGTCAAAGACTCTCCCACAAACTACCTGACCGACTTGGCCAGCTCCACCGTGAAGGAAATGTTTAAACCGAGCATGATGCAATTCTGATTTCGGATATCCACTCCAGGGTTTGGTGTGCACATTTTATTTACATTATGTAGCACTATACCAGCATCCAAATGCTTAGTATATACATTACATATATTTATATATATTTATATATTTAAACATGAGTATTTTTTAGAATTTTTATGGGAAAGTCAATATTATTGTTGTGATTTTTGCAACACTAAAACACAAGAAGTGAATCCAATAAAGATCTTTATGTTGATTTGATATTTAGTATTAATTGCATGACCATCATAGCACCATTTCCACAATCCACAGAATTAGCAGCTGCTGGAGTTTAACTAAAAATAGTCCAATATTGATACAACTTATGTTCGCACTATACAAAAACCAGTAGTGTCTTAGTACAGTGCTGTAGAATGGAAGTCTGCAGATTTGACGGAAGATGCCATTTTAACATAGACTATCAGTGATATACTGGCAATACTGTTGAAGCAGTCAACACAGAAGGAAATAAAAAAGGGCAATTAACAGTTTTAACCAAATTAACATCCAATATTACCCTTCCCTTTAAAAGGAAACAAGTTAAGGTCACTTTAGCTTGGAATCTAATGTGTTTACCCTATGATGATCTTGCTAACCACTACACAAATGATTGGATGTCCTCTGTCACAAGACCAGTATTGGGAAAGCCATAATTACAAGAGGCATCTACTGCATTAGTTAGAACTTCCTTTATGGCAATCATTATTGAATTCACTTGTACTTTCACAATCAAACAAGTTATGTTGGCCCTCCATTTCCATTCAAGAAAGTGTCGAGTATCAAGTGGCTTTCAAGTAGCACAGTGACCATATAAAAGTTCAAAGCATTCGATTGCGCTTGTGCGTTGGGGAGTCTGTGATGACATCAGTACACTGGGCTGAGGTACGCTTCCTAGTGCCACCATTGTCCAAGTGGAGCGCCATTTCTTCTGATATGAAAGTGTTCAAATCCACATCATGGAGTCCATTTCTCCTGCGGGAAGAGTTGGAGCTGCCACTTACATGAGTGGGAGACCCTGGAGTACTTGAACGTACACTTATACTAGCCATTGCTCCACTCAGACCTGTGGAGACAAAAAAAAGCAAAGCTTTAAGAATGGTCACCGCAATTGGCAATGGTTCTGACAGTTGGCTGACCACCAAAATTCCACATTTGCCAATCCACTTCAAGAAGCTGCCAGAATTCCAGCACTTCACAAAAGCACATCTTGATGTCAGCCAATCGTTCAAGCCAATGAATAGATGGGTTCAGAATAGCTGATGATGCGAGCAATATTGCACACATTCTTCATCAGAAGCTCATTAAAACAACGCTGTTCTCATCAAAATTAAAAATATGGGGTGGGCGGCACGGTGGTGCAGCTTAGCACTGCTGCTTCATGACCCCAGGTCACGGTCCCTGTGGAGTTTGCACATTCTCCCCGTGTCTGCGTCAGTCTACGGTCCAGAACCCCAAGATGTGCAGGGCAGGTGGATTGGCCACGCTAAATTGCCCCATAATTGGAGAAAAAAAGAATTGGGCATTCTAAATGTTTTTTTTAAAATCAGGTGTTGGATGATCAAGGCATCAGAAGTACCTTCTTTGACTTCGTGGTGTTTGACTGAATGGCGCCCTGCACTGCGAGGTTCCATGATTTATGAAGCAGCAATGTAAATTATCTTTGCAATTGAGTCTGACACTTGGATAATTCAATGATCCAATGATAACAGAAGGGCAAGAAAGCGAGCCGTGTCGAGATGGGGACACGAGCGAGGGGGGGGGATGACAGAGAGAGGAGAGGGAGAAGGAGGAAAGGGAGACAGAGACAGGGGGAGAGAGACAGGGGGAGAGAGACAGGGGGAGAGAGACAGGGGGAGAGAGACAGGGGGAGAGAGACAGGGGGAGAGAGACAGGGGGAGAGAGACAGGGGGAGAGAGACAGGGGGAGAGAGACAGGGGGAGAGAGACAGGGGGAGAGAGACAGGGGGAGAGAGACAGGGGGAGAGAGACAGGGGGAGAGAGACAGGGGGAGAGAGACAGGGGGAGAGAGACAGGGGGAGAGAGACAGGGGGAGAGAGACAGGGGGAGAGAGACAGGGGGAGAGAGACAGGGGGAGAGAGACAGGGGGAGAGAGACAGGGGGAGAGAGACAGGGGGAGAGAGACAGGGGGAGAGAGACAGGGGGAGAGAGACAGGGGGAGAGAGACAGGGGGAGAGAGACAGGGGGAGAGAGACAGGGGGAGAGAGACAGGGGGAGAGAGACAGGGGGAGAGAGACAGGGGGAGAGAGACAGGGGGAGAGAGACAGGGGGAGAGAGACAGGGGGAGAGAGACAGGGGGAGAGAGACAGGGGGAGAGAGACAGGGGGAGAGAGACAGGGGGAGAGAGACAGGGGGAGAGAGACAGGGGGAGAGAGACAGGGGGAGAGAGACAGGGGGAGAGAGACAGGGGGAGAGAGACAGGGGGAGAGAGACAGGGGGAGAGAGACAGGGGGAGAGAGACAGGGGGAGAGAGACAGGGGGAGAGAGACAGGGGGAGAGAGACAGGGGGAGAGAGACAGGGGGAGAGAGACAGGGGGAGAGAGACAGGGGGAGAGAGACAGGGGGAGAGAGACAGGGGGAGAGAGACAGGGGGAGAGAGACAGGGGGAGAGAGACAGGGGGAGAGAGACAGGGGGAGAGAGACAGGGGGAGAGAGACAGGGGGAGAGAGACAGGGGGAGAGAGACAGGGGGAGAGAGACAGGGGGAGAGAGACAGGGGGAGAGAGACAGGGGGAGAGAGACAGGGGGAGAGAGACAGGGGGAGAGAGACAGGGGGAGAGAGACAGGGGGAGAGAGACAGGGGGAGAGAGACAGGGGGAGAGAGACAGGGGGAGAGAGACAGGGGGAGAGAGACAGGGGGAGAGAGACAGGGGGAGAGAGACAGGGGGAGAGAGACAGGGGGAGAGAGACAGGGGGAGAGAGACAGGGGGAGAGAGACAGGGGGAGAGAGACAGGGGGAGAGAGACAGGGGGAGAGAGACAGGGGGAGAGAGACAGGGGGAGAGAGACAGGGGGAGAGAGACAGGGGAGAGAGACGGGGGAGAGAGACGGGGGAGAGAGACAGGGGAGAGAGACAGGGGGAGAGAGACAGGGGGAGAGAGACAGGGGGAGAGAGACAGGGGGAGAGAGACAGGGGGAGAGAGACGGGGGGAGAGAGACGGGGGGAGAGAGACGGGGGGAGAGAGACGGGGGAGAGAGACAGGGGGAGAGAGACAGGGGGAGAGAGACAGGGGGAGAGAGACAGGGGGAGAGAGACAGGGGGAGAGAGACAGGGGGAGAGAGACAGGGGGAGAGAGACAGGGGGAGAGAGACAGGGGGAGAGAGACAGGGGGAGAGAGACAGGGGGAGAGAGACAGGGGGAGAGAGACAGGGGGAGAGAGACAGGGGGAGAGAGACAGGGGAGAGAGACAGGGGGAGGGAGACAGGGGAGGGAGACAGGGGAGGGAGACGGAGGGCGACGGAGGGAGGGCGACGGAGGGAGGGCGACGGAGGGAGGGCGACGGAGGGAGGGCGACGGAGGGAGGGGCGACGGAGGGAGGGCGACGGAGGGAGGGCGACGGAGGGAGGGCGACGGAGGGAGGGCGACGGAGGGAGGGCGACGGAGGGAGGGCGACGGAGGGAGGGCGACGGAGGGAGGGCGACGGAGGGAGGGAGACGGAGGGAGGGAGACGGAGGGAGGGAGACGGAGGGAGGGAGACGGAGGGAGGGAGACGGAGGGAGGGAGACGGAGGGAGGGAGACGGAGGGAGGGAGACGGAGGGAGGGAGACGGAGGGAGGGAGACGGAGGGAGGGAGACGGAGGGAGGGAGACGGAGGGAGGGAGACGGAGGGAGGGAGACGGAGGGAGGGAGACGGAGGGAGGGAGACGGAGGGAGGGAGACGGAGGGAGGGAGACGGAGGGAGGGAGACGGAGGGAGGGAGACGGAGGGAGGGAGACGGAGGGAGGGAGACGGAGGGAGGGAGACGGAGGGAGGGAGACGGAGGGAGGGAGACGGAGGGAGACGGAGGGAGGGAGAGACGGAGAGAGAGCGAGACGGAGAGAGAGCGAGACGGAGAGAGAGCGAGACGGAGAGAGAGCGAGACGGAGAGAGAGCGAGACGGAGAGAGAGCGAGACGGAGAGAGAGCGAGACGGAGAGAGAGCGAGACGGAGAGAGAGCGAGACGGAGAGAGAGCGAGACGGAGAGAGAGCGAGACGGAGAGAGAGCGAGACGGAGAGAGAGCGAGACGGAGAGAGAGCGAGACGGAGAGAGAGCGAGACGGAGAGAGAGCGAGACGGAGAGAGAGCGAGGCGGAGAGAGAGCGAGGCGGAGAGAGAGCGAGGCGGAGAGAGAGCGAGGCGGAGAGAGAGCGAGGCGGAGAGAGAGCGAGGCGGAGAGAGAGCGAGGCGGAGAGAGAGCGAGGCGGAGAGAGAGCGAGGCGGAGAGAGAGCGAGGCGGAGAGAGAGCGAGGCGGAGAGAGAGCGAGGCGGAGAGAGAGCGAGACGGAGAGAGAGCGAGACGGAGAGAGAGCGAGACGGAGAGAGAGCGAGACGGAGAGAGAGCGAGACGGAGAGAGAGCGAGACGGAGAGAGAGCGAGACGGAGAGAGAGCGAGACGGGGAGAGAGAGCGAGACGGGGAGAGAGAGCGAGACGGAGAGCGAGACGGAGAGCGAGACGGAAAGGAGAGAGGGGGGGAGAGAGGGGGAGAGAGAGGGGGAGAGAGAGGGGGAGAGAGAGGGGGAGAGAGAGGGGGAGAGAGAGGGGGAGAGAGAGGGGGAGAGAGAGGGGGAGAGTGGGAGAGGGGGGGAGAGGGGGGGAGAGGGGGGGAGAGGGGGGGAGAGGGGGGGAGAGGGGGAGAGAGAAGGCGAGGAGAGGGGGAAGGGCGAGGAGAGGGGGAAGGGCGAGGAGAGGGGAAGGGCGAGGAGAGGGGGAAGGGCGAGGAGAGGGGGAAGGGCGAGGAGAGGGGGAAGGGCGAGGAGAGGGGGAAGGGCGAGGAGAGGGGGAAGGGCGAGGAGAGGGGGAAGGGCGAGGAGAGGGGGAAGGGCGAGGAGAGGGGGAAGGGCGAGGAGAGGGGGAAGGGCGAGGAGAGGGGGAAGGGCGAGGAGAGGGGGAAGGGCGAGGAGAGGGGGAAGGGCGAGGAGAGGGGGAAGGGCGAGGAGAGGGGGAAGGGCGAGGAGAGGGGGAAGGGCGAGGAGAGGGGGAAGGGCGAGGAGAGGGGGAAGGGCGAGGAGAGGGGGAAGGGCGAGGAGAGGGGGAAGGGCGAGGAGAGGGGGAAGGGCGAGGAGAGGGGAAGGGCGAGGAGAGGGGGAAGGGCGAGGAGAGGGGGAAGGGCGAGGAGAGGGGGAAGGGCGAGGAGAGGGGGAAGGGCGAGGAGAGGGGGAAGGGCGAGGAGAGGGGGAAGGGCGAGGAGAGGGGGAAGGGCGAGGAGAGGGGGGAGAGCGAGGAGAGGGGGAGAGCGAGGAGAGGGGGAGAGCGAGGAGAGGGGGAGAGCGAGGAGAGGGGGAGAGCGAGGAGAGGGGGAGAGCGAGGAGAGGGGGAGAGCGAGGAGAGGGGGAGAGCGAGGAGAGGGGGAGAGCGAGGAGAGGGGGAGAGCGAGGAGAGGGGGAGAGCGAGGAGAGGGGGAGAGCGAGGAGAGGGGGAGAGCGAGGAGAGGGGGGAGAGCGAGGAGAGGGGGAGAGCGAGGAGAGGGGGAGAGCGAGGAGAGGGGGAGAGCGAGGAGAGGGGGAGAGCGAGGAGAGGGGGAGAGCGAGGAGAGGGGGAGAGCGAGGAGAGGGGGAGAGCGAGGAGAGGGGGGAGAGCGAGGAGAGGGGGAGAGCGAGGAGAGGGGGAGAGCGAGGAGAGGGGGAGAGCGAGGAGAGGGGGAGAGCGAGGAGAGGGGGAGAGCGAGGAGAGGGGGAGAGCGAGGAGAGGGGGAGAGCGAGGAGAGGGGGAGAGCGAGGAGAGGGGGAGGAGAGCGAGGAGAGGGGGAGAGCGAGGAGAGGGGGAAGAGCGAGGAGAGGGGGAAGAGCGAGGAGAGGGGAAGAGCGAGGAGAGGGGGAAGAGCGAGGAGAGGGGGAAGAGCGAGGAGAGGGGGAAGAGCGAGGAGAGGAGGAAGAGCGAGGAGAGGGGGAAGAGCGAGGAGAGGGGGAAGAGCGAGGAGAGGAGGAAGAGCGAGGAGAGGGGGAAGAGCGAGGAGAGGGGGAAGAGCGAGGAGAGGGGGAAGAGCGAGGAGAGGGGGAAGAGCGAGGAGAGGGGGAAGAGCGAGGAGAGGGGGAAGAGCGAGGAGAGGGGGAAGAGCGAGGAGAGGGGGAAGAGCGAGGAGAGGGGGAAGAGCGAGGAGAGGGGGAAGAGCGAGGAGAGGGGGAAGAGCGAGGAGAGGGGGAAGAGCGAGGAGAGGGGGAAGAGCGAGGAGAGGGGGAAGAGCGAGGAGAGGGGGAAGAGCGAGGAGAGGGGGAAGAGCGAGGAGAGGGGGAAGAGCGAGGAGAGGGGGAAGAGCGAGGAGAGGGGGAAGAGCGAGGAGAGGGGGAAGAGCGAGGAGAGGGGGAAGAGCGAGGAGAGGGGGAAGAGCGAGGAGAGGGGGAAGAGCGAGGAGAGGGGGAAGAGCGAGGAGAGGGGGAAGAGCGAGGAGAGGGGGAAGAGCGAGGAGAGGGGGAAGAGCGAGGAGAGGGGGAAGAGCGAGGAGAGGGGGAAGAGCGAGGAGAGGGGGAAGAGCGAGGAGAGGGGGAAGAGCGAGGAGAGGGGGAAGAGCGAGGAGAGGGGGAAGAGCGAGGAGAGGGGGAAGAGCGAGGAGAGGGGGAAGAGCGAGGAGAGGGGGAAGAGCGAGGAGAGGGGGAAGAGCGAGGAGAGGGGGAAGAGCGAGGAGAGGGGGAAGAGCGAGGAGAGGGGGAAGAGCGAGGAGAGGGGGAAGAGCGAGGAGAGGGGGAAGAGCGAGGAGAGGGGGAAGAGCGAGGAGAGGGGGAAGAGCGAGGAGAGGGGGAAGAGCGAGGAGAGGGGGAAGAGCGAGGAGAGGGGGAAGAGCGAGGAGAGGGGGAAGAGCGAGGAGAGGGGGAAGAGCGAGGAGAGGGGGAAGAGCGAGGAGAGGGGGAAGAGCGAGGAGAGGGGGAAGAGCGAGGAGAGGGGGAAGAGCGAGGAGAGGGGGAAGAGCGAGGAGAGGGGGAAGAGCGAGGAGAGGGGGAAGAGCGAGGAGAGGGGGAAGAGCGAGGAGAGGGGGAAGAGCGAGGAGAGGGGGAAGAGCGAGGAGAGGGGGAAGAGCGAGGAGAGGGGGAAGAGCGAGGAGAGAGGGGAAGAGCGAGGAGAGGGGGGAGAGCGAGGAGAGGGGGGAGAGCGAGGAGAGGGGGGAGAGCGAGGAGAGGGGGAGAGCGAGGAGAGGGGGAGAGCGAGGAGAGGGGGAGAGCGAGGAGAGGGGGAGAGCGAGGAGAGGGGGAGAGCGAGGAGAGGGGGAGAGCGAGGAGAGGGGGAGAGCGAGGAGAGGGGGAGAGCGAGGAGAGGGGGAGAGCGAGGAGAGGGGGAGAGCGAGGAGAGGGGGAGAGCGAGGAGAGGGGGAGAGCGAGGAGAGGGGGAGAGCGAGGAGAGGGGGAGAGCGAGGAGAGGGGGAGAGCGAGGAGAGGGGGAGAGCGAGGAGAGGGGGAGAGCGAGGAGAGGGGAGAGCGAGGAGAGGGGGAGAGCGAGGAGAGGGGGAGAGCGAGGAGAGGGGGAGAGCGAGGAGAGGGGGAGAGCGAGGAGAGGGGGAGAGCGAGGAGAGGGGGAGAGCGAGGAGAGGGGGAGAGCGAGGAGAGGGGGAGGGCGAGGAGAGGGGGAGGGCGAGGAGAGGGGGAGGGCGAGGAGAGGGGGAGGGCGAGGAGAGGGGGAGAGCGAGGAGAGGGGGAGGGCGAGGAGAGGGGGAGGGCGAGGAGAGGGGGAGGGCGAGGAGAGGGGGAGAGCGAGGGCGAGGAGAGAGCGAGGGCGAGGAGAGAGCGAGGGCGAGGAGAGAGCGAGGACGAGGAGAGAGCGAGGAGAGAGCGAGGGCGAGGAGAGAGCGAGGGCGAGGAGAGAGCGAGGACGAGGAGAGAGCGAGGGCGAGGAGAGAGCGAGGGCGAGGAGAGAGCGAGGGCGAGGGCGAGGAGAGAGCGAGGGCGAGGAGAGAGCGAGGGCGAGGAGAGAGCGAGGGCGAGGAGAGAGCGAGGGCGAGGAGAGAGCGAGGGCGAGGAGAGAGCGAGGGCGAGGAGAGAGCGAGGGCGAGGAGAGGGCGAGGGCGAGGAGAGGGCGAGGGCGAGGCGAGGGCGAGGAGAGAGCGAGGGCGAGGAGAGAGCGAGGGCGAGGAGAGAGCGAGGGCGAGGAGAGAGCGAGGGCGAGGAGAGAGCGAGGGCGAGGAGAGAGCGAGGGCGAGGAGAGAGCGAGGGCGAGGAGAGAGCGAGGGCGAGGAGAGAGCGAGGGCGAGGAGAGAGCGAGGGCGAGGAGAGAGCGAGGGCGAGGAGAGAGCGAGGGCGAGGAGAGAGCGAGGGCGAGGAGAGAGCGAGGGCGAGGAGAGAGCGAGGGCGAGGAGAGAGCGAGGGCGAGGAGAGAGCGAGGGCGAGGAGAGAGCGAGGGCGAGGAGAGAGCGAGGGCGAGGAGAGAGCGAGGGCGAGGAGAGAGCGAGGGCGAGGAGAGAGCGAGGGCGAGGAGAGAGCGAGGGCGAGGAGAGAGCGAGGGCGAGGAGAGAGCGAGGGCGAGGAGAGAGCGAGGGCGAGGAGAGAGCGAGGGCGAGGAGAGAGCGAGGGCGAGGAGAGAGCGAGGGCGAGGAGAGAGCGAGGGCGAGGAGAGAGCGAGGGCGAGGAGAGAGCGAGGACGAGGAGAGAGCGAGGACGAGGAGAGAGCGAGGGCGAGGAGAGAGCGAGGGCGAGGAGAGAGCGAGGGCGAGGAGAGAGCGAGGGTCCGAGAGAGAGAGAGAGGAGGGTCCGAGAGAGAGAGAGGAGGGTCCGAGACAGAGAGAGAGGAGGGTCCGAGAGAGAGAGAGAGGAGGGTCCGAGAGAGAGAGGAGGGTCCGAGAGAGAGAGGAGGGTCCGAGAGAGAGAGGAGGGTCCGAGAGAGAGAGGAGGGTCCGAGAGAGAGAGGAGGGTCCGAGAGAGAGAGAGGAGGGTCCGAGAGAGAGAGAGGAGGGTCCGAGAGAGAGAGAGGAGGGTCCGAGAGAGAGAGAGGAGGGTCCGAGAGAGAGAGAGGAGAGGGGGAGGGCGAGGAGAGGGGGAGGGCGAGGAGAGGGGGAGGGCGAGGAGAGGGGGAGGGCGAGGAGAGGGGGAGGGCGAGGAGAGGGGGAGGGCGAGGAGAGGGGGAGGGCGAGGAGAGGGGGAGGGCGAGGAGAGGGGGAGGGCGAGGAGAGGGGGAGGGCGAGGAGAGGGGGAGGGCGAGGAGGAGGGCGAGGAGAGGGGAGGGCGAGGAGAGGGGGAGGGCGAGGAGAGGGGGAGGGCGAGGAGAGAGCGAGGGCGAGGATAGAGCGAGGGCGAGGAGAGAGCGAGGGCGAGGAGAGAGCGAGGGCGAGGAGAGAGCGAGGGCGAGGAGAGAGCGAGGGCGAGGAGAGAGCGAGGGCGAGGAGAGAGCGAGGGCGAGGAGAGAGCGAGGAGAGAGCGAGGGCGAGGAGAGAGCGAGGGCGAGGCGAGGGCGAGGAGAGAGCGAGGGCGAGGAGAGAGCGAGGGCGAGGAGAGAGCGAGGGCGAGGAGAGAGCGAGGGCGAGGAGAGAGCGAGGGCGAGGAGAGAGCGAGGGCGAGGAGAGAGCGAGGGCGAGGAGAGAGCGAGGGCGAGGAGAGAGCGAGGGCGAGGAGAGAGCGAGGGCGAGGAGAGAGCGAGGGCGAGGAGAGAGCGAGGAGAGAGCGAGGGCGAGGAGAGAGCGAGGAGAGAGCGAGGGCGAGGAGAGAGCGAGGGCGAGGAGAGAGCGAGGGCGAGGAGAGAGCGAGGGCGAGGAGAGAGCGAGGGCGAGGAGTGAGCGAGGGCGAGGAGAGAGCGAGGGCGAGGAGAGAGCGAGGGCGAGGAGAGAGCGAGGGCGAGGAGAGAGCGAGGGCGAGGAGAGAGCGAGGGTGAGGAGAGAGCGAGGGCGAGGAGAGAGCGAGGGCGAGGAGAGAGCGAGGAGAGAGCGAGGGCGAGGAGAGAGCGAGGGCGAGGAGAGAGTGAGGGCGAGGAGAGAGCGAGGGCGAGGAGAGAGCGAGGGCGAGGAGAGAGCGAGGGTCCGAGAGAGAGAGAGAGGAGGGTCCGAGAGAGAGAGAGGAGGGTCCGAGACAGAGAGAGAGGAGGGTCCGAGAGAGAGAGAGAGGAGGGTCCGAGAGAGAGAGGAGGGTCCGAGAGAGAGAGGAGGGTCCGAGAGAGAGAGGAGGGTCCGAGAGAGAGAGGAGGGTCCGAGAGAGAGAGGAGGGTCCGAGAGAGAGAGGAGGGTCCGAGAGAGAGAGGAGGGTCCGAGAGAGAGAGGAGGGTCCGAGAGAGAGAGAGGAGGGTCCGAGAGAGAGAGAGGAGGGTCCGAGAGAGAGAGAGGAGGGTCCGAGAGAGAGAGAGGAGGGTCCGAGAGAGAGAGGAGGGTCCGAGAGAGAGAGGAGGGTCCGAGAGAGTGAGGAGGGTCCGAGAGAGAGAGGAGGGTCCGAGAGAGAGAGGAGGGTCCGAGAGAGAGACGAGGGTCCGAGAGAGAGAGAAGGATCCGAGAGAGAGAGGAGGGTCAGAGTGAGAGAGGAGGGTCCGAGAGAGAGAGGAGGGTCCGAGAGAGAGAGGAGGGTCCGAGAGAGAGAGGGTCCGAGAGAGGAGGGTCCGAGAGAGAGAGGAGGGTCCGAGAGAGAGAGATGGGGGACGAGAGAGAGAGCGGGGGCGGGAGCGAGAGGGGGGCCGAGAGCTAGGGGGAGGCCGAGAGCGAGGGGGGGGCGAGAGCGAGGGGGGGGCGAGAGCGAGGGGGGGGGCGAGAGCGAGGGGGGGCGAGAGCGAGGGGGGGCGAGAGCGAGGGGGGGGCGAGAGCGAGGGGGGGGCGAGAGCGAGGGGGGGCGAGAGCGAGGGGGGGGGGCGAGAGCGAGAGCGAGGGGGCGAGAGCGAGGGGGGGCGAGAGCGAGGCGAGAGGGGGGGCGAGAGCGAGGGGGAGCGAGAGCGAGAGGGGGGGAGAGAGCGTGCGAGTGCGAGAGGGGGCGAGAGCGAGGCGGAGAGGGGGCGAGAGGGAGAGGGGGGTGAGAGGGAGAGGGGGGGCGAGAGGGAGAGGGGGGGCGAGAGGGAGAGGGGGCGAGAGGGAGAGCGAGAGGGAGAGGGGGGCGAGAGCGAGAAGGGGCGAGAGCGAGAAGGGGCGAGAGCGAGAAGGGGCGAGAGCGAGAAGGGGCGAGAGCGAGAGGGGGCGAGAGCGAGAGGGGGCGAGAGCGAGAGGGGGCGAGAGCGAGAGCGAGAGGCGGGCGAGAGCGAGAGGCGGGCGAGAGCGAGAGGCGGGCGAGAGCGAGAGGCGGGCGAGAGCGAGAGGCGGGCGAGAGCGAGAGGCGGGCGAGAGCGAGAGGCGGGCGAGAGCGAGAGGCGGGCGAGAGCGAGAGGCGGGCGAGAGCGAGAGGCGGGAAGAGAGAGAGAGCTGAGGGGGAGGGGCACGAGCGAGAGGGGAGGAGCACGAGCGAGAGGGGAGGCAAGAGCAAGAGAGGGAGGGAGCTGACGGGGGGGGCAAGAACAGTACGAGAGGGAAAAGGGGCAAGAGTGATTGAGTGCAACAGTACAATTTTAGCCAGAGAATATTGCAAATTGACATTCATTTCAATGCTCACTCTTGTATTGAAGTGTACCGTTTAAACTTCTATTTGAAACTGCTTTCAGAGAGGACGTTTTGTAAAGAAGTATCTTGGTCGTGATAGTGAACATGCTTAGATGAAACAGCAAAATTTTGATACACGACTCAATCTCATCTAAAGCCAACACTATTTAGCATTCTGTGACCATTAAGCTGAACATATTTCTCATTTCTGTCTCATCCATGAGCCAGTATTTATAGGCCAAGTAAAAATCCATCCAAAAAGCTGTGCATTTGAACATTAGTTTAAGCATATTTATTTTCTGTATAATAGATTATAAACATGAGACTGCATACAAATCTTTCCATTATTCCAGAAATGGATCCACCTCTAAGACTTGCCTAAAACTGAGGTGCAAATATTCAAGTCACAGTCAACCGCGCTACTCCCCGGTGACAAAATAACCTGCTAATGCTCAGTTTACAAGTTCACACAAAGAATACCCACTTGGGCAAACTACCACGGTCAAACAAAGTGTGTGGAACTGTTCCCCACAAACTAGTCTCCAAAAGACAAAATGGACTTGGAGACATTGGTGGAATTATCAGACAAGTGGCGGATGAAGTTCAATGCAGAGAAGTGTGAGGGGGTTCAATTTAGTAGGAAGAATGTGGAGAAACAGTATAGAAGAAATGGAGTAACTGAAGGAGGTGCAGGAACAAAGGAACCTGTGTGCATGTACATAAATTACTGGGGTGGTAGGGCATATTGAGAGCAATTAATAAGACACATGGGCATCCAAGGTTTTATTACTCGGGCACAGGGTACAAGAGTAAGGCTCTCATGTTAAACTTGTATAAGACTTTAGTTCAGCCTGATCTGGAGCACTGCATCCAATTCAATGTGTCAGACTTGAGGAAGGATGAGCAGGCATTGGAGAGAATAGAGATTAACAAGAACGATTCCAGGGATAAACAACTGTCGTTATGATGATGGGATTGGAGGTTGGGTTCCTTAGAGAAGACAAATCTGGGAGATGGCTTGATGGAGGTACTGAAGATACTGAGGGATATGGACAGTGTACACAGTGAGAAACTGTTCCCTCCAAGGATACATTAAGAACTAGGGGACACAGATTCAAAATAATGAGAAGAAGTGATGTGAGGAAAAATGTTTTCACCCAGAGGGTGGTTGGAGACTGGAACAAGGTTCCTGAGGGGGTGGTGGAGGGATGTTCAATCGCGGGATTCAAAAGGGAATTGGATTGCGATTTGAAAATAAGTAACGTGCAGATTACAGGGATATGGCAGGCGGCTGGGTCTCGATAAAATATTCTTTCAGAGAACCAGTGCAGGCACATTGGCCAAATGGTATCCTGGAAGAAACTGGTTCAATGCCACCATCATTTTGTTTGGAATACTGATGCAGGGAGGGAGTTATAGTTCCCTCTAATTTCATAGCCAAGACGCCATGTAATAATAATAATAATAATAATAATAATAAACACTCATTGTGACAAGTAGGCTTCAATGAAGTTACTGTGAAAAGTCCCTAGTAGCCACATTCCGGCACCTGTTCGGGGAGGCTGGTACGGGAATTGAACCCGCGCTG
Source organism: Scyliorhinus torazame (assembly GCF_047496885.1). Lineage (NCBI taxonomy): Eukaryota > Metazoa > Chordata > Chondrichthyes > Carcharhiniformes > Scyliorhinidae > Scyliorhinus > Scyliorhinus torazame. The sequence goes on along the minus strand of NC_092723.1, from coordinate 174,904,672 downwards.
CTGGCCTTGTTCTGCATTGCAAGCCCAGCTGTTTAGCCCAATGTGCTAAACCAGCCCCTATGTACATACCGTTGACTTTTGGCAGCCTGTTTAACACTGGGCAGCATCATGTGACTAAAACAAGTTAATGGTTCCTTGGTCAAAGGTTCTCTTACCTTAAAAACCCCACTACAGTATTTAATAAGGGTTTCTTTGTTAACGGCTTGATGAATTGATCCAAAGAATTTAAGTCATAAAAAGCGAGAGGTACTACTCCTGGCCTCATTCACAAGTAAGGGAGGAGAATGGGAAAAAGGAGAGAGATACAAACTGCAGGCGAGAGAGTGCTCCCGAGTCCCTGACTGCTATCCAACAACATTCACTGCAAGTACAATGTGTGGATGTCAGGCAACGCTTTATGATCTCAAACAGCCAGCTGTGCTTCAACATTGAAGGTTACACCTTTCACTTCAACAATCTACCAGAAACATACCAGTTCTGACAAAAGTGCAATAGTATAAAGTCAATCCCAACAAGTTATTTATACAGTACATTTTATGTAATGAAACATCCCAAGGAAGCTCACAGTAGCATGACAAAACAAAGTCTGACACTGAACCATACGAGATGAGATTAGCTGACCAAACGAGGTAGGTTTTAAGGAGTATCTTCAAGGAGGAAAGCTAGGTGGAGGGGTTTCGGGAGGTAATTCCAATACTACACTCCTGTATGCTTCACCCGATGCCGGTGTCTATGTCTTTACACTATGTACCTTGTGTTGCCCTGTGTATTTTCTTTTCATGTATGAAATGATCTGTTTGAGCTGTTCGCAGAAAAGTACTTTTTTATTGTACCTTGGCACACGTGACAATAAACCAATCCAATCCAACTGAAGGTTTGGCCCCCGATGGTGGGAGTGATTAAAAGTGGGACGTTCAACAGGCCAGAATAAGATGAAAACATATATCGGATATATCATAACAGTAACAAAATCGGTGCCGAGCAAATCTATTGCAAAAGCATCAACAAATAGCTACGATCTCAAACAAAGTACTGCCAATGGCTGACATTGTTACTTGCCAAGAATGAAATATCTTGGGCAAATTCAACACCGAAAAATCTCATTTTCAGAAACAGTGGGGCAAAAGTCAATACAAGCACATTAATTAATTACTGGGCCATTCGACCCATTCGGCCTGCTCCACCATTCAATAAGATGGTGGCTAATTTGATTTCTGCACATCCTGCCTACCCACCATAACGTTTCACCCCCTTATCAAGAATCAATCTACCTCTGCATCAAAAATATTCAAAGACGTTGCTTGTACCGCTGCTCTGAGAAAGAGTTCCAAAGACTAATTTCTGTATTAAATAGGCAATCCCTTATTTTTGAACTGTTGAACCACCCCAGATCCTAGATTCTCCCAGAAGAGGAATCATGCTTCTCACATCTCCTCTGTCATGACCCCTCATGATCTTCGATGCTGCAATCAGTCAATTACATGAAAATCAGGTTAAGGGAGTTACCCAAACTGAGTTGGTGCTGACAGTCACACAACACAGAACAATGAACCACTAACTGGTGCACCACCTAATAATAGCGAGGTGAAGATTCAATCACTCTCTGGATTGCAACCAGTTCAATAGTCAGTGCCAATTCACACAGGTATCCCGGGAGCAAGATCTAATCCACAGGGATTGGGGTGCAAAACTGAAAACAAGCACACATGCCTCTATTCGCCATTGTAAATGCTTAAACTTCACCGAAACTCTCAGGTTAATCCCAAGTAGTGAACTAACTCTTAGGAAGCACAATTCTGCCCGGTACCAGAGCTTTCCTCAAACTTCTTCTCCAACAAAAATGTTTTGAATCCCAAGATTTGAAGCTTCTTTCCAAATTGAGTAACTATCATGGTAGGACAGTGGTTAGCACTATCGCTTGGCTTCACAGCGCCAAGGTCCCAGGTTTGATTCCCGGCTTCGGTCACTGTCTGTGCGGAGTCTGTACATTCTCCCCATGTCTGCGTGGGTTTCCTCCCACAAGTCCCGAAAGACGAGCTATTAGGTAATTTGCTCATTCTCAATTCTCCCTCTGTGTACCGGAACAGGTGTCTGAATGTGGCGACTAGGGGCTTTTCACAGTAACTTCATTGCAGTGTTAATGTAAGGCTATTTGTGACAATAAAGATTATTATTATGTTGGAATTCAAGTATTCTTGCGAGCTTCTTACAAGCTTCAGTTCCAACACATCAGATACCATTTGGCTTGGCAAGGCTGTACCAACTTATGAACCATTAAGGTACATTTAAAACTGTGTTGATAGCAGAATGTCCAGTGGTAATTGTGAATTTCACAAAAATCATTTCAACTTCAGAATTGGGACTTCCAGTCGTGGCGATGGAGTAAATGGTCGTTCACAGGGCAGCTCCAGCTCGAAGGCGTTGGTTTTGGAACTTTTTACCCCCCATTTGGGTAGTTTCAGCAGCAAGTGGTACGGAAGGGTAGGAGAGGTTATCCCCTGGATTGGCATGTCTACTGGCTATCAGAACAGGCAGAAGACAGTGAAAGACCTGGCTAAGGAGTTGGAGGAGACCTGTAGCGCAGCACCAATTGCGAAAATTGGGGAGGGGGAAGGGTCTTCGTTGGTGGCAAACCCTCAGATGGAGCAACTGATGAGCATCATCGAGGAGGAATTTCAACGACTTCCGGTGGCGACCATGGTGTGAGTGGTCTCACGTTTGGGATTTTCGGACATTTTCCCTGGCTATCAGGTGGATTGGTTGGTTACAAAAGGTGCAGGAGGGGTGATATGAGAGACTGCCTCACCGGTGGATGGATTTGTGGACCAGAAGTGGTCTAAAAAGAAAGGAACAGCTGGAGTTGTGCCTGCGACACAGATGAAGATGGCGGAGGGTCAGGGATCGGCCCTACCCTCTCAATGGTCGATGGAGCAGCTGGTGGGCTTCCTGGACGAGAAGTACACCCAGCAGAGGAAGGAGAATTTGGAGGACCTGGCTAAGGTGGTGGACCCAATAAAAGCAGGAATCGATTGGAGACGAGGCTGGAGGCCCAGAGCCAGGCGATCCGATCCAGAAGGTGGAGGAGACAATGGGGGAGCAGCTTGCCTCGATACTAGCGGAGATGGGAGTGATGCGGGATCACCAGAGGCGGCTGCAGGAGAAAGTGGAGGACTTGGAGAATCGGTCTCGCAGACAAAACTGGAGGATTGTGGGACTGCAGGAGGGCACCGAGGGAGCAGACGCCGGCACGTATGTGGCCCTAATGTACGAGAAGCAGCTGGGTAAGGGGTCATTTGACGACCCTTCGAAGTGGACCAGGCGTACAGGGTGCTGATGAGGAAGCCGCAGGGGAATGAGCTCAGAGGGCGATGATGGTGCACCTGCACCAGTTCCTGGACAAGGAGTGGATTCTGAGGTGGGCCAGGCATTCAAGGCGTCAGACCTAGAAGGGTAACGAGCTGTGTGTACCAGGACCAGAAGCGGAGTTGGCCAAGAGGAGATACAGCTTCAACAAAGTGAAGACGGCCCTCTTTAAGAAGGGGGTGAAATTTGGCATACTGTACCTGGCGCATCTGTGGGTGACCTATGAGTCGGGAGTTGCACTTCGGGACGCCTAAGTAGGCGATGGAATTTGTCAGGGACAATGAACTGGCAGGTGATGGAGGACACTTAACTTTGGAGATGTTCTCTTTCTGTTCCTTCGGGTTTTGGGTTATTGTTGTATTGTGTTTGGGGCCATTGCTCTGTGTTTGTTCTTGGTGGGGGATAGTGGGTTGCTCTTTTCTGTGTTGGGTGGGTGTTGTTAAGTTTGCGCTGGGTGAGACGCACAGTGGGGGGGTTCGTGTGTTGATGGGGGTTGGTGTTGTTATTATGTGGTTGGGGGGGGAAAACGGGGAATGCTGACAGGGGAGGAGTTTCTGAAATGTGGTTTGGAGAGGGTCGATGATGGTGGGCTCCCGAGGGTTGGCCTGAGGAGGTGCGGGACGCGGGCTGGAGGCAGGCCCAGAAGGGGCTATGGATGGGGCGGGGCGCCACAGGGCAACCCCCCCCCAGACTGAACACATGGAACGTGCATGTTGTAAGGGTTCAATGGGCTGGTCAAGAGGGCCAGTGTGTTCGCATATTTGAAGAGTCCACAAGTGGTCGTGGCTCTGTTACAGGAGACACATCCGAAGGTTGGGGATCAGACTAGGCTGCGGAAAGGTTGGTCGGGCAGGTATTCCGTTCGGGATTAGATTCTAAAACAAAGGGGGTAGCAATGTTGATTAACAAACGGGTGATGTTCGAAGTGGGGAGTATAATGGCTGACTTTGTGTGTGTGTGTGGGGGTGGGGAAGAGAGAGAGAGAGAGAGAGAGAGAGAGAGGGAGAGAGAGAGAGGGAGAGAGAATGTTATGGCGAGTGGGAAATTGGAGGGGTAGCCAGTCGTGCTGGTCCAAGCTGGGCCGATGTGGTATTTATGGGGCGGGTGCTGGTGAAGATCCCTGATCTGGACTCGTATCGGTTGATAATGGGGTTGGACCGATCGAGTTCGGGGAAGGTGTCAGCAGTAACGAAGGAGCTGAGGGGGTTTATGGAGCACATTGGGGGGTGGGAATCCATGAAGGTTTGGGAGGCTGAGGGGGAAGGAGTTTTTGTTCTTCTCGCATGTGCACAGGGTGTACTCCCGAACTGAATTTTTTGTCCTGGAAGGACGCTGTTGGCGGGGGCAGTCGATGTGGAGTATTCAGCGATAGTGGTGCCATGCTCTGCTTTGGGTGGACTTGCAGGTGAATAAGGGAGGGGGCCAGCACCCACAATGGAGGCTAGATGTGGGTCTTTTGTCAGATGAGGTCTGAGTGGGTGAGGGAGGCCATTCAGCAGTATGTGGAATTGAACGACATGGGGGAGGTATCGCCGGCCACGTTGTGGGAAGCATTGAAGGCAGTTGTGAGAGGGGAGTTTGGGCACACAAAGGGAGAAGGCAGATCGGGTGGAGATGGAAAGGCTAGTGGAGGAGATCCTGCAGGTGGACAGGAGGTACTCGGAGGCCCAGAGGCGAGTCTGTTCAAAGAGTGGCAGAAGCTGCAGATGGAATTTGGATTGTTATCCACAAGAAAAGTGGTTGGGCAGCTGAGGAAGGCAGGAAGTGTGGGTTTATCAATATGGTGAGGAGAGCAGGATGCTGGCGCACCAATTGAGGAAGCGGGAGGCAGCGAGGGAGATTGGCGAAAGTGAAGGACAAGGGGGTGGGGGGTGAATGGGGTGTTTAGGGATTTAGAGTATGCTGTGTGAAACAGTACCCCCCCCCACGGAGCGGAGGAGTTGGTTTTTGGCAGGGTTGGAGTTCCCGAAGGTGGAAGAGGAACTGGTGGAGGGGCTGGGTGTCCCCATTTGGCTGGTAGAATTGGTGAAGGGTCTGGAGGCGATGCAGTCGGGCAAGGCCCCGATGGGTACCCAGTCGAGTTCTATAAAAGGTTTTCGGGGGTCTTGGGGCCCTTGTTAGCAAGGGCATTTAACAGGGCAGGGGAGCTGGGGGTGCTCCCCCCTGACCTCCTTGATTTTGAAGCGGGATAAGGATCCAGCGCAGTGTGGGTCGTATTAAGTCGAGCTCACTGTTAAATGTGGATGCCAAGTTATTGGCTAAGATCTTGGTCTCGAGAATTGAGGACTGTGTGCCACGGGTGATAAGGGAGGATCAGATGGGATTCGTGAAGGGGAGGCATCTGGCGGCTAATATCAGGAGATTGCTAAATGTGACAATGATGGCCCCCAAGCGACGAGAGGTAGAGATGGTGGTCACCACGGACGTGGAGAAGGCCTTTGACTGGGTGGAGTGGGACTATTTGTGGGAGGTTTGGGTTTGGGCAGGGTTTTATGGATTGAGTCCAGCTGCTGTACCAGGCACCGGTGGCAAATGTGTGGACAAACCGGGTGACCTCGGATCATTTTAGGCTGCACCCGGGGACGAGGCAGGGTTGTCCACTCTCCCCATTGCTCTTTGCCTTGGCTATAGAGCCGTTGGCAATGACACTGAGAGAGTCGATGGACTGCTGGCGGGGAGGGTTCTGACGGTAAAGATGACGGTCCTCACAATCTTTATTCCAGGGTTTTTCAGGAAAGTGAATGCTGTGATCTCATGGTTTGTGTGGGTGGGTAAAGCCCCGCAGGCGAAGGTGCTGCTGGAATGGGGTGGGGGAGGCATGGCTGGCTCTCCCGAACTTTATAGATTACGACTGGACGGCGAATATAACGGTGGTCAGGAAAAGGGTAGTGGGGGAGGGGTCGGTATGGGAGCGAATGGAGGCAGCCTCATGCAAGGACACGGGTTTGTGGTGCATTATTAACGGCGCCTCTGCCGTTCTCACCGGTCAGGTTCTCCACAAGCACGGTAGTGGTGACGGCCCAGAGGGCGTGGGGGTAGTGGCGACAGCACACGGGGCTGGAGGGGGCTTCGGTTCGGCCACCGATATGTGGCAAGCATTGGTTTGCTCCGGGGGGGATAGATGGGGGGTTTCGGGGTGACAGCGGGCGGGGATCGAGCAGTTTGAGGACCTATTTATAGACGGGAGCTTTCCGTGCTTGAAGTTGGAGGAAGAGTTTGAGCTGCCCAGTGGGAATGCGTTCCGTTACTTGCAGGTGAGGGATTTTGTGCGGAGGCAGGTATCGACCTATCCGCACCTGCCGCCCTAGGGGTTACAGGATAAGGTAGTGTCGAAAACGGGAGTGGGGGAGGGGAAGGTATCAGAAATCTATAAGGAGCTGATGGAATGGGAGGGATCCCTGATGGAATGGGAGGGATCCCTGATGGGGGGGGTGAAGCAGAAGTGAGAGGTAGAGCTGGGTTGGGAGTTGGGGGCAGTTATGTCCAGACGCCCTGAGGAGACTCAATGTGTCCTTGTCGTGTGCCAGGCTTTCCGAGGTGGTCCACAGGGCACACATGACTGTGGCCCGTATGAGTAGGTGGTTTGAAGGGGTGAAGGACATGTGTTGGCTGTGTGCAGGTGGGCCGGCGAATCATGCCCATATGTTTTGGACATGGCCGAAGCTTGGGGGATTCTGGCAGGGGTTTGCCGACGTTATGTTGGAGGTGCTGAAGGTAAGGGTGGTTCTGAGTCCAGAGGTTTAAAAAGGGGAGGCATGGGAATTTGGGGGTAGGTTGGTGGGGAATTGTTGTTGGGGTGTTGGTTATGTAAGCCATGCTGGGTTTTGTTTTGCTTTCCTTGGTGTGTGGTTGCTTATTCTGTTAAAATGTTAAATATAAATGCCTCAATATATATATATATATATTTTTTTTTAAGAGGAATCGGGTGAAAAAGTGCCACAAAGCACACGGGGGGGTGGAGAAGGTGGTGTCTGACCAGTGTGACCGGATTATACCTTTGGAGGCAGAGGTGGAGATCCTGGGGGATCTATGCAAGTCACTGCGGGTGAAGGTGGGGGAGCAGTTCCAGGCGACATAATTTGCGGATTGCCGGAGGGTGTGGAGGGCACGAGTGTCACAAAGTACGTTGAGGATGTTGGCCAGGTTGGTGGACAAGGTGCTGGATAAGGCCCCAGAGATGGAGCGGGCTGATAGGTCCTTGAGACAGAAGCCGAGAGCAGGGGGGCTGCTGCAGGCGGCCATTGTGCGGATGCACAAGTTATTGGACAAAGAAGATCTTGAAGTGGGCCAAGGCAAAACGAGCGTGAACGGGAGGAGAATAGAGTCCGGATTTCCCACAACATTGGTGCGAGGAGGCATGCAGGTTTCAACAAGGCCAAGACGGTACTGTACAGACAACAGATTTGGTTCAGGGTTTGGTACCCGACCAGATCCTGGGTGACTTATGACAGCCAGGAGTATTATTTTGAGACGCAGGAGGCAAATTACTTTATAAGGGACCATAGGTTGGGGGAGGGATGAGGGGTGGTACGAGATGGAGGAGTTAAGTTCACGAAAACTGAGTTATTGCTGTTGCCGATGGGGAAGGGGGTCTTTTTTGTTGGAAGCTGTAAGATGGTAAGATTCCACCCGCCCCCCACCCCACCCATTTGCTTTTTTGGGGGGAGGAGATGGTTTCTGAATTTTGGTGGGTTTCTTTTCATGTCAGGGGTGTGTTTGTTGGGACGCCTTGGGTGGTGTTGGTGATTTGGTCGTTATTCAGGTTGGGTTGGGGGGGGTCAGTTGCACAGGCCAAGGTGGGGCTGGTGGGGGGGCTCCAGGCGGGCCTTCAGGCGGGAGGTGCCATGCTGGCAAGCAATGCTGGCGAACGCACGTGTGATGGAGGGGGAATGTGACATGGCAGATTTGGGGGATGAACAAAGTGGTCATGGCAGAGTGGGGAGTCACCTTGGATGGGCCAGTTTAGAGCGAGGTTGAGCGAGGCAAAATCAAAGGGGGATGATGGCGGACGATAGAAGGGGGTGGAGGCACAAGCCTCTGGCAAGAATTGTGACGTGGAACCTCCCGCAGGTTGAAAGGACCAGTCGGGTTTGAGGGCAGAGGTGATTTTCTTGCAGGAGACACCTCTCCTGGTGAAGGATCAGGCAAGGCCAAGGGATGGGTGAGACAGGTATTTCACTCGGGGTTTGATTCGAAGCCAAGGTGGGTGGTCATTTTGTAAAGCACAAAAACAGGGTTTGCGGGAGCCAGGGAGGTGCGAGATACAGGTGAAGGTTTGGGATAGGGAGTGAGCGGTGGGGGGAGGGGGGGGGGGGGGGGGTTAGAGAGGACGCCGGTAGTGTTAGTTAATGTATTTGTGAGGAGAACGGGAGGGTGTCAATTCGGAATTATGTGGAACTGTACCAGAACAGGGAGGTGTCGGCAGCCACATTTTGGGAAGCTTTGAAGGTGATGGCCAGAGTAGAGTTTATTTTGTTTAAGGCCCATGGAAACAAGAGGAGGGAGGGAGGAGCACAGGCGGCTGCTGGATGAGATAGTGGAGATGGATACTTGGCAGCCCCCACAAAGAGGTTGCAGGTGCAGTTTGATAAGCTGACAACAGACAAGGTGGTGGGACAGCTGCAGAGGGCGAGGGGGTGTAGTATGAGTATGGAAAGGCGGCGAGCCATATGCTGGCCCACCAATTGTAGCGGCAGGGCAGCAACTAGGGATATTTTAACGGAAGGGTGGAGATGGGGGAGGTGGTATCGGAGCCGGAAAAGATAAATGAGGTGTTCATGGGGTACGACGAGAAGTTGTAGAAGGCCAAGCCGGGTGGAGAGGCGGAGGATATGGACGGTTTCTGGATGGGTTGGAGCTCCCAGAGTTGGAGAGGAAGAGGCAGGCATCGGAAGAGATGCTCAAGCTGAGGGAGGTGATGGATAGTATCAGGAGAATGCAGTCAGGGAAGCCCCGGATGGTTTTCCGGCGGAATTCTAGAAGCAGTTCGCAACAGAGTTGGCCCCCACCTGCTGGGGATATTCAGTGAGGCGTTGGAGGGGGCGGAGGGGGAGTTGCCAGCAACATTGTTGTAGGCGCCATTTTGTTGATACTGAAGAAGGGGAAGGACCCTCTGGAATGTGGGTCCTATATGTCCATCTCTTCGTTGAACATGGATGTCAAGTATTGGCGACGGTGCTGGCGTGTAGGTTGGAGGGGTGTGCCTCCGAGGATCAAACGGGTTTCGTGAAGGGTAGGCAGCTGTCCAGCAACATTAGAAGGCTGTTAAACATAGTAATGACTCCGTCAGGGAGGTAGGCACCGATGGTTATTGTACACATGGATGCGGAGAAGGCTTTTGACTGGGTAGAGTGGTGGTATCAGTTTGGGATTCGTCTTTTGTATGCGCCCCCAGTGGCAAGCACGCATACAAACGAGATGAGTTCAAGGTACTTTGGGCTACATAGGGGAACGAGGCAGCGGTGCCCGCTGTTGCCGTTGTTATTTGCGTTGCTGATTGAGCCCTTGGCAATGGCCCTTCTGGGGTCAGCCTAGTCATGAGAGATTGAGGGGTGAGAGGGAGAGCACAAGTTTTGTTGCACGCAGATGACCTGTTGTTTGTGTCTGACCCGCTGGAGAGTATGGGTAGAATCATGGGCCTGCTGGAGTGGTTTGTAGCCTTCAGGCATAAGCTGAACTCAAAGTGAATGCGACAGGACCTGGAGGAGGAGGAGGGGGGGGGGGGGGGGCTAACGTTTAAGAGAGTGAATTAAGTATTTGGGGATGCAGATGATGCACGAACGGATGCACAGATGGAACTTGACAGCATTAATGGATGAGGTTAAGGGGCACCTCAAGAGGTGGGGTGCTTTGCACTTGACGTTGGCAGGGAGGGTGCACATGGTAAAGATGAATATGCTGCCATGGTTCCTCTTTGTCTTTAATCTCCCAATTTTTTCGCCCCAAGGACTTTTTGCGGAGGATGGAGGCACTGGTCTCGGAGTTTATATGGGCAGGTAAGGTGCCGAGGGTGAAAGGGCTCTGTTGCAGTGGCAGAGACGGAAAATGGAGATGGCGCTCCCAAACTTGATCTATTATGACTGGGCTGCAAACATGGAGACGGTGAGACGTTGCCGGGGGCGCCGAGTGGATAACTTTGGAGGAGGAGTCTGCAGGGGGTCTCGCCTGAGGACCCTGGTGACAGCCCCAGGAAATCCAGTGGTGCAGTCGGCAGTCAGGATATGGAATCAGTTGAGGAGGCATTTCAAGTTCGATAAAGTGTCAGTGTTGACTTCACCATGTGGGGACAACAGGTTTAAACCGGGGGAGATGGACGGGATGTATGGGAAGTGGAGGGAAGGGGGGCCGGAGCGGGTTAGGGATAACGTTCTTGGAGGGGAAGTTTGTGGGGCTGGACAAGCTGCAGGAGAGGTTTGAGCTGCTGAGGGGCAGCGAGATTAGGTATATGCAGGTGCAAGACTATGCACAAAAGGAGGGGCAGATGTTCCTCCAGCTACCAGAGTACAGGTTATTGGAGCAACTGCTGCTCCTGACAATTTGGTGGAGGGAGGGCAGGAATGGGATATATATGGGTGGTTGGGGGAAGCAGGGCAAGGCACAGGTGGTGAGGATAAAGCGCAAGTGGGAGGAGGAGTTGGGGAGGGAAATAGGTTGGGGACTCTGGTGTGAGGCAATGCAGCGCCTGAACTCAACCTCCTCCTGCGTGAGGATGAGCTTGATTCAGTTCAAGATAGTGCACAGGGTACACATGACTCGGGCAAGGATGAGTGGATTCTTCCAGGAAGTGAGAGAGAAGTGCAGGCGGGGGCTGGTGAATCATACGCACATGTTCTGGGGCTGCGAGAAGCTGGAGAGCTTTTGGGAGGCGGTGTTTGGGTTATTCAGGATAGCAGGGGCTGAGGTCAGGCCGGACCTTATGGTGGCAATCTTTGGGGGAGCCGGAGCTGTTGGAGGTGAAGGAGCCGGAGCTGTTGGAGGTGAAGGGGCCGATGCTGCGGCCTTTGCCTTTGATTGCCTGGCGAAGGATCATTCTGAATTGGAGGTCGGAGACGCCGCCAGTGGTGGCGACATAGTTGGAGGGCCTGTACGACTTTCTCCGGTTGGAGAAGGTTAAGTTCGCGTTGAGGGGGTCAGAAGAGGATTTTCAGGTGCAGTGGCGGCCATTCATCCATTCAGCACCTTATTTGAAAAGCCATTCATCACAGGGGGGTGGGTGGATTAAAATGGGGGGGGGAGGGGGGGGCAAATGGTAGAAACTGTTGACTATGTTTTGATGGATTGTGTATTCTGTTGATGTTGCGTATGTTTTAAATACAACCTTCCATCACCACATAATATGCAACCCAAAACAGTAGCTACCAAGTGACACTCCCTGCACATCAATACAGTGCCTGTACTCTTCAAAATAATTTCTTGACAATGAAATATTTTGCGTTTAAAAACTTGTCAAAACCTTTGAAATTCTTCCCATAACTCACTACACCATTAGCACTAACACTCTCCTATTAAAATCAGACTAACCGCTTTGCTGTTTCATAATTCATTTCAAAAATGAACATTCAATTTGACAGTAAGGCCACACAAAGCTTTGTCACCCAACTTCGGTGAGGCTAAGAATCTATTGAAGGGGGTTATACAGAATCAATCGTGACAAGATAATTTACGCTTGACCCAAATTACTGAAATATACACGACAGAGCCCTGCTTCTGCAACAGAAAAGCAATGCCGCATTGACATTTTCTTCTCTGCCAGTTACTGGTTTCAGTTTATGGGGTTTTTAGGAAATAGCTCAGCCAAACTTTCCCAACGCAATTGAGTAACAGCTTCCAAACTTATGGATCAAACAAGCTGATAAAATACAAAAACCATGGCCATTTTATTCCTTTACACATTTGTCTCCCTGAGATAAATGGGACAATTTCTCTTTGCAGGAATTAAAGATGTGACCTACCAATTAAAACCCACCATGCATCAGCCTACCTATTCCCTCCATCGCCTTCTTATTGAGCTCAGTGCTGCAGTTCACAACTACCCATCTCTCCCGAGGTTTGAAACCTCATGCGAATACGATTCAGAAAATGGGAAGGAAATAAAAACAAAACAAAAACGATGAGTAGGAAATAAAGGGTTACCAAAAGGTGCTGAATTTTGCTGAAAATTACCAAGAATCTAAAATAAATACCGAGGAATTTAATTATTTGCCCCAGCTATTCATGATTAAGATCTTTAGATCTTGTCCCATGTCCATTCTCTCTTCCATTCTTCCCCTCGCACAGGCAATGGCAACAATGGAGGTGGTGGTGGGGGGCTCAGCCTCTAAGTAGTGACAACCTAAATCATTACAACAACAACTTGTTTATATAATGCCTTTAATGTCATAAAATATCTCAAGGCACTTCACAGAAACATTATAAAACAAAATTTGACACCAAATCACTTAGTGCAATACGCAGGCAAATGATCAAAAGCTTGGTCAAAGAAACAGACTTTAAAGGAACATCTTAAAAAGAACTAGTAAGGCAGACAGGTTTAGGGCAAGCAGCTCAAGACACGGTCGCCAATGATGGAGTGATTAAAATCAGGAGATGCAGTGGATAAGTGCAAATCTCAAAAGGTTGGAAAAGAATACAAAGATAGCGATTAATAAAAATCCATTCATAAACCCAGGTATGGTACACCGAGAATACGGATTCAGTTTCCTCACTGTCAAGCACACTTCAGACTCACATGTCTGTATTCCCAAAGAGGTTGTTGCTGACATTTTCTCAATTTCTTCTAATATCAAACATGCAAACATCTATATAACCAGGACAATGCACATTCTAAGCATTGCAACCTGCAAAGAGCCAACATCTTGCATTTACATAGTACCTTTAACATTTTTTTTTTAAATTTAGAGTTCCCAATTCATTTTTTCAATTAAGGGGCAATTTAGCGTGGCCAATCCACCTACCCTGCACGTCTTTCGGTTGTGGGGGCGAAACCCACGCAAACACAGGGAGAATGTGCAAACTCCACACGGACAGTGACCCAGAGCTGGGATCGAACCTGGGACCTCTGCGCCGTGAGGCTGCAGGGCTAACCCACTGCGCCACCATGCTGCCCCTTAGCACCTTTAACATAATAAAACATCCCAAGATGCTTCTGAGAGTGTTATAATGGTACATTTGACATAAAGGGCTGGATTCTGCGGAGTCTGCACGTTCTCCCCATGTCTGCGTGGGTTTCCTCTGGGTGCTCCGGTTTGCTCCCACAGTCCAAAGACGTGCAGGTTAGGTGGATTGGCCATGATAAATTGCCCTTAGTGACCAAAAAGGTTAGATGGGGTTATTGGGTTACGGGGATAGGGTGGAAATGAGGGCTTAAGTGGGTCGGTGCAGACTCGATGGGCCGAATGGCCTCCTTCTGCACTGTATGTTCTATGTTCTCCGGTTCCCCAGCCATGTGATTTTTGGTAGCGCCATTCACTGGTGGCGAGATTCGCTATTCCTGCCTCTTGTCAATGGGATTTCCCTTTGAAGCCACCCCACGCCACCTGGAAACTCACAGACAGGGATGCATTGCCAGCGCAAACAGAGAACCCGGAGAATTTGGTCACAAAAGGCAAAACCGGGCAGATGGCTAACAACTCACACGCTTGGCCATGAAGATAGGTTTTAATGCAGAGAGGCTGAAAATTTTAGTGAAAGAATTCAAGGGGCTGGTTTAGCACAGGGCTAAATCGCTGGCTTTGAAAGCAGACCAAGGCAGGCCAGCAGCGCGGTTCAATTCCCGTACCAGCCTCCCCGAACAGGCGCCGGAATGTGGCGACTAAGGGCTTTTCACAGTAACTTCATTTGAAGCCTACTTGTGACAATAAGCGATTTTCATTTCATTTCATATTTCAAGAGCTTACAGGCTAAGAGACTGAAAGCAGTCACCAACGGTGAAGCAATTAAAATCGAAGATGCTCAAAGAAACAAAACTGGATGAGCAAAGCAAAGGGCTGGAGATTACAAATAAAGGAAGGTCAGGCCATGGAGGGATCTGAAAACATGAGAATTTTAAAATGAAGGAATTGCTTAACCAGGAGCCAATGCATTCAGTGAACACACGGTGATTGGTGAACAAAGTTTGGTACGAATCAAGACATGGGCAGCAGAGTTTTCGCTGACCTCCGGTTTACAGAGTGCTGCAAGAGGATTGCAGAGACTGGCCAGGAGTGTAATGGGATGGACAAGTCTAAAGGTAAAAAGGGCACGAAAGAGGGCTTCAGCAGCATGTGAGCTGAGGCAGAGCAGAAGTTCCAAAGATGGAAATATGTAGTCTTGGATACATACTCGGAAGTCATCTCAGAGAAAGTACAAAGCCATTCAGCATACAAGGCAGAAGGTTTTGAACTATTCATTTTGAGAACTGACTATTTAGGCTAATGTTCTTCACAACGTTGTCGTCTGTGACACTTGTATCAATGAAACAAATTTCCAAATAAATGAACTGGGATTTTTTTTTAAATCTGTACAGTTGTGGCCATTTGGATGAGATGGGGAAGATTACATTCATTTTTTGCAGTGTATCAAACAGCAATTCTAAATTGGTTATATTTAGACTACCCAGGAATAGGTAAGCCATACTATCAGTAGTATGGAAAGGTATATATTAGGCATCTTGACAATTGCTGTTAATTTGGATTGAAGGAGAACAGTTTCTGGATGCATTGCTGAAACCAGCTCACGTTCACTATTCTGCTCCAAGGATAAGGGTGTAGGTTTTAGTAATGCCAATACAGGGAGCCAATTCATGAATGTGGATCTCCTACACTCCTGATTGCAGAGGCACTAACTGTAATACAGTTTGAGATAGCATACAAGCAGCATCCCTTTCATGAAGACAAGACAAGAGGTTCAGGGGGAATTGTAAAAAGTACACAAAAAGCTGTCATTGGATGCTTATGCATCCAAGAAACATCTGCTCAGCCATGCTTGATGCAGAGTGCCGCCCATCAGGCTATCACCTCTAGCTTCAAGCTAGCAACCTATTCCAAGAAAACTAAGCTACGGAAAACAGACCAGAATAGGCAGTGTCTACCACTTCCAAATCTACATCTAACATGAACAAAAATTGGTTAACAAAAAGATGGTCAAAAATGAATTAGAAGGGTATGCATGTGGATCATTTGACTCCCTGCAGCCGGATAACGGTGGCACAAAGGTTAGCACTGATGCCTTACAGTGCCAGGCACCCAGGTTCGATTTCAACCTTTTGTGACTGAGTGGAGTTTGCACGTTCTGCCCATGTCTGCATTGGTTGCCTCCGGGTGCTATGGTTTTCTCCCACAGTATGTAGGTTAGGTGGACTGGCCATGCCAAATTGCCCCTTAGTGTCCAAAGATGTCCAGGTTAGGTGGGGCTGCAGGGAGAGGGCAAGAAAGTGGGCCTAGTGTGAGGAGGCCAGGGCAGACTGGATGGGCCAAATGGCCTCCTCCTGCACTGTAGAGATTCTATAATTATAACAGCACAAAGTCAAGGAACGAATTCAGGCATGTCGCCAATGAATCTTCATTCCTTACTCAGTTGTGTCATTTGTGTGTGAATTTGCACTGGATCCTGATACCAGTCTAACACAGCGTGCTACCAACATTTAAATGCATAAAGCTTCTTAAAAAAAACATTTGATCTATTTCCCATTCAATTCTTTTGGCTGCTATTGTAATTAATGTTTATCTTGATGCAGAAGCAGCTGATGCAATTACATTGCGGGTTTCCAGATTACAATATAGCAACAATTCACAAAACCATCAGTTAAACTATTTTGTAGTCAAAATTGAAATACGATCTGTCTGACAATGCTGAAATTCAGCTTGTGCATGTCAATGAGAGAAATACAGGCTCTCTGAAATCCACATTTACTTTTCCCAAGTGCTTAATCACTTAACAGTATAATTACCATGCAGTGCAATGGCTTCACGAAAAGGCTGCAAGTCAGTCTCTACAGATGAACTAGTTTCTGTTGTAGGTGCTCTAGTGGGAGAGGTTACTACTGTCAGTCTAGGGGGAGCTCTGGTGTTGCGTGGTGGTGGAGCTTTGCCACATAAGAAGCTGATCAAATCTTCTCTTCGAATGGTTCGTCTCCGCTTTTTTACCCAAGCTAACACATCCTTATTACGTCGTTGATAACCGACCTGAATTCCTAAGTCACAGCTTCGACGGTGAGCTTCAATACTTTCTGAAACAAAAACAGAACAAATTTCTCAACACCGATAGGAATAGCTGAATTATAACTATTCTAGAGACCACAATCTGATTTCAAAGACCAAATTCTTTCACTACTACAGAATAGGGGCTGGTTAAGCACAGGGCTAAATAGCTGGCTTTTAAAGCATACCATGGCAGGCCAGCAGCACGAGTTCAATGTCCGCACCAGTCTCTGGAATGTGGCAACTAGGGGCTTTTCTAACTTCATTTGAAGCCTACTTGTGACAATAAGCGATTTTCTTTTTCATTTCATTTTGGGAATCAAATTTGCATGTATTCAATTCAAATTTGAGCATCGTGGTTTACAAAATTTGTAGTTTAAGACTGTGCTATATCTCATTTGATTAAACGTAATGAACATAACTACACCAAGGCTATTTCAGGTGGGCACATGCAGAGACTCAAAGAAACAGAAAACATATATATACAACCTCAGGGCATCCCAAAGTGCTTCACAGCCAATTAAGAGCTTTTTGATGCATTGTCACGGTGGTAACGGAGAAAACAGATGCCAATTTATGCACAGCAAGTTCCCACAAGCAGCAATGTGACCATGAACAAATAATCTGTTTTTGTGATGTAGAGTAAGGGATAAATATTGGCCTGGCCACCAGAAGAACTCACGTGCTCTTCTTTGAAATAGTGCCACAGGATCTTTTACATCGAGAGGGGGCCCCAGCTTAACATCTCACCCAAGAAACACCAGCTGAGCATACAGCATTCCCGCGGTACTGCACTGGAGTGCCAGTCTTGATTTTTACATTCAAGTCTCTAGAGTGGGCCTTGTGACTTATGAGGTGAAAGTGCTGACATGAAATTAAAAGCAAAGATTTGAGCAAAAATGAGCAATTTCAAACAGGTTAACGTATTACAGGACACCAGTTTCTGAAAGGGAAGGAATTCACCGGAGAGTAATCTTTATTTTTAAAAAAATCTAATGCACTTGAAATCCGTGTCCAGCTCATCTAAGTCGAGCTAATTTGACGAAAACGGGAAATATTTTGTATGCAACCCACTTGAGAGATGAGAAAAGATCCAGCTCCTTTGATCACCAAAAAGAATGCTGCCTCTGATTGTCATTATTCAGGCAATGGTGCAAATGGAGTTTACTTCAGAAGTAATTGTGTGCACATTCAGAGACCAACCTCACTAGGAGCTGCCCAAAACCAAAAATGTATTAAAGAACATTTTTCAATATTGTACTATTTGCAACATGGGGATCATACAGCAGTGTTCTAAAGCCACAGAGGAAAGAACCTGAATGTCAAGATGGAAACCCAATTAGTCACTAATGTTTAGCACTGAATGTGCTTAACCCGACAATGGCTTTCAGAAACCTGACAAGGGCAGCCAAGAAAGGATCGGACTGTTTCTTAAAAAGTATCAAAATGTAGTAGTTTGGCAAGAAGCACATAGCTCTATTATAGGTCTCTACTGTAACTCACTATGGCTCACTAAAGGATCTGCACAACTCAAAAGTGTAAAAATGTATACGTCCAATTTGTTTTAAAAATCCAACTGTATTGCAATGCAATCAAATACAGATTAAATATTCTTGAAGCACCACTTGAAAAATTAAAAACAATGTTTCAGCATGTGATCGTGCAAACTGTGGTTATTATAATGTAATTACACAAATGTAAAGCAAGAGAAAAAAAGTCACCCATAAAATCAACTGATTTAAGTATGGATGCTGTTATGTCCGAACTGAAATTCTCCCATCAAATATAAAAACAACATATCACCCCACAGAAAAAGTGCATTCTGCTGCACCTTAGACATGGAGGATGAAGAATAAGCTGCAAGTAACTACTGTCACGAGAAGAGCATTAGATAAAATGGCTCACAAATTCTCAGTGTAAGAACGGATATATATTGCAGCAGTTTTGTTTTGACTGCATTAGCTATCTAGAAATCATGAGTCATGCCAGGGACACCGGACAAGAAGGGGGAGGGGGTCCTGATCTCAGCAAAAATTTCAGAAAAGTAAAATCTACTCAAAAAAGTCCAACTGATCAACAAAATTACTTCAGTTCTTGAAAGCTGCACTCACGCCAAAAAGGAGAAAAGCAAACGCGAACAAGAGACATGATTTTTTTTTTCTTTTTACAGATTATTAAGCAAGCTTTAGCATTAAGGCCTCCCAAAGCAAACTGAACCACAACATTTCGCCTTCAATCCTTTGACAATTGGCTGAGGCACATTGGTGCTGCTGGTGGTTACTAGCAACTGCAATTAAATGATACAGCATCCACTCCACATTATTTTCAAACCGTGCTCCTAAATGGGGGGGGGGGGTGAAGGTAGGCAACCATCGTGTTAAGAAATCCACCCTCCATTAAGAGTGCAAGGGTTCAAGCACCCACCACCCCCTCCAAAAGCCACAGACACACACAAGTGACAAGACGACTGCAGCCTAGAGGATTAAGGGTTTGCATTTACCTTTGTACACATTGGTGACGGCCGAGGCGGCGTTTTGAAACGGGACCCAGAGTGACAGCCCTTGTTGTTGACAGACTCGATCTACAAAAACACACAGGGATTTGGGGGGGGGGGGGGGGGGGGGGTTTGGGGGAGAAGGAAGGGGGGGATAAAAAAAAATTAGGAGAGCAATGAATGCAAACAGAGTGCCTAAAAAAAACCATACGCACCGTCCAGATAGAGATCATATATATATATATATTAAACAAAAAAGAGATGGACAACCGTCTTTGGATAGGGAGAGGGGGAGAGACTCGGCCGGCCATGTTTGATTTCGCCATTTTGGTTGCGACTGTTGTTTTTCCCCCTCTTTGGGGTCTCTTCCCCCTCCAAAAGACAAAATAGGGGAGAAAATATTTAATAGATATATAATTTGTTTATTAAAGATATAAACGCCGGCGAGAGATCCCCCCCCCCCCCTCTTCCTTTCTCTCTCGTCCTTCATTCGCATCCCCCCCCCCAACCCACACACACAACCAGGAGAAAATGAAGGACTTTTTAAAAAGGAAATTAAAGCAATATTGAGAGGAAGGTAATGGGTGGCGAGGGCCCGGGCCCAGCCCGGCTGTGTACCTTTGTACAGCTGGGCGACGGCGGTGGCCGAATTCTGGAAGAGATGCCAAAGTTTCTGCTGGGTCTGCTCTTCCTCCAGCGACGCCCTCTCCTCCTGGCTCTGCTCCTCCTGCTCGCTCTCCGCCAGGCACTGCCTCTCCCACTTGGAAAACCAGTGTTCGGGGCAATGTTCCTGCATCTCCGACTCGTGCTCATCTCGCTTATCCTCCATGATAAATCGATCAGTCACAATCGCCCTCTCTCTCTTCAATATAAATATTTATTCAAGGGAGGAGGAGGGGGGGGGATTCTTTTTCCTTTTATATTATGGATTTTCTTTTCCTCTCTCCCTTCCCCTCCCCCCCCCCTTTATTTTTGTGAGGTTTTTTTATTTTTTCTCTCCCTCCCCCCTCCTCCTCCCCTCTCTCGTTCCTTCCTTCCCCACCCCCCCTCCTCCCCCTGCTCACATTTACACACGGAGCCACATTAAAAGCCTGGCCCCGCGCCGTCAACAATCGCCCCGCTTGTACTTTTCGCTGACGTTATTAAACTGAAGGGACGCGCCCGTCCGGCCGGCAGCCCGCCCGCCCGTCCGTCAGAAAAAAAAAGCCCCCGCGGCCTCCAAGGGCCGGAAGTTCAATGCCCATGCGCGCGCGTCAACCCCCCCCCCCCGCCCCTCCCCCCTCACTCGCCCCGCCCTCCCCCCCTCACCTATCGCTCACCCATTGGTTGATCGGACGGACGGACTCCTCCCGTCCTCCTCCTTTTCCTCGGCCGGGCGGGCTCGCCGTCGCCACTTCCGCCGTTTGATTGGTGGGTCCATGCGCCCTGGCGTCATTCGCCTCTGACGCCGCGTCGCGTAAAGGGGGGAGGCGTGGCCAAGGCCGTCCCCTCTTCCCCCCCCTCAAGAGCGCATGCGCTTTCGTTGCGATGCTCTCTCTCTCACGCCGCCTGGAGCCGGGGGCGCATGCGCCGCTACGCGACGCGGGGCCTGTTGGCGCGGGCGGGGGCCTACTTGAAGTAAGCGGCCAGTCACCGCTGTGCTGCGGGGAATGAGCAGCTCCTCTGTTGGTGCCGCGCTGGTTAACACGGGCGGTATCTCCAATGTTATTCTTTGCTTCAGTGCCCCGGGCATCTTTACATCCAGCCAAGCAGGCCTCAGTTTAAAGTCGCCTATTGTGGGGTAAGGACATAATGGATATAAGGTCGTCATCCAGAAATCTTCCTTCAGAAGATGCTTCTTTAGCCAAAAAGTGGTAAGAATGGGGAACTCCCTACAACAGTGGTTGAAGGGAATAGTACAGAGGTATTTAAGGGGAAGCTAGGCAGATGTTTGAGGGAGAAGGGACTCAATAGATGATTACCATCTAAATAGAGGGAACAAGATGGGTGTAGGAGGACTGCACCATAAACGCTGGCATGAACTGGGTGGCATGGTAACACGGTGTTTAGCACTGTTGCTTCACAGCGCCAGGGTCCCAGGTTCGATTCCTGGCTTGGGTCACTGTGCGGAGTCTGCATACCCCCACCCCCTGTGTCTGCGTGGGTTTTCTCCGGGTGCTCCACTTTCCTCCCACAAGTCCCGAAAGATGTGCCTGTTTGGTGAATTGGGTGTACTTGTAATATGATAAAGATTTAATTTTGGGGGCTGAATGGCCACATGTACTCTGAAAGGTGGCATCCCCCAAACAGTGCTGCATTCCCTCAGCCCTGCAATTTTCAAATTTGGGGTACAAACTTTTTGTTTTGAGACTGAAGAATAATTTTTTGTTTGGACATTTAGCCTTCGAGTGAAGCAACTAACGACGCTCCATAGTTACAGAGTCGGCTAACTTTCCACAGCTTATGATTTATTTCTTGTTACAAAACTGCCAAGTTTATTGAAGGGGGAATTGTAGTTACACTCAATGTCATTTCTACATTCACTGTTTCCATAATGGACATGTCTACATATTTAACTATTTGTTACCTATGTTTAGTTGTTCATGGGATGTGGGCATAGCTGGCTTGACCAGCATTTATTGTCCCATCCATTTGCCCTTGAGAAGGTGGATGGTATGCTGCTGCTCTCATGCTGAAGTCCATGTGGTGCAGGAACACTAACGGTGCTTTCAGGAAGGGAGTTCCAGGGTTTTGACCCAGCAACAGGGAAGGAATGACTATGTTGTTCCAAGTGAGGCTTGTGTGTGACTTCGATTGGAGGGGAAGGTGCAAGTGGTGGTGTTCTCATACATCTGCATCTGTCTTGTGCTTTTGGTGGTAGAGGTCACACGTTTGGAAATTTACAGAGCTTGATTTGCAAATAACTTCTCAAAAAGGCAGCTGGGTTCCTTTCAGGAATTATTTTGAAAATGAAACCGCCTAATTTGCTCTGCCTACTTGCTGAAAGTAAACACGGCTCTAACTTTAAATGTATTTTCTCTATTTGTTCCCCAAATTTTCCCTTGGTAAAGATTAGAGTTAAAAGGTACGTTGCACAAGATATTAGTTAGACTGTTTTCTGTGAAGATTCAGCTATGGGAGTAGAATTAGACTCTGCAACCTGTGGATATAAGCACTGGTACAGGCATGATTGCTATTTATTCCTACTTTCGAATATTTACTGGTTCTATCTACAGAGAAAATAATTTATATTGGAATATAATTGGAAAAATGTGAAAATCAACAGGGAATAAAAAGTTCATGCAGAGTAAAGTCAAGAAAGTATGGAAAATGTATAGTGTACAGGGTTAACAGCAAACTCTTATCATCTTGGATAAAATGATTTCCTGTTAAGCACACTAGCTAAAAGGTATGGGAAACAAAAAATATACAAAGTATGATATGGAAAAGACTGGCCATGTGACAATGTGATAAAATGAGTAGCCCCTCTATCAAGATATTGCTGCACATTGTTTAATTCAATTTTCATTTTAATATATATATAGATCAAAAGTCTATCTCGGGCGTGCATTTCCTGTTTGCACTTCCTGTGCGTACAATTTTGCCGTCATAAGTTTCTTCACACTATTTCCCCATCAATTGCCTCAAAGTAAAGTCCGAGTACAGGAGGGAGATAGAGAACTTAGTGGTAATGGGGAAATGACAAAAATCTCTCTAAGTGTCAGCAAAACTAAGGAGCTGGTCATCAACTTCAGGAAGCGAAGTGTCGTCCATTCCCCTGTCTATCATTGTGCCACAGTAGAGATGGCGGATAGCTTCAAATCCCTCAGTGTAAACAACAATCTGTCCTGGTCCACCGACGTCAACGCTACAACCAAGAAAGCACAGCAGTGCCTAAACATCCTCAGGAAATTAAGGAAATTCGACATGTCCACAATTTCTATAGATGTACCATAGAAAGCTTCCTATCCGGCTGCATCACAGCCTGGTATGGCAACTGCTCGGCCCAAGACCGTAAGAAACTACAGAGAGTCATGAATACAGCCCAGTCCATCACACAAAACTGCCTCCCATCCATTGACTCTGTCTACACGTCCCGTTGCCTTGGGAAAGTGGGCAGTATAATCAAACGATCCCTCCCACCCGGGTTATTCTCTCTTCCAACCACTTCCATCGGGCAGAAGCTACAAAAGTTTTGAGGACACGTGCCAATAGATTCAAAACCAGTTCCTTCCCCATTATTTGTTTTTTTAAATAAATTTAGAGTACCCAATTACTTTTTTCTAATTAAGGGGCAATTTAGAGTGGCCAATCCACCTAACCTACCCTGCACATCTTTGAGTTGTGGGGATGAAACCCACACAGACATTGGCAGAATGTGCAAACTCCATACAGACAGTGACCCGGGGCCGTGCCTCCCACCACTTCCTTGATGATATTACCAGACTCTCGAATCGCCAAGTTAGGGTCTGAACTGATCTTTCTATGCATCTTCTCTACAGTTGTAGCACTATCTCCCGTACACTTCACCCACTGTCTATGTTTATGCATTTTCAATATGTATCCTCATGTATAGTATGTTCTATGTTTTCATGTGTGGAGTGAACTGCCTGGACTGTAGGCAGAGTAATACTTTTCACTATCTCAATACACGTGACAATAAGCAATACAAGCAGATAGGCTGAACTAAATAGATTGGGAATGTATGAAGCAAAAGAGACTATGGGCATTTATAAGGCAACCACATTGCTGTGGGTCTGGAGTCACATGTAGGCCAGACCAGGTAAGACGGGCAGATTTCCTTCCCTAAAGGACATTAGTGAACCAGGTGGGTTTTTACAACAATCTGCAATGGTTTCATGGTCATCATTAGATTTTTAATTCCAGATTTTTTTTATTGAATTCAAATTCCACCATCTGCCCTGGTGGTGGATTCACAGAAACAGGCCATTTTGCCCAACCAGGTCCAGGCGAGGGTTTGTACTTCACAGGTGCCTATCTTCCATCTTTTTTCATCAACATATTCTTCTATTCCTCTATTGCTTTTTCACTTAATTGGATCTATACTAGTCACCTCAACTTCTTGTGATGGTAATTTCTGAATTTTAACCTCTACCTGGACAAAGACGTTTCTCCCAAATTTCCTCTTGGATTTAGTGACTATCTTGTCAGTATGACCCCCAGTTCTGGTCTCCCATGCAAGTGAAAACATCAAGCAGGATTTTTTGGTGTCCCTCTTCCCCCCTCCCCACGCAGTGTATTTTGCAGTTACGAAGGTGGCCTGCCATTGACTGGTGATATGATCCCAGGCCACATCCGAACAGTGACTAGGATACTGGATCGAAACCCCAATATTTTATTTTATTTTGTAAGACTGTGCGGAAAGAATACTTCGCTTCAGGCGTGATTGCGCAACAAAATAAGGATTTGGTATTTTTAAAACAACACATTATTAAAGCAATATTAAAATCTTTAACCACATACTCAAATAGCTTACAATTACCCCTTAAACAATACTACTCAATACAGTAAATACAATACCCTTAATTACTACTGTCTCTATTCCCAATTATACAACAAGAAAGGAAAAAATATACAGTTCTCAAACAATCCCACATCCCAATGGCACAGAGTAATATTTGCTTTCCAGAAATTATTTGGCTGCTGTTAGAACCCCTGCAGACTCTGGCTGGATGTCTTCAAAAAGCTGTTTCAACTGTTTTGTTTCAGCTTCCCCCTTGTCCTCTGACAAGTCTGCACTGCTTGAAATACTATTCATCTTTTTTAACTATCTGCTGTGAGAGCAAAGAACTTCACCTGTGGACTCGGTGTTAGCTAGGTCAGAACTCCACTCAAAAGCTTTCTCAAAATGCGTGAATGCCTTAGCTCCCGGCAATTACATCATCTCCCCAAGCTGAAAACAAATTAACTCCACAGGCTGCAAACACATTAACTCCCCCTAGTTAAACAGCAATATATTAGCCAGGCTTTTACGATGGTTTATTTCAAATACCAGTCAAACGCACCCTAACCTAGGTGTTTAACCCTTAAATTGCCAAATGTTTATAATCCAATATATTCCAAGTCCTGCATTCGTCACACTGCCAGCAGGATTTTCCAGTCCTGCCGCTGTCAATGGGGTTTCTCATCGTTTGCACCCTCTGCCCCCAGGGAACCCACAGACCAGAAGATCCCACTGGCAGCTGGAAAATCCCACCCATCGTCCCTAAATCTATCTTATCAAATCTATCCATAATCTGAAAGAACTCTTTCGGGTCACCCCTCAGTCTCCCCTTTTCTAGAGAAAGGAGTCACAACCCTGTTCCTCTTTTCTGGTCGGATTAACCTCTAATTCCTGCTTACATTTGTGTAGATCTTTTCCAGTGCTTCTATATTTTTTATAAAATGGAAGTCAGGACTGTCTGTGGAATCACCTAAGGTTCTATACAAGATTAACAGCATTTATCAGCTTTTCAATTCAATTCCTCCTGACATGAACCCCTTTCTAATTGCCTTATTAACATCACTGCATTTAATGGTTTGTGTATTTGTGTTCCACAATCCTTCTCTAATAGACATTTGGGTAGAACCTTGTAGACTCGTGCCTGCCAGAACGTTGAGGCCTTGCTCCGGTCAGCCCAGTTTCCTAATGGGTGAAGCTTTGCCAAGGTTCTTTCCCAGGACAATGGCATTAGCTCCCTGACTAATTGGGAAGCAAGAGCGGGATGACAAATGCATTCTGTCAAGGGGAGGATTTCTAATTCGAGGGGCCACCACATGGGTGACGGAGTCTTGCCAGCATTTGGATTTTTGAGGCTCTCAAAGCACAGGTAGGAGCGGAGAGCAGAAAGACTTTTACCCACCCCACCCCCCCATCCACTGTTTTCCCCCCCTACATGGAGGTTCTTCGGATGCAAAAAAACAACAGTCTGAATGAAATCAGGGGAACCCACCAATTTTTTAAAAGGGAAAAAAGTACCCACATGCTCGTTGAGAAAAATCCTGTGCATTGCTTTTTTTTTTTTTTTGGAGCACCTCAAATGAAATTTTCAGCTAAAATGAAAACTTTTTTTCAAAGAATTGCAGTTTAAAATTATGCGATCACGTGTTCTCATTGAATTCTCCTTTTTGTCCTGGCTCCGACCTGATATTTTAATTCATGCTCATTGAATTCTCCTTTTTGTCCTGGCTCCGACCTGATATTTTAACTCCAATGTTTTGACATTTTGCAGTTGTGCAAGCTTCACATTCTGATCATGTGCCATTTGCACAGCTTGACGGAATACCTGGGCAGCATTGAGTCAATCTCACTGCTCCAATATTTCTCTTCCGCTTTCAGCGGCACAGAGTCTTACAGCACCGAGAAAGAGGCCCTTCAGCCCATCTCGTCTGCGCGGCTGTCACGCACCTATCTATTCCAATCCCATTTTCCAGCACTTGGTCCGTAGCCTTGTATGCTATGATGTTTCATGTGCTTGAGCACTCTAGCAGTACCAACCAACTGCTCAAAACCATCCAGTTTCACCTCTAGATTGATACTTTTACTTGCATCCTTTAAATCAGCAGGCTCCAATTGCTGAGTATTTCTGACTCGGAGTGATTCTT
This sequence comes from Scyliorhinus torazame, assembly GCF_047496885.1. NCBI lineage: Eukaryota > Metazoa > Chordata > Chondrichthyes > Carcharhiniformes > Scyliorhinidae > Scyliorhinus > Scyliorhinus torazame. The sequence goes on along the minus strand of NC_092723.1, from coordinate 174,878,056 downwards.
GGTCATTTGAAGAAAATCCCGAGGACAAATTTCAAACTCTTTATGCAATTGAAACTTAGATTAATTTTTTGGTGCAGCATGTGAGAAAAAGAGGATGGTTGACCTATCCAGAGGAGTTTTTTGAAAAAGATAACCAATTGCATGGATGAAGACAATGCCACTGATGTAATGAGTCTATCCATTGAAAAATCAAAATTTTGAGACAAATATTTTGGGAAAGAATGTAAGAGTCAACTTTTACGGAAATAATATTCGTGAGGGATTGGCGTCTGTGCTTGATTTGAGCCCACACAGCTTGCAACAAATTCCAAAACAAAATCTTGAGCGAAATCCAAAATAAAAAATCATTCCATCGGCCAAAATTTACACAGTTGTCAACTTATACTGTTGGCAGTCAATATTTCCCTCATCTGTTTTGTGATACGATTTTCCATTGAATGATTAACCATATAAGACAGTGGTAGGCCTCGTCTTTTTTAATTCTTTCATGGGACAAGTACATCGGTGGCGAGGTCAGCATTTGCTGCCCGTTCCTAGTTGCCCTTGAACTGAATGGCTTGCTAGGCCATTACATAGGGCTATTTAAGAGCACTGCATCCTCGACTGAGCACCATACTTCAGGAAGGATATGCACTGGAGAGAGTACACAATGATTCCAGTGATAAACAACGGCAACTATAAGGATATGGAAAGGTTTGATCTGTTTTCCTTTGAAAAGAGGAGGAGACATGACAGGGGACATAAGTGCAGAAGGGCCGATAACATAGCACTATGATAGGGCAGCACGGTGGCCTAGTGGTTATCACAGCTGCCTCACGGCGCTGAAGTCCCAGGTTCGATCCTGGCTCTGGGTCACTGTCCGTGTGGAGTTTACACATTCTCCCCGTGTCTGCGTGGGTTTCGCCCCCACAACCGAAAAATGTGCAGAGTAAGTGGATTGGCAACGCTAAATTGCCCCTTAATTGGAAAAAATAATTGGGTAATCTAAAAAAAAATTTAAAACAACATAGCACTATGATGTGTTAAACAGTCCTCGTCCTTTGCTCGAATGAAGAACATCTGAATTTAAAATGTGGATCCTGAGCAGGCAACACGCACGAACAGACTCAAAAACAGCTTTTTCCCCACTGTTACTAGACTCCTAAACGACCCTTTTATGGACTGATTCACACTACACCCCTGTATGCTTCACCCGATGCAGGTATTATCCAGTTACATTGTGTACCTTGTGTTGCCCTATTATGTATTTTCTTTTCTTTCCTTTTCTTTTCATGTACTTAATGATCTGTTGAGCTGCTCGCAGAAAAATACTTTTCACTGTACCTTGGTACATGTGACAAAAAAACAATCCAATCCATTGCCATTAAGAGAGGGTTTTTTGGAAGACTTTGAAAGCTGAATCTTGTCTGACCTAAACTTTGACAACTGTCATGTCATGGGTTTGTCAGCCACGTAAGTAATACTGAATTGTGGACCAGTTTAGCTCAGTGGTCTAGACAGCTGGTTTGTGATGCGGTGCGAGGGCAGCAGCGTGGGTCCCCCCCCCCTCCCCAGGGGAAAGCAGCTTATGGCCATCTGGGACTTGAGAGCGGATGTAATAAAATAAAAACAAAACCAGCACCTGCCTCCTTAACTCGAGGGATGTTAAAACTAAAAATCAGAAGTGAAATCAAATTTGTCACCTAAGGCTCATCTTCTTTAACTACCTACATCCATCAACACCAGCCTCCTTGAGATTCTTGCCCTGAAACTGGCAACAAACATGCGCGCAAGTTTGTTTGGTCCCTGGCTGTAGAATTTAATTATTTTGGGGAACTGGGATGTTAACATGACCTAACTGCAAACTTGACATGAAAATTTAAATATTGTTCCACGGCACGGTGCCACAGTGGTTAGCACTGCTGTCTCACTGCTTCAGAGTCCCTGGTTCGTTTCCGGCCCTGGACGACTGCCTGTGTGGAGTTTTCACTTTCTCCCCGTGTCTGCGTGGGTTTCCTCCGGGGTGCTCCGGTTTCCTCCCACAGTCCAAAGATGTGCAGGTTAGGTGGATTGGCCATGCTAAATTGCCCTTAGTGTCCAAAAGGTTAGGTTGAGTTATGGGGATATGGTGGAGGTGTTGCCTTAAGGGTGCTCTTTCCAAGGGCCGGTGCAGACCAGATGGGCCAAATGGTCTCTTTCTGCACTATGATTCAAGATCCTGAGGGGTACGAACAGAGTAAGTACGGAGGAACTGTTCCTTCTCAAGTGCACATCAAGAACTAGAGGGGACAGATTCAAAATAATGGGCAAAAGAAGTAGAGGTGATGCGAGGAAAAACATTTTCACCCAGAGAATGGTTGGTTGGAGTCTGGAAAAGAGGACAATGGAGGCATGTTCGATCGAGGTGTTCAAAAGGAAATTGAATTTCTACCTGAAGGGAAGAAATGTACAAAGTTATGGGGCTGAAGAGTAGAATGCTCTCAGAGAACCTTTGCAGGCCTTATGAGCTAAATGGCATACTTCTGCACTGTAAAGATTCTGTGGACTTCGCGAAGGACAAAAAAAGACCAGGAGGAGGTGCCACATAAAACAGGAAGTTTGAAGAATCTCACCATCCCGTGGATGTGATGAAATGCAGTCTAAAGATTTTTGCAACTCAAACCGTCCTAAACATCTCCAGTATTATACTTTTGGTTCTGAAATTTTTTAACTTTGAGTCCTGACAAACTTACAAGAGGTGTACAAACGCTTTAGCCAAAAATCAAGGCTGATCTTTACGTGAGATTAACATTTACATGGGTGGCACAGTAGTTAGCACAGCTGCCTGATGGTGCCGAGGACCCGGGTTCGATTCCCCCAATTACCACGGGAGCTCATACTCTGTGGTAAAGAGTATCTCATGGGGCTTAGTCCTTGCCCCGCCCCCCCCTCCCCCGAGGGGGCCGTAACAGTATCGATGATCAATTGATGTTACAGTTGAATGCTGTATTGATTTGTGCCTGTTTTCTGTGGCTGCACGTTCTATGTAAAGCAAGTGCAGAAGGAGCAGGGGGTAGTATCTTGCCTTGTTGCAACAAACTCAAATTTTACACCTACCCCATATTATCAATTTTATTGGACGACTTGTTTCTTATCCCATTACCACTCCCTTTGGCCTTGCACCATCATCCCTCTTGTCATTTATTTACTCCTGTCCTTCACCCCAACACAGTCCCACCCTTTCGTTCTTCCCTTCGCCTCCCTGCTTTCCCTGTGTCTGCGGCAGTTAATATCTTTCACATTTGTAATATTTTCCAGTTCTGATGAAAGCTTATGCACCACGGGTGTGGGATGGAGTCTGGCCCAACTCCCCGAGGCCCAGATCAGAGACAGCCACAGGGCTGCCAACTCCTGAAGCGGGCTAGTTAAAAGGCCCATCCTCAATTTTCAGGGACCTTGACCTAGTTGCTTTGTAAAATATATTGTAATAATTTTTTTTTTTAAATTAAGTGTACCCAATTCATTTTTTTCCAAATAAGGGGCAATTTAGAGTGTTTAATTCACCTACCCTGCACATCTTTGTGTTGTGGGGGCGAAACACACGCAAACACGGGGAGAATTTGCAAACCCAACATGGATAGTGACCCAGAGCCAGGATCGAACCTGGGACCTCGGCGCTGTGAGACTGCAATGCTAACCACTGAGCCACTGTGCTGAATTATATTATAATAATAATCTTTTATTGTCACAAGGAGGCTTACATTAACACTGCAATAAAGTTACTGTGATCAGCCCCTAGTTGCCACATTCCGGCGCCTGTTCGGGTACACAGAGGGAGAATTCAGAATGTCCAATTCGCCTAACAGCACTTCTTTCGGGACTTGTGTGAGGAAACCAGAGCACCCGGAGGAGCCCAACCCTTGTGCGTCGTGCCACCCCATCATGTCACTGCATGCCCCTCAATCCACTCCCCATGGCACCTCATACCCTCTGCCAACCTAATGCCAACTCATGCTGACCTAGGCCCCACCACCCTTTATCCTTACATCCTGCATGTCAACTCGCCCAGTAGCCACCCTGGGTAGGCCTCAGGAACCATGTTGAAATGACGCAGAATAAAGGTTTACATTTTTATTACAACCTTTACTATTTTTTTAAAAACCATTCCAATTCAAAACTTTAACTCCTTATCCTGTTATCAAAACAAACTGACTTGCATTTATAACCCAACATTAAAGACATCAAATCCTTTAGTAACCTCTTTTTGATTTGTCAATCAAATTGATCTTGCACCCTCCCTAGGATAGTGATGTTAATAATGGTCTAATGATTGCCCGTGGAGAAATGTCAACAAACAGCTATTGTAATTGCTAGAACATATTTTTCTCAACTCTCATTGACACAGGCTTTGTTTCACATTTTTGAAGCGCTAGGCATCTGAATAACTTCGCAGCTTGAGTTTTCCTTACCTCTCACTGACAGAGGCAGGCTGTTTTGAATTGTTAAACTGTTGGTTATTTGAATAATTTCATAGGCTGACACTTCTGCAGACATTAGCCGGCCTTCACCATAATTTACATCTCCTCCACACTTCGGGATAAAGTCCTTTCTACAGTGAAAGTAGGATCTGTCTGAGCTCAGCACTCGGTTCAACGAACCCTGCAGAGTTTGGGTATCCCCTATTCGTGAGTCACGCCTGCCCCCATTCCTGGAGTGGCCATAATGGGATCTGTTGGGGATGGTGGCGGGACAATTGGATCCGTATCCCATTTTCCATTTTCAAAGGTCCCTGGAGTATCCATGATTCCGTGAACATCGGGCCAGTTAACTGGCAAATAACTAGCGGTGCATGCTGCGAGATCCGCTGAGTATTTCCAGCCTTTTCTGTTTATATTTCAGGTTACCAGCATCTGCAGTATTTTGCCTCCACAAAGTACCTTCCCATTGACTTCACTGGAGAGTTAAGTTGGGCGGAGTGTAAAATCAATTCCACGATGAGCAGGAGGTTAATACTATCTGAACACAGTATACTGCCAGTGCTTAAAATAATAATAATCATCTTTATTTTTGTCACAGGTAGATTTACATTAGCACTGCAATGAAGTTACTGTGAAAATTCCCTAGTCGCCACATTCCGGCACCTGTTCAGGTACACTGAGGGAGAATTCAGAATATCCAATTCACGTAAAAAGCACATCTTTCGGGACTTGTGGGAGGAAACTGGAGCTCCAGGGCGAAACCCACGCAGACACAGGGAGAACGTATTGACTCCGCACAGACATTGACCCAAGCCAGAAATCGAATGTGGGACCCTGGCGCTGTGAAGTAACTGTGCTAAACACTGCTACCGTGCCGCCCATGGAGGCAGGGGTCATGGCTAAGGTATGAAATGAATACCTTGCATCTGTCTTTACCAAGGAAGGAGATGCTACCCAGGACATGGTGACAGTCAAGGAAATTCTGTCCCGTAAGGGTTCAAAATTGATGAGGAAGTATTGAATAGACTGTCAGTACTGAAAGTTGACAAGGCACCAGGACCAGATTAAATTCATCCGAGCATGTTGAAGGAAGTGAGCTTGAAAACTGGAGGGACACTGGCCATATTCTTCCAGTCTTCTCTGCACTCACGAGAGGTGCCAGAGGATTGGACAATTGCAGACATCGCACCCTTGTTCAAAAAAAAGTTGTAAGGATAGCTCCAGAAATTACAGACCAGTCAGTTAAGAAAAGTGGTGCTAATATACAAAGGTTCCACTACCAACCCAAGAATACAAGTTATATTTGTTACATATGGGCAAGTAATGTGTGGGTGGCGTATCCCACAGAGGGAAGTTCAGAGTATTGAGCCACCAGACACAAGAGTGATATCCATTCGCCAAGCAACTACTGTTTACTGCCTGTTATAACCCCACAAGACCTATAGGGAGGAACTGACTAATCTCCCCATGAGCTTCATGGAATACGAGCTTCCCCGCTGTGGGATGGAGACCTCTCAGCGGGATATTGGAATTGGGACGAGAAAGCTGGCCCAGGTAGGGGTTGTGTGCAGTCCTGTTTGGGACTTGAATTGTGCTTGTACGTAGTTTATTATGACAATAAACCTTTTTGTTAAACTCTTGTCGGACTCCTCTGACGATTAAACGGCCAAATATTAAAGTGCATTGGGGAGACGATGTTGATTTATGAACAAATTGTTCAGGACTGGTACCATGGCCATTCTTCATGTTAGCAGATGTTATATGCACCACCGTCCAAATTCCTTAAATGTAAGCTTCAAAAGTTTTTTAAAAATCATTCATCTATAAAATAGCTAGAACAACCAGTAGGTACGGTTGGGGATACAGCTGTGTCCGAAATGTTTAAGAACAGCAGTCACCGTTCAGCGCACATTCATAAGATCCAATCTGTCTAGTTACTGACCACATACAGTAAGAGAATGTCCGAGAATAAAATCCACGATGGGACAAAGAAATACATTTCAGCATTAGTCTTGAACACATTCTCGAAGCATGACATTAATTAAATGATACCCGCAAAGGGATATGGATTAATTTTACGTCCCTCAGCAACTCAAAACCAAGTCAAGACGAAAAACACATCAATCAGATCTGTTTGCCGATGTGGATGAAGCAACAAAGGAGGAAATGAGCAAGATGAAGTTGGAGGTCATGCACAGCTTCAGGAAGGAAACACAATGAGGGGGGGAGGGGGGGTGATCAGAGAAAAATCCACACAACCGGGTAATTGTCATCCAATGATCTTGTTCCCTTCTCAAATCCTTCAGCGGGAAGATTGTGCCATGTCATTTGTCACATTTCCTGAGTTTGAGAAATTTCTGCAGGTATCCCAGGTGTTCAGACTGGGCAGATTTTAGAGCAGCACGGTAGCATAGTGATTAGCACTATGGCCTCACAGTGCCAGGGTCCCAGGTTCGATTCCCGGCTTGGGTCACTGTCTGTGCGGAGTCTGCACGTTTTCCCCGTGTCTGCATGGGTTTCCTCCAGGTGCTCCGGTTTCCTCCCACAGTCCAAAGATATGCAGGTTAGGTGGATTGGCCATGCTAAATTACCGTTGGTGTCCAAAAAGGTTAGTTGGGGTTACTGGATTACGCGGATAGGTTGGAAGTGTGGAATTAAATGGGATGCTCTTTCCAAGGGCCGGTGCAGACTCAATGGGCCGAATGGCCTCGTTTTGCACTGTAAATTCTATGAATTCGCAGGAATCTGGCAACCGTTTCCCAGCTATTTAAAAGGAACAGAGAGGGGAGATATAGAATCCCTACAGTGCAGACTGGGGCGTTCGGCTCATCGTGCCTCCGATCGAACACCTTACCTAGGCCCACTCTCCCACCCCATCCCTGTAACCTCATAACCCCACCTGCCCTGCACATCTTAACTGTTCACATTACTTATTAATGATTTGGACGAGGGAACTGAATTAATTATCTCCAAATTTGCAGATGATACAAAGTTGGGCGGGAGGGTGGGCTGTGAGGAGGATGCAGAGGTGCTTCAGCGGGATTGGGACAAGCTGAGTGAGTGGGCATATGCATGGCAGATGCAGTATAATGTGGATAAATGTGAGGTTATCCATTTCAGTAGCAAAAATAGGAAGGCAGATTATTATTTGAATGGATGCAAACTGAGAGAGGTGGATACTCAGCGAGACCTTGGTGTCCTCGTGCATCAGTCGCTGAAAGTAAGCGTGCAGGTACAGCAGGCAGTAAAGAAAGCAAATGGTATGTTGGCCTTCATAGCGAGAGGATTTGAGTATAGGAATAGGGATGTTTCACTGCAATTCTATAGGGCGTTGGTGAGGCCACATGTGGAGTATTGTGTGCAGTTTTGATGTCCTTATCTGAGGAAGCACGTTCTTGCTAAGAACATAAGAACTAGGAACAGGAGTAGGCCATCTGGCCCCTCGAGCCTGCTCCGCCATTTAATGAGATCATGGCTGATCTTTGTGGACTCAGCTCCACTCTCCGGCCCGTACACCATATCCCCGAATCCCTTTATTCTTTAGAAAGGTATCTATCTTTTTCTTAAAAACGTTTAAAGAAGGAGCCTCAACTGCTTCACTGGGCAAGGAATTCCAGAGATTCACAACCCTTTGGGTGAAGAAGTTCCTCCTACACTCTGTCCTAAATCTACCTCCCCTTATTTTGAGGCTATGCCCCCTAGTTCTGCTTTCCCCGACCAGTGGAATCAACCTGCCCGCATCTATCCTATCTATTCCCTTCATAATCTTATATGTTTCTATAAGATCCCCCCCCTCATCCTTCTAAACTCCAATGAGTACAGTCCCAGTCTACTCAACCTCTCGTCATAATCTAATCCCCTCCACTCTGGGATCAACCTAGTGAATCTCCTCTGCACTCCCTCCAGTGCCAATATGTCCTTTCTCAGGTAAGGAGACCAAAACTGAACACACTACTCCAGATGTGGCCTCACCAACACCCTATACAATTGCAGCATAACCTCTCTAGCCTTGAACTCCATCCCTCTAGCAATGAAAAGACAAAACTCGATTAGCCTTCTTAATCACCTGCACACCAACTTTTTGCGACTCATGCACCAGCACACCCAGGTCCCTCTGCACAGCAGCATGTTTTAACAGCTTACCGTTTAAATAATAATCCATTCTGCTGTTATTCCTCCCAAAATGGATAGCCTCACACTTGGCAACATTGAATTCCATCTGCCAGACCCTAGCCCATTCACCTAACCTATCCAAATCCTTCTGCAGACTTCCGGTATCCTCTGCACTTTTTGCTTTACCACTCATCTTCGTGTCGTCTGCAAACTTTGACACATTGCACTTGGTCCCCAACTCCAAATCGTCTACATAAATTGTGAACAACTGCGGGCCCAACACTGATCCTTGAGGGACCCCACTAGTTACAGGTTGCCAACCAGAGAAACACCCATTTATCCCCACTCTCTGCTTTCTGTTAGTTAACCAATCCTCTACCCATGCTACCATGTTACCCTCAATGCCATGCATCTTTAGTTTATGCAGCAACCTTTTGTGTGGCACCTTGTCAAAAGCTTTCTGGAAATCCAGATATACCACATCCATTGGCTCCCCGTTATCTACTGCACTGGTAACATCCTCAAAAAAGTCTACCAAATTGGTCAGACACGACCTTCCCTTTGTGAACCCATGCTGCGTCTGCCCAATGGGACAATTTCCCTCCAGGTGCCCCGCTATTTCCTCCTTAATGATAGATTCCAGCATTTTCCGTACAACCGAAGTTAAGCTTACCGGCCTATAATTACCCGCTTTCTGCCGACCTTTTTTAAACAGTGGTGTCACGTTTGCTACTTTCCAATCCTCTGGGACCACCCCAGAGTCTAGTGAATTTTGATAAATTATCACTAGTGCGTTTGCAATTTCCCTAGCCATCTCTTTTAACACTCTGGGATGCATCCCATCAGGGCCAGGAGACTTGTCTACCTTTAGCCCCATTAGCTTGCCCAATACTGCCTCCTTAGTGATTACGATCATCTCAAGGTCCTCACCTATCATATCTTTATTTCCATCAGGCATTGGCATGTTATTTGTGTCCTCTACTGTGAAGACTGGCCCAATAAACCTGTTCAGCTCCTCAGCCATTTCCCCGTCTCCTATTATTAAATCTCCCTTCTCATCTTCCAAAGGACCAATATTTACCTTAGCCACTCTTTTTTGTCTTATATATTTGTAGAAGCTTTTTACTATCTGCTTTTATGTTCTGAGCAAGTTTACTTTCATAGTCTACCTTACTCTTCTTTATGGCTTTTTTAGTAGCTTTCTGTTGTCCCCTAAAGACTTCCCAGTCCTCTAGTCTCCCACTAATTTTTGCCACTTTGTATGTTTTTTCCTTCAATTTGATACTCTCCCTCACCACCTCAGATATCCACGGTCGATTTTTTCCCCTTTCTACCGTCTTTCTTTTTTGTCGGTATGAACCTTTTCTGAACACTGAAAGATCGCTCGGAAGGTTCTCCACTGTTCCTCAACTGCTTCACCATGAAGTCTTTGCTCCCAGTCTACCTTAGCTAGTTCTTCTCTCATCCCATTGTAATCGCCTTTGTTGAAGCACAAAACACTAGTGTTTGATTTTACCTTGTCATCCTCCAACTGTATTTTAAATTCCACCATATTGTGGTCGTTCCTTCCAAGAGGATCCCGAACTATGAGATCATTAATCAATCCTGCCTCATTACACAGGACCAGATCTAGGACCACTTGTTCCCTTGTAGGTTCCATTACATACTGTTCCAGGAAATTATCCTGGGCACATTCTATAAACTCCTCCTCAAGGCTGCCTTTACCAACCTGGTTAAACCAATCGATATGCAGATTAAAATCTCCCATGATAACTGCTGTACCATTTCTACATGCATCCGTTATTTCTTTGCTTATTGCCTGCCCTACCATACTGTTACTATTTGGTGGCCTTTGACTACTCCTATCAGTGACCTTTTCGCCTTACTATTCCTGATTTCCACCCAAATTGATTCAACCTTGTCCTCCATAGCACCAATATCATCCCTTACTATTGCCTGGATGCCATCCTTAAACAACAAAGCTACACCACCGCCCTGACCGTCCATTCTATCCTTTTGTATAGTCTGATACCCTTGGATATTTAACTCCCAGTCGTGACCATCTTTTAACCATGTTTCAGTAATGGCCACTAAATCATAGTCATTCACGATGATTTGCGCCATCAACTCATTTACCTTATTTCGTATACTACGAGCATTCAGGTAAAGTACACATATGCTGTTTTTTATGTCTTTTTTATGAATCCTAACACCTTGATCAGTAACTTTTCGCAATTTATTTTTCCTCTTACCCTTTCTCCTAATTTTCCTTGTCTTTGAACCCATATCTCTACATAATAACCTGTCACGTAACCTGCTGCCTTGATCTCCATTAACCATTATACTGTCCATAGCTTTACACTTCCCTCCCCCCCCCCCCCCCCCCCCCCCCCCCCCCCCCCAACTTGCTAGTTTAAAGTCCTTGTGACCAACCTATTTATCCTATTTGCTAGAACACTGGTCCCAGAATGGTTCAGGTGAAGACCGTCCCAACGGTACAGGTCCCTCCTGCCCCAGTACTGATGCCAATGCCCCATGAAATGGAATCCCTCTTGCCCGCACCACTCCTTTAGGGAGTACAGCTAAGGTTTACCAGGCTGATTCCCGGTATGGCAGGACTGTCCAATGAGGAGAGACTAAATCGGTTAGGATTACATTCTTTGGAGTTGCCAGCATCTGCAGTATTTTGCCTCCCATGTACCTTCCCATTGACTTCACTGGAGAGTAAAGTTGGGTGGAGTGTAAAATCAATTCCACGATGAGCAGGAGGTTAATACTATCTGAACACACAGTATACTGCCAGTGCTTAAAATAATAATAATCTTTATTTTTGTCACAGGTAGGCTTACAGTAACACTGCAATGAAGTTACTGTGAAAATCCCCGAGTCGCCACATTCCGGAGCCTGTTCAGGTGCACTGAGGGAGAAAAGTGAGAGGGGATCTCATAGAAACGTATAAAATTCTAATAGGATTAGACCGGTAGATTCAGAAAGAATGTTCCCGATGGTGGGTGAGTCCAGAACTAGAGGTCATAAACCTTTTTAGGACTGAGGTGGGGAGAAATTTCTTCACCCAGAGAGTGGTGAATTTGTGGAAATTCACTACCATAAAAGGATGTTGAGGCCAAAACATGGTGTAATTTCAAGAAGGAATTAGATATAGCTCTTGAGGCTAAAGGGATATGTGGGGAAGGCTAGATGAGGGTATTGAACTTTGATGATCAGCCATGATCATAATAAATGGCGGAGCAGGCTCGAAGGGCCTCCTGGTTCTATTTTCTTTGTATGTTTCTCTGTATCTTTGGAAACTAAGGGGTAATTTTAGCATGGTCATTCCACCTAACCTACATATCTTTGGACCATGGGAGGAAACTGGATGAAAACCACACAGACACACAGAGAACGTGCAAACTCCACATAGACGGTCATCTGGAATCGAATTTGGGGCCCCTGGTGCTGTGAGGCAGCAGTGCTAACCACTGTGCCACTGTGTGGCTCTGATACATGATGAATGCAAGACATACACTGCAGTGAGGCAGGAATGGTTGGATGCGGAGCAGAACGTGCCGAACATCCTGTCAGGTGGCCTTTAAACTTCTAATTCAAATCTCAGTAAACATAAATAAAACGGGCAATGCTGTAAACCCTGAACCAAAAACAGATCATGCTGCAAACATGCAGTTGGTCAGTCAGCATCAATAAAGAGATAAAGGGCTCGATTTAGCATCCTCATCACACTCGACTTGGTGTTGAGACTTGAATCTCACGTGAGGCCTCTCACGAGATTTTTGAAACGCCTTGTGGGATGCAACAAAATATTGCGATCGGGATCTGATCCTCACAGGGTGTGATCCAGATCTCCACTCATTTAACTGAGTTGGTAGGATTCTCCTGGTGCCTGGGACCTCCTGGCCGCACCTGGACGAACTCACCAGGGCACCATTCAGTACAGTTTCCACAAATGTGGACCATTCATAATGGCCCCTGGTGGGATCTCCCGGGCCATCAGAGACCCCTGGGTTGTCGGGGACATGGCAAGGTGGCATCCTGGACCTGCCTGTCAACTGGGCACTTTGACACAGTGCCACCCTGGTGGAGGGGTGGGAGGGGATGTTCCCGGGTCCTCTCTGACGTTGGGGAGGAGGGGTCGAAAACGGGGTGGGCGAACAGTGGAGGGGGCTGAAAGGAGGGGGGAGGATCGGAGCAGCCAGACGGAATCACGCCCCGATCATCGCCAGCAAGAAATGACACAAGTGTAGCCTCAGCAGAGAGAAATTCCCAGAGGCCAAAACAAACAGCAAAGACAGCCGAGAAACACTCCGTTGAACACGGCGAAAACCGGACATAGATTTTATTTTCCTGTTGAATGGTGCCCAAAGATAAGTTAACATTCTGGGGAGTGCCACATCTTTCCATCCCCTCTCTGCTATCTAGAAATATTCCCCCCCAAAAAAGATCTCCTTGCACACACTTCCATCACCCCAATGTTTTTGCTGCCTTTTCCGACAGGCCCTGCTGCTTCATCAGGTGCAACACCTGTCCATTTATCACATCCCACAATCCTGTCAAATGTCCCAGCAGAGCCGCATGCACGGACATCCTCCATAGTCTACTCTCTTCCCAGTCGCATTGGCCAGGCCCCTCTGGAGCGGTGTGTCTGAATGTGCACACCACAACACAGGAAGTTACAGCTCAGATGCAACAGGATGGATCCAGGGCTTCGAGGGTTAAATTACGAGAAACGGGTTGAATTAACTTGGCTCTAGGGCCAGCACGGTGGTGCAGTGGTTAGCACAGCTGCCTCACGGCGCCGCGGTCCCAGGTTCGATCCCGGCTCTGGGTCACTGCCTGTGTGGAGTTTGCACATTCGCCCCGTGTTTGCGTGGGTTTCGCCCCTACAACCCAAAGATATGCAGGCTAGGTGGATTGGCCATGCTAAATTGCCCCTTAATTGGAAAAAATGAATTGGGTTAACACTCTAAAACATTTTTTTTTAATTTTTAAAAAGAATTAACTTGGCTCTTATTCCCTTGAATAGAGGAACCTAAGGGCTGATTGGAAGTGTTTAAAACGTTAGAGATTTGCAAGCTGGGGTGGGGGGGGGGGGGAGGTAAATTGAAGAATGTTTTTCACACAGAGGGAGTAGACAGCTGGTGTTCTGTGTGGGTGTCAGCACACTCCGATCTTTCGAGACTGAGACCAGATGATGGTTTTTTTTTTGTGGAATAAGGGTATTAATGGTTATGGATTGAAGGTGGATCAATGGAATTGAAGTTCATGATCTAATTGAATGGTTAAACAGGCCCGAGGGAATGAACAGCCGTCACCTATACCTGTTTTCCTGTGTTCGCGGTGCAGGCTCCTTTGTACCACGGAGGCCGGACACAGATTAGATGGACTGCTTTGCTGAACACATCCATTCTGTTTGCCTGTTTGACCCTGAGCATTTTGTGACTTGTGCGTTCAACCCCCGCCTCCATTCCTGCTGTTACTTGGCATCTTTGGTTTCACATAGTGTTCTGCCCAAACCCAATACAAACATCAGCGACAGTATCTTATTTTTTGTTTTGCAGCCCTATCGTCTCAGCATTGACTCAAAGTACCTTCAAATCTTCGCTTATATTCTCCCACTTCCAGCTGTTCCAGGCCCGCACTTTTGCAGAGTTCCTCTCACCTTTGCTTTCAGTTTTTCTCAAAGGGGGGGGTGGCGCAGTGGTTAGCCCTGGGACTGTGGCGCTGAGGACCCGGGTTTGAATCCCGGCCCTGGGTCACTGTCCGTGTGGAGTTTGCACATTCTCCCCGCGTCTGTGTGGGTTTCACCCCCACAACCCAAAGATGTGCAGGGTAGGTGGATTGGCCACGCTAAATTGCCCCTTAATTGGAAAAAAATAATAATTGGCTACTCTAAAAAAAATTTTTTTAATTCTCTCAAGGTGGATATCTCAGTAACATCTGCACATTGTCTCTCTGGCAGGATTCCATACAGCAGCTGACAATCTGCAGCTTTTTCAGTTAAGTTGCAGAGAGTTCACCCATTAACAAGACCATTAGTCATTCCTGTATCTGTTGTTTGCTTGTGTTTTGTATTCCCCAGCTTTCCTGATGCTGTTGAATTGCATGTTCACTTTCAGTTCGGTTGAAGGTCACTGACTGAAACAGTGACCTGTCTTTTATTCCCCCCCCCCCCCCCCACTTATCTGGTTCAAGGGTGCAAAATTAATGACATGGGCTCAATTTATGTTGCAGCTGTATAGAACCTTAGTTAGGCCACACTTGGAGTATAGTGTTCAATTCTGGTCGCCACACTACCAGAAGGATGTGGAGGCTTTAGAGAGGGTGCAGAAGAGATTTACCAGAATGTTGCCTGGTATGGAGGGCATAAGCTATGAGGAGCGATTGAATAAACTCGGTTTGTTCTCACTGGAACGAAGGAGGTTGAGGGGCGACCTGATAGAGGTATACAAAATTATGAGGGGCATAGACAGAGTGGATAGTCAGAGGCTTTTCCCCAGGGTAGAGGGGTCAATTACTAGGGGGCATAGGTTTAAGGTGAGAGGGGCAAAGTTTAGAGTAGATGTACGAGGCAAGTTTTTTACGCAGAGGGTAGTGGGTGCCTGGAACTCACTACCGGAGGAGGTAGTGGAGGCAGGGACGATAGGGACATTTAAGGGGCATCTTGACAAATATATGAATAGGATGGGAATAGAAGGATACGGACCCAGGAAGTGTAGAAGATTGTAGTTTAGTCGGGCAGTATGGTCGGCACGGGCTTGGAGGGCCGAAGGGCCTGTTCCTGTGCTGTACATTTCTTTGTTCTTTGTTCTTTATATTTTTGTTTCAGTCGACACCTCAGAATCTGGAACCACAGAATTCCTACAAGTGGAGAAGGAGGCCATTCAACCCATTGGGTCTGCATCGACCCTCTGAAAGATCGCCCTCCCTAACCCCACACCCTACCTAACCCCAACCGAACCTGCACATCTTTGCACACTAAGGGGCAATTTAGCATAGCCAATCCACCTAATCTGCACATCTTTGGCCTGTGGCAGGAAACCGGAGCACCCGGAGGAAACCCACGCAGACACTCTGAGAATGTGCAGACTCCGCACAGACAGTCAACCAAGGTTCGAATTGAACCCAGACCCCTGATTCACCACTGTGCCACCGTGACGCTCTAAAATCTAAATTGACAAAATGAATAAAAGGGGCGAGCTTGCTGAAAATCTACAAATACAAATCTTAACTGCTAATTGCGAAAGATGAATCAACTAGGAATGACGTTAAAATGTATCATCATTTTTTTTTAAATGTCATTGTTCAAATCATTATTTTGATATTAATTAATTGTTGAAAAATCAAACCTGGTGCATGCTGGCAAGTTAGTAAATTTAGTCGGTCTTATCAACTTGGTGTACAGTTCACCCTATTACAGAAAGGATATTATTAAACTGGAAAGAATGCAGAAAAGATTTACTCGGAGGCTACCGGGACTTGATGGTTTGAGATATAAGGAGAGGCTGGATAGACTGGGCCTTTTATTGCCTGGAAGGTAGGAGGTTTAGGGGTGACCTTAGAGGTCTATATAATAATGAGGGGCATAGATAAAGTAGATAGTCAACATCTTTTCCCAAAGCTAGGGGAGTCTAAAACTAGAGTGCATAGGTGAGAGGGGAGAGATACAAAAGGATCCAGAGGAGCAACGTTTTTCACACACAGGGTGGTGAGTGCCTGGAATGAGCTGCTAGAGGTGGGTACAATTTTGTCTTTTAAATACATTTAGACAGTTACAGGGGAAAGCTGGGTACAGAGGGATATGGGGCAAATGCAAGCTTAATGGTAAAAACTGGGCGGCAAAGACAAGTTAGGCCGAAGGGCCTGTTTCCATGCTGTAAACCTTTATGACTATGACTAAGTTCATATCCATTCTCTTCAGCTGCCGGTGAATCGTCTCATTGGGAAAATAATCATTGAGTCAGTGTAAACACTGTCAGAAAGATCTCTGCCTCCTAGTGGCTGGCCGGCGGTAATGCCGGTTGGCAAAGCCAGTAATTCTCAAGGCTGGAAGTCAATGAAAGATTAAGCAAGTGATCCAGCAGAGATAACATGGACAAAATCGTTAAATGTTTCCGTGGCAGCTGGTTACATTCTGGAATTTCTTGCTGGAGAAATCAGAAACTTGAAAATCAGAACGCAAATCACCAATTGTATTGCCATCACAATAAACACTCTTTTAAAAAAAAACACCATTGAAAAGACCGGGTCGATTTACTGACTTCTTGACTTTGCTGGGCAAGATCCAGTTATACATATTTAAATGATCCATATGGTTCATTTAAATATGTCTGCGCCGGATTCTCCTCGCGCCCGGGAACTAATGGCCTCCTGAGCGAGGCCTGGACCGGGTGCCGGTTAGTACTGGACCAGCCATCTGGGGGGGTTGCCGGGCCATTGGAGAACCCTGGGTGGTCGTGGACAGGGCAGGGTGGGCTCCCTGTCTCTCCTTCTGGCACCCGGGCACCTTGTATAAAGCTCTGGTGAGGCCACAATTAGATTACTACATCCAGTCCTGGTCACCACATTTCAGGAAAGGTGTGAGGAGCCTTGACAGGGTACAGATTTCCCAGAGTAGCTCCAGGGATGAGGGATTTTAATTACAGGTTCAGGCTGGAGAAACCGGCATAATTCTCCCTGGAGAAAAGGAGATTGAGGGGAGATCTGATACAAGTGATTGTGACAGATTTACATCAGGGAAACAACATAAAAAGTTGTTTTCATTCGCTCATGGTAAAAGGTCAAGGGGACACAGATTTAATGCTTTGGACAAGGGATACCCGGTTCGATGTGAGGAAGAACTTTTAAACACAGCAAGTAATAATCTGGAACTCACCGCTGATTAGGATGGCGGAAACGGAGATGATCAATGAAAAGAAAATTGGGGAGGCACTTGAGAGGAACAGACTTATAATGCTTCAGGGAGAGCGGGGGAATGAGACTGACTGGAGAGCTGCCATGAATCCGATGGGCCAAATTACCTCCGTACATACATACATGTAAACATACGAATTGGGAGCATGAGTAAACCATTCAGCCACCTCGAGTCCGCATCACCATTCAGCCACCTCGAGTCCGCATCACCATTCAGTATGGCTATTCTGATTGTGACCTAGACTACACACTCCCACCTATCCCCAATAACCTTTCACCCCCCCCTTGCTTATCAAGAACCTAACTAGCTTAAGACTCTGCCGCAACTGCCTTTTGAGGAAGAGAGTTCCAAAGACTCGCGATCCTCTGAGAGACAAAAGTACTCCTTCAATGTGACAATTGACTCGAGCCACTTGCGAACGATTAAATCCCCCGGCCATACTGTTGATCTAATGTCCATGTCTCAAATTATTAACAAATGACACCTAATTCGTTTTCAATTTTCTGGACTTCATATAGAGGGTGAAGCTAGAATGGTGGCTTTGAAACAGAGGTTGCGTAGATCATGGAGTGGGTGATTATTTATTTTTAAATTTAGAGTTCCCAATTATTATTTTTCCAATTAAGGGGTAATTTAGCGTGGCCAATCCACCTAGCCTGCACAGCTTTGGGTTGTGGGGGTGAAACCCACGCAAACACGGGGAGAATGTGCAAACTCCAGTGACCCCGAGCCGGGATCGAACCTGGGACCTCAGCGCCGTGAAGCAGCGGGGCTATCCCACTGCACCACCATGCTGCCCCTGGAGTGGGTGATTTTGAGTCCACATTAGCCGTGCTTAGACTGGAAATCCTGTGATGTTTGGGAAAGGCGATTTTCTTCAGAGTGATCGCGTTTCCCGATTTGCCTCTCCCCTCGCCAGCGAAGTCAGGAGGTTCGCACCCACAAAGGGTGAATGTAAATGTCGAGTGGGCCCCTTGCCACATGATCTCTCCCCCCCCCCCCTATGTGGTGTCAACTCGGCACGGTTTACAACAGATCTGGCCAAACCAGAAGCAGTCGAGGGGATCTCTACCTCCGGGGCCCATACTTAGTTCTGCGCCCCGGAGAGAGAGTGACCTGCCCAGGCAGTGCCAACCTGGCAGTGCCAAGCTGTGCCGGGGCAGTGCCAGAGGTGGGCTTAGTGGGAGCCCCATGATGGGGGTGGAGTTCATTTATGTATGGGGTGGGGGGGGGGGGGGGGCGGTTGGAATGCCGATGAAGGTTGTCCGGGGAGTGGGGGGGGAGGAATGTCAGCAGTGGGAGGGTGGGGTAGTGGAATGCCAGCAATGTTTGCAGGGGGGTGCGGAAGGGGAATGCCGACAATGATTGTCAGGCGGGCAGGGAGAGCCCCCAATTCCTCCATCATGGGGGGCCGTTAGGCTGCGGTGTTGATCAGAGAGCTCTTTAAAGATGGCAGCATGATCTCTGTGGAGCTGGCTGCCAGCCCTATCAGGGCCAGCCCCATCAGAGTGATGGCGTGAACCCCAATTATTTTTCTCTACGAGGCTCAATGTTTGGAGTGAAAAATAGTCTGTGCAACTGGAGAGTTACACGCCTGTTTTCAATCTGAGCCTGACACTTTGTCAAATTGTGGTAAGACTGCAAGTGGCAATTGATATTAACATTTAAAACCGGATTGGTAAGGGAAAAAAAGGATGTCGAAAAATTAAAGGGCATCAATGCAAAAAGCTCCTAAATAGTGATGGCTGTACTGTCACGATGGGCTTCTTCTGTAATGTCTATGATTATAACGTAAGCAGCTGCATTGCCTGAATGACATGTCCTGATTGCTATGCCCAAAGGCACGTCCGGCCTTGGCTCATTTTAGACCTACACCTCAAGGACCGCCTTGGTTCAAGAAGGCAACTTACCACCACCTTCTGAAGGGCAACTAGGCAATAAATGCTGGCCTAACCAGCGAAGCCCACATCCTGTAAACGAATAAAACTAAAACTACAATTATTCATAGTATTCTAAGTGTGGTCTAACTAGTGCCTTGTATGGTTTTAACAGGTCTTCCCTATTATACTCCATTCCCTCTGAAATAAAGGCCGACATTTCATTTGCCTTCCCAATTACCTGCTGAATTTATATGCTAGCTTTTAGTGATTTATGCTTGAGGACCCCCCAGATCCCCTCTGTGCTGCAGCTTTCTGCAATCTTTCTCCATTTAAATAATATTCAGCTCCTTTATTCTGCCTACCAAAGTGCATAACTTCACATTTTCCATTTGGTGATGCTTCGACCTGAGTTGTTTTATTTGGCAATTTTTTAAAAATCGGTGGTGTTTCCATTGTCTTCCCTCCTTGGGGGCGGGGGTAACGAGGCAGGTCCCAGGTCTACCTCCGCCAGAATGGGAATCAAACCCACGCTGTTGACGTTACTTTGAATCACACACTGTATAGCCAATTGAAAGAACCCGCCCCCAATTGCTTGAATATGGGAAGTCTAATTAACTGGCGAGAGTGAAGAAACAGGGTTATTTGGAAAAGATTGCTCATGGCATTACAGCCCAATCGTGTTGTATGGCTCCCTGCCATAAAAGGATCATGAAGGAGAGGGCACAGATTTAAAGTGATTTGCAAGAGAAGCAGATGTGATGTAAGAAAAATCTTTTTCACACAGGGAGCGGTTGGGGGTCTGGAATGCACTGCTTGGAAATGTGATGGGGGCAGATTCAGTTGAAGCATTAAAGAAGGTATTAGATGATTACTTGAATCAAAACAATGTGCAGGGGTACGGGGAAAAGGCAGGGGAACAGCACTGAGTCATGATGCTGTTTTGGAGAGCTGTTGCAGACACGATGGGCCGAATGGCCTCTTTCTGTGTTGTCACGATATTGTGACTCTGTACTGCCCTAGAATGGAAACTTCTTATGGGAACAGATTATCACCTGTACAGTGAATAGCGTCTCTCCAAATGTTCACTTTCATTAGGCCTGAGACATGTTTTATCTCCAGGGCCTGGTGGTTTAATACATCTGAATTAAAAAAACAGCTTTTGATTCAGTGATTTGCCACCCAAAGGACTTCAGACAAACCCTCTGCTATTTTCCAGACTGTTCAGGGCGATAAGGAAGTGAAATTGACATTTGACAGCCTCTGTATCCAGGGTATTTAAAAACACGCAAACGCCTCCAAACATCATAAATCCAGAGCGATTCTAAACCACCAGCCGAATAAGCCACTTCCAACAAACCCCTTAAGATGCACTGAAGCGGTGAATAAACCTTGGCACTGTAGATGAAGTCAATGTTTTCTTTGTGATTCACAGTTAATCCATGGTGGAGCACAGTGTTCCTGTACGAATTACAGACTCCCCTCTACGATAACAAACATCATTTGAGAAATGTTCGCAAGCTACACAGGAGCTATTTCAAACAAGGCCAGCTTGTTCTTCCTGCTTCCTCCTTCCGCCGAAGGAAAAGACAGTGTAACCCCAAAGGGATCGATTTTCCGTTTCCGGCCGCCACGGGAATCGGAAAGTTTTTAAAAATAAATTTTGAGTGTCCAATTCATTTTTCCAATTAAGGGGCAATTTAGCGTGGCCAATCCACCTACCCTGCACATCTTTGGGTTGTGGGGGCGAAACCCACGCAAACACGGGGAGAATGTGCAAACTCCACACGGACAGTGACCCAGACCCAGGATCGAACCTGGGACCTCAGCGCCGTGAGGCAGCAGGGCTAACCACTGCGTCACCGTGCTGCCAAATTGGTGGAAAGTTTGACGGACCGTTTACGAGGTCCATTGACCCTGGGCGGGAATCTCCGGCCTTGGGGCGGAAGCAACGCGAAAACCCCCGCCTAATTATAAGCCACTCAGTGAAGTTCTATTTTACAAATCTTCCACCGTCAAATTCTTGTTGGAAACTGCCAGTTAAAAAGAGATTGGGATAGGCATGAAACCAGGAGTCCCTTCTGCCCTCTCAGAAGGCCCCATTGCACTATTTTGAAGAAGAGTTCGAGGTTTATCATCAGTGTCCTGATCAACATATCTCCCTCGACCAACAATATCAAAACAGAACATTAGCGCAAAGTGCCATTTGTGGGACCTCACTGTGCACAAATTGGCTGCCATGTTCCCTACACGTCAACAATGACTACAGTTCAAAAGCACTGAACGGGATAGAAAGTGAATTGGGAAATCATGAGGTCTTCGATGGCAGTATATTTTTCTTTCTTTGACGTTCCCCCGGTTGCTTAATGTTGTTCTTTTTAACCACTGAACACTTCAAGAAGCTATCAAAGTGTTCTCAGACGCAGAACTGATCTCTGTGTCTCAGCAAGAATGAATGACAGTGTGACTGTTTGGTTGACAGTTCACTGTATCATTTACAAAGTCTGGCACGACAGCATCAAACTGTTCTAAAGTGCTGCAAAATTATAGATGACCATTTATTGATAAAGGAAGAACGATAAGGGACAGTAAACAGGATATTTGTGCTGCAACAGTTTCTGATGATCTAGTTCGTTCCTTATCTTTATGAAACAAAATAAACATTCCCATTATGGCAATGTTGCTATTCTTTTGCTTTTTGAGCTTTGGTGGGGTGCGAGAAATTCATCACCACAAGGTCTCGCGACATTCGGCTGGGAGGCGCTGCTTTGCTTGCCAGGTAGGGTGCAGCCCCCATGGTGCAGGCACGCACACTCGAGAAGGGCGCCCATGCCACTGCCTCCAACATGTGCTGGAAGTTTCTGAGGGAGCATTATCCTGATGACACACAGCATTACCAACTGGTGCAATGGATATCTAATTCTGACTAAGCAGGGTCAGACAGGGAATTCCTGCATCACTCTGCAATCAGCCAGCATCAGGTTGCAAGATGAGCTCTGCACTATAGCATTCTCAAAATGCCAGACACCCAAACTGCAGATGCGGCGATTTCTAAGAGTCTCTGCAAAGTGCTTTGGGGTGTCCTGTGGTCAAGGTGGCTGGGAGTACTCGGGAGTGGTTTTGGAGGGTCTGTCTGTTCCTGGACTTGCCAGAGAGTGTTGCTGCAATATCAGAGAGATGGCAGAGACGTTGGTGATCTGTCCAGATGCGCCAAGTGTGGGGGCAGCAGTCCCAATACAGCAGGGAGATGGTACAGGGGCTGCAGGAGAGGGCAAACGCCACTTAATTCTCTCTGCCAAATTCTCTCCTTCGTTCTCCTTGGCTGTGACAGGAGGTTATTTGGCAAGGCAGCTGATACACCCAGCATCTCGGTGTGCACCCTCATCGGTGCTGTCCTGCATACCACCCCACTGAGGTGCTCATCTCAGTCCTCAGCATCAGAATTGATCTGCCTGCGGTGAATTATCCTCTTTCCCTGACCCGGATGCAGCCCCTTTGTGCCCAGTGACTCACAACATTCTGAACCCTACTCTACACTCACCTGCAAAGGTATGTGCAGTATCTCGGCTGGTGGCTGCGAGTTTTAGATTTAGTGGCAAGGGTTTAGTTCTTTGTACGAAGGAACTCACCAAACACTTCGACTTGTCCAAAGCAGAATCTTTTATTGAGTCTCGTGTGGTAAGATAGCAATCTGATACAGAGCACGTTATCAAGGAGTCTGTTAACTGCTCCTCTGGAACCTACACCTAGCACTGACCATTCACCTACATTATCCTCTCAATCTTCTTCTGAAGATGGCCGGATGTGTCTCCCTTTTGTTGCTCTTATTAGCCTTAGTTTTTTAGCTCTGATTATGTCACCTTTGCTCACGAGTCGCCAGGTATCTTTTGGATACCGCCACGTGGTTCAAGCTCGAGTTATGATTAATAAGTCAGCACACCGCTTAGTAAGATTGAAATCAACAGTCATTTATTATGTACAGCAATAAATACTTACACAATAATCCTACTGTCTATATCAAAACCTACCATTACTGGCCAATACTTAACTTTAGAAATGGCCCACCAGGTCAGGGAAACAAATGGTTTATCGAATTGGGTCTGGCCTGCGGGATTCAAAAGGCTGATACGGGTCGATGGCTAGGAGTCTCTATCGGGTAGCGATCGCTGGAGTCAAACTTACTGTTTCTTTGTCGAAGGTTCTTGCAAAGGTTGTGAGCAGGAGAAGAAGGGAGAGAAAGAGAGCTCTGAACTTGGCCCCTCAATTTATAGGGCCCAGGGGCTTCCCGCCTCTCGGGGCGGCCCTTGACCCTGAGTCCCAAGTGATTGGACTTGTTCCCAATCACTGGGTTCGATATGCTCCAATAATGGGGCGATTCCTCGATCGGGGGGTGGTCGTTCACCTGTCTTTGTTTCGGCCACTACAGGCGCCGAGAGGTCTGGCCCGGCATTCAATTGCTAATATGTTGCAATTGTTCCCGGGGATAGCCGATTAAACTGCAGATGTCTGTGCTGATGTGCTGCTAATAGTCGCAGGTATCGATCTGGGCTGACTTCCCCAGAGCCGAATACGCTATTCTGTCTGCAGCTGTCCGTTTGTGTCCTGTTGGCTGCTTTTCCCATCAGCCTTTTCGGTTAGCCATTTTATATCGGGTTTTGGCCAAATTAATCGGGAATCAGCCATTTTAGGTGGCTACACTTTATATCGGAGTCACAGGTCACATGACTGTGGTGATATCCGTTACTGTAAATACACAAGGGGTTAATGTAAATACACGTAGACTAGCTAAACACTAGAGGGAGCACCAGAGACATGACACACAGACATTCAAACAATAGGCCAGTAAGATAGGACACGACGAATGGGCAGTCACGACAAACACAGAGGTGACACTACCACAGGGGGGCATTACACAAACCCATATATAAGGACACAGCACATAGGATCTTCCTCTTTCCATTGGAGACACTCAGTGAGTACAGACACAGGGTTGATTGAACATCACACCCACCACGTGGATTGGAGCAGACTGGTTCGTCAGTCTGAGTAGCCATAAATGGATTAACAGTAGAGTCGAATCCAAGTAGGAGAATTGTTAATAACTTAATAAATGTGTTAACGTTATCTCCAAGTCTGAGCCTACCTTTGTCAGAGTGCACATCAAGGAAGCAGCTTATGCTACGTCAAGAGCAGAACAAAACATGGTTCCAGGAGTGAACTGTTTAAATCCATATAGTTACAACTCAGAAAACAGTTGCAACCAGCAATAGCAGCCAGGCAAGAGGGTTGGCCTTAACAACAAAAACAGGAACTAGCTAGCTTAGATTCGACAGACAAGAAAATGAAAAATCCGGGTAGATATTCGACCACAGAAGGCATCGCAGCAGGAGGACCTCTCGGGCAAGAAAATAAACGGTAAGGTGGACTCACTTCCAGCTCCAGAGCCCCTCAGAACCTCGGGCAATCTCCAGTATAATTGGAAAATTTTCCTTCAACACTTTAATCTATTTCTGGAAATTAAGGACATAACCGTTGCGTCAGATTCCTAAAAAATAGCCTGGCAGCGGGGAAACAGGCCATGGAGATATATAATTCATTCAATTTCTTAGAAGGTGAAGACAAAACTAAATTTAAAGTAATTATCGCAAAATTTGAACAACACTGTAAAAATCAGTCTGGTGAGACGCTGGAAAGACTTAAATTTTGTGATAGGTGCCAGAGATTCGGAGAGTCAATCACTGATTTTATTGCAGGCCTCCAGGTACTAGCACAAGGCTGTAATTATGCTGATTTCAGAGATGCTATGATAATAGATCAATTAATTTATGGACTATCTGATCCAATTTAATGAAAAAACTTTCACAACAACAGTATCTAACTCTAGAAATCGCGATTAAACAGTGCATAGTGCATGAACAAAAAAAAAATCAGTACCTTCAATTTATCCAAAGAAAAAACGGCGGCAATACTCACCACGAGGCCGAGGTCCGGGAGAAACGAACGACAATTTTGATCGGTGGCCATCTTGGAAAAGGTACCGCACACGCGCAGTTGAGAGAAATGTGCAAAGTAAAGGAACAGCGAAATGCGCAATCGCTTCCTACGCGCTACGTCACACGCTTCGTGATGTCAGAGGCCCCAGACCACGCCCACTTAAAGGGGAAATGTCCCAAAACAGAAAAAAAAATTTAAGCCTCAAATCAAGCCTCCATGACAGAAGCAATGCAAGACTCCGAAGCGCAGTCCTTGCATGCGCAAGACCATGAGGTTCTAGCAACCTCCTCTGAGCAACCAGCAGCAGACGATGCAAGTCTGCCACGCCCAAGTGAACAACAGAAAGAATATGACAGTCTACCACGCTCACATGAACAACAAAGCAACTTTGACAGTCCACCCACATTATTTGAGCCACCAGAAGAAGACTGACAGTCTACCCAGCTCAAGTGAACGACAAGAAGACACTGAGGCTCTACCCATTGTATGTGAGACAAGTAACGACGGCATCCCACTTCCCATACCAGATGTGCAACGTGATAGACCTCAGCTAGCGTGTACAGAGGCACTCGACAATCACAGTGAGACTATTGGTGACTCCAGTGACACCACGTTACTTCAAACCACATTCGCTCGAACCTCTCCACAAGCAAATGCATTCCTGAATGAAATAACTCCGGACGGGGAGCATCAAGAAACTTCAACTGATTCAGGTGAACCAGCCCAGACTCCAGACGGGGAGCATCGACAAACCAAAACTGACTCAGGTGAACCAGACCAGACTCCAGACAGGGAGCAACCACAAGCCAAAGCTGATTCGAGTAAGCCGGACATGACTCCAGACGGGGGGCGCCGTGAACTCAGTGACGGCATGCTCAAGAAAACAGCAGATGCCACAAAGGACGCTGACATGTGTAACTGTGAGAAGGACTCGTATTATCCACAGAGTGTGGTCCTTGAGCGCAGCAAACACGACAACAAAATCAAAGACAATAACACGAAGCGTACCAGCGACAACAACGTTGACTACAAGCACGACAAAAACAACACCAATGGAACTACAACTAGTACAACATGGTACAACTCTGCAATTGTGGGACACTATTACTGCTCAGCTCAGTACAATGACATACCATGGCAGGACGATGCATCTTACCAATTCAAGTTTGCTGCACTACCAACAGGCAACCTGGCTTTCAGGACAGGTGCCATCAAGAATTACCACCACAAGCATCAAAAGAAAAATAGAGTCCAAATCAGACAACAAAGTGATTTGACCACTTCTTGGTTCCTTCAGCAAGGGACACTGATGGCGTTTACAATGCAATGCCACCATCAATATCACCAAGTCACCAACCAAACAAGAAAGCCACTCGACCATAATAATTAATGAACTTTGGACTCATACATATGATTTGGACTTATTGTTTAATGATCACTGTTATCATGATTTGTGCAGAGCATCACTTATCTACCTGTTTTTGTTCAATTTTCTTTAACACTGTACAGAAAATATGTAACACAAAAAAGGGGGGATGTGGTGATATCCATTACTGTAAATACACAAGGGGTTAATGTAAATACACGTAGACTAGATAGACACGAGAGGGAGCACCAGAGCCATGACACACAGACATTCAACCAATAGGCCAGTAAGATAGGACACGACCAATGGGCAGTCATGATACACACAGAGGTGACACTACCACAGGGGGGCATTACACCAACCCATATATAAGGACACAGCACATAGGATCTGTCTCTTTCCATTGGAGACACTCAGTGAGTGCAGACACAGGGTTGATTGAACATCACACCCACCACGTGGATTGTAGCAGACGGGTTCGTCAGTCTGAGTAGCTATAAATGGATTAACAGTAGCGTCAAATCCAAGTAGGAGAATTGTTAATAGCTTAATAAATGTGTTAAATCTATCTCCAAGTCTGAGCCTTCCTTTGTCAGAGTGCACATCAAGGAAGCAGCTTATGCTACGACAAGAGCATAACAAAACAATGACCTTAGTCTAGAGACCGCATGGGGTGTCTGTACTGTCACCTGCTGGTTGGAGGTTGCACACCTTCCTACTATGATATAGCCCATAAGCATATCACCACATACCCCTGCCTTACAAAACATTGAGATCATTTTTTTTACAGGTAACATTAAACTTTATACATTCATGTATCTGGTAATGTGAGCAAGTTTTACTAAAGTGTCCATTTGCACGCTGTGCCTGACCAGTGTCCATTTCCTTTGTCCAGATGTCATTCTTTTGAGTTGTTGGCCACCTCGTCAGAGACTGCTTGACTTGGCGGCGTCTTGCTTCCCTTGCGCTTCACCTTGTGCCTTTGAAAGGCCTGTGTCCAAGACTGCCATATTTGTGTTACCAATCGCTTTCTCTTCCGTTTTCTTGCATGCTGTTGCTTGCTACCTGTAACTGTTTTCATTGCTGGTTGGTTGGTGGGATGAGGTAGTTTGCCCAGTCTTCTCTTCTTTCTGGTAATTTTTAGGACATGGTGATGTATTTTGGAGTGCCTCTTGGTTTTTTGGTGTGTTGAGTAGCTTGCAGAGGTTTAGGCATCGCGTCATCTCTGGGTGGTGTGACCACGTCCACTACTGCGACCTCATCGACATGCTAGATCACCTCGCTTTGGAATCCCGGTGTGAAGGATGGAACTGGGGTTGTCGGTTTCACCTCTTCTTGGCGTGCTGGAGCATCAGCGACCTGCTCTTCATCACTGGAGATGACTAGGGCAGCACGGTAGCACAGTGGTTAGCACAGTTGCTTCACACCTCCAGAGTCCCAGGTTCGATTCCCGGCTTGGGTCACTGTCTGTGCGGAGTCTGCACGTTCTCCCCGTGTCTGCGTGGGTTTCCTCCGGGTGCTCCGGTTTCCTCCCAGAAGTCCGAAAGACGTACAGGTTAGGTGGCTTGGCCGTGATAAATTGCCCTTCGTGTTTAAAAAGATTAGGTGGGATTACGGGGATAGGGTGGAGGTGTGGGCTTAAGTAGGTTGCTCTTTCCAAGAGCCGGTGCAGATTCGATGGGCCGAATGGCCTCCTTCTGCACAGTAAATTCTATGATTTCTATGATTCTATGCTTTCTGGCTGAGCTGAACCAGGCACTGAGTCTTGTTCATCAAACTCGCAAATGTACGAGTGGTCCGTGGAGCTGCACAATGAGATAGTCATTAGGTCGTCCTCAGTGTCAGTGTCAGAGTTTCCACGTCGCTGTAATCAGCATCTTCATCTCTGTCCTCCCATTGGTCATCGGTGATGTCGACTCAAGGACTGATAATGGGTCGCCACATACCTCCGAGGCCAGTTTTTCCAAGATTGGGACAACTTCTTGTGTCTCTGATTCACTCAATAGCTGATCTTCGGTTGTATCAGCCGCTTCCATTTCTACATGAGCCCAAACTCCAAACTCCCGCACTCCACAGAGTCCACCGTGGTCCGGGCATCCCCCCCCATGCCCACCTCGTCATTGCTTGTAGACCACCGGAGCCAAGCCGCTGGAGCCCCCACTGTGCTGTCGGAGAAGAGATGTACAAGCAGCTCATAGTGTTCCTCATCCGTCTCACCTTCCATATCATCGCTTCCTGCATCATCAACGATAACTTCAAGCAGATGTTCATAGTAACCGGCCTCGGATTCAGCATCATCGCCAGTCTTTTCACCTGGAAAATATGACTTTGCATAC
The DNA here is from genome assembly GCF_047496885.1 of Scyliorhinus torazame. NCBI lineage: Eukaryota > Metazoa > Chordata > Chondrichthyes > Carcharhiniformes > Scyliorhinidae > Scyliorhinus > Scyliorhinus torazame. The sequence continues at coordinate 174,849,008 of NC_092723.1, read as the reverse complement.
GCAATAATTTGTTTTCGAAATGGAGCAGCAAGTTCAAAATCAGCCTTTTGTTTGGCCGCCTAAGCTTGGTTTAAAATTCCACCCTGTGGAACTTCAGAGGGATTGAAGAAATTGAAGAACGATTCATTGTGTATGGTTCTTGTCGCTGTTCTTGGAGCACTCCGACCTTTGTACTTTGGTTTCGTTCGAATTCTCCTTACTGTTACGTTTCTGCCCTCCCTCCAGTCGATAGTGCAGCCTGTGCAGCCAATGATTTGTGGTTCAGCAAAGAACGATTTCAGCGGCCGCGAGTCCAACTGATACACTTTAGTGATCACCTCATTCGTGAAATACTCATTAATCCCGAATGTGAACTCTAAGAGTGAAGCTCTATGGCTTCCCATGCTCTGTCCATTTAACACTCCCACCTCGCAGATGCTTGAATACGGGTTCGTCATGTTCGCGTATCAAGCCATTGAGCCTGTGCACATTCTTCAAAACTGTTGATTGCGGAATGCTCACCGGCAGTTCCGCCCCCTTGTCTGATTTGTCGCCCTCCACGAGGATTTCTTCTAAATCCTCATACACCGTGCACGCCGTAATGCCTTGCAGTGAATGGTCAGTGCTTGGTGCAAGTTCCAGAGGAGTAGTTAGTAGACTCCATGATAACGTGCTTTGATTGTTGGCTTCTGACCCGCACAACTACCGACCAAAATATAACGCGAGAGCGCAATGATTTTACGCAGGTTGGGCGTGCACCTGAACTTCATACGTAAAATTCTGACCTACGTTTCTTGCAGACTCAAGATAATCAATCATAAAAACAGAATATTCTGGAAAGACCCAGCAGATGTGGCAGGATCCATGGAGAGAGGAACAGTTAATGTGTGTCAGGTTCTGACCGAACGCCAGGAGGTTTCTCTCCAGAAACACAGCCAGGTTTTCTGTCCAGATCCTCTGACACTGTCGGAAAAAAAATCAGGGTACGTGGTTTGCATCGTCACTCTGATGGGGCGGAGCCTGATAGAGCCAGCAAGCACAGCGACTGAGATCGAGGCGCCATCTTTAAAGGGTGACCCTATTAGCTGGAAAAGTGAACCCTCCATCCCAGCCCCTGACAGCCAGGGAGGAACCTCCACATGGCTCAGGGCACCTCCACCACGGAAGTATCAAAGTTCACCCCCCCCCCCCCCCCGCCGCATTCACCACTGCGCACCATTCTTCCCCGGCCCCACCCCACCCCCTCCGCCAAACTAAGGGGGAAGCCCTTCTCCCCCAAGGAAGAGAGGTGACGCCCCTGGTTCTGCTCCCTGGCAATGCCCACCTCACAGCCCACCTCAGTGCATTCAGCACTGCCAGGGAGTACTGCAAGGTTGGCAAGGGGTACTGCCGGGCTTCCGGGGGACAACGCCCTGGGCCCGCCAAACTCCCGGGTGGTCATCATGACTGGTTTTCATTTTCGAAAACAAGCAGAGATTTGCACCAACGTAACGTCATGCCGCCTGGTGTGAATGGTTGCAAGCAACAATGCCCGCTTGATTGGAACCCCAGCCACCACCTTAAACATTCACTCCCTCCACTTCTGACGCACAAGGGTAGCAATGTGTGTTATCTCAAGACTTGCTGCAGCAAATCACGAAGGCTCCTTTGGCAGCGCTTTGCAAACCAGCAATCACTACCAACCAGAAGGTCAAGGATAGCAGATGCATGGGCAGCACGGTGACGCAGTGGGTTAGCATTGCTGCCTCACGGCACCGAGGTCCCAGGTTTGATCCCGGCTCTGGGTCACTGTCTGTGTGGAGTTTGCACATTCTCCCCATGTTTGCGTGGGTTTCACCCCCACAACCCAAAAGATGTGCAGGCTAGGTGGATTGGCCACGCTAAATTGCACCTTAATTGGAAAAGATGAATTGGGTACTCTAAATTTTTTTTTTAAAAAAGGATAGCAGATGCATGGGAACAGCACCATCTGCAAGTTCCCCTCCAAGCCACACACCATCCTGATTTGGAACTATATTGCCAGGTAGAAATCCTGTGTTATTGCTGGCTTGGCCAGTCACATCCTGTGAATGAATAACAAGAACTATTCTCAGCTCACACATAGGATGCGGTAATTGTTGACAAGGCCAGTGTTTATTGCCCGGCCCTAATTACCCTTGAGAAGGTGGCAGTGAGCTGTCTTCTTGAATCGCTGCAGTCCATATGGCGTAGGTACGCCCACAGTGCTGTTAGGGAGGGCGGTCCAGGATTTTAACCCAGCGATAGTGAAGGAGCGACGGTATATTTCTAAGTCAGGGTGGTGTGTGGCTTGGGAGGGTGTTCCCAGGTCTCTATGCCCTTGTCCTTCTGGGTGGCAGGAATTTTGTGTTTGGAACATGCTGTTGAAGGAGCCTTAGTGAAGGCGTTAGTGAGCCTTTGCAGGCGACACAAAGGTTGGTGGAGTTGCGGATAGCGATGAGGACTGTCAAAGGATGCAGCAGGATTTAGATTGTTTGGAGACTTGGGCGGAGAGATGGCAGATGGAGTTTAATCCGGACAAATGTGAGGTAATTCATTTTGGAAGGTCTAATGCAGGTAGGGAATATACAGTGAATGGTAGAACCCTCAAGAGTATTAAAAGTCAGAGAGGTCTAGGTGTACAGGTCCACAGGTCACTGAAAGGGGCAACACAGGTGGCGAAGGTAGTCAAGAAGGCATACGGCATGCTTGCCTTCATTGGCCGGGGCATTGAGTATAAGAATTGGCAAGTCATGTTGCAGCTGCATAGAACCTTAGTTAGGCCACACTTGTAGGATTGTGTTCAATTCTGGTCGCCGCACTACCAGAAGGATGTGGAGGCTTTAGAGAGGGTACAGAAGAGATTTACCAGAATGTTGCCTGGTATGGAGGGCATTAGCTATGAGGAGCGGTTGAATAAACTCAGTTTGTTCTCACTGGAACGACGGAGGTTGAGGGGCGACCTGATAGAGGTCTACAAAATTATGAGGGGCATAGACTGAGTGGATAGTCAGAGGCTTTTCCCCAGGGTAGAGGGGTCAATTACTAGGGGGCATAGGTTTAAGGGAGGGGCAAGGTTTAGAGTAGATGTTTTTTACACAGAGGGTAGTGGGTGCCTGGAACTTGCTGCCGGAGGAGGTGGTGGAAGCAGGGACGATAGTGACATTTAAGGGGAATCTTGACAAATACATGAATAGGATGGGAATAAAGAGGGATATGGACCCAGGAAGTGTAGAAGATTGTAGTTTAGCTGGGCAGCATGGTTGGCACGGGCTTGGAGGGCCGAAGGGCCTGTTCCTGCGCTGTACTTTTCTTTGTTTCTTTGTTTGAATCGCTGCAGTGCGTATCAACAAAATCATCAAGGAATCCGTCCTTTAGAATGTAAAGTGTATTTGAAGAACGGAAGGAAGAGAACTTGCTTTTTAGGGCACCTTTCATGTTCTCGAGCCACCCCAAAGTACTTCACAGCTATTGCTATTGGGCCGAAGGACATCACAGCCAAGCTGTGTGCCATGGGATGAATGGTCTTTTCATCGATTGCCCGGTTGTGTTAGCTATGGGGCTGACTACCAGAAAGTGTCCTTGCTGTTATTGAAAAGACGCCTGGGGGTGTTGTACATCCACCGATCCAGACAGACAGATTAGGTCAAATTATACTACTTAAGTGATTGAAATTCAATATTGAAAACGCTCGGACTAACTAGGATAGTAAAAGACCTCAAAGTGAATGTTTGGAGTTTTAGAGCGTTCCTGCGACTTCCCCTTGCCTCCTAATTTTGCTGAGATAGTAACTAATTTGAAAACAATCATTATTTTTAAACAGTATTGGAACATGTCACACATGACCATGTGTGGGGAGTTCAGCAATTCCACTATCCTCCAGTAGAGGGCCAGATTCACAGGAAGCACAGGTCAGAGTGCTGATTGGGCCTCTGTTCCCTTCCAGCGCAACTCCACATCAGAATCGTGGGAATTTCTCTTTATGCTTCAAAGATGGGTGGGGGGGGAGATTTTGTGGCCTTGTTACGCCCTGGCGCAAATCCTGTTCTCGCTGGAAACTCTCGCGAGGGGGCCATAACAGGATTTGGGCGATCTCGCCCCTATCCCCACCAGCCATGTGATCAGGTTCACGCCCACGCATTTTAATATATTTGAGTATCGGATTAACACTCTAACTTCATTTTGAGATTGGGGCATCCTTTAAAAAGGGTGGCCGATCTCTGTGGAGTCGAGCTTGCTGACCTCTCAAAGCCCCGCTCCCTATAGTGACGGCGAAAAACATTCCCCCCCTTCTGAAACAAGGCAAGGTTTGGGAAGATCTCAATGGAAACCCTGCCTGTTTCGCTGTGGAGAAACACATCGGTTTTCAGACAGAACCTGACAGTATGGGCGCCATTTTCCTAAAGGGGAACAAAGTCCCTGAGTGAGTGCGTTTCGCTGCGTGTTCCCCGGCACGCAGTGCCGAGAATCACATGACTATTCAATGCACCTCGCGGCAGGGAACACAGCCCCGTTTTTTACAATGGGGAGCTACGGGCGCCGGACGGCCCCATTGTAGCGAGAGATCGGGATCCCATTTTTAAATGGCGTCCCGATCTCTGAGGCCCCAAAAGAACCCCCTACCTCCCCCCGCAATAGGTGAGGGTCCCCCGGTCCACCTCACACCCCGAACCATCCCCAGCACCCACGCCGGGCAACCCCGGCCTGACCTGGCGCGTGCAACAAATGCCAGCTTGGTACCTTGGCAGTGCCACCTGGGCACCGTGGCAGTGCCAGGGTGGCATCCAGTTCGCACTACCAGGGTGCCAGGTTGGAACCAGCAGTGCCAGGGCACCACCCTGTCCAAAGGACATACAGCTGGGGGCCTCCGATCCCCTTGGAGACCCCCATGTCTGCCGTTCAGTCTGGTCCCCGTTTGTGGGGACCAGTAACCAACGGCGCTCGTCCGAGGTCTCTGGGGCGAATTATTGAATTCCAAAGAACAAAGAAATGTACAGCACAAGAACAGGCCCTTCGGCCCTCCAAGCCCGTGCCGACCATGCTGCCCGACTAAACTACAATCTTCTACACTTCCTGGGTCCGTATCCCTCTATTCCCATCCTATTCATGTATTTGTCAAGATGCCCCTTAAATGTCACTATCGTCCCTGCTTCCACCACCTCCTCCGGTAGCGAGTTCCAGGCACCCACTACCCTCTGCGTAAAAAACTTGCCTCGTACATCTACTCTAAACCTTGCCCCTCTCAACTTAAACCTATGCCCCCTAGTAATTGACCCCTCTACCCTGGGGAAAAGCCTCTGACTATCCACTCTGTCTATGCCCCTCATAATTTTGTATACCTCTATCAGGTCTCCCCTCAACCTCCTTCGTTCCAGTGAGAACAAACCGAGTTTATTCAACCGCTCCTCATAGCTAATGCCCTCCATACCAGGCAACATTCTGGTGAATCTCTTCTGCACCCTCTCTAAAGCCTCCACATCCTTCTGGTAGTGTGGCGACCAGAATTGAACACTATACTCCAAGTGTGGCCTAACTAAGGTTCTATACAGCTGCAACATGACTTGCCAACTCTTATACTCAATGCCCCGGCCAATGAAGGCAAGCATGCCGTATGCCTTCTTGACTACCTTCTCCACCTGTGGTGCCCCTTTCAATGACCTGTGGACCTGTACTCCTAGATCTCTTTGACTTTCAATACTCTTGAGGGTTCTGCCATTCACTGTATATTCCCTACCTGCATTAGACCTTCCAAAATGCATTACCTCACATTTGTCCGGATTAAACTCCATCTGCCATCTCTCCGCCCAAGTCTCCAAACAATCTAAATCCTGCTGTATCCTCCGACAGTCCTCATCGCTATCCGCAATTCCACCAACCTTTGTGTCGTCTACAAACTTACTAATCAGACCAGTTACATTTTCCTCCAAATCATTTATATGTACTACAAAGAGCAAAAGTCCCAGCACTGATCCCTGTGGAACACCACTGGTCACAGCCCTCCAATTAGAAAAGCATCCTTCCATTGCTACTCTCTGCCTTCTATGGCCTAGCCAGTTCTGTATCCACCTTGCCAGCTCACCCCTGATCCCGTGTGACTTCACCTTTTGTACTGGTCTACCATGAGGGACCTTGTCAAAGGCCTTACTGAAGTCCATATAGACAACATCCACTGCCCTACCTGCATCAATCATCTTAGTGACCTCCTCGAAAAACTCTATCAAGTTAGTGAGACACGACCTCCCCTTCACAAAACCGTGCTGCCTCTCACTAATACGTCCATTTGCTTCCAAATGGGAGTAGATCCTGTCTTGAAGAATTCTCTCCAGTAATTTCCCTACCACTGAAGTAAGGCTCACCGGCCTGTAGTTCCCGGGATTATCCTCGCTACCCTTCTTAAACAGAGGAACAACATTGGCTATTCTCCAGTCCTCCGGGACATCCCCTGAAGACAGCGAGGATCCAAAGATTTCTGTCAAGGCCTCAACAATTTCCTCTCCAGCCTCCTTCAGTATTCTGGGGTAGATCCCATCAGGCCCTGGGGACTTATCTACCTTAATATTTTTTAAGACACCCAACACCTCGTCTTTTGGATCTCAATGTGACCCAGGTTATCTACACACCCTTCTCCAGACTCAACATCTACCAATTTCTTCTCTTTGGTGAATACTGATGCAAAGTATTCATTTAGTACCTCGCCCATTTCCTCTGGCTCCACACATAGATTCCCTTGCCTATCCTTCAGTGGGCCAACCCTTTCCCTGGCTACCCTCTTGCTTTTTATGTACGTGTAAAAAGCCTTGGGATTTTCCTTAACCCTATTTGCCAATGACTTTTCGTGACCCCTTCTAGCCCTCCTGACTCCTTGCTTAAGTTCCTTCCTACTTTCCTTATATTCCACGCAGGCTTCGTCTGTTCCCAGCCTTTTAGCCCTGACAAATGCCTCCTTTTTCTTTTTGACGAGGCCTACAATATCTCTCGTCATCCAAGGTTCCCGAAAATTGCCGTATTTATCCTTCTTCCTCACAGGAACATGCCGGTCCTGAATTCCTTTCAACTGCCACTTGAAAGCTTCCCACATGTCAGATGTTGATTTGCCCTCAAACATCCGCCCCCAATCTATGTTCTTCAGTTCCCGCCTAATATTGTTATAATTAGCCTTCCCCCAATTTAGCACATTCATCCTAGGACCACTCTTATCCTTGTCCACCAGTACTTTAAAACTTACTGAATTGTGGTCACTGTTACCGAAATGCTCCCCTACTGAAACATCTACCACCTGGCCGGGCTCATTCCCCAATACCAGGTCCAGTACCGCCCCTTCCCTAGTTGGACTGTCTACATATTGTTTTAAGAAGCCCTCCTGGATGCTCCTTACAAACTCCGCCCCGTCTAAGCCCCTGGCACTAAGTGAGTCCCAGTCAATATTGGGGAAGTTGAAGTCTCCCATCACCACAACCCTGTTGTTTTTACTCTTTTCCAAAATCTGTCTACCTATCTGCTCCTCTATCTCCCGCTGGCTGTTGGGAGGCCTGTAGTAAACCCCCAACATTGTGACTGCACCCTTCTTATTCCTGATCTCTACCCATATAGCCTCACTGCCCTCTGAGGTGTCCTCCCGCAGTACAGCTGTGATATTCTCCCGAACCAGTAGCGCAACTCCGCCTCCCCTTTTACATCCCCCTCTATCCCGCCTGAAACATCTAAATCCTGGAACGTTTAGCTGCCAATCCTGCCCTTCCCTCAACCAGGTCTCTGTAATGGCAACAACATCATAGTTCCAAGTACTAATCCAAGCTCTCAGTTCACCTGCCTTACCCGTAATACTTCTTGCATTAAAACATATGCACTTCAGGCCACCAGACCCGCTGTGTTCAGCAACTTCTCCCCGTCTGCTCTGCCTCAGAGCCACACTGTCCCTATTCCCTAGTTCTCCCTCAATGCTCTCACCTTCTGACCTATTGCTCCCGTGCCCATCCCCCTGCCATACTAGTTTAAACCCTCCCGTGTGACACTAGCAAACCTCGCGGCCAGGATATTTATGCCTCTCCGGTTTAGATGCAACCCGTCCTTCTTATACAGGTCACACCTGCCCCGGAAGAGCTCCCAGTGGTCCAGATAATGGAAACCCTCCCTCCTACACCAGCTGTTTAGCCACGTGTTTAGCTGCTCTATCTTCCTATTTCTAGCCTCACTGGCACGTGGCACAGGGAATAATCCCGAGATTACAACCCTCGAGGTCCTGTCTTTTAACTTTCTGCCTAGCTCCCTGAACTCCTGCTGCAGGACCTCATGCCCCTTCCTGCCTATGGTACCTCGGGTACCTCGGGAATCTGCACATTAGAGTGAGACTATCATTGAATCTCGCGAGGCGTTGTGAGCCGGGTAGATCCCAGGAGCGGAGTCTCCCGGCTTTTAACGGCCACACTGCGCCGCGGCGAGCTGCTTTTCTGGCGCAGTGTGACCGTAGGATCGCGCCCTGTGCCATTTTGGGGGGAAATTTCCACCCAGTAGATTCAAAATATTGTTTGATATGTGTTAATGGCAAGCATAAACTATTGCTAAGGATTCACTGTTTTAATCAACAGCAACTTATATTTACAAAGTGCTTTCAGTAAATGATTGCATTAAGTGCATCGCATAAATGCAAGTTGCTGTTGTGATGAAACAGCCCTTCACAGGAGCAATTATCAAATCAAATTTGTCACCGAGCCTCATGAGGTGATATTAGGACAGGTGGATATGAGCTTGGTCAAAGAGGTAGTTGGTGCGAGGTATCTGAAAGGAAAAACGAGAGGAGGAGAGGTTTAGGGAGGGAATCCCCAATACATGTCCGGATTTTGCTTCCGATGGACCTTTTGGGGTTGGCGAAGCTGCTGAAGTCCGTGTGGTGCAGGTACTCCCACACTGCTGTTAGGGAGGGAGTTCCAGGATTCTGATCCAGCGACAATGAAGGAGCGGCGATATATTTCCAAATCAGGATGGTGTGTACGTTGGAGGGAAGCTTTTGGGGGGGGGTTGTGATGCGAACCTGCTGCCTTTGCCCTCCTGGGCAGTCAAGATCGTGGATTGGGAAGACGCTGTTGAAGAAACCTGAAGTTGCTGCGTTACAGTGGATGAGATCGCTCGGGTCGCATCTCACAATGAGTTTGAATTTGCTCTTTTAAACAAAGGCTACATAAAATGAATCCATCCAGGGGGCTCTTTCTGAGGGTCGGTGCAAATATATTTTTATTGAAAACTTTCATTGAAACCAACATGACATCAACATGTTGGCCCTTAATGTTGGGTGGGGTTACTGGGTTATGGGAATAGGGTGGAGGTGTGGGCTTGGGTAGAGTGCTCTTTCAAAGAGCCGGTGCAGACTCGATGGGCCGAGTGACCTCCTTCTGCACTGTAAATTCTATGAATTCTATGAACATTAAACAGCCCAGAAAACAAACATTACATGGTACAATACCGCAAAAAAACCACGCACAACCAATCATATAAATACCACCCAAAGAAAGACAAAAATCACCTACCCTTAATAATAATAACTACCCACCCCCCCCCCCCCCCCCTCTCCCCGCCCTATTAGCAGTTATGGTGACTAACTCTTTACAGTAGGAAATGAATGGTTGCTGCCACCTCGGGTAGAACCCCTCCACTGACCCCCTAATGGTGTACTTGACCGCTTGCAGATAGAAAACATTCCACGAGGTTACCCAACCAGGTCGAGGCACTGGGCGGAGCGGAAGATCTCCATCCCAGCAGAACCCACCTCCGGGCTATCAATAAGGCAAAGGCAAGAACATCCGCCTTCACCCTGGTCTACTGCCCGGCCTGTCAGGCACCCCAAAAATGCCAAGGTTCCCGGTGGGGTGTGGGGGGAATGCGAGGACCCCCTTATCGGTGAGTTGGGGCTTGTGGGGTGGGGGGGGGCGAGGTTATTCAGGCAATGTCTCGTGGGGGGAGGGGGGGGGGGGTGGGGAGGGGTCGAGAGATTGGGATACTATTTAAAAATGGCATGCTGATCTCTTTCACTCAGGATTTCCTGCTAGCAGAGCTCCTCCGTGCAGGAAATGGGACTAAGAGCAGCCTCGGCAGGTAGTTCCCCGAATTGCAACAAAGTCCCGATAGACAGGGTGGTGTCGGGAAACACCCGGTTAAATACCCTCGTCACGACACTCTCTTCCGGTTTGGTTCGATCGCGGCCTTTATTTCTATCAATGAAGAAGCATGGAGAGATCTAACTCATCATCATTAGTCCATTGATATCAAAGAAGTGGGGGGCAGAATATCATCTAATTTTTCACAGTGAGTTCCTTGTGGACTGATAATAAGACCCACCTTTGCTCTGAATGAGCACGCCCAGATTGAACAATCAACCCCAGACTCACTGGCTTGGGGTAAACATTTCGAGTGAATCTTCCTCAGTTGGCATTTCCAAGTACCGTCAGTAATGAGAAGGGTCTCATCGGGCGAGATGTCTTGATGGGTGGTTTTTCGCCAGGACTTCTTATCGTGAGCAAATTATTCCCATTTATGGACGTCTATTTTGAAATGATGCTTTCGATTCGTCTTTTTTTCAAACCTCTTTTGCTGTGGTCAATTATGCTGAGATATTTTGGGCGGGATTCTCCAAGCCGATCGGAGCGGGGGCGGAGATTGGGCATCGATGCCGAAATCCGGCGTGACGTCGCTCCCGCGATTCTCCGGGGATTCTCCGGTCTACGTGGCGCGGGTAGGGGGACCATTGACAGAGGTCCCCGCGGCGATTCTCCGACGACAACTGGCTGAGTTCCCGACGGCATGGGTATCTCATGGTCCCACCCGTCGGGAACTTGCCTTAGCGGCTGCAAACTCGGTCCCCGGCCACCCTGATGGGGCGGGGGGGATCCTTTGCCAGGAGGGGCCTCACAAACAGCCAGGCTATCGATCAGGGGCCACCGATTCGCCGGCGTGTGCGATCTCGGTGGGGGGGGGGCTATCTTTTTGGTGCCGGTCCACGGTGTGGGTCCGCCATGTTAAGAGGGGCGGCAGACGTAGGCCGCCACCGTACGCAAGCGTGGACCCCTGACCGGAGGTGCAGGGCCCCCTATCGGCAGCCAGAGCTGCGAGGGGCACTTCAGGGCCCTGCTAGCCCCCTCCAGGTAGGAGAATCACTCTGTACTTTCTCCTGGAAAGTCCAGAATGATTCTCCCGCGTTTTCACACTGGAGTGGGGACATAGCCCCATTATTGGAGAATCCCGCCCTTTGTATTTAGAGCCCTAAGTTCAGACTCAATGGAGTGAGACACAAGCCAAGTCTCCAAGTGGAGCAGCTGGTCTGATATTTATTTTTCTCTGTGTGACACGGAACGGGAAGCAGAGGTTTTCTGATGAACCTGGATAGATCATGACGAGAACTGCTGCTTCGGCTGAAAATGCTTGGAATCCTTGGGAAAACAACAGCACCATCATCACTGCTCCTGAAATCTAACATTGATAAACCACTTCAGGATCAGGAAGCAAACACTTTCAAACCTGTTCATGCGTGTAGCTCGACTGTTTAAAGACAATTTAACCATTTTTAAATTCCATGTTATCTATGCATGCTGCAATTTTGACATAAACCTTGACTGTGCAAAGGCAGAAAAGGGTTGATACAGAGCTGAGAGTCTGCTTTACATCACCTTTGATTTCTCTTCGTGTTGGCAGCAGACGTGGAGATGGGTGATATTATTGAGGTAGAAGTAGGTATTGTTTTGCGGTGGAGTGGATATAAGTTGATAAGTTCATAAGATATAATAAAGGAGCAGAATTAGGCCATTCGGCCCATTGAATCTGCTGCGCCATTCTATTATGGCTGATATGTTCTTCATCTGCTATCTACAGTGTTGCAGACCAAGAGCTGGATTGCAAAATCAGCCAGAGCATCTCCTCCCTAGAACACATGACCTAGGAGCAGGAGTCGGCAATTTAGCCTCCCAGCCTAAACACCCTCAATGTGATCATGGCTGATCTCATCCTGGCCTCAACTCCACCGTCCTGCCCGTCCTCCATAACCCTTCAATTAAAGATCTGTCTAACTCCTCCTTAAATTTACTCGCTGTCCCAGCATCCATCGCACTCTGGGGTAGCGGATTCCACAGATTCACAACCCTTTGGGAAAAGTAGTTTTCCCTCAAATCTGTTTTAAATTTGCTATCCCTTACTCTAAGGTTATGATCTCTCGTTCTAGAATGCCCCACAAGAGGAAGCATCAGCTCCACATGCACTTTATCCATACCCTTTAGCATCTTGTGTACCTCAATGAGATCTCCCCTCATTCTTCTAAACTCGAGAGAGTAGAGGCCCAAACTGTTCAATCTCTCCTCATATGACAAACCCCTCATCTCTAAAATCAACCTAGTAAAGGGGGAGGTAAGAGGTAAAACTGATTGCATAACATAAATAAACCATCTTAGGGAGGCATGGCGGCGCAGTGGTTAGCACTGCTGCCTCATGGTGCCGAGGACCCTGGTTCGATCCCGCCCCCGGGTCACTGTCCGGGTGGAGTGTGTACATTCCCCCCCCCCCGTGTCGATGTGGGTCTCACCTCCACAACCCAAAGATGTGCAGGGTAGATGGATTGGCCACGCTAAATTGCCCCTTAATTTGAAAAACGAAATTGGGCATTTTAAATTAACCATATTGTTCAGTTAATAGTACCTCTTTTATTTCATTCTTTACGTACAATCAAGTTTGTTCTTGTATTAAAAAAGTGACATTATCTGGCGTAATTCTATTGGATAAAGTTAGATATTCAGATATCTATTTGAATGTTAACGGCCCTTAGCCGGGTGGTAATGCAATGGATAAATCTGGACTGAGATCTGGAGACGTGGATTGGGGAATCCGTTCTAGAAAATTGGGCGTATCCCTGGAAAACTGGGAACACAATGAATCAGGCATGCACCAAATCTCTGACCAATGCTTGTGGTTGAACAAAGCTCCATGCGAGGAAAGCATCCTCACTAGAAACAAAAAGAGTCAACAAACGCGCAGACGCTAAATTAATCTCAGTGACTTTATTTAATTTCTTTTTAAAAACGTTCATTCTTAGGGTGTAGACGTCACTGGCTTGGCCAGCATTTATAGCCCATTCCTAATTGTCCTTGAGAAGGTGGTGGTGAGCTGCCTTCTTGAGCCGCTGCAATCCGTGTGATGTAGGTACACCCACAGTGCTGTTAGGGAGGGAGTTCCAGGATTGTGACCCTGCGACAGTGAAGGAACGGCGACATATTTCCAAGTCAGGATGGTGGACTGTGGCGGAACCGTATGGAGTTGAAATGTCCTCAATAACACTTTTTGTCAGCTTCTGGGGGTTTAATGACGAAGGAAGCCAGCGGTCTGAAGGAAAACATTTATTTTACTTTTAACAATACGCTGCCCACGGCGGTAACTAGCTACAACCACAGTCCCCATTGGGACAACCAACATGCTGGTCCCTACTCGGGCCGGCTTTTATTCTTGGTTTAACGAGCCTCAGCTGGGTGGGTCTCCGCCCACTGGGACGCCCCCTCGTACTCCATGAGCCCCACGGGGACGTCGATAATGGTTTTCCCACAGAGGTTATGACAGGAGGACATTAGCATGACCCGTAACTCCAGTGCAATCATGTAACTTTCAAACCGATCTCAAAAGTAACATTACAAAAGTAATCACTGGCAAGCCATAAGGGGCAGTGTGATAATTGAAGTGCGTTATGCATTGCAGTCATTGCAGGTGAGGCAGTGGCTCAGTGGTATTGTCACTGGACTGGTGATCCAGAGACCCAGGGCAATACTCTGGGGACAATGGTTCGAATCCCGCCATGACAGCTGGTGGAAATTGAATCCAATAAATATTTGAAATGAAAAGTCTAATGATGACCGTGGGCGGGATTCTCCCCTACCCGGCGGGGCGGGGGGTTCCGGTGTAATGGAGTGGCGGGAACCACTCCCTCACCTTGAGGGGCTAGGCCCCCGCCGGAGTGGATTCCGCTCCGACGGCTGGCGGGAAAGGCCTTTGGCGCCACACGCCAGCCGGCGCCGAAAGGTCTTCGCCGGGCGACGCATGCGCGGGAGCGTCAGCGGCCGCTCACGGCATCCCCGCGCATGTGCAGGGGAGGGGGTCTCTTCCGCCTCCGCCATAGTGAAGACCATGGCGAAGGTGGAAGAAAAAGAGTGCCCCCACAGATCGGTGGGCCCCGATCGCGGGCCAGGCCACCGTGGGGGCATCCCCCGGGGCCAGATCGCGCCCCCCCCCAGGACCCCGGAGTCTACCCGCGCCGCCTTGTCCCGCCGTTTAAAAGGAGGTTTAATCCACGCCGGCGGGTGAGGGTTGATAGCGGCGGGACTTCGGCCCATCGCGGGCCGGAGAATCGCCGGGGCTGGGCCCACCGACCGGCGCGATTCCCGCCGACCCGCACGGCGCGATTCCCGCCCTCGCCGAATCTCTGGTGGCGCAGAATTCGGAACACGGCGGGGACGGGATTCACACCCACCCCGGTGATTCTCCGACCTGGTGGGGGGTCGGAGAATCGCGCCCCATGAGCCTCCCTTACCTGGTCTGGCCTACATGTGACTCCAGACCCACAACTATGTGATTGACTCTTAAATGTCCTCTGAAATGGCCGAACAAGCCACTTAGTTCTATCAACCTGTAGAAAGTCAATAAAAAGGAAAGAAACCTGGCGACCCACCCGGACACGACCGAGGCCCTAGAATCGAGGGCAAAGTAGCACAGTGGGTAGCACTGTTGCTTCACAGCACCAGGGTCCCGGGTTCGATTCCCGGCGCGGGTCACTGTCTGAGCGGAGGCTGCACCTTCTCCCCGCGTCTGCGTGGGTTTCCTCCGGGTGCTCCGGTTTCCTCCCACAAGTCCCGAAAGACGTGCTTGTTCGGTGAATTGGACATTCTGAATTCTCCCTCGGTGTACCCGAATAGTGTGGCGACAAGGGGATTTTCACAATAATTTCATTGCCGCGTTAATGTAAGCCTACTTGTGACACTAAAAAAGATTATTATAAAAAACCTGCAAAGTCCTCCTTACTAACATCTGGCAGCTTGTGCCAAAATTGGGAGAGCTGGTCCACAGACGAGTCAAGCAACAGCCTGACATATTCATACCCTCAGAAGCCAATGTTACAGATAACATTGCAGACATCACTATCACCAGACCTGGGTATGTCCTGTCTCACTGGCAGGACAGACCCAGCAGAGGTGGCGACACAGTGGTGTACAGTCCGGAGGGAGTTGTCCTGCAAGTTCTCAGCATTAACTCCGGTCCCATTTTTAGGTATGCCTGATGATGCTCCTAGCATGATCTCCTGCACTCTTCATTGAACACAGTAAGAAGTCTTACAACACCAGGTTAAAGTCCAACAGGTTTGTTTCGAATCACTAGCTTTCAGAGCCCAGCTCCTTCCTCAGGTGAATTCACTTTAACCTGGTGTTGTAAGACTTCTTACTGTGCTCACCCCAGTCCAACGCCGGCATCTCCACATCATGTCTTCATTGAACCAATGTTGATCACCGGATTGGTGGTTCTGGTCGAGTGGGGGATATACCAGGCCAGGAGGTTACAGATTGTGGCTGAGTACAATATGGCTCTGTATGACTTCAGGTTAAACATGGGCAAGGAAACCTCCTGCTGATGACCACCTACTATCCACCCTCAGCTGATGAATCCGTACTCCTCCTGAATCAGAACATCACTTGGAGGAAGCACTGACGGTGGCAAGGGCTCAGAATGTACTCCGGGTGGGATCTTCAATGTCCATCACCAAGAGTGGCTCGGTAACACCACTACTGACCGAGCTGGCCAAGTCCAAAGGGCATAACTACTAGACTGGGTCTGCGACAGGTGGTGAAGGAATTAGGACGACATAGAGGTGTAGACAGATGGCTTCAGACTGATAAAATTCTCTTTAAACATAAGGGTCCGCACAGCCATTTTTATTCTGGGATCAGTCTATACTTTGATCTAACTATCCGCTATCTCTATTTTCATATTTTCACTTTTCCACTCTAACTCTTGAAGTTCATGGAAGCTGTTTTGCCATAAGCAAGAAACTATTTCTGTATTATTTTGAAAGTTAAATTGTTTTATAAATTACTTCTCTTTAAGTCCTTTGCTAGCCGGACTTTATTGAGAATAGATTTAAGTTTCTCTCAATTGTAATCAACTGGAGGCAATAAAAGATTCTTATTTGCATCCGAGACGTTTAACTCCAATTTCGACTGATTTTTAATGTTGCGAGACTTCGCTAGATCCGCATGGAAGATCGCTACACCTCCCCAACACTCAGCGTCGCAGGCAAGATGGCAGCCAGACAAACAGCCCCGCGATTTAGGGACGGTGAGTTGGACACCCTCCTGGACGCCGTGGAGGGGAGGAGGCTGGTATTGTACCCCGGGTGGGACGCAGGACAGCAGGTGCCATCGTTCGTCGTGCGTGGGCGGAGGTGGCCGAGGCCGTCGGCGCCATTGGGCCGGTGGCTAGGACCGTAGACCAGTGCCAGAAGAAGCTGCACAACCGCCTCAGGGCAGCCAGGGTGAGTACCCAGCACTGTGCCCCTGGCACCAACCCCCCTACCCCCCCATACACATGTGACCCGCCCCCCTCCAGGGGGACGGTGCCACCCCCCACCCTGACCCACATGACTGCACCCACCCATGCCAACCGCAACAGCCGGGTGCCCTGTGCACTGATGCCATCAGAGGCCCAACCTCTGGGCTGCATGCCTTGGACCGTCTAACACTGTTTGTGTTTGCCCCCCGCCCCAGGAGAAGTCCGCGCATAACTGCCGGGAGCGGGAGAAGACTGGAGGGGGCCCACCAGAACTGCGCCCCTCACTGTGCCCAAGCAGAGGGCACTGGACATTGTTGGCGGACCGGAGGAGCGGGAGGTCGCCGATGCGTAGGTCGGAGGGGCGCCACCAAGTGAGTACCCCCTGCCTGTATGCAGCCCCTCACAGCATGTGTGCCCACCCCCACCCACTCACCCCACCATCTCACCTCACCCCACCCCACCCTCACCCCACCCCCCCCTCACCCCACCCCCTCACCACCGCACCCCTCACGCCCGTCCGTCTGTCTAACCATACATCTATCTTGCAGGACCAGCCGGCGATGGTCCTGGCTCATCTGTGACGCCCGCCCCCAGCCAGTGCCAGGGCCGGTGCCCCCCAGGGACCCAAGCACCGACAGGGAGGGCAGCCGCAACAACAGCCCTCCACCCGAGACCTGCCAGGACACAGCGACCCAGTGGACGGAATCACAGGGGACAGACACACAGCACAACACGACACAGGAGACACCGGACTTCGGGTCCGGTGATGACATAGACTTTCCCTCACTGCTATCTCCTACACCCTCCACCATCTCTGAGACTATCACCTCGGTTGGGATCTTTAGCGATGAGGCTTCTGGGACACTCGCTGGTGCGCACCACACAGCTGCTCCGGTTCAGCAGGTGGAGGTAGGAGCAGCCGAGGGGCCGGGCGATCGGAGGGCAGACTGACCCCAACAATCATCTGCCGCCCAGACGGGTCCAGGGTTCCTGGAATATCCACTCCACCCATAGTTCAGGTGCAGTCAGAGACCCAGGGACCAGAGAAGGGGATGATGGCCGGCTTCCAGCACCTGTAGGGGCAGGCGGAGGAGTCCAACCGCATGCAGGAGCAGGGAGTGGTGCCGGTCAAGCGTGCCACCCAGGCCGAAACTGCACGGGTGGCGTCCGCGGTGGAGGCGATGGGGGCTTCGGTGTCGGACATGGGTCAGGGTATGCAAGGCCAGGGGCTATCTGTGCAGGTGAGGGCCATGGTCCAGGACAGGGCTGCCGACTCACAGGCAGACTTGTGCCAGAGCCAGCTGCAGATTGCAGCAGTGTTCCCCAGTGTGGCCCAGCCTCAGCAGGACATGGCCATTGCTGAGAACATCAGCGCCATTGCCCAGGTTTTGGCCGGCGTCGCACAGATCCAGACAGGGATGGCCCACTCCCTGTGCTCCATAGCCGGTAACGTTCAGACCCTGGTCGATACCAGAGCGGGCATCCAGGACTGGCAGCGCTCACACCCCCGTCCCATGGAGAGGCCCGGGGGCCATCGGCCACCCGAGGGAAGAGGTGCTGGGGGCCGCGCCGGTGACTACTGCAGGGGAGGTGCCGGAACAGGGCTGCACCTCGGACCCACCCCCCTCCTGTCCCTGGTGCATCTGGTGGGCAGCATGCAGAACAGTGCAGCACCACACCACCCGGGATGCACCAGAAGCAGCCGGGCCCATCTAGGCCGGGCCACCCCAGGAAACGTGCATCAACGGGAACCCTACCCACAGGGAAGTGTATGTACCGGTTCGCAAGGGCATACAGGGCGTCGGTGACAGCACGGATGCACCGGTGCACCGATGCCGGTGAGATGCTGGACAGGTCGCCATTCGGCAACTGGAACAACCCCGTGGTGTAGAAGTTCAGGGCGACCGTCACCTTGACGGCCACCGGGAGAGGGTGTGTGTCCCCCGCAAGTGCCACGCGGTGCCAGGTGTGCCATCAGGTGGCAGATGTGAGGGATGGTTTCCCGGCTCATCCGCAGTCTCCTCCTGCATGCCCGGTCCGGGAGTTCCTGAAAGGACTTGCGGCGCCGGTACACGCGGGGCCTCATCAGGTGCCTCCTTGGCACCACCACCACCTCCTCTCCCTCCTCCTCATCTTCTTCCTCCTCCTCCCCCTCGTTCCGTTCGTTCCCCTCCTCCTCTGCTTGTTGGGCAGGCGGCCCTCCAGCCTGAGCGGCTGCCACTGCCCCTCTGCGGCCCGCTCCTCTTCTGCAGCCTCCGCCTCCTCTCTGAGCCGCCTGCGCTGACCCTGCCACAGGGCTGTATGCAGGACAGCGGCCCCCGCCACCATGGACAGCATCGCTGGGTAGTTCTCAAACATTATGACCTGCAGGGGGTGAGGGGAGAGAATATTAACATGGCGCATTTACCCATGCACGACCAGGTGCCATGGGCTACATGGTGGCCCCGGTTGGCTCCGCGCGCCCCAGCCACGCATGTCCCCCACCCCCGTCCCGCCAGTGCCCCCGCTCATGGCGCCCATCCCTGCTGCCATGGCCACCATTTGATGGCACTGCCCTCTATGGGGGCCGCCGTCGGTGTGGCCCTGGGTGTTCCCCCGGTGGGTATTGCCGGTTGAGTGGGCTGGCCGTGCAGGAGGGCGCCACCCACCCATGTGGACCCATGCCCCCCCCCCCCCCACGCCAACTCCTACCTCCTCCCACCACCGCATCACGGCAGCATTATCCGGGTCCAGAATCGCTGGGGCCCCGGAGAATCGGTCGTCGGGGCCCCCAATGCAATTCTCCGGGGCTGCGCGGTGGGGGCCGCGGGTTGGAGGCCGCGATTCCGTCGTGTTGGGGGGTCAGGAGAATCCGACGTCGCCGCTAAACCGGCATCAAAGCCATCCAGCACAGTAGCACAGTGGTTAGCACAGTTGCTTCACAGCTCCAGGGTCCCAGGTTTGAATCTGGCTTGGGTCACTGTCTGTGCGGAGTCTGCACGTTATCCCCGTGTCTGCGTGGGTTTCCTCCGGATGCTCCGATTTCCTCCCACAGTCCAAAGATGTGCGGGTTCGGTGGATTGGCCATGCTAAATTGCCCCTTAGTGTCCAAAAAGGTTAAGTGGGGTTACTGGGTTATGGGGAAAGGGTAGATAAGTGGGCTTCAGTAGGGTGAACTTTGTAAGAGCCGGTGCAGTCTCGATGGGCCGAATGGCCTCCTGCACTGTAAATTCTATGATTCCATGAAAGCCGATTTCGGCGTCGGAGCCGATTCTCCGGCCGATCGCGTTTTGCGATTTCGGCACGGGGCTGCGGAGAATCCCGCCCAATATCTCCTCATACTAGGTGAGCTACTTCACCGTGGATAGTCGACCATCGGCTTGTCAATCTGGCTGGAGTTGCGCCATCTTGGTCTGTGAGCAGAACAGATTTCAAAGAATATTAACAAGTGCCCGGACCCTCCAACTGTCCATGTCAACTCCTTAATCCCAATGATAAGAATTTACAACTTATCCAACAGAGTGTAGCTGCTGACCACACTGCTGTTGTTACTGCACCCCGCTACAACTGTGTCGTCCAGTTTCTGCTCTGTGAAGAACTGTTGGGAACAAAGGGGAAAATGTTCTGACAGGCTGACTCCCTGACTGCAAGGGGGGAACATTTAAATTCAGACTAAACCTGCTCTGGATGAAGAAAAAAGCTGTCTCTGCGGAACGATCTGCTTACTGTGGCACTTCTTGTCTTTTTTCCAAAAATTTATAGTACCCAATTATTTTTTAAGTGACAATTTAGCGTGGCCAGTCCACCTAACCTGCACATCTTTGTGTTGTGGGGGCGAAACCCACGCAGACACAGGGAGAATGTGCAAACTCTGCACAGACAGTGACCTAGGGCCGGGATTCGAACCCGGGTCCTCAGCGCTGTAGTCCCAGTGCTAACCACTGTGCCACCGTGCCACCCCCTGCTGTGGCATTTCTGATCCCAGCAAACTTCGTCTGTATTTGCCACCAGCGATCAACACACTGGGGGTTACCGTTGACCAGAAACTGAACTGGACCAACTATTTAAATACTATGGCTACAACAATAGGCCAGGGGCTGGGAATACTGGGGTGAGTAGCTCACCTCCTGACTCCCCAAAGCCTGGTCAGGATTTTACTGTCGCAGGATGTCTCCCCTGGGTGGATGCGGTGACCCATTTAAACCTCCTTCAGTTCCACAGGACCATAATATCCCACCAGGTGGGAGGGACCATGAAATCCAGTTTGCTGTCCACCATCTACAAGGCACAAGTCAGGAGTGTAATGGAATATTCTCCCCACTTGCCTGGATGACTGCGGCTCCAACAACACTCAAGAAGCTCAACACCATCCAGGACAAAGCAGCCCATTTGATTGGCACCCCTTCCACAAACGTTCAAAGTCTCCACTCTCCACTACCGACGCACAGTAGCAGCCGTGTGCACCAGGTACAAGATGCACTGCGGTGACGCGCCATAGCTGCAAACCTGTGACCTTTGTCACCTAGAACGACCAGGGCAGCAGACACATGGGAACAACACTAGCTCCTCCCCACGTCGCTCACCATCCACACTTGGAAATATATCACCCTGTCAAAAATCCTGGAGTTCCTTCTCTAACAGCAGTGTGGGTGCACCTATACCACACAGACTTCAACGGTTCAAGAAGGTGGCTCATCACCATCTTCTCAAGGGCAATTAGTGATGGGCAACAAATGCTGGCCGAGCCAGCGCCTCCCACACCCAATAGTGGTTAGCACTGTTGCTTCACAGCGCCAGGGTCCCAGGTTCGATTCCCGGCTTGGGTCAGTGACTGTACGGACTCTGCGCGTTCTCCCCGTGTCTGCGTGGGTTTCCTCCGGGCGCTCCGGTTTCCTCCCAAAAGTCCTGAGGAACGTGCTGTTAGGTGAATTGGACATTCTGAATTCTCCTTCAGTCCGGGGCTCTCCCTTCTGGGGCCTAAGTCCCCGTGCCGGCGGGAGAACCGGCGCCAACCACTCCGACGTCAACAGCCCCCGAAAGTGCGGAATTCTCCACACTTTCAGGGGCGAGGTGGACGCCGGAGGGGTTGGCGCCGCTCCAGCCGGCACCGAAGGGACGGCACGAGTTCGCGCGTGCGGGGAACCGCCTGCGGATTTTGGCGCATGCATGGGGGGTTCTCTTCTCTGTGCCGGCCATGGCGGAGCCCTCTAGGGGCCGGCACGGAAGACGAAGTGCGCCCCACGGAACAGGCCAACCCGCAGATCGATGGGCCCCGATCGTGGGCCAGGCCACCGTGGCCCCCGGGGTTGGATCCCCCCTGCGCCCCACTGAGGACCGCCCCCGCCGTCTTGCCTGTGTAGCCATCTGGAATGGCCACTTCCAGAATACAAAATGGACATTTACAAAGATTGCAGGGAAATATGGACAATGCTAAGAAAGCAGCCAGGCACAGAGCCTGTCTGCATATTGGAGCCGCAGCTCCCAGACAAGACTGAAACTGTCGGCCCATTAGCATATGGATGGCCCATCTCCAGGAACAAAGGAAGATACTTAAGTAACCGATCTGGCCCCAGACCTCGCGGCGCCAGTTACCCAAACCGAAAGCAGAAAACAAAGCAGACCAACGGCCACCTAGGACACGCCCAGCCATCAGGGCTCCCACCCCTTTATTGGTCAGGATCAATGCGAATGATCAAGAAATGGCCCAATTGATTGGGGCCAAGTTCAAGGCCCCCCAAAAGCTCGCGAAGCCCCCTTCGGGTGTAAGAAGAAGACCCTGAGAGAGAATCGCCCTCTTGGACTTGGCTCTCACAGCGGAGAGACCCGTCCACCAGAAACACCAGAAGCAAGTAAGTCCAAGGTCAACGCTCGCTACCAGACGGACGACCTTAGCTGTTCCCCTTCGCCACTTCGACCCCAGCAGCCTCAGAACCGAACAACGGCCATTGTTCCTCTGACTGAGTGAGCACCCGAAGCTAAGTATAGGCGTTAGCAGTAGTGATAGTTTAGTCTGTAGTATTTCGTGCAAGAGTAGATATTACTGTGTGTGTAAATAAATAGTATTGACTTTGAACTAACTAACTGGTGTACCGACTCTTTGATCAGTATTCGGTTTTGAACCTTGTGGTGGTATCGAAAGATACCTGGCGACTCTAAAGCAAACGTAATTAGAATTAAGGAAGGCGACCATATTGACCGCCATATTCAGAAACAACCAAAGAGAGCAACACCTGCCAGGTCCCGCCGGTACGTGAGTTGAGTGATTCACGCTGGCGGGACTGGCCAAAAACCGACTGCCGCTCGGCCTATCGGGGCCCAGAGAATTGCCGGGGGGGGGGGGGGGGGGGCTGCCAACGGACTCTGACCACTGTGGTGTGAATCCCGCCCTCTCCGCCGATGAATAGGGCAGTCGGGGCGGGCGGGCGGAGAATCCCGCCCCTTGTACCCGAACAGCCGCTGGAATGTGGCAAGTTGGGGCTTTTCACAGTAACTTCATTGCAGTTTTAATGTAAGCCTACTTGTGACAATAAAGATGTTTATATTATATAAAAGAAAGAAACAAAAGATGGCTCTGATTTACATTGATACCTCCCAGTGCAAGATGCTGTTTGCACCTTGTCTTTTGCTGAATGCCGACTGTCTGCCCCAAGTAGCGTTCTGCTGTATCTTTGGCCGCGCAACTTCCAAAATCAGTCAATGTGCCCATTTTCCCCACAAACCTCTTTCGTGGTCATTCCTTTAACCAGCAACGATTGGTGGTGGTCACCAAAGAGTTGTACGCCTCTTTAAGGAGCCACCAGCCTAATTGGTAACTACCATGGCCGTCCATTCTCAAGCCTGAACCTGGGCACTGTTTTATGATTCATTAAATGCCGTGACTACCCTGGCAGCTGATATAATTCTTCATCCTGTGAACTTATGGGAAGGGCCAAGAAGAGTCCAAGGATTTTTTTTTTTTGGCGGGGGAAGATAATGCCGAGAGCCATGACTCAAGACCACATTACTCATGGATAAGCTCAAGGGGGATATAATCTGCTCATAAAGCTGCTGGAGCCAGAGGCAAATAAACCCTTGGCACTTGCGAAGAGTATTCTACTGGTTACACTGACCAGAGAATTGCAGCAGTACAAGCCTCAACAAATAACCATCAGAGAATTGGCGAAGTTGACAGCTTAAAAGCTCTTTAAATAGTAGTTGAGTGGTTATATTGAGGGGCCTGACTGAACACTCCAAACATCACAAATTAAAATCCTACCATAGTGGTTTCGGAATTTATTCTTTCTCACGATGTGAGTGCTGCTGGCAAGGCCAATATTAGTTGCCCATCCCTAATTGCCCTTGAACTGGGTGACTTGCTCGGCCATTTCAGAGGGCAGTTACGTCAGCCACAAGGACGTGGATCTGGAGTCACATGTAGGCCAGACCAGGTAAGGACAGCGGATTTCCTTCCCTGAAGGGCATTCTTGAACCAGATGGGTTTTTCACAAAGGTCAATGCTACTTGTCGTGGCCACTATTACTGAGACAAGCTTTATATTCCAGATTCTGCCAACTGCAACCGTGGCATTTGAACCTGTGCTCCCAAAGCATATCAAACGTGAGACTGTTTCTTGTCATGGAGAAATTTGACATTCAACAAATATAAAGTTAATTTCAGTGGCAATGAAATGAAAATGAAATGAAAATGAATATCGCTTATTGTCACAAGAAGGCTTCAATGAAGTTACTGTGAAAAGCCCCTAGTCGCCACATTCTGGCGCCTGTTCGGGGAGGCTGTTACGGGAATGATGTTGTTCAGAAGTATTCAATACCTTTGGAATGCATTAAAAAATCCAGTTACCTTTCATTCTACAATGTGCAACTTTTCCGAGGGTTTTGACAGTGTGACTAAAAGTTTGATTTATTGTCACGTGTACCGAGGTACAGTGAAACGTATTGCTCTGAGTGCAGTCGAGGCAGATCGTTCCATACGTGAAAAACATAGGACATAAATACACAATGTGAATATATAGACACCGGCATCAGGTGAAGTATACAGGAGAGTGGGTGGTATTATCATAACTGTAAGAACTGCAAGGGTTAATGAAATGTCTAGAGTAGCCACTAGAGGGAGCTACAGATACAAGTATATAAGACATTGATGCTAAGCCTTGTGGGTGAGAGTAGTCCAGGAGATAGTTCAAGGCAGTCAGAAGAATTATTAGTGTGAGTTATAACAGATGATAGTTCATACCAGTTGTAGATGAGTGTAGTTTATATGTTCACAATCAATTGTGTATTATTTTGAAGTACGTGTCGAATCCAAGTTAGTAGTGTTAATACATTTATAGCTTTGTTTAAGTTCAAGCTATTTTGTGGTCTTTGTGAACACTACACCAACCATCCTGAATTAAGTAACACAAAGAACACCACAATACAGTAGTACTACAACAATTGAGAAGATGTGTAGAGATATCAGTTCAGTCCATAAGAGGGTCATTAAGGCACCTGGTAACAGCGGGGAAGAAGCTGTTTTTGAATCTTAGTGCGTGTTCTCAGAATTTTGTATCTGTTTCCCAATGGAAGAATTGCAAGAGGGAATAATCCGGGTGGGAGGGGTCATTGATTATGCTGCCCGCTTTCCCAAGGCAGCGGGAGGTGTAGACAGAATAAGTGTAAGAGTGGAAATGCTCAATAATTCTGCAACAAGGAAAGGCCTCAACTGTGCGCCTTTTGGAGAGGCGTAGAGTCACTGACAGCAGCTTCAGGCTTTGCATTAAATTGCATGAGGGCATGGCGGAAGTTGCCCTGTGTCTGTGAGGTGTAACACCAGCGAACACAAGAGTTTTCTGCTGTACCATTAAATTGATTGAGCTGGTGTTCCCACATACGCTTTCCATTCCTGAAACGATCAGGAACGAGCGGGCACAAATTGAAGCAATCTCGCAAAAGAAGCAAGAGCAACAAGAGGAGAAGCCTTTTCACCCAGCGAGCGGCCGGGGTCAGGAATGCACCTGTGGTGATATGCATATGCATAGTAATGTATATAGTTAGATATATGACCTCCAACCAGCAGGTTGCAATAGAGATCCACCATGTGGCACCACAGAACCGGGAGTTGGTACTAAGTCGTACTAGAGGACAGTCGCATTAGAAGTAGCTCCAGAAGAATTCACTTATTCTTTGCCGTTTGTATTATAGTTCGTTAGTAATCTTTCCACTTGACTTCCGGGTGCGGCGATGACCAGCTAAGTCGCACGTTTCGGCAGCTCCCGTTGGAACGGACTTTTGGGCTCTTAATAGGAGCCCCAACGGCAATTTAAACGGCCAAAAACACTGTGCGGTAAACCAGAAGGGAATCCCCCCCGGACACGCATGGATAAGGGAGAGGATAGCAGCCGGATTGCGGAGGATCCTCTGGAGCAGCGGCAAGGAAGAGAAGCTCAAAGCAAGATGGCGTCGGAAGGTGGCCGCTTGTTATGGGGCCCGGACCAACAAGAGTTCTTGCAGCGCTGTGTGGAAGAGCTGAAAAAGGAGTTGAAGAAGGAGCTGTTGGCCCCGATATTACAGGCGATTGAAGGGCTAAAGGAGGAGCAGAGGACCCAAGAGCTGGAGCTTCGGGTCGTGAAGGCAAAGGCTGCTGAAAACGAAGATGAAATACAGGGCCTGGTGGTGAAGGCAAAGACGCACGAGGCACAGCACAAAAGGTGTATGGAAAGGTTGGACGTACTGGAGAATAACTCGAGGAGGAAGAATCTAAGGGTTCTGGGTCTTCCCGAAGGCGCAGAAGGGGCGGACATCGGGACATATGTGAGCACGATGCTTCACTCGCTAATGGGATCGGAGGCCCCGACGGGCCCTTTGGAGGTGGAGGGAGTTTATCGAGTTCTGGCACGAAGACCGAAGGCTGGAGAAATACCCCGAGCTATAGTGGTGAGGTTTCTCCGCTATTATGATAGAGAGACGGTCCTCAGATGGGCGAAGAAAACTCGGAGCTGTAGGTGGGAGAACGTGGTGATCCGTGTATACCAGGATTGGAGTGCGGAGGTGGCGAGAAGGAGGGCAAGTTTTAATCGGGCTAAGGCGGTGCTTCACAAAAAGAAGGTCCAGTTTGGAATGTTGCAACCGGCGAGATTGTGGGTCACACACCAAGGGAAGCACCACTACTTTGAGACGGCAGAAGAGGCGTGGACATTCATTGTGGACGAGAAGCTGGAATAGTCTGGCAAGAGAAAGAACTTTTGGGACAAAGTGGTGGGGTGATTATGTGGGGCGAGAAAAAGGGGGGGGGGGTGGTTTTTTCAATTTGTTAGTTTTGCGATCCTGTAACTTTTCTCTCTTCCCCATGTTGGGGGGGGGGGGAGTATGAGGAACTGTGGGCGCCGGCCATTAGGGGCGGGGCCGAGTGGGAAACGCGGGCTTTGTTCCCGCGCTATGGTAATTATGGCTGGAACAGGGACACAGGAAGGAGGGGGCCTCGCACAGTGGGGGCCGAGGACAAGGGGGGAAGCCGAGGTCAGCCAGAGTTCGCTGACTTCTGGGAGCAACATTGGGGGTGCAACTACGCTAGAGGGGGATCTAGCGGAGGGGGGGAGGGGGGGTTAACTGGGTTGCTGCTGCTAAGGAGAAGGGGGAGCTGTTATGGGACGGGGTGGTCGAGACGGGGGGGCACCGTCGGTGGGATATACGGGTACGTGGGAACCGGGTGAGGAGCTGGGTTAAAAAAGGGGATGGCTAGTCGACAAGGAGGGGGGGGTAAAGAGCCCCCCAACCCGGCTGATCACGTGGAACGTGAGAGGGCTGAACGGGCCGATTAAAAGGGCACGGGTACTCGCACACCTAAACAAATTAAAGGCAGATGTGGTTATGTTGCAGGAGACGCATCTGAAACTGATAGACCAGGTCAGACTACCTAAAGGATGGGTGGGGCAGGTGTTTCATTCGGGTTTAGATGCGAAGAACAGGGGGGTGGCTATTTTAGTGGGGAAACGGGTACTGTTTGAGGCAAAGACCATAGTGGCGGATAGTGGGGGTAGATATGTGATGGTGAGTGGCAGATTGCAAGGGGAGGCGGTGGTTCTGGTGAACGTATAT
This sequence comes from Scyliorhinus torazame, assembly GCF_047496885.1. NCBI lineage: Eukaryota > Metazoa > Chordata > Chondrichthyes > Carcharhiniformes > Scyliorhinidae > Scyliorhinus > Scyliorhinus torazame. Next base: position 174,821,424 of record NC_092723.1, on the reverse strand, counting down.
GCCCCGAACTGGGATGATGCAAATTTTATGAGGTGTACGTTGGGACGTATCCCGGACCTGGAGGCGGGAAAGTTGGTAATGGGGGGAGACTTCAATACGGTGCTTGATCCAGGGCTGGACCGGTCCAGGACCGGGAGGAGGCCGGCAGCGGCCAGGGTGCTCAAGGACTTCATGGAGCAGATGGGAGAGGTAGACCCCTGGAGATTTAGTAGGCCTAGGAGTAAGGAGTTCTCATTTTTCTCCCATGTTCACAAAGTATACTCACGGATAGACTTTTTTGTCTTGGGAAGGGCACTGATTCCGAAGGTGACAGGGACGGAATATACGGCCATAGCCATTTCGGACCACGCTCCACATTGGGTAGACCTGGAGGTAGGAGAGGAAAAAGAACAGCACCCACTCTGGAGAATGGATATGGGCTTATTGGCGGATGAGGGGGTATGTTTAAGGGTGAGGGGGTGCATCGAAAGGTACTTGGAGCTTAATGACAATGGAGAGGTTCAGGTGGGAGTGGTCTGGGAGGCGTTGAAGGCGGTGGTTAGAGGGGAACTGATATCCATAAGGGCACATAAAGGGAAGCAAGAGGGTAAAGAAAGGGAGCGATTGCTGAAAGAACTTTTGAGGGTGGACAGGCAATATGCGGAGGCACCGGAGGAGGGACTGTACAGGGAAAGACAAAGGCTACATGTGGAATTTGACCTGCTGACCACGGGTAAGGCAGAGGCACAGTGGAGGAGGGTGTACAGTATGAGTATGGAGAGAAGGCGAGTCGGCTACTGGCCCACCAATTGAGGAAGAGGGGAGCAGCGAGGGAGATAGGTGGGGTGAGAGATGAGGAGGGAGAGATGGAACGGGGAGCGGAGAGAGTGAACGGGGTGTTCAAGGCATTTTATGAGAGGTTATATAAGGCTCAGCCCCCGGAAGGGAAGGAGGGAATGATGCATTTCCTGGATCAGCTGGAATTCCCTCAGGTGGAGGAGCAGGAGAGGGCGGGACTGGGAGCACAGATTGAGATGGAGGAGGTGGTAAAAGGGATTGGGAGCATGCAGGCGGGGAAGGCCCGGGACCGCACGAATTCCCGGTGGAATTTTATAGGAAGTATATGGACCTACTGGCCCCGCTTTTGACGAGAACCTTTAATGAGGCCAGGGAAAGGGGGCAGCTGCCCCCGACTATGTCGGAGGCAACGATATCGCTCCTTTTGAAGAAGGAAAAAGACCCGCTGCAGTGTGGGTCCTACAGGCCCATTTCCCTTTTAAATGTAGATGCTAAGGTGATGGCGACGAGGATAGAGGACTGTGTCCCGGGGGTGCTCCACGAGGATCAAACTGGGTTCGTTAAGGGGAGACAGCTGAACACGAACATACGGAGGTTGCTAGGGGTAATGATGATGCCCCCACCAGAGGGGGAGACGGAGATAGTGGTGGCGATGGACGCCGAGAAAGCATTCAACAGAGTGGAGTGGGATTATCTGTGGGAAGTGCTGAGGAGATTTGGTTTTGGAGAAGGGTATATCGGATGGGTACAGCTGCTGTATAGGGCCCCGGTGGCGAGCGTGGTCACGAACAGACAGAGGTCTGACTACTTCCGTCTTCATAGAGGGACGAGGCAGGGGTGTCCCCTGTCTCCGTTACTGTTTGCATTGGCGATTGAGTCCCTGGCTATAGCACTGAGGGGTTCCAGGAAGTGGAGGGGAGTACTCGGGGGAAGAGAAGAGCACCGGGTATCCTTGTATGCAGATGATTTATTGCTGTATGTTGCGGACCCAGTGGAGGGGATGCCTGAGATAACGCAGACACTCAGGGAGTTTGGGGAATTTTCGGGGTACAAATTGAATATGGGGAAGAGTGAGTTGTTTGTGGTGCATCCGGGGGAGCAGAGCAGGGGAATAGATGACTTACCGCTGAGGAAGGTAACAAGAGATTTCCGGTACTTAGGGATTCAGATAGCCAGGAGTTGGGGAACCTTACATAGGCTTAATTTAACAAGATTGGTGGAACAGATGGAGGAGGATTTCAAGAGATGGGACATGGTGCCCCTGTCACTGGTGGGTAGGGTGCAGGCGGTCAAAATGGTAGTCCTCCCGAGATTCCTTTTTGTGTTTCAGTGCCTTCCGGTGATGGTCACGAAGGCTTTTTTCAAGAGAATTGAGAAACGTGTCATGAGTTTTGTGTGGGCCGGGAAGACCCCGAGAGTAAGGAGGGGGTTCTTGCAGCGTAGCAGGGATAGGGGGGGGGCTGGCACTACTGAGCCTAAGTGAATACTACTGGGCCGCCAATATCTCAATGGTGTGTAAGTGGATGGGAGAAGGGGAGGGAGCGGCGTGGAAGAGATTGGAGATGGCGTCCTGCAAAGGAACCAGCCTACAAGCAATGGTGACGGCGCCGTTGCCGTTCTCCCCGAAGAAATACACCACAAGTCCAGTGGTGGTGGCAACACTAAAAATTTGGGGGCAGTGGAGACGACATAGGGGAAGGACGGGAGCCTTGGTGCGGTCCCCGATAAGAAATAACCATAGGTTTGTCCCGGGGAGAATGGATGGGGGATTTGGAGCATGGCAGAGAGCTGGGGTTGTGCAACTGAGAGATCTGTTCGTAGACGGGACGTTTGCAAGTCTGGGAGCGCTGACGGAAAAATATGGGTTGCCCCAAGGGAATGAATTTCGATACATGCAACTGAGGGCTTTTGCGAGGCAGCAGGTGAGGGAATTCCCACAGCTCCCGATGCGGGAGATTCAAGATAGTGATCTCAGGGACATGGGTGGGGGATGGTAGGGTGTCGGATATATACAGGGAAATGAGGGACGAGGGGGAGATCATGGTGGATGAGCTGAAGGGGAAATGGGAAGAAGAGCTGGGGGAAGAGATTGAGGAGGGGCTGTGGGCTGAAGCCCTACGTAGGGTAAACTCATCGTCCTTGTGCGCCAGGCTAAGCCTGATACAATTCAAGGTTTTGCACAGGGCGCATATGACCGGAGCAAGGCTCAGTAAATTTTTCGGGGTAGAGGATAGGTGTGGGAGATGCTCGAGAAGCCCAGCAAACCACACCCACATGTTTTGGTCATGTCCGGCACTACAGGGGTTCTGGGTGGGGGTGACAAAGGTGCTTTTGAAGGTGGTGGGGGTCCGGGTCGAGCCAGGCTGGGGGTTGGCTATATTCGGGGTTGCAGAAGAGCCGGGAGTGCAGGAGGCGAAAGAGGCTGATGTCTTGGCCTTTGCGTCCCTAGTAGCCCGGCGAAGGATATTGCTTATGTGGAAGGAAGCCAAACCCCCGGGCGTGGAGACCTGGATAAATGACATGGCAGGGTTTATAAAACTAGCACGGATAAAGTTCGCGCTAAGGGGTTCGGCTCAAGGGTTCACCAGGCGGTGGCAACCGTTCATTAACTACCTCGCAGAACGATAAAGGAAATGGGAAGGTAACAGCAGGGGGGGGGGCGGGTCCTCAGGGGGTTTTTTGTATAGATATTTGTATTAGGCTATGTATATTGGATTGTTTGATTTTATTTTTGGAGAGTTATTATTTTTGATATGGCAGTTGCCATTTAGTTTATATATTATTTATTTATTTGTTAAAAACGGCCACTGTTATTTATACTGTTTTATTGTTGTAAAAAGGAAAACCTTTGTATTGTTTTGTTTGGCCAAAAAATTTGAATAAAATATATTTTTTTTTTCAAAAAGTAATCTTTCCACTTGTTCATTTTGTTAATAAACTATCTTACTAGTTAAAGAATGAGATGTTCTGTGTGCATCTTTATCATAGTCACAACACAGAACATAACAGCCCCTGGCTGGGAGAGTGGGTGGAGGCAGGCTTAACAAGGCTTCCAAGAGGGAATGAGACTGTTATCTGGAAAGGAGGAATGTGCAGGGTTATGGGGAGAAGGCAGGGGAGTGGCACTGCGGGAAATGCTCATTGGGAGAGCCAGTGCAGACACGATGGGCCAAATGGCCTCCTTGTACCGATTCTGTGATTAGCCTGGGTCTCTGGATTACTCGCCCGTTGACATTGCCATGAAGCCACCATCTTCCCGCCAATTCAGTCAATAATTCATTACAGGATATATTTTCCACTTATTTGTCACTGGGGAGCATTGGGGCACTTATATCTCCTTACAGCCTCCAAACAATACTAATGAAGGCGGCACCTCACTACTTTTAATTCCATTCTTACATTTCCATGGTTCTGCCCTCTGTATCACCATACCCCTCTTCCAGGGATACAACCTCCATCCCAAAACTTCCACGGTGTAAATTGGTGGGCATTGTGTCAATTCTTCAAGTTTAAACCTTGTTAATTTAACAGTCAGAGGGCCTGCGCCCCACAGGCATTTGACTCACTGCTTTTGGTTGTTACAAGGAGGCCATTTGGCCCATCGTATTTGCACTGGCCCTCCAAATGAGCATTTCCCCCGCTGCCATTCCCCTGTTTTTGTTGAGCATTCTGGGTGGATTGGCTTTCTTGCATGTGTTAATTAGGGGCCATTGATTATTGGAGGGTCCTTGTGTCAGCTTGAGATGCCCTCAGTTCTGTAATGTTCTTGTCGGATGGCCTGATTTATATTACAAGAACTAGCTAAAGCTACAAAACGATTTATTAACATTAACTGTGGGTAAACTAGATACAAAACAGAAGAATAAAAGTAAGATCAAGCACAAGCAACCTCTCTTCCCCAGCTACCTCCAGCCAGTCCGAGGGGTCACCTGACTCTAACATTCACTTATGTACTAATGAGACTCCTAGTGGTCAGTCGGTGAATTACAACACAACCACGATATCACCACGAGGTCCACAGGTGGCAGGTTTTCCAGTCATCCACCGGCAAGGCGCTGACATCAAACAGGTGATTTTGACAAGGCCCAAGAGTCAATTTCTAGCAATCCTCCAACCTCTGACTTCAGGTGCATGGATTGTTCCCAAAATGGCCGAAAGGAGTTTCTAGGCCAACATTCCACTGAATCCACCCTCTTGTGCACTGAGCCACGTGGATCTCACACTTTCAATTTCGAGTTAGGCAGTGTTTTGATGCAAACGGGAGTCAAATGTTATCAATGGGATGGGGGTGCAGACAATAAAGTGCAGCTGAGGCCACAATTAGATCAACCACGATCTTATCGAATGGTGGTGGATCAGGCTCGAAGGGCCGAGTGGCTTACTCCTGCTCCTAAGTCCTGTGTCCCTATATGGTACCCAATTCTTTCAAGGTCCTACCTAAAACCCACCCCTTTCACTGAACCTTTGGTTCCCGCCTGTGTTAAATTAGCCAAGGCTGCCCGTTGCCAGGTCAGCTTTTGTGCCCTCAATGCGCCATCTCGTGGCGCCAGCAGAAGAGCAGACCTGAGAGGCTGGACGCTGAAGAGGAGCACACGCATGTTCAGACCCTGGACTACGCGAACAGAAACCTGGGTGTCATTGTGCGCCTTGGGGCCCATATAATCCTGTGCCGATGACGCTGACCCATTTAGAACCCACATGGGGCAGTATGCAGGCATTGATTTTACTGAAGCCAATGGCTGCCCTGCCTTATATATATTTTTTTATTTCTGGTCTTCGGAGTAAGATTTGGAGACTTGCGAGGAACATATATAAATGGCCAACATTTTGGGCCATTCACCAAATAGATGGCTCGTCTGTATTATTTTCTTTGTTGGGCTCCTTTTAAATGTGGAGCCGCTCTCCGCATCTGATTCCAAATATAACTTACAAAAGTAATAAAACATCCGAAGATGTTCCACAAGGGCTTTGCAAAACAAAAATAGGACACTTTTTTATAATAATCTTTATCAGTGTCACAAGTAGGCTCACATTAACACTGCAATGAAGTTACTGTGAAAATCCCCTAGTCGCCACACTCCGGCGCCTGTTCGGGTACACAGAGAGAGAATTCAGAATGTCCAATTCACCTAACAGCACGTCTTTCGGGACTTGTGGGAGGAAACCGGAGCACCCGGAGGAAACCCACGCAGACACGGGGAGAACATGCAGACTCCGCACAGACAGTGATCCAAGCCGGGAGTCGAACCTGGGACCCTGGCGCTGTGCAGCCACAGTGCGAACCACTCTGTTACAGTGCTGGCTACTTAGCCACGTAAGGAGATATGATGTCAGATGATTAAAAAGTTTGGTCAGATAGGTAGGTTTGCAGCAATGTCCTAAAGGAGGAATGCGAGGTTTAAGGGCAGAGAGGCTTGGGGAGAATTCCAGGGTTTAATCCAAGGCAGCTGAAGGCAGGGCCAGCAATGGTGGTGTGATTAAAATCAGCAATGATCAAGAGGCCAGAATGAGAGGAGAGCAGATATCTCGGCGGATTGTTGGACTGAAGGAGATCACAAAGATAGGGAGGGGTGAGGCCACTGAGGGATTTGAAAACAAAGAGGAGAATTTTAAAATCAAGACGTTGCTCGACAGGGGGCCAACGTGGGCCAGTGAGCAGGGGGGGTGCGCTGGGGGAACCGGACTGAGCGAGAGTTAAGGCCATGGGCAGCAGAATTATAGATGGCCTCATGTTTCGAAGGAGACACTGGAGGCAGCCAAACCGGAGTGAAGGGGTGTATTGGAATAGTCAATTATAGAGGTAACACAGAAATGAATGATGGTCTCAGGAGCAGATGGAGGTCAGACAGGGATGAAATCGAGTGATGTGCCAGGGGTGGAACTAAGCAGTATTAATGTGGTAAACCACTGTTACACCTGTATTAGGTGATGTACGGTAGGACCTATACTACAGGTTCGCAGGTAGTCTCTGCCTGCTGGCTCCTCCCAGGATGCGGGGTATAAATATGAGTGTCCTCCAGCCAGCAGCCATTTCGCCAGCTGCTATAGGAGGCCACACATCTGATAGCAATAAAGCCACAGTTGGATTCAACTATCAGCTTTGTGCAATTGATCATGCCTCAATTTATTGCTATCAGTTTCTAAGGATGGACCTCCGTATCAAGCCTGATCGCCTGCAGCTGGATCCGCACTCAAGCGACGCCAGAAAGGACTTGCAGCATTGGCTAGCTTGTTTCGAAGCGTATATTAACGCGGCACCAACCGCTGTTCCAGAGGCTCAGAAGATTCAGATTTTATATTCCAGGTTGAGCTCCAAAGTCCTTCCGTTAATCCAGAACGCGCCGAACTACGCCGAAGCCATGACTCTGCTCAAGGACAAATACGCACAGAAACCGAACACGCTCTTCGCCAGGCACGTACTCGCCACTCGCTCTCAACTCCCTGGTGAGTCCAAAGAAGACTGCTGGCGGGCCCTAATCCCACTCGTTCGGGACTGTGACTGTCAGCCCGTTACGGCCACGGAACACTCAGACCTCCTTATGCGAGAGGCTTTTGTGACTGGAATTGGGTCAGATCTCATACACCAGCGGCTCCTAGAAGGGGCCACGTGCGACCTCGCAGAGACTAAAACGCTAGCGCTCTCCATGATGGTTGCCCTGTGCAATGTCCAGTCCTATACCCCCAGCCGCGCGGCGCACCCCTCCTATGCTTCGTGGACCCCACAGACAGCTGCCCCAGCGGAGACGCTGCCCACCCAATACGCCTGCACTGCACGCCAGCCAGCGAACCCCGGGGGCTCCCGATGCTATTTTTGCGGCCAACAGAAGCACCCCCGCCAACGCTGCCGCTCCCGCGCTGCCCTTTGTAAAGCCTGTGGGAAGAAGGGCCACTTCGCCGCAGTGTGCCAGGCCCGCTCAGTAGCCACTATCGCCCCCACCCCCCTCAGTCACGGACAATGGGTGCCGCCATCCCCCCCACTCAGACCACGTGCGGCCAGTGGGTGCCGCCACCTTCCCCTCCGCGCAACACGTGCGTTCCATGGGCGCCGCCTTCTTGTTCCACCCCGCAACGTGCGTTCCATGGGCGCCGCCATTTTGTAACCCTCAAGATCTTCGGGCACCGCCATCTTGTCTACCCCTCAGCACATGGGCACCACCAGCGTTCCAGGACCCGGGCTCACCATCCGCCCCATTATCCGACACCAGCGACGACCAACCAAGACTCGCCTCCATGTCAATCGACCAGTCTCGTCCGCATAACCTGACCAACGCACCACCAGCGCGAAAGTCGACGGACATGTAACCTCCTGCCTGCTGGACTCCAGGAGCACCGAAAGCTTCATACACCCGGATACGGTAAGGCGCTGCTCCCTCACGATTCACCCCGCCAACCAAAAAATCTCCCTGGCCTCCGGATCCCATTGCGTAGCGATCCGGGGGTACTGTACGGTCACACTCACGGTCCTGGGCGTAGAATTCAGCGGCTTCCGCCTCTACATCCTTCCTAACGTCTGCGCTGCACTAATCCTCGGCCTGGACTTCCAGTGCAACCTCCAGAGCCTAACTTTGAAATTCGGCAGGCCCTTACCACCCCTTACTGTATGCGCATCACGACCCTAAAGGTTGACCCACCTTCCCTCTTTGCCAATCTAACTCCAGATTGCAAACCCATCGCCACCAGGAGCAGACGGTACAGCACCCAGAACAAGACCTTCATCAGGTCCAAAGTCCAGCGACTGCTTCGGGAAGGCAGCATCGAGGCCAGCAACAGCCCCTGGAGTGCTCAAGTGGTAGTGGTTAAAACTGGGGAGAAACACCGAATGGTCATGGACTACAGCCAGACCATCAACTGGTACACGCAGCTCGACGCGTACCCCCTCCCACGCATATCTGACATGGTTAACCAATTGCGCAATACCAGGTGTTCTCAATGGTAGACCTGAAATCCGCCTACCACCGTCTCCCCATCCGTAAATCAGACCGTCCATACACCGCCTTCGAGGCAGACGGCCGCCTATACCACTTCCTTAGGGTCCCCTTCAGCGTCACAAACGGGGTCTCGGTCTTCCAAAGGGAGTCTTCTGAATGGTCGACCGGTACGGGTTGAGGGCCACCTTTCCGTACATAGACAATGTCACCATCTGCGGCCAGTATCAGCAGGACCACAACGCCAACCTTGCTAAACTTCTCCACACCGCTACTCTCCTAAACCTAACCTACAACAAGGAGAAGTGCGTGTTCCGCACAAACCGCTTAGCCATCCTCGGCTATGTGGTCCAGAACGGAGTTCTGGGGCCCGATCCCGACTGCATGCGCCCCCTCATGGAGCTCCCCCTCCCCCACTGCCCCAAGGCCCTCAAACGCTGCCTGGGGTTCTTTTCGTACTACGCTCAGTGGATCCCAAACTATGGGGACAAGGCCCGCCCACTCATACAGTCCACCCCGTTTCCCCTGACGGCCGAGGCCCAACAGGCCTTCGCCCGGATCAGAGCTGATATTGCCAAGGCCACAATGCATGCTGTAGATGAGACACTGCCCTCCCAAGTAGAAAGCGACGCATCAGACGCCGCCCTTGCCGCCACCCTCAGGCAGGCAGACCTGTGGCATTCTTTTCCCGCACCCTTCATGCCTCAGAAAGTCAACACTCATCCGTCGAAAAGAAGATCCAAGCTATCGTTGAAGCTGTGAGGCATTACCTGGCTGGCAGGCGATTCACTCTCCTCACTGACCAACGGTCGGTAACCTTCATGTTCAACAATACACAGCGGGGCAAGATCAAGAACGATAAAATCTTGAGGTGGAGGATCTAGCTCTCCACCTACAATTACGAGATTATGTATCGCCCCAGCAAACTCAACGAGCCCCCAGATGCCCTATCACGAGGTACATGTGCCAGCGCACAGGTAGACCGACTCCGGGCCCTGCACAACAGCCTTTGTCACCCAGGAGTTACACGGTTGTACCACTTCATTAAGGCACGAAATCTGCCCTACTCCGTCGAGGAAGTAAGGACAATCACCAGGGACTGCCAGGTCTGTGTGGAGTGCAAGCCGCACTTCTACCGGCCGGACCGCGCGCGCCTGGTGAAGGCCTCCCGCCCCTTTGAACGCCTCAGCATGGACTTCAAAGGCCCCCTCCCCTCACACATATTTTCTCATTGCGGTCAACGAATACGCCAGATTCCCCTTTGCCATCCCATGCCCCGACATGACATCTGCCCTCACCACAATCTTCGCTCTGTTCGGTTTCCCCGCCTACATCCACAGTGACAGGGGATCCTCATTCATGAGTGATGAGCTGCGTCAATTCCTGCTCAGCAGGGGTATCGCCTCCAGCAGGACGACCAGCGAAAACCCCTGGGGAAACGGACAGGTAGAAAGGGAGAATGGGACGGTATGGAGTGCCGTCCAACTGGCCCTACGGTCCAGAAACCTCCCGGATTCCCGCTGGCAGGAGGTCCTCCCTGATGCACTCCACTCCATTCGCTCATTACTCTGCACTGCCCATAAACGTCTTTTTGTCTTCCCCAGAAAGTCCACATCCGGGGTGTCGCTCCCGACTTGGCTCGCAGCTCCGGGAACCGTGCATCTCCGTAAGCACGTCCGAATCCACAAGGTTGACCCGTTGGTGGAGAGGGTGCACTTGCTCCACGCAAACCTCCAGTATGCCTACGTGGCGTTCCCCGACAGCCGCCAGGATACTGTCTCCCTCAGGGACCTGGCACCAGCAGGTTCCACCCCCACACCTCCTCCGCCCCCGGCGCCACCCTCCCCTCCCCCGTCGCCCCCAACAGCACCCCCCCCAGGACCATCTATCCTCACCCTGCCCAAGCCCGACGATGAAGAGGATTTCGGCACCGTCCCGGAGTCATTATCGACCAGATCAGCACCATCATCGCCGTCACCACTGCGTCGCTCCCAGAGGAACATCAAGGCCCCGGACCGGAAAACCTCTGACCGGTCCACCGGACATCAAAGGACATTTGTTTGCTCAAATCTTCTAAATATTAACTCATTGTTGTATATAGTTATCCACCACCCCCGACGGACTCCATTTTTAACAGGGGGTGAATGTGGTAAACCACTGTTGCACCTGTATTAGGTGATGTACGGTAGGACCTGTACTACAGGTTCGCCGGTAGTCCCTGTCTGCTGGCTCCGCCCAGAAGGCAGGGTATAAGTATGCGTGTCCTCCAGCCAGCAGCCATTTCGCCAGCTGCTGTGGGAGGCCACACATCTGATAGCAATAAAGCCTCAGTTGGATTCAACTATCGTCTTTGTCCAATTGATCGTGCCTTAGTGATAGCAGAGATATGAGATCCGATGTTTACCTTGGGGTCAAATATGAAAGCAAGGTTGCGAACTGCCTGGTTTGGTCACAGACAGTTGAGCAGGGAGCAGGATGGAGTTGGTAGCTCAGGGACGGAGTTTGGAGTGGGCACCAAAGGCATTGGCTTCAGTCGGCCCAATATTTATTTGGTGGAAATTTCTGCTTATCCAATACTGGATGTCGGATGATCAGTCTGATAATTTAGCACAGTACGAAGTCTTACAACACCAGGTTAAAGTCCAACAGGTTTGTTTTGATGTCACTAGCTTTCGGAGCGCTGCTCCTTCCTCAGGTGAATGAAGAGGTCTGTTCCAGAAACACATATATAGACAAATTCAAAGATGCCAGACAATGTTTGGAATGCGAGCATTAGCAGGTGATTAAATCTTTACAGATCCAGAGATGGGGCGACCCCAGGTTAAAGAGGTGTGAATTGTACCAAGCCAGGACAGTTGGTAGGATTTTGCAGGCCAGATGGTGGGGGATGAATGTAATGTGACATGAATCCCAGGTCCCGGTTGAGGCCGCACTCATGTGTGCGGAACTTGGCTATAAGTTTCTGCTCGGCGATTCTGCGTTGTCGCGGGTCCTGAAGGCCGCCTTGGAGAACACTTACCCGGAGATCAGAGGCTGAATGCCCTTGACTGCTGAAGTGTTCCCCGACTGGAAGGGAACATTCCTGCCTGGTGATTATTGCGGGATGTCCGTTCATTCGTTGTCGCAGCATCTGCATGGTCTCGCCAATGTACCACGCTTCGGGACATCCTTTCCTGCAGCGTATGAGGTAGACAACGTTGGCCGAGTCGCACGAGTATGTACCGCGTACCTGGTGGGTGGTGTTCTCACGTGTAATAGTGGTATCCATGTCGATGATCTGGCACGTCTTGCAGAGATTACCATGACAGGGTTGTGTGGTGTCGTGGTCACTGTTCTGAAGACTGGGTAATTTGCTGCAAACAATGGTTCGTTTGAGGTTGCGCGGTTGTTTGAAGGCAAGTAGTGGGGGTGTGGGGATGACCTTGGCAAGATGTTCATCGTCATCAATGACGTGTTGAAGGCTGTGAAGAAGATGACGTAGTTTCTCCGCTCCGGGGAAGTACTGGACGACGAAGGGTATTCTGTCGGTTGTGTCCCATGTTTGTCTTCTGAGGAGGTCGGTCCGGTTTTTCGCTGTGGCGCGTTGGAACTGTCGATCGATGAGTCGAGTGCCATATCCCATTCGTACGAGGACATCTTTCAACGTCTGTAGATGTCTGTTACGCTCCTCCTCGTCTGAGCAGATCCTGTGTATACGGAGCGCTTGTCCATAGGGGATGGCTTCTTTAATGTGTTTAGGGTGGAAGCTGGAGAAGTGGAGCATCATGAGGTTATCCGTGGGTTTGCGGTAAAACGAAGTGCTGAGGTGACCGTCCTTGATGGAGACGAGTGTGTCCAAGAATGCAACTGATTTTGGAGAGTAGTCCATGGTGAGTCTGATGTTTGGATGGAACTTATTAATGTCATTGTGTAGTCGTTTCAGTGATTCTTCGCCGTGGGTCCAAAGGAAAAAAATGTCATCGATGTATCTGGTGTATAACATCGGTTGAAGGTCCTGTGCGGTGAGTAGGTCCTGTTCAAACTTGTGCATGAAGATGTTGGCGTATTGGGGTGCGAATTTGGTCCCCATGGCTGTTCCGTGCGTCTGAATGAAGAACTTGTTGTCGAAGGTGAAGACGTTGTGATCCAGAATGAAGCGGATGAGTTGCAGAATTGCGTCTGGAGATTGGCAGTTGTCGGTGTTGAGTACTGAGGCTGTTGCAGCAATGCCGTCGTCATGGGGGATGCTGGTGTAGAGTGCCGAGACGTCCATTGTGACGAGGAATGTTCCTGGTTCAACTGGTCCATGGGTGCTGAGTTTCTGTAGGAAGTCCGTCGTGTCGCGACAGAAGCTGGGTGTACCTTGTACGATGGGTTTCAAGATGCCCTCGATGTAGCCAGAGAGGTTCTCACACAGGGTCCCATTGCCTGAAACGATAGGGTGGCCTGGTGTGTTGGCCTTATGTATTTTTGGGAGGCAGTAGAGATCTCCAATGCGGGGAGTACGTGGGATGAGAGCACGTAGGGTGCTCTGAAGATCTGGATCCAAGGTCTTGATCAGTCTGTTAAGTTGGCAGATATGTTCCTTGGTCGGATCTGCGGGTAACTGTCTGTAGTGTTCTTGGTTGTTCAGTTGTCGGTATACTTCTTTGCAGTAGTCCGTTCTGTTCAGTACGACAGTGCCGGCATCTCCACATCATGGCTACCATCGACACCGCAAACTGCCGGCTCAAAGTGGAGAGGATCTCCAGGAAGATCGCGCATATAGACACTGACATTAAGTTTCTACAAAGATGCAAGAAAGCAGACAAGATCCCGAAAGGGCTACAGATCACAAACCCACTCAAGTCGACCTACAACACAGACTTTGCTGAGAGACTCTGCCGTCGCACCTCTCTCACACTCCTCAACCACCTCGTCCGCCAGCTCTACAGCAGACGACGCAACCTGGAAACCAAGATAGAGGCCATATTCTCAACTTGCGCTCAGGATGCAGCAGACCAGCTGCGGAACACCGCCAAACAGATGAGACAACAATACTATCCCACCTATATGCATACCAAGAACAGAAAGCTTGAGAAACCTGGCATCACCACCGGCAGCAACCAAGCCACCCCCGGTGTCACAGTAGAAAACAATACAGGGAAATCTATTGTCAACTTGTCAGACTACACCCTTCAACCAGACGAAATCGAAGTCCTCAGCAGAGGGCTTAATTTCTGCACCACCACCAAAATGGACCCCATCAGTCTCGCGGCAGACACGGAGGAATTCATCAGGCGAATGAGGCTCCGGGAATTCTTCCACAGACCCCAAGAGGCCAACAGCGAAACCAAGCAGACTACCAATGAACCGGAACAGCAGACCGAGAGATCTGCGGTGCGGCAACCGAAGAGGAAAGAGTCGAATTGGACCCCTCCGGAAGGCCGCTGCCTTAGACTCGACATGTATGCTCAAGCCGTCAGGAGTCGCGTCAATGCCAGATTCATCAGTCGCATTCACAAGACAACCCCGAACGTCACCCAAGCACAACGCAATGCCATCCGCGCTCTCAAGACCAACCACAGCATCGTCATCAAACCAGCAGACAAAGGGGGGGCCACTGTCGTACTGAACAGAACGGACTACTGCAAAGAAGTATACCGACAACTGAACAACCAAGAACACTACAGACAGTTACCCGCAGATCCGACCAAGGAACACATCCGCCAACTTAACAGACTGATCAAGACCTTGGATCCAGATCTTCAGAGCACCCTACGTGCTCTCATCCCACGTACTCCCCGCATTGAAGATCTCTACTGCCTCCCAAAAATACATAAGGCCAACACACCAGGCCGCCCTATCGTTTCAGGCAATGGGACCCTGTGTGAGAACCTCTCTGGCTACATCGAGGGCATCTTGAAACCCATCGTACAAGGTACACCCAGCTTCTGTCGCGACACGACGGACTTCCTACAGAAACTCAGCACCCATGGACCAGTTGAACCAGGAACATTCCTCGTCACAATGGACGTCTCGGCACTCTACACCAGCATCCCCCATGACGACGGCATTGCTGCAACAGCCTCAGTACTCAACACCGACAACTGCCAATCTCCAGACGCAATTCTGCAACTCATCCGCTTCATTCTGGATCACAACGTCTTCACCTTCGACAACAAGTTCTTCATTCAGACGCACGGAACAGCCATGGGGACCAAATTCGCACCCCAATACGCCAACATCTTCATGCACAAGTTTGAACAGGACCTACTCACCGCACAGGACCTTCAACCAATGTTATACACCAGATACATCGATGACATTTTTTTCCTTTGGACCCACGGCGAAGAATCACTGAAACGACTACACAATGACATTAATAAGTTCCATCCAAACATCAGACTCACCATGGACTACTCTCCAAAATCAGTTGCATTCTTGGACACACTCGTCTCCATCAAGGACGGTCACCTCAGCACTTCGCTTTACCGCAAACCCACGGATAACCTCATGATGCTCCACTTCTCCAGCTTCCACCCTAAACACATTAAAGAAGCCATCCCCTATGGACAAGCGCTCCCTATACACAGGATCTGCTCAGACGAGGAGGAGCGTAACAGACATCTACAGACGTTGAAAGATGCCCTCGTACGAATGGGATATGGCACTCGACTCATCGATCGACAGTTCCAATGCGCCACAGCGAAAAACCGGACCGACCTCCTCAGAAGACAAACATGGGACACAACCGACAGAATACCCTTCGTCGTCCAGTACTTCCCCGGAGCGGAGAAACTACGTCATCTTCTTCACAGCCTTCAACACGTCATTGATGACGATGAACATCTTGCCAAGGTCATCCCCACACCCCCACTACTTGCCTTCAAACAACCGCGCAACCTCAAACGAACCATTGTTTGCAGCAAATTACCCAGTCTTCAGAACAGTGACCACGACACCACACAACCCTGTCATGGTAATCTCTGCAAGACGTGCCAGATCATCGACATGGATACCACTATTACACGTGAGAACACCACCCACCAGGTACGCGGTACATACTCGTGCGACTCGGCCAACGTTGTCTACCTCATACGCTGCAGGAAAGGATGTCCCGAAGCGTGGTACATTGGCGAGACCATGCAGACGCTGCGACAACGAATGAACGGACATCGCGCAATAATCACCAGGCAGGAATGTTCCCTTCCAGTCGGGGAACACTTCAGCAGTCAAGGGCATTCAGCCGAGCAGAAACTTATAGCCAAGTTCCGCACACATGAGTGCGGCCTCAACCGGGACCTGGGATTCATGTCACATTACATTCATCCCCCACCATCTGGCCTGCGAAATCCTACCAACTGTCCTGGCTTGAGACAATTCACACCTCTTTAACCTGGGGTTACCCCATCTCTGGATCTGTAAAGATTTAATCACCTGCTAATGCTCGCATTCCAAACATTGTCTGGCATCTTTGAATTTGTCTATATATGTGTTTCTGGAACAGACCTCTTCATTCACCTGAGGAAGGAGCAGCGCTCCGAAAGCTAGTGACATCAAAACAAACCTGTTGGACTTTAACCTGGTGTTGTAAGACTTCGTACTGTGCTCACCCCAGTCCAACGCCGGCATCTCCACATCATGATAATTTAGCGACAGCAGAGGGGTTGTGTGAAGTGGTGGAGAGGTACAGCTGTGTGTCGATCATCAGTGTACATGTGAAAACTATCGCTGTGTCCTTGGATGATGTTGTTGAGGAGCAGCAGGTAGGTGGGAAATAGGATAGGGCCAAGCATAGATCCTGGGGGGACACAAGAGTTAACGCTGCAGAAGGTTAGAAACCATTCAAGTGATTCTCAAACGATTGGGTAGAAAATATTGGGAGCAGGTTTGAGCAGTCCAACCCCGTGGGGAGGGACTAGAGGAGGGTGATGTGGTCAATCATGTCAGAGGCTGCGGGTGGTTTGAGAAAGACATAAAGGGATCATTTATTCTCTTCACAGTCACAAAGCATGTCATTTGTCGGAAGGATCCACAAATGGAATTCCGAGAAAGATGGGCACAAATCTGGGAGGCAATGTTCAAATACTTTGGAGAGGATAGGGCAGGCATTGTCAAACTCGGGGGCACGACCCGCGGGTGGGTCGCGGGCGGGTGTCGGGAGGGTCGCCGAGCCGTCCGTCACGGCGCTCCCGATCGCGCACATCCACGCACAACAGCCACAGCAGCCGGCTTTTAATAATGTCGGCTGCAAGCGGCCTTCAAAATGGGCAGGAACAGATTTTTAAAATTTGGCCGCACTGTGCATGCATGCCCGATCATCGGTGCTCATGCGTGCGATGATCGCGCACACATGCGCAGTGCGGCCGCAATTTTTTTATATGGTCGCAGCCTTTTTTTACAAGTTGGGGGGGCCAAAGGGACCATTGGGGCCAAAGGGACTCCAAACCATTTCCATCATTTTTGTCAGCAACAATCAAGGTAAGAGAAAATGGAGGGTCGTGCAGGTCAGCCGGCGTGGGCCGCGAAGGTCGGCCGGGTTGGGTCGCGAAGGTCGGCCGGGTTGGGTCGCGAAGGTCGGCCGGGTTGGGTCCCGAAGGTTGGCCGGTTGGTATAAAAATGGGTGCCCGGAAAAAAAGTTTGAAAAACACTGCGATAGGGGCTGAAACAGCTTTCGGCCTACTTACCCCCTTCATGCCAGGAGTGTTGGACTATTGGCCTTGGGGGATGATACCCTCAAATGTCTAAATGGGGCAATCTGTTCGCACCTGCAGACTCATTTAGTCACCAGTCAAACAGGGGGGTATATTCCTGGAACTGGCGATCCAAACAGCTGAAGATTCAAACCAGCCATTCTCCCACCAATAACTCTTGTTGCTCTACTATCTGCGCAAGAAAGCCTCATCTGCACCAATCAATGACAAATAGTTCATCTTTTTCTGGTTTCAAGGGAACAGCTGGGACAGGACACAGCACCTTTCTGTCCATGAGTTGTGTTTGACCTTGCCCCCGTTTCCAGTGTTGGGAGCACTGAGGTGCCCGTCTCCAGGAGGTCACTGCTGTGGCCAGACACATGATGAAAATTTGACAAAGAGTCATCCAGACTCAAAACATTAGCTCCCTTCTCTCTCCACAGATGCAGTCAGACCTGCTGAGGTTGTCCAGACCTTTCTGTTTTTGTTGGTGAAGATGGCGGTCGATAGGATTTTGAGATTTAAGAAAAGGTCCCTTTTTATTTTAGTGCCTCTGTCATGTGAGAATCGGGCATATCAGCATTACTAACCCTGAGCATCTTGGGAACAAGGTGACCGTCATCTCCTAATAATGATAATAATCTTTATTCTTGTCACAAGTAGGGTTACATTAACACTGCAATTAAGTTACTGTGAAAATCCCTTAGTCTCCACACTCCGGCACCTGTTCGGGTACACTGAGGGAGAATTCAGAATGTCCAAATTACCTAACAGCACGTCTTTCGGGACTTGTGGGAGGAAACCGGAGCTCCCGGAGGAAATCCATGCAGACACGGGGAGAATGTGCAGACTCCGCGGACTCCGCATAGACAGTGACCCAAGCCGGGAATCAAACCTGGGAGCCTGCCGTTCTGAAGCAACAGTGCTACCCACTGTGCTACCGTGCTGCCCTGGCTTCTCTTGGGAGGACTCCTCAAGCAGCCGACATCACCACGGCGGCCTGATCCTGTATCAAATACTTCAATTAAAATAATGGAAGTGCGAAAGGAGCTGCCGATTCGCTGTTGCTCAGTTTACACAATTGCACTGATGCGCAATCAATTACTCTCGAGACAAGGTGAGTCATAACTAATAGGCTTTAATCTGCTAGAACTGTTCCCCAGCAGCTTCGATACAGAAAGTGAAGGCTGCTGGGATGGCATTGGTTCTTATACTCCGCCTCTCAGGGCGGAGCTATGTACATCAGCCAATGGTAGACTCCTGGGTCTAGCCAATGGTCATCCACCTCTCAGGTACCGCAATACCTGGTATTACCACACACACAAAGACAAAACCCGCCCACAAAAGTATGGCAGAAGCAATCTGGAGGCTGTATAAAAATCCTTTAGTCACAACCTCTGACACACCAATCCCATTTGGCTTTACTGGCGAGTCTTGCTGCAGACCATACCTCTGCAATGTTGGATACAAAATGACCCCCATTGCGTCACAGGGTCTCAGTTTAAATATATTTGTAAGGCCCTTGCCTGCTTGTGGCAGAAATCTCAGCGACGTCCAGAATGGGATGGGAGGCAGCAATTCCGCAGTGACTATGTGACTAGTATTTTAATCATCCGCCTACCCCATTCCCATTTCCAATTGCGAAGTGGACGAACAGGGTGGAGTGAAGGGGGAACTGGGGAAGAGGGGAGAAGGGGAAGTGGTCGGTAGGCTAAAATCGAGCCTTTGAATCAATGACCAAATATTGGGTGAACAGGGGAAGGGATTAAAAAGGATTTGAAGCGCTCATGCTGACACCAGTTAACATTGTTAGTCCCAGTAAAGTCGTCAGTCAGGAATTTTCAAAGTACCGTGCCAATTACCATCCTTATGAAAAGTCACCAACCTGAAACTATGGGTCAGATTTTCAAAACCGGCACCAAACCGTTCATGAAACCTGCACCCGGATAATTTCCGGGACTGGACTCCATGCCTCCACTGTGTCGCTCACGTGACGCTAGTTTGAAATGGTCATGCCTTAATTGGGAAGGAGACGAGCATGATGTCCAATCAGAGGTGCCGAGCATCTCTAGGTGGTGGGAGCTGTCTGCCACACACCAGCAGAAAAGACAGAAGGCAGCCATGAAGGAACCTATTGCTGCTCTGCTGAAAGGATCACGCAACGTTGGCCCCCAAAAAAGTGGAAGATGTGGCCGAAGTACAGACAACGTGCATGATCCCGTGCAAAGATTTCTTGTGTCCTGATGTTTGGCATCTTTTCAAAACAAAAAGCTGTCAGTCCTCCCCACTGTGACCAGGACAGATGCGCACTAACTTGCACCAGACTGTCTGAGTTCGCCGAATTTCGCATTGAAAATTTGAAAGTTTCCGTACTCTCCTTCCCCGTTCCTTTAGCAAGCTCCTCAAGGTGTTAATGGGCCATGAATCGGAGGTGAATGTGATCTCTATTACCGTGCCCCCCCCCATCCCCCACATTGCCCCCCCCTTCCCCCCCCCCCCTTCCACCCCCCCCCCCCCCAACCTCACCGGATCCCGAACCCCGTCAGCGACTGGAAGTCTGGCATGTTAACTCTGCCGGGACTTTCCAGACATACCTCGGTGGGACCCACTGCCGGGAATGCAGAGGGCCAACCAAAAGCCAATTGGCCTTCGACGGAACCGGATGATCCTGGTGGCAGGCAGGGCCAGGAAATCCCACCCTGTTCCTCTCCGGATGCTGCCGGAGATTTTTCAGAAAGTTCTGTTTTTACGGCAATTGCTGTTGCCTTATTGGGAAGGGCAGATTACCGTCACCCTTTGAACGCTCCCACTGCAGTGACTGAGAACCATTACGGGTGGCACGGTGGCACAGTGTTTAGCACTGCTGCCTCACAGCGTCAGGGCTCATGATTCAATTCCGGCCTTGGGTCACTGCCAGTGTGCAGTTTGTATGTTTTCCCCGTGTGAGCGTGGGTTTCTTCCGGATGCTCCGGTTTCCTCCCACAGTCCAAAAATGTGTGGGTTAGGTGGATTGGCCTTGCTAAGTTGTCCCTTAGTGTCCACAAAGGTCAGGTGGGGTTAGGGTGGGGGAGTGGGCCTCGATAGGGTGCTCTTTCGGAGGGCCAGTGCAGACACGATGGGCCGAATGGCCTCCTTCTGCACTGTAGGGATTCTGTGAAAGAAAGGCAGTCACTTGGCTATTGGCTGTCTTCGATTTTTACCCATATATGCATCTGTGGATAATGCAGGACATTTGCCGCCACTGGAATGACCCAAAGTAAGAAGTGTGCGATGCTAAGAATATCCCAGATGACTGTGTCAGTTGCTCTGACACACCAATAACTCTCACGCTTGCGAATTCCAGATTTGGCAGGAGGTTAGAGAAGCACGTGGCTGTGAGTCCATCAGCCCGTGACCTTCGGGTCTGGATTCTACACGTGTCCCCACTAATTTGTACCATTCTCTCTTTTACAAGTGGCAGAGCTGATTGCCTGAAACGGTGATCCTCCGAATGGGTGTGTGCAGTGCAGGGGAAAGTTTGACCTGCTGTGATATAACATGCTGCCAGCTGGGTGTTATTTAAAGCTCGGATTCAGTAACCACTAATGCTGTTGTGAATGAGTCACGTTGGCCATCCACAATACTGGAGATATATAAATGGCATTTCACCAGCCCCCTCCACACCCCCCTCCCACAAGCACTTCAGCCTGCATGTAAAATTCCAATCAGTGACATTATAACTCCCCTTTCAACATATGGAAAGCTATTAAACTGCTCGACAGCCAGGTTTTATTATTCGAGACCATGAGTTAAAACCGACGTGCGCGCTGATCGTGGAACATGGTCAGTACGTCTCCGAGGCTGTTCGCACCACCTCTCTGTCTCGTCAAAGGTTAAAACTGAAGGAAACCAGGGCAGCACGGTGGCGCAGGGTTAGCACTGTGGCATCACGGCGCCGAGGTCCCAGGTTCGATCCCGGCTCTGGGTCACTGTCCGTGTGGCGTTTTCACGTTCTCCCCGTGTTTGTGTGGGTTTCGCCCCCACAACCCAAAGGATGTGCAGGTTAGGTGGATTGGCCACGCTAAATTTCCCCTTAATTGGAAAACAAAATGAATTGGGTACTCTAAATTTCAAAAGAAAACTGAAGGAAACCAGTCACTTCCCCATTTCCACCTTGCAAAGAAAAATGTTAAACACTCATATTCTTCACCAACAGGTACGCTGCGAATCTTCGTTTCTATTAACACTGGCCATTACTGAGGCAGCCCCAATGTATAATTGTATAGCAGTCACAAATGTATCAAACAGGGAATTCAAGATGTAGCAGGGACTCCAGCGGCAGGTGCCAATGGTGGGAGGAGAGTAGCGAGCAGGGGAACTGGTCGGGGTCCATGACCCCTCCCCTGCAGGGAGAAGTGTCTATGGCAGGTTGGGAGGGTGAAGCCAGATGCCATGTAGTGATGGGGGGAGAGCAGCAATGAGCAGAGGTCGAGGACTTGGGAGTCACAGCGTTCAGGAGCGCAGGCCATGAATAGGGCAGCTCAATACCTCTGATGGTGGCTAGAGAACCGGGAAGTGGAAACGCAGCAGGGAATACAGCTGCTGGAGACCTCATCGGACCAGCTGGGCAACACACCTGCATCGTAGAAGCCCCAAGGAGAGGAATTCCCCTTGTGTCTGGGAGACGAGGTAATCTGGGTCACGTGCTCATGCGACATTAGCAACAGGAGCTGCACCAGATAATCTCTGCTGCCTATCTGATTAGTGATCAGGGGCTAAGCCCTCGACAGCCTACGGGTGCATCTAGAGCGTCAGTGCCGACTACCCATTGTCAATGTCTGTTCCTCTGTGTTAAACGTTTCCATCAATGTTTATAAAGATTGCCTGCCAGTGGAATAAAGGATCCCTGTTTTCTAACTTTTGTGTGGAGTTGCTCTTGAATTCCCCGTTACATCTTGGTGTCAGGGCTGGAATTCCAGAGCATGGTGGGCAAAATGGAGAGGCGCCTGTCGGAGATGGAGCGGTTGGTGAAAGAACTGGGAGTGACTCGAGCAGCGAGGGAGAGCAAGGTAGCTACAGCTATAGCGAAGGCACAGGCTTCACATAATGAAGCTGAGGGTCACAGTAGTGACCAGGAAGTGACTGCCAGTGTGCCCTCTTTGGACATTGCAGGGGAACGAAGGAATATCCCATCATGGATACATATTTGCCAATAGGTGTGAAGCTGGACAGATTTGGGAGAAGACTGGAGATATCCAGTGATTGGTGGACAGAGACTCGATCAAGGATCACAGCTGGTCAGAATGAGAGGGAGCAGACAGTGTTCCTGATTGAACATCAGTGTGGGAATGCTCGCCAGGAAAGACCAGGATAAGGTACAGATGTTCAAAGAAGGCCACATTAGATCTTTGAGGTCCTGGCAAGGGCTTTTAGGGACAGCAGCAGCTTGTCACAGCTGCAACAGATGTTTCACAAGTAGAAGCAAATTAAAGGGACGATGTTCTCCATATTCCTGCAGCTAATATACTATAATAATAATCTTTATTGTCACAAGTAGGCTTACATTAACACTGCAATGAGGGCAGCACGGTGGCGCAGTGGGTTAGCCCTGCTGCCTCACGGCGCCGAGGTCCCAGGTTCGATCCCGGCTCTGGGTCACTGTCCGTGTGGAGTTTGCACATTCTCCCCGTGTTTGTGTGGGTTTTGCCCCCACAACCCAAAAGATGTGCAGGGTAGATGGATTGGCCACGCTAAATTGCCCCTTAATTGGAAAAATGAATTGGGTACTCTAAATTTATTTTTTTTAAACACTGCAATGACGTTACTGTGAAAAGCCCCTAGTCACCACATTCCGGCACCTGTTCGGGTACACAGAGAGAGAATTCAGAATGTCCAATTCACCTAACAGCACGTCTTTCGGGTCTTGTGGGAGGAAACCGGAGCACCCGGATGAAACCCACGCAGACACGGGGAGAACGTGTAGACTCCGCACAGTCAGTGACCCAGCGGGGAATCGAACCTGGACCCTGGCGCCGCGCCTGTTAACAGTTTGGAGGCTGCCCAGTGCTGAGGGTGGCTGTTTAAAAGGCCCACGTCAGTGTGCTTGTGGTTTTTGGAAGTCAGGCTGGGAGGAATAAAGGGGTGGTATCATCGTGGGGGCTGTCCCTCAATGTGGACATGGCACACCCCCAAAGGAAATTCCTGCCACCCACCTTCACGCCTTTCAAGCAGTTTCCTCAATAAAAATGATCTTCCCAGTCTTTGCCGCCAGTCCACACCCATGTTTTATGGCATGAACAGCATATTATTCCAGTCAATTGGCTTGGCAACACACTCTATTGATCGTTTGATTATTTATTGATAAATTGTGGACGGGCTACCAATTTCAGTTCCCAGCCACCTATCCTGTTGCAGGGTGTGTATTATCATGATCGGACTCTGCGTGACTTTTGCGAAAGACAGCTGGAAAAAGTATTGTTGCAAACTAGTTAACATTTATTGACTGTTTATACTATTTGCAGAGAAGGACTTTAGCAGAACTCCATTAGAACCCCCTTCCCTCAGGTTCCAGTATGTAATCTGACATCATCTAACATCACCAATGATGCACTCTAGCTATTGGCATAATAGCCATTAACCCATTATACTACACCACCCCAAGTCTTTTGTTCTACTCTTTAAAATTATTTAACTACTGACACATTCTACTTCCCCTCACCACTCCCCCTCGAGTCAATCCCCTTCCGTGAGTCCGAGGGAAAGACTGCTGCCTTTTTTCTTCGGGGAAGTAGAGGTCGCAAGTTTAGAAGGTGCTGTAGAAGGAGCCTTGGTGACTTGCTGCAGTGTATCTTGTACACACTGCTGTGACTGTGCGTCACTGGTGGAGACAATGAATGTTGAAGGTGGTGGAAGGATTGCCAATCAAGTGGGATATTTTGTTCACCAAGAGGTGGGATGTGTTACCAATGATATCACTCCCTGGTGTAGCATGAAACCATTCTCTTGCCTCACCTTTTGCACGTTAGCACAGTGGTTAGCACTTTTGCTTCAGAACGCCAAAGTCCCTGGTTCGATTCCCGTCTTGGGTCACTGTCTGTGCGGAGTCTGCACGTTCTCCCCGTGGGTTTCCTCCGGGTGCTCCGGTTTCCTCCCACAAAGTCCCGAAAGACGTGCCTGTTTGGTGAATTGGACACTCTGAATTCTCCCTCAGTGTACCCTAACAGGCGCCAGAATGTGGCGACTAGGGACTTTTCACAGTAACTTCAATGCAATGTTAATGTAAGCCTACTTGTGACACTAATAAAAATTATAAGATTATTATTATTAAGAGAGGGTGGGGGTACCCTTAATGGGGTAAATAAATACACCAGCTTAGCACCTGTCTTTGGAGTGATGTGGTCAGCTGTGTGCAGCCTCCCCAGACCCATAAGCAAATCCCGAAATTCCCTTTTACATTGATCTGGTTGGTCTTTCATTGTTCAACCCTTTTCACCTCGGAAGGAGGCTGCAAATCTGAGTCGGTTCGGCGGTTCAGTAATGAGCACGGCAGATTTGGGATAAAATAGAGAGTTTCTGCAATTCTCTTCCCTAAAAGTGAGTTTGTCAATTTCAATGTGTTAAGATGTGAATTACAGCAATGTTATTATGGGGTTTCCCGGGCCTGAAACACTTCGCTGGAAATCAGCGGGGCACTGAACTGCCAACTTGATAATACGAGTCATTCAATTTAAGGTGGCATCCACAGCACACAAGGCATTGCTGAACTGCTGCATGCACATATTTGATTGCCAGGTTCGATCCTCCAAGTAGCCATTCTGGACATGGATGGAGACATTGTGCCGTCCATGCCTGTAAGAGGCTCCTTCCACAATGTCTGCAAGTGTGCACTGTGTGGCTGAAAACTGCTTGCCAAGTGCCTCGCACACACTCCCCCTGCTGCTGTTCCAGGAATAACTGACGGGTCCCTTTGCTCCCTTCAACCCTGACTCTCTACTGCTGTTCCTGTCTCCACCATCTGCTCGTGTTCCCTTATGATGTGTGAGTCACCGGGTAAAATCCTATCTACCTATCTCACTGGTCCTCCTGAAATGTGAGTGCCTGAGCCAGTGCATGGTCCACACGAGACCAATGACAGCTCTCTCAAACCTCTGCAATAACCCTCATGGATCTTATGGGTTAGCGATGATTAACTACCCCATGGGGTCTTGCAGAATACGAGTTCTCCCGATAAGGGGGTGGGGGATCCTTAATAATACTTGGCTTTGTATAAGTAGAGTCAGCCAGTAAGGCACCGACTAGTGAGGATCCAGGAGGGAAGTACTGAAGCTGTATAGAAGAGTTACAGTAAAATAAAGTACGTTTTGTTTCAACCTACACAGAGTGGACTCTTGATTGCCCTAACCAAAAACTCCTTTGAAGAACCAGCAACAACAGTGATGGTCTAGATGGCGTTCTGCAAATGGGCAATAAGTGCCACCCCAGCCAGTGATGCCCACATCTCCTGAATGAATAAAAAACATATGAAAGGCTTGTGTAATATAAAAGAAGTGAATGAGAACTGTCAAGGTAAGAAAGGTTTTCCCAAGGCCTTTTTCAAAGCAGTAGACAAATTAATCATGGCGTTCGTATGGCAGGGGGGGGGGGGGGAGACTGCTAGGATCCCAAAGAAGGTCCTACGAAAAACAAAATCAAGGGGAGGGCTTGCCCTCCCAAACCTAAATTCTACCACTGGGCGGTGACGGCCGAGCGAATAAGGGGATGGGTCAAGGAGCTAGAAGACGAGTGGGTGCGCGCGGAAGAGGCCTCCTGCATGGGGACCTCCCTCCGGGCCCTCGCCACGGCGGCACTCCCATCCCCACCCAAAAAACACTCCAGCAGCCTGGTGGTGATAGCCACCCTCCAGTCCTGGAAACAACTACGGCAGCAATTTGGCCTGACCAAAATGTCAGTCAAAGCTCCCATCTGCAACAGCCATAGGTTCGCACCAGCGCTGACTGACGCCATCTTCAAAAGGTGGAGACAGGACGGGGGGACACTGACAGTCAGGGACCTATACACTGACGGCAGGGTCACAACACTGGACGAACTGACAGAGAAATTCCAGCTAGCCAGGGGGAACGAGCTAAGGTACCTGCAACTAAAAAACTTCCTACAAAAGGAGACAAGGACGTATCCACACAACTGCCATGACAGATATTACTGGAAGAGTTACCGGACACAAGCATACTAGATAAAGGAAACTGTAGGGACAGGAGGCGGAGGGGGGGGAGTAGAGGGAAGAGACAGGGAACAACAGAGGAGTGCCAGGGAGGTGGGGGGGGAGGGGCAGGGAAACGTTAACGAACTTGACATCTTTTCTGCTCTCCCTTCGTGATTTGTGTGAGTGTGCCCTTCTCTTCTATACTATATATGTATCATATCCTGTGTACATAACGGCAAATCAAAAATCCAATAAAAAACATTTATATTAAAAATAGGTAAGAAAGGTCGACATTCTGCACATTGGGTGTTGTCTGCAATGTGGCTGTTTGATATTTAATTCCTCCACTAGGTTGCTGGGAAGCCTGTCATCTCTGAGATCCAGCAATGCCAAAATCCCACTGATTTTAAAATGCATTTACGGGACATGGATGTCGCTGGTTAGGCCAACATTTACTGTCCATCCCTAGCTGCCCTTCAGAAGGACGTGGTGAGTTGCCGCCTTGAACCGCTGCAGTCCCTGAGGTGTACTGTTAGATAGAATATTTAGGAACAAATGTTTTCCCTGGGTGGAGGGATCGTTGACCAGACCGCATAGATTTACGGTAAGGGGCACAGTGCTGTTAGGGAGGGGGGGTTCCAGAATTTTGACCAAATGATAGTGAAGGAATGGCGATATATTTCCAAGTCGGGGTGGTGAGTGACTTGGAGTGGAGCCTTCAGATGGTGGGGTTTCCAGGTATCTGCTGTTTATGTCCTTTTCGAAGTTGGTGGTTGTGGGTTTGGAAGGTGCTGTCTAAGGAACCTTGGTGAGTTACTGCAGCGAATCATGTAGATGGGACACACGGCTGCCGCTGTTCGTCGGTGGTGGAGAGTTTGAATGTTTGTGGAAGGGGGAGCAATCAAGCGGGGCTGCTTTGTCCTGGATGGTGTCGAGCTTCTTCAGTGTTGTTGGAGCTGCGCTCATCCAGGCAAGTGGAGAGTATTTCATCACACTCCTGACTTGTGCCTTGTAGATGGTGGACAGGCTTTGGGGGGGTCAGGAGGTGAGTTACCCACCGCAGGATTCCTCGCCTTTGACCTGTCCTGGTAGCCATAGTATTAATATGGCTAGTCCAGTTCAGTTTCTGATCAATGGTAACCCCCAGGATGTTGATTGTGGGGGATTCGGTGATGGTAATGCCGTTGAATGCCATGGGGGATGGTTAGAAGCTCCCTTTTAGGAGATGATCATTGCCTGGCACTTGTGGAGCACGAATGTAACTTGCCATTTGTCAGTCCAGACCGGGATATTGTCCAGATGTTGCTGCATTTGGACATGGATTGCTTCACTATCTGAGGAGGCGTGAATGGTGCTGAACATTGTGCAGTCATCCGCAAACATCCCCACTTCTGACCTTATGATGGAAGGAGGGGTCATTGGTGAAGCAGCTGAAGGTGGTTCGGTCTAGATTACTGGGGCTGGTTTTGCACAGTGGGCTAAAAAGCTGGCATGAAATGCAGAACAACCCTAGCAGCGTGGGTTCAATTCCCATATCGGCCTCCCTGAACAGGCGCCGGAATGTGTCAACTATGGGCTTTTCACAGTAACTTCATTGAAGCCTACTTGTGACAAAGCTATTATTATTACTATTATTATCCTGAGGAATTCCTGCAGTGATGTCCTGGAGCTGAGATGATTGACCTCCAACCACCACAACCATCTTCCTTTGTGCCGGGTATGACTCCAACCAGAGGAGCATTTTCTCCCTAATTCCCATTGACTCCAGTTTTGCCAGGACTCCTTGACGCTATACCCGATCAAATGCTGCCTGGATGTCAAGCACAGTCACTTTCACCTCACCTCTGGAGTTCAGCTCTTTTGTCCATGTTTGAACCAAGGCTGTAATGAGGTCAGGAGCTGAGTGACCCTGACGGAACCCAAACTGAGCATCCGTAAGCAGATTACTGCTGAGTAAGTGTCGCTTATAGCACTATTGATGGAGAGTAGACTGATAGGGTGGTAATTGGCTGGGTTAGATTTGTCCTTTTTCTTGTGTACATTGCCAGGTAGATGCCAGTGTTGCAGCTGTACTGGAACAGCTTGACTAGGGGTGCAGCCAGTTCTGGAGTGCAAATCTTCAGTACTATTGCTGGAATGTTGTCAGGGCCCAGAGCCTTTGCAGTATCCAGTGCCTTCAGCCGTTTCTTGATATCATGTGGAGTGAATCGTATTGGCTGAAGACTGACCTCTGTGATGCTGGGGACCTCCGGAGGAGACCGAAATGGATCATACATTCGCAATTTCTGGCTGAAGATTGTTGCAAATTCTTCAATCTTGTCTTTTGCACTGATGTGCTGGTCTCCTCCATCATTGAGGATGGGGATCTTTGTGGAGACTCCTCCTCCGGTGAGATTTAATTATCCACCACCATTCACGGCTGGATGTGGCAGGACTACAGAACTTAGATCTGATGTGTTTGTTGTGCAATCGCTTAGCTCTGTCTGTTACTTGCTGCTTATGCTGTTTGGCACACAACTAGTACTGTGTTATAGCTTCACCAAGTTGACACCTCATTTTTCGGTACGCCTGGTGTTACTCCTGACATGCACTCTGTTATTGAAAATATGGAAAGATGTGTCATTTGAAACATGGAAGTCTGGCAATATCTGATCTGAGAGAAACATGAGAGGATACAGGGAAATATCCCACAAAGGGTTAACAGCAGCTGCCAGGAGAGGATTGTAAAATGCAGATAGCCTTGGTCAAGCAGGCTTAGCAAACAGGACAAACAGGATTTTGAATGAAGCCAAAAACAATGACTCACACCTTCATTGAAATTAACTATCTTAGTTAGCAACTGGAAAAAAGGATGAGGTTCAGTTGAATTCTAGGTGTGAAATTTTGCTAATACCAGGTAAATTAAAGAAAACTGGAGACTATCAGTCGACGAGAAACATAATTCAAAGCCAAAATCAAAGTCAAAATTATGAGCTGAGGACACAATTGGAAAATAAAACTATAGAAATGACAGGAATTAAAAGTAACACCTCTTGAAGTCAAAGCATTTTGGACATCACAAAGGAAACAATGTAATCATCTCTATGAAGTGAAGTCATGTCAAAATGAATACTTAGTTGGATTAGAAAGTTTAGATCAAAGATACGTTTTACAATCAAAGTTAAATAAGAGTTACTTTACAATAACGTCCTAAAAACTAGATAACTGTTAGAAAAATATATAAACCCAAAGAAAGAGAACGAGAACCAGAACTCAGAGAGAGGTGGAGAAGCAGCTCAGAGTCAGATTAGTCAGCTCGGCCATGGGAAAGAGACAGGGCAGAGCAGCCGAGCTCATCAGCGAATACATCTAAAGAAGACCAGACTTTAAAGAAGATTGATTGTCAAGTCGGGCCTGAAGGTCCCTTCAACCAACCAGAAGGATCCAGAAGCAAGATCTTTTTACCTTTCTGTAAAGACAGTAATTGCAGCTTTGAAAAGAAAAAATATAATAATAAAATGACTTAATTTAACCTGAAATAGTGGTTATTCCAAAGTCTACTTTACTTACTTAGCAATGCGGGATCCAGGATCGATGCGACTAAGTGGTAAGTAGATGAAATCTTCGGTGAAGGTATGGGTTATACCGGGGGATAACTTGAAAACATAGTTTGACCTGAATAGCACCCACTGAAGCCTGTATCGGAGTCGGGGAGTGAGAATCCCTGACCACCATTTAGAATGTCGGCCCTTTTTGGTATGGGGGACTTCTAAGAATAGTGGTGAGTTTTCAAAAACAACTCCTGCACTTATTGAACCTCTGTATCTGGGATCTCTGAGACCTCTGAAGAATCACCTGTGGATCTCTACCTTGTGTTCTGTGCTGCCTCCCCCAACAAAAAGGGATAGAAGAGTGAGTTGTGGCACATAGTCAATGGATGGAGAACATTTGTTAAGTGTGACTATGGGGGGGAAAGGTAACATAGAACATACATAGAAAATACAGCACAGAACAGGCCCTTCGGCCCACGATGTTGTGCCAAACCTTTGTCCTAGATTAATCATAGATTATCATTGAATTTACAGTGCAGAAGGAGGCCATTCGGCCCCCTGAGTCTGCACCGGCTCTTGGAAAGAGCACCCTACCCAAACTCAACACCTCCACCCAACACCAAGGGCAATTTTGGACACTAAGGGCAATTTATCATGGCCAATCCACCTACCCTGCACATCTTTGGACTGTGGGAGGAAACCGGAACACCCGGAGGAAACCTACGCAGACACGGGGAGAACGTGCAGACTCCGCACAGACAGTAACCCAAGCCGGAATCGAACCTGGGACCCTGGAGCTGTGAAGCAATTGTGCTATCCACAATGCTACCGTGCTGCCCTTAAGAACAAATAAATCTACACTATATCATTTTACCGTAATCCATGTACCTATCCAATAGCTGCTTGAAGGTCCCTAATGTTTCCGACTCAACTACTTCCACAGGCAGTGCATTCCATGCCCCCACTACTCTCTAGGTAAAGAACCTACCTCTGATATCCCTCCTATATCTTCCACCTTTCACCTTAAATTTATGTCCCCTTGTAATGGTTTGTTCCACCCGGGGAAAAAGTCTCTGACTGTCTACTCTATCTATTCCCCTGATCATCTTATAAACCTCTATCAAGTCGCCCCTCATCCTTCTCCGTTCTAATGAGAAAAGGCCTAGCACCCTCAACCTTTCCTCATAAGACCTACTCTCCATTCCAGGTAACATCCTGGTAAATCTTCTTTGCACCTTTTCCAGAGCTTCCACATCCTTCCTAAAATGAGGTGACCAGAACTGTACACAGTACTCCAAATGTGGCCTTACCAAAGTTTTGTACAGCTGCATCATCACCTCACGGCTCTTAAATTCAATCCCTCTGTTAATGAACGCGAGCACACCATAGGCCTTCTTCACAGCTCTATCCACTTGAGTGGCAACTTTCAAAGATGTATGAACATAGACCCCAAGATCTCTCTGCTCCTCCACATTGTCAAGAACTCTACCGTTAACCCTGTATTCCACATTCAGGTTTGTCCTTCCAAAATGGACAACCTCACACTTTTCAGGGTTAAACTCCATCTGCCACTTCTCAGCCCAGCTCTGCATCCTATCTATGTCTCTTTGCAGCCGACAACAGCCCTCCTTACTATCCACAACTCCACCAATCTTCGTATCGTCTGCAAATTTACTGACCCACCCTTCAACTCCCTCATCCAAGTCATTAATGAAAATCACAAACAGCAGAGGACCCAGAACTGATCCCTGCGGTACGCCACTGGTAACTGGGATCCAGGCTGAATATTTGCCATCCACCACCACTCTCTGACTTCTATCGGTTAGCCAGTTCGTTATCCAACTGGCCAAATTTCCCACTATCCCATGCCTCCTTACTTTCTGCAGAAGGGAATAGGGGAGTGCCACAGACAGACAAACGAGGGTGTGAAGAAATGCAAAGACAGAGAGGGCTTGGTGTACCTGTGAGGCATGTTTGTTTACAGAGTCATAAAGGTCTACAACACAGAAAAGGCCCTTTGGTCTATTGCGTCTGTGCTGGTCAAAAACAACCACCTAACTATTCTATTTTCCAGCACTTGGCACAGAGCCTTGTATGACTTGGCATTGCAAGTGGGCATCTAAATACTTCTTAAATGTTATAAGGGTCTCTGCCTCCACCACCCTTTCAGGCAGCCACCCTTTCAGACTCCCACCCCCCTCTGGGTGAAAATGTTTTTCATCACATCCCCTCTAGACCCTCCTGCCCATTACCGTAAATCTATGCGGTCTGGACAACGATCCATCCACCAAGGGAAAACATTTGTTCCTAACTATTCTATCTATGCCCCTCATAATTTGATACATCTCAGTCTTCTCTGATCCAAGGAAAACAACCCAAGTCCATCCAATCTCTTTTCGTAGCTCTCACTCTCCAGCCCAGGCAACACCCTGGTAATTCTCCTCTGCACCCTTTCCAGTGCTATCACATCCCTCCTAAAATGTGCATTTCAGAAAGTCACACAATACTCTAGCTGTGGCCTAACCAACGTTTGACTGAGTTTCAACATAACCTCCCTGCTCTTAAACTCTAGGTAAAGGTAACATCACCATAGTCCCAGATGACCATAAGCTGCTTTCCCCTTTGAGGGGGAGAGCTGACTGGTGGCGATTTAACCTGAGGATCACCACACCTCAGGTGAGGGGCAAGGTTGAGAAGGCGGGGCCTTCAAGGATAGCCTCAGCCAGTACAGGAATTGAACCTACGCTGTTGGCCTCGTTCTGCATCACAAACCAGCTGTCCAGCCAACTGAGCTAAGCCGGCCCCCATTGCTCTTAAACTTTATGTCTTGGCTAATAAAGGCAAATATACCATATGTCTTCGTAACCACTTTATCCACCTGCTCTGCTACCTGAAGGGTAGTACATGCACACCAAGATCCTTCTGATCCTCGATGCTTCCCAGGGTTCTGTCGTTTAACATTTATTCCCTTGCCTGGTTTGTCCTGCCCAAGTGCATCACCTCACACTTATCCGGATTGAATTCCATTTGCCACTGATCAGCCCACCTGACCAGCCCGTCTATATCCTCCTGTAATCCAAGGCTGACCTCACTATTTACCACCCCACCAATTTTGTTGTCGTCCATAAAATGACTGACCAACCCTCCTACACTCATATCTACATCACTTATATAAACCACAAAGAACAAGGGCCCCAACACTGATCCCTGTGAGACCTCACAGAGCACAGGCGTCCAATCAGAAAATACCCCTCAATCATCTCTCTCTGCTTCCTGCCACTCAGCCAATTCTGGACCCAATTTGCCAAATTTCCTTGGATCCCATGGGCTCGGACCTTCACTATCAGTCTTCAATGTGGGATCTTATCAAAAGCCTTTGGAAGTCCAAGTAGACTGTGTCAAATGCATCGCCCTCATCTACACATCTGGTCACCTCTTCGGAAAATTCAATCAAGTTGGTCAGACATGGCCTCCCCTTAACAAAACCATGCTGACTGTTCTTGATTAGTCCCTGCCTCTCCAAATGCAGATTAATTCTGTCTCTCAGAATTGCTAACAATAGTTTCCCCACCACTGAGGTTAGACTGACTGGCCTGTAGTTTCCTGGTTTATCCCTTCCTCCCTTCTTGAATAATGGTACCACATTGGCTATCCTCCTGTCCTCCGGCACCACTCCTGTGGCCAGAGAGGAATGGAAAATTATTGTCAGCACCCCTGCTATTTCCTCCCTTGCCTCGTTCAACAGCCTGGGATACATTTCATCTGGTCCTGGATATTTGTCTACTTTTAAGCCTGTCAGGCTACTCAGAACCTCCTCTCTGCCCATGTTGATCTCTTTAATTTTCTGCCTGATTTCTATACCCACACCATCCCGCTCACTAGTGAATACCAACACAAAGTATTCATTGGGAATCCTACCTACATCCTCTGGCCCCACACACAAATTATCACTATGGTCCATAATGGGGCTAACTCTGTCCCACTTTTGCTCTCCTCATTTACTTTTAAAATTCCCTTCTGTCCTCTTGGGCTTCTGCTGTTTTGAGCCCTCGATATCTGCCATATGCCTCTCTTTTTCTCTTTATCCAGTGCTGTATAACCCTCAATACCCAGGGTTCACTGGATTTGTTGGTCCCATCCGTTTCCATTATTGGAACATGTTGGCCCTGTACTCTCCCTATTTCCTTCTGGAATGCGTCCCAATGTTCTGTCACAGATTTACTTAAAGGTTCCCAATCCACTCTGGCCAAATCATACCTGAACTTATTAAAATCGATCTTCCCCCGGTTTAGAACTTTGATTTCAGGCCCATCATTGTTCTTATCCATAACAATCGCTCTAACAGAGTTATGATCGCTGTCTACAAACTTCTCCCCATTGATACTTCAACCACTTGTAGGATGTTCTTCATACTCGCTGAGAATTATCCCACTATTAAACGGGACTCTGCTTCTTTTGCGGGCCTCGGTGAGGAACGCCCCGCCAAGGCCACACTTCGACTCATTTCCTGCACTAACGAGCTCAGCTCACCAGTGCAGGAAGCGATCAGGCCGCCATTTTAAATGGTACCCCAATCTCTAACCCCCCATCGCGGCCTCCGGACCCCCCCCCCCCAAAGCCACAACTTACC
Source organism: Scyliorhinus torazame (assembly GCF_047496885.1). NCBI lineage: Eukaryota > Metazoa > Chordata > Chondrichthyes > Carcharhiniformes > Scyliorhinidae > Scyliorhinus > Scyliorhinus torazame. Next base: position 174,786,730 of record NC_092723.1, on the reverse strand, counting down.
AATTAGGGGGTCCTCAAGTTCCCCACACCCTGGATCCATCTTCAGCATGGGAAACATGCCACCTGGGCACCTTAGCACTGCCACCTGGTACCCTGGCAGTGCCCCTACAAGGGTGCCCTTTTTGCACTTCCAGGGTGATGGTCTGGCAGTGCCAGGCTTCCTGGGGTGCCAGGGTACCAGGGTGACCATAGCCCGACCACCCGGGGGCCCCCGATCGCCTGGGAGACCCCCCCCCCCCCCAAGTCTTGGTATGCCTGTTTGTGAATACCAGTGCTATAAACAGCCTCCGATCAGGGTCTCCGAGGCAACGCTGTTCGATTCCGCACCTTTGGTAACTCTGGCACAAACATATTTAAGGGGGCTTAACTGCAAACCTTAAATATGCAAATCTGGATCCCGCCCATTGATGTAATTGGCCTGAACTGAATTGATGACTGAAGTGCTGGTGAATTGCCCTCGCGAGTGGTGCCATCCCAATCTGTTCATAGAAATGACCCAGTCCCCAGACGTCTGCGATGTGATACACGCCATTAACCTTGCATGTGTTCTTGGCACACCAGCGACTTGGATTTTCTGCCGGGGCTTCCTTGGAAGACTAAGTGATTCCCGGCAGTTAACGTCACAAAGGAAGGGTGACAGCACAATACATTGTCAACTCAAAATCTTGAGTTAGAAAATCAATCCTGTGGTAATCACCACTGTTGTATTATATTGTATGTACTGCACTGCATACGAGGGTATTACGGTAAGGCCCCTGCACTACAGGTACGGGGGTAGATCCCCGCCTGCTGGCTCCACCTAGTAGGCTGAGTATAAATGTGTGTGCTCTCCGAACTGCAGCCATTTCGGCAGCAGCTGTAGGCCGCACATCTCTGTGTAATAAAGCCTCGATTACTCTCTACTCTCGTCTCGTCGTAATTGAGAGTGCATCAAATCCGAACGCACATTTTAATTCCATCTCGATCGCTGACACACATCACACAGCTGCGGGCCATGGAAAGCATTCTGCTAGTAGGTGCGATGCCTATCTGGGTGATGCCTACTAAGTAATACTGGGATGAACGTAACTCGCTGCTTGCTTCGCTGTTCTGCAGTTGTTCAATTGGTATTTCCCTTTCGTTTTTTTTTGCTGCTCGGGGGCAGGTTTTGACGACCTCATTAATTCAGTTGAAACTGTTTTGTGACATCACTGTGTCATTGTTAAATCACGCCCGCACAATTTTGCCTCCTCCCCTCTTGCCCATTTTCCCTAAACGAGCACCACTGATGCCGCACGGCCTAAATCCTTTCACTGCCTTCTCTCTGCACTCCAGTTTGTAGCGTGTTCGGACGGAACAAATCTCGCAGTCTTGCAAAGTCGCAGGGGAAGGAGAGGCTGCAGGGGGGGGGCAGAGGGTCCCGTTGGAAAGAGGAATGATCGCATTACGCAGCAGAGTGCTGAAACTTTTGATGGCCTCTGGATCTGAAGAGATAAAGTTCGCATTGAGGCAGCTGATCCAAAGATTTCCAAAGATTCTGATGGCGTGAATTTCTGTCTGATTTCCTCGGTGGATTCAGCCAGCCAGCAGGCCCGATTGAAGAGTTCATATTTCAACATTCCTTCATATGCATCAGCTGAGAATCAAGTATTTGCCGGTGTGTGGCCTACTCCTGCGTTGGGGTCAGGATTATCCTTCTGAATGGTACTGGTTTTCGGGTTGCCAACGGTGGTTGAATCTATTCCCGGGGGTTTCGTCAGATAATTGTCCCACCCCCCACTCTCCAGCCACTAGTCGGCCAACACATCCATCCTTGTGGTACACAGCCTTCCTACACCAATTGGAAAGCAAGAAGATTCATTATACAATTGGACTGTCATCCAAACAGCCTTTTCTTCCCCCAATTTTAATACTTTTTTTTTTAACGCATTTTATTCAAACCTGTATCAAAGTAGGTTACTGCAAATAAACACCCCGGGAAACATTCTTCCCAACAATCAACTATACAGTTTGTACAGATTTTTCTCCTTTTTCACCACCCCCCTCCCCACCCCATCACCCACCCCCCCCCCCACCCTCCTGCGACGAACAGCTCCTCAAACACGGTCACAAACATCCCCCACCTTTTCTCAAACTCCCCTGCTGAGCCCCTTAACTCATACTTTATCTTCTCTAACCGCAGGAAGTCACCCAACCATGCTGCTGCCCCCGGTGGCGATGCCGACCGCCACTCCAGCAAAATTCGTCGGCGTGCAATCAGAGAGGCGAAGGCCAAGATATCGGCCTTCCTCCGCTCCATGAGCTCCGGCTTCTCTGAAACCCCAAATATCGCCACCAAAGGTTCCGGGTCCACTCCCTCCTTCACTATCCTGGCTAAGACCACGAACACTCCCGCCCAGGATCTTCCCGATTTTTCACAACCCCAAAACATGTGCGCATGATACGCTGGCCCCCGCCCACACCTCTCACACTCATCTGCTACCCCTGAAAGAACCCACTCATTCTCGCCCGAGTCATATGCACCCTGTGCACCACCTTAAACTGTATCAGGCTCATCCTTGCACAAGAGGAGGTTCCGTTTACCCTACGCAGTGCCTCACTCCATACTCCCCAATTGATCTCCATTCCCAACTCCGCTTCCCATTTCTCCTTGATCTTCACCACCCGCTCGCCTCCCTCCTCCCCCAGCCACTTATATATATCCCCAATTCTTCCCTCCCCTTCCACATCCAGAAGCAGCAGTCGCTCCAGCAGGGTGTGTCCCGGCAATCTAGGGAACCCTTTCCAGACCTTTCGTGCAAAGTACCTAACCTGTAGATACCTGAACTCACTACCCCTCAGCAGCTTGCCCTCTCCCTTAGGTCCTCCAGACTGGCGAACCCTTCTTCCAAATACAAATCCCTCACCTTGACTAGCCCCACTTCCCTCCACCTCCTGTATACACTATCCACCCCCCCCCCCCCCCCCCACCCCCCGGCTCAAACCCATGATTCTCACACAGCAGCGTTAGCACTGACATCCCTTCCACCCTAAAATGCCTCCTTAGCTGATTCCATGGGCGAAATTCTCCGGTACCGGCGCGATGTCCGCCGACTGCCGCCCAAAACGGCGCAAATCAGTCGGGCATCGCGCCGCCCCAAAGGTGCGGAATGCTCTGCATCTTGGGGGGCCGAGCCCCAATCTTAAGGGGCTAGGCCCGCGCCGGACGAATTTCCGCCCCGCCAGCTGGCGGAAAAGGCCTTTGGTGCCCCGCCAGCTGGCGCGGAAATTACATCTCCGGGCGGCGCATGCGCGGGAGCGTTAGCGGCCGCTGACGGCATTCCCGCGCATGCGCAGTGGAGGGAGTCTCTTCCGCCTCCGCCATGGTGGAGACCGTGGCGAAGGCGGAAGGAAAAGAGTGCCCCCACGGCACAGGCCCGCCCACGGATCGGTGGGCCCTGATCGCGGGCCAGGCCCAGACCCCCGATTCCCGCCCCCGCCGAATATCCGGTGCCAGAGAATTCGGCAACCGGCGGGGGCGCGATTCACGCCAGCCCCCGGCGATTCTCCAACCCGGCGGGGGGTCGGAGAATCTCGCCCCTTATCTTCGCCGTGGACTGCACCACCGGGCTCCCTGAATACCTACTCGGAGCCATTGGCAATGCTGCCATCACCATGGACCTCAAACTAGACCCCTTACAAGATTCCTCCTCCATCCTAACCCACTCTACCCCTTCTCCTTCCCACCACCGCCGCACCTTGTCCACCTTGTCCAATAATAATGAAGCAAGTTTGGCAATGCCAACCTCCTCTGCTGCCTCTGCCTCTGTAGCAGGGTCCTCCCCACCCTCGGCACCTTCCCCGCCCATACAAAGTCAGAGATGATTGCATCCACTTTCCGAAAAAAGGCCTTTAGTATACAGATCGGGAGAGCCTGAAAGATAAACAAGAACCTCGACAGAATATTCATTTTCACCACTTGGACCCTCCCCACCAATGTTAAGTGCAGTGTATCCCACCTTTTAAGATCCTCCCTGGCCTCCTCCACCAGCTTCGTTAAGTTCCACTTATGGAGCCCCATCCATTCCCTCGCTACCTGAATCCCCAAGTACCTAAACCTATCCCTCGCTACCATAATGGCATTCCCCCTAAATTAGCCCGCTGTGCCAGCTCATTCACAGGCAATAGCTCGCTTTTCCCTACATTCAGCTTGTACCCTGAGAACCCTCCAAACCTCCCAAACAGGCCAATAATCCTTCCCATACTCTCCAACGGATCCGAAACATACAGCAAGAGGTCATCAGCATAGAGCGACACCCGACGCTCCCTCTGTCCCCTCATTATCCCCTGCCAGTCGGCCGACCCCCTGAGAGCCATCGCCAATGGCTCTATGGCCAGCGCAAACAGCAGCGGCGACAACGGGCACCCCTGCCCCGTACCCCTGTGTAAGTCAAAGCTTTGTGAGCTCATATCATTCGTCCTCACCCTCGCTCTTGGTGCCACATACAGCAACCGCACCCATGCCACAAATCTCGGCCCAAACCCAAACCGTCCCAAAACTTCGAACAAGTACCGCCACTCCACCCGGTCAAATGCTTTCTCCGCGTCCATGGACACCACCACCTCCGGTACCAGAGCTCTCGACGGGTTCAACCCCACATTCAACAGCCGTCTTATATTACTCGCGAGCTGCCTGCCCTTCACGAAGCCTGTTTGATCTACTGCAACCACCCCCGGGACACAATCCTCCATCCTCCCCGCCAACAACTTAGCCAATACTTTCACATCCGTGTTCAATACTGATATGGGTCTATACGACCCACATTCCACCGGGTCCTTCCCTTTTTGGGGGATTAGTGTGATTACTGCCTGCTTCATCATCTCCGGCAACTCCCCCATCTCCAGCGCTTCATTAAACGCCCCCAACAGATGTGGTGCCAGGTCCGCCGCAAATTCCTTCTAAAATTCTGCCCGGTACCCATCTCGCCCAGGGGCTTTCCCGACTTCATACCCCTGATACTATCCAGCATCTCCTTCAGCCCCAGGAGCTCCTCCAACACCTGCCTCTTTGTTCCTCCACCTGGGGAAATTCCAGCTCGTCCAGAAACCACCCCATGTCCCCCTTCTCTCCTCCTGGGTCTGCCTCATAAAGTCCCTGGTAATACTTTCTAAATGCCTCATTTATATTCCCTGGCTCTGACACCACATCCCCAGCCCCAGTCCAGATCTTCAATATTTCCCTGGATGCAGTCTGCCTCTGCAGCTGGTGCGCCAGCATGTGGCTCGCCTTCTCCCCATACTCGTATTGCACCCCTCTTGCCCTACGCAGTTGCCCTACCGCCCTTCCCGTTGTCAGCCTGTCAAATTGCCCCTGCAATTTTTCCTCCTCGCCAATCCCTCCACGGTGGGCACCCTCGTAATATTCCCTGTCCACCTCCACTATCTCGCTCACTAGACGGTCATGTTCCACCCTCCTTTCCTTATTCGCACAAACCGTAAATGAGATAATTTCTCCAAGGATCACTGCCTTCAGTGCTTCCCAAAATATGCCCGCCGACACCTCCCCATTCTGATTGAACTCCACATAATCCCTAATCGCCAACCGCACCTTATCACAAAAACCTCGATCCGCCAACAACCCCGAGTCAAACCTCCACCCCGGCCTCTGCTCTCATCACGTACTGAACCGAATCTCCAGCCAGTGGGGTGCATGGTCCGAGATAACTATCCCCGCATACTCTGCCCTCCCACCCCAACCAAAATCTCCCGACTCAGTACAAAGTAATCAATCCTCGAATACACCTTATAAACGTGTGAAAAGAAGCACCCCAGTTCCCAAGCATTGTCCACTCAGTTCTCCCCCAGTTTATGCTCCTTAATGAAGTCTTTGGCCGCTCCTGGGGTCTCGAAATAATACTCCCGGCCTCCGAACGTCACCCATAATTTCGCCGGGAGAGCACCCCAAACCTGATCTGCCGCCGGTACAGCACCGCCTTGGCCTTGTTGAAACCTGCCCGCCGTTTTGCCAACTCAGCTCCGATGTCCTGATAAATCCGGAAGTTATTTCCCTCCCAGTCGCAGCTACGCTTCTCCCTGGCCCACCGTAGAATTTTCTCTTTCTCCACAAATTTATGGAGTCTCACGATCACCGCCCGTGGCGGCTCCCCAGCTCTAGGCTTTTGCCTCCGAGACCTATGCGCTCAGTCCACTTCAGGTGCCTTATCTAGCACCCCTTCTGCCACCAGTCCTGCCAGCATCCTCGAGACGTACCTCGTGGCACACACACCTTCCACTCCTTCAGGCAGGCCCACTATTCACAGGTTCTGCCTTCTCGAGGCATTCTCCTGCTCCTCCACCGTTGCCCTCAGTGTTTTACAAAGGTCTCCTAGGAGCCCCACCTTCGCCTCCAGAGCCACCGAGATCACTCCTTCAATCTCCCAAATCTGTGACCCCTGCACCTCCAAACACCTCTCCATCCGCTCCAAAGTACTCTTCAGGGGTGCCACAGCTTCTGCAATGGCCTTTGCATGGTCCTCCTGCATTTCTTTCCTCTGTTTATGGAATTCCTCCTTGATAAAAGATCAGTTCCTGTCTCTGGGGCCTTACAGCTTGCCCCTCCCCTGCCTGCATGCTGGAAGAGACTGTCTGTGAAGCAGAAGACTGTTTCAACTTTCCAGCCAAACCTCTCACTGTTTTCTGCCGGGTCCGGTGATCAGAAAACAGACCACTCCAGGGGTAAACTACTCCTCTAACATTCACCTACGCCTTTTCATCAAAATTCCACCCGGATCTGGGTAAAAAGAGGCCTTTTCTGTGACTTTGAACAGGAACAGCCCTTTATGTGACCAATCACTCCATGGTCACAAGCAGAAGTCTTTTAATACTTTTACATCTGGCGAAAGAAAACGCTCAAAGAACATTGAAGAAAAACAATTTTTCAAATGTCCATATGCTTTTTCGCCGAGCTTGCATACATATCTTCAATTCCTGGAGACTCTAGGCCAGTCTTTGAGGGTTGGCACCGAGAGGTTACTGATAAATGAATTACTGCAGATTTTATTTTAATTTTTAGCCTTTTGATGTTGGCGATTATGTTTTTAATGCCTGCTTTGGGATGAGTACAAATTTAGTTTATTTTTTTAAATACTGGATGGATTATTTTGTTTGCAATCGTCATATTGAAGATCTTTTGCTCCTCCTTAGGTTCCCCTACCCCATGCTCCATCCGCTGACTGAGAGAGCAGGCTGTCGACCTGCTCCTAGGCCACTGCCAATGCTGCTTTGTGGCCAGTTGCTAGGAGATGCACCAGAACTCGGAGTGAATCACCTTCAAGTTATCCATGCTTCCCTGTGAAGAAGTGCTCCTTCAATGACCTGGCTGTACAATTAGCAACTCCAGGTAGGAGAAACCACAGGCATAAATCCACATAAGACGTTTCTGAGCTGTGACAAGGTGGGTTATCAAAAGCTTTGCGAACAAATGTTGTACGGTGTGTGTTTGAGTTTTGACCACATGACCACAAAGGTTTGAAACGGCATGGTGGTGCTGTATGTTGAATTATCCAGATGTTCTTGTGGTGTGTGTTGGTGTATGATCGTCAGCGCAGGAACACCAGTCACAGGTATCTCCACTTCCAATTCCAATTCTCTTCCCGGGCCTAATGGTGCACCGAGGCAGACTTTCACCTGTTTCCATAGCGACTGATTCCCGTAACAGGTCGCTAGTCTGTCGCCAGGGGCCTATAGCTTGAGGACACGCACTCCACGTCAAATGTGGCTGACCAGGAGTCTCTCCCGCTCTTACCGCCAGCCATTGGAGTGTTTGGGAGGATTTTACAGGTTGACACTCGTTATGAACGTGGCCATCTTTGGCCATCGAGTCCTGGGGTGGGACTCGAACCTGGAGTTTGTGGTTCAGAGGCAGGGAGCCGACCCAGTGCGCCACAGCACTTCCCATGACAAATATTGATGTTTTCAAATGTTCTCGGGATTTGTGTTGGTTTATGGCAGCAGTGCAGATGACCTTTTGAACTGGATAGCGAATTATCTTGACCAACATTCAGAGTGGTATTTTGAACTTTACTTTTTATTCATTCTCAGGGTGTGGCTGTCACTGGCGCGGGCAGCATTTATTGTCCATCTTTAATTGTCCTTGAGGAGGTGGTTATTAACCACTGCAAGCATAGCAGTTTGGTACAACTGAGTGGCTTGCTTGGCCACCTTAGCGGGCAGGTAAGAGCGAACCACTTTGGGAGTCTGGAGACATGCACAGGCCAAACTAGTAGACTTTCTGGCTGGAGTTTTATGGCTGTTCCCGCCAGGGGGATGTTTCTGTCTTGCCGATGGCGAAACCCGCCCCCACCCCCCCATTGCGGGTATCCCCGTTGCAGGGGGTGCATACAACAGGAAACCTTGCAGACAGCGGCGAGACCAGAAGATCCCACCACTGCCCAATCGCAGGTCACCTCCACCAGATCGAAACATTCCACGGTGGGAGGGGGGAGGGGAGATCTCACCCTCTTTCTGAAAGAATGTCAGTGAACCAGATGGGTGTTCAATGGCAATCTGGTACCTTCATTGTCACCATTACTTTCATACTAACGTTTTAAAAATAAATTTAGCGTACCCAATTCATTTTTTCCAATTAAGGGGCAATTTAGCGTGGCCAATCCACCTACCATGCACATCTTCGCGTTGTGGGGGCGAAACCCGTGCAAACTCCACACGGACAGTGACCCGGAGACGGGATCGAACCTGGGACCTCGGCGGCGTAAGGCAGCAGTGCTAACCACTGTGCCACCATGCTGCCCCTCATACTAACTTTTTACTCCGCATTTATTGATGGAATTCAACCTCCCCAGAGGTCATTGTCGGATTTGTACTTGCGTCTCTGGATCAGTAGTCTAGGCCTCTGCACTATTAGGCAAGCAACGGAACCACTGGCCGGGATTTCCTGGCCCCTCCCACTAGGCGGAGTTTTCCAGTACCCGCCAAAGTCAATGGACTTCTGACTGGCTCGCCCACAGTTTCTAACCCCCCTCCTCCCCCCGCCTCGCCCTGTAAAATTCCGTCCACCGTCACAGTGCCCGTGACATTTTGCAATTGTCATTTAACAAAAATGAGGTGCGGCGGAAAGTGACATTGAAGAAGAAGGAAACATTGGAGAAAAGGTCAGTCAGCCCATGAAGCATGCTGCACCTTTCCCACTCACTCAGACCCCCTCCTCCAATAGAACTGGAAATCTACCCATTTGGTCTTCTGAATGTTTCGCTGACTCTGCAATGACTTTACCAGACGATAGTCTGCTCCATGGAATAATGGGGCCAATTTTAGTCATCTTGATGTGCCAGAAAGACGCTCAGGAGAGATGAAGCAAAATATGTAATTGCACGATCAGGCCAACAGATCGGAGATGTTCCTATCTTACGGTGAGGCCTGACCCGGCAGAAACTCCCGTCCAAATTAAGTAGGAGCATCAAAATCAATATGTTGAGCAGGAAGTTGCACAATTTGGGCAGTTTCAAGAGTTTGTGATGCATGCAGCAAGATTACCCGTAACTTTTTCTCGTGGGTAGATAGCTACGTTTGGCATCCACATATCCAAAGAAAACTGTTTGAAGGAACATCTATTTAAAGGAACATGAAAATGAAATGAACATGCTTCACTGTTTGGAGCTTGGTCCTTTTTCTCATTACGTTTTTGCGACTGTTCTGCACTCTGTGTGAGGCAGCCTTAATAGGAGGACATGGTGACGCCACTTCTGAAGGCCTCACATCTCTTTCAACTCTCACTGTCCCTTGTGGAAAACCCCCTGTAGTTAATATACAGGAGGAGGAAGAGGATGAAGGTGATGTCAATGGAATGCCAGCCAGCAGAAGGATGGCTCTTACTCACACTTACTTTCCCAGCTGAGTATTCGAGCTTGTTGAAAGGATGAGAAACCTATTCTTCACCCGGGCGACAGTTACTGTAGCGTATTGCAAGATAACCTGCAAATAACCTCAAGGGCGGGCACAGCATTGACCTTTGGTATAAAAGGTCACTACAGTCCTCAAACTTTATCCTACTCCTTCCTTCCTGGGTTCGAGTGGGCGCCGGTAACTCCAGCCAATTTACGGCCAACGCATTTGTAAAACAAATGGCTGATGCATTTCCTCGCAAACAACTTCACTGGTTTCCCAATGGGCAACCAGAAAGAGTGACAGGACCTTGGCTTTTTCCCAGATTTTCCCAGGATGTCTTCAATTGTACATACATTGTCCTGCATGCTCTTAAGAATCGAACCTCCATGGCCACAAAGATTTCTATTCTCTCATTATGAAGGTGCCTTATGACTTTGCACACAAAATCGTGCTGGTTTCTCAGCCCCAGTCAATACATCTTTATTTCATGACAATTCAGCACTGCCTCATTGTTTGACCCTGAACAAGTGCCAAGTGGGCTGGTATAGCACAATGGGCTAAACAGCTGGCTTGTAATGCAGAACAAGGCCAGCAGCGCGGGTTCAATTCCCGTACCGGCCTCCCCGAACAGGCGCCAGAATGTGGCGACTAGGGGCTTTTCACAGTAACTTCAATGAAGCCTACTTGTGCCAATAAGCGATTATTATTATTATTATTATTATTATTATTATTAAGTGACTTTCTTGGAGACATAGGGCTGATGTTGGTTGCAGCCTGATCTTGGGTCCATAAGCAGCCATGTTGTCAACAGTTGGTTTTACCTCAACTAGAAGGCCCAAGCAGGCCCAGTATGGCAGCACCTGTTGTAGTTCCACAGGCAACTTGTGCATTTACTGAGGAAGTCATCCAGCTGCTTACCTCGTTGACAGTGATCCAAATGTAATTCCTGGCAGAAGAGTGAGTGGGCACAGCGACTGGGTGGGCTGATTGTGGGGACCCTGGACTCAAATCTGTCCTTTTTTAAGTCTTACCTTTTGGTGATGGTCGGTGCTTAGGAAACAGTTGCTGAGTTTTTACCGTTAGGGTGAAGGCAGTAGTGCAGGCACAAGTTGGGAATGGGGCAATTTCACCTCAAAAGTGGCTCCAAAAACAGGTGAAACAAGGACCAATTTGTACTCCCATGTCCACCCAATTTAGGCTAGGTGTACGACACTTAAGCTGCCTCCAAAAATACGCAATGAACGTTCATCATCGAAAGCTTCCTGTATGGAGATTCCAATGCTATGCCTGGTCTCCTAACTCATTCCAATAAAGGATAGCCAAAGTGCAGTCCCCTGCACATCTTCAGCATTGCCTGAAACTTGTGCCTGCACGTAATCACAGTTAATCACAACCATTAAATGGTCCAATTATCTAACCTGATGTTTCAACTCACAATAGCATCACAAGAATACTCTATGGATCTGTTACAAGCGTAATTAGATTTATTTCCCTGCATTCCACCTGTGTTGTGCTTTATTAAGATGGGATGTCTGTAATGTAGTGAAACTTTTATCATGCATTTTGGCCACTTGAGGCTACCATACACACATACCAGCAGGGGGAGTCTGCTATGAGGAGATACTGAACGGATCCGTGTATAACAACTCGTGCGGTTCTAATTCTAAATGTCACTGTCTGAATATTCAACTGTTTCTACCTCAAGGATGTCACAGTGCCCAGATGGGATTCTATTCCTAAATCTACTACTTCTCCACATCGTTCAGCATAGGGGTGGCTGTCTCAATATTCCAGTCATAGGCTCTTGAATATTTAATTGTCAGCCATTCTGCACGTGCTACCATCACCCTGCTCCTCAAAATGTAACAACCCGTGACCTCTCCATCCTCGCAAACTGCTGCGACATCTCCAGCCTCCCTTTCCTCTCCAAATTCTTCAAATCATGCCCATCTTTCCCTGAGCTCTATTTTGTATCCCTCCACTTAGGTTTCTGCCAGCTACGGTACCAAATCGGCTCTTATCAAATTCAACCTATATGACAATGGTGAACTATTGCCCTGTCACCTGCTCACCCTGTCTGCAGTCTTTGATATGGCTGGCCACACAATCCCCCTCCAACACCGTTTCACCATTCTCCAGCTGGGTTAGTCTTCACACAGCTGGTTTCATTCTTGTCTACCTAATCATAAGCAGAGAATTATGTGCAATTGCTTCTATTGCCACATTATTATTACCTCTGGTGTCTCCCAACAATCTATCCTTGTCCCCCTCCGACTTTTCATCTGCGTGGTGACCCTTGGCAACCAAATTCCCAAAACATGCCAGTGTCCATATGTACCCAACTCTTCTACCTCATCACCATTTCACTAAAAAGCACCCCATGTCTCGAAATTATTAGGCTGCCTGTCTGGCATCCAGCACTGGATGAGCAGGAACGTCCTCCAGCTAAATATTGGGAAGTCCCTCTCATTAACTCAGTTCCCTGGCCACTGACTCCATCCCTCGCCCAGTGAGAGGACACATCCAGAGTGAGACACATCGGAGACGAGTGGCTTGCCCTGCTGCAGGTGACTACAAGGGAGAGAGCTGATTGGTGAGTAGCAGGTAAGGCAGGTAGGTTGGGAGCAGAACTGAGCGGGAGAAATCCTGAGTGCAGCCTGGGAAGATCAGTGGTACTCTGTGTCTGTGCCTCTCTCTGTGTCTGTATGTCGCTCTGTATCTGTCTCTCTCTTTGTCTGTGTCTCTCTCTGTCTGTGTCACTCTCTCTCTGTCTGTGTCTTTCTCTGTGTCTCTCTCTCTGTCTGTGTCTCTCTCTCTGTCTGTGTCTGTGTCTCTCTCTGTCTGTGTCTCACTCTGTATCTGTGCCTGTGTCTCTCTCTTTCTGTCTGTGCCTCTCTCTGTGCCTGTGTCCATCTCTCTGTGTCTGGGTCTCTCGCTGTGTCTGTGTCTCTCTCTCTGTCTGTGTCTCTCTGTGTCTATGTGTCTCTCTCTGTCTGTGTCTCAGTGTCTGTGTGTGTCTCTCTCTCTCTCTGTCCCTCTCTCTGTCTCTCTCTCTCTCTCTCTGTCTCTCTCTGTGCCTCTGTCTGTGTCTGTGTCTCTCTCTCTGTCTGTGTCGGTCTCTCTGTCTGTGTGTCTCTCTCTCTGTCTGTGTCTCTCTCTGTGTCTCTCTCTGTCTGCGTCTCTCTCTGTCTGTGTCTCTTTCTGTGTTTGTGTGTCTCTCTCTGTCTGTGTCTCTCTCTCTCTGTCTGTGTCTCACTCTGTGTCTCTGTCTGTGTCTTTCTCTGTGTCTGTGTGTCTCTCTCTCTGTCGGTGTCTCTCTCTCTGTCTGTGTCTCTCTCTGTCTCTGTCTCTCTCTGTCTGTGTCTCTCTCTGTGTCTGTGTGTGTCTCTCTCTGTCGGTGTCTCTCTCGCTGTCTCTGTCTCTCTCTGTCTCTGTCTGTGTCTCTCTCTGTCTGTGTCTCTCTCTCTGTCTGTGTCGCTCTCTCTGTCAGTGTGTCTCTCTCTGTCTGTGTCTCTCTCTGTGTCTGTCTGTGTCTCTCTCTGTCTGTGTCTCTCTCTGGCTGTGTCTCGCTCTGTGTCTCTGTCTGTGTCTCTCTCTGTGTCTGTGTCTCTCTCTGTCTGTCGCTCTTTGTGTCTGTGTCTCTCTCTCTCTGTCTGTGTCTCTCTCTGTGTCTCTGTCTGTGTCTCTCTCTGTGTCTGTGTCTCTCTCTGTCTGTGTCTCTCTCTGTGTCTGTGACTCTCTTTGTGTCTGTGTCTCTCTCTGTCTGTGTCTCTCTCTGTGTCTCTGTCTGTGTCTCTCTCTGTGTCTGTGTCTCTCTCTGTCTGTGTCTCTCTCTCTGTCTGTGTCTCTCTCTGTGTCTGTGTCTCTGTCTGTGTCTCTCTCTCTGTCTGTGTCTCTCTCTGTCTGTGTCTCTCTCTCTGTCTGTGTCTCTCTCTATGTGTGACTCTCTCTGTCTGTGTCTCTCTGTCTGTGTGTGTCTCTCTCTCTGTCTGTGTCTCTCTCTGTGTCTGTGTGTGTCTCTCTCTGTCTGTGTCTCTCTCTGTGTCTCTGTCTGTGTCTCTCTCTCTGTCTGTGTCTCTCTCTGTGTCTGTGTCTATCTGTCTCTCTCTGTCTGTGTCTCTCTATGTGTCTGTGTGTCTCTCTGTCTGTGTCTCTCTGTCTGTGTCTCTCTGTGTGTGTGTCTCTCTCTGTCTGTCTCTTTGTCTGTGTCTCTCTCTCTCTGTCTGTGTCTCTCTGTGTGTCTGTGAGTCTCTCTCTCTGTCTGTGTCTCTCTCTCTCTCTGTCTGTGTCTCTCTCTGTGTCTGTGAGTCTCTCTCTCTGTCTGTGTCTCTCTCTCTGTATGTGTCTCTCTCTGTGTCTGTGTCTCTCTCTGCCTGTGTCTCTCTCTCTGTCTGTTTCTCTCTCTCTCTCTCTGTCTCTCTCTGTGTCTGTGTCTCTCTCTGTGTCTGTGTCTCTCTGTATCTAGTGTCTCTCTCTGTCTGTGTCTCAGTGTCTGTGTGTGTGTCTCTCTCTCTCTGTCCCTCTCTCTGTCTGTCTCTCTCTCTGTGTCTCTCTCTGTGCCTGTGTCTGTGTCTCTCTCTCTGTCTGTGTCTCTCTCTGTGTCCCTGTCTGTCTGTGTCTCTCTCTGTGTGTCTGTGTGTCTCTCTCTGCCTGTGTCTCTGTCTGTGTCTCTCTCTGTGTCTGTGTGTCTCTCTCTGTCTGTGACTCTCTCTGTGTCTGTGTGTCTCTCTCTGTCTGTGCCTCTGCCTGTGTCTCTCTCTGTGTCTGTGTATCTCTCTGTCTGTGTCTCTCTTTGTGTCTGTGTGTCTCTCTCTGTCTGTGTTCCTCTCTGTGTCTCTCTGTGTGTCTCTGTCTGTGTCTCTCTCTCTGTCTGTGTGTGTGTCTCTCTCTCTGTCTCTCTCTGTCTGTGTCTCTGTCTGTGTCTCTGTCTGTGTCTCTCTCTGTGTCTGTGTCTCTCTCTGTCTGTGTCTCTCTCTCTGTCTGTGTGTGTCTCTCTCTCTCTGTCTCTCTCTGTCTGTGTCTCACTCTGTATCTGTGCCTGTGTCTCTTTCTTTCTGTCTGTGCCCCTCTCTGTGCCTGTGTCCCTCTCTCTCTGTCTGTGTGTGTCTCTCTGTCTGTGTGTCTCTCTGCGTCTGTGTGTGTGTCTCTCTCTCTGCCTGTGTCTCTATCTGTGTCTCTCTCTGTGTCGGTGTCTCTCTCTGTCTGTGTCTCTCTCTCTGTGTCTGTGTCTCTCTGTGTCTGTCTCTCTCTGTCTGTGTTTCTCTCTCTGTCTGTGTGTCTCTCTCTCTCTCTGTCTCTCTGTCTGTGTCTCACTCTGTATCTGTGCCTGTGTCTCTTTCTGTCTGTGTGTTTCTCTCTGTCTGTGTGTCTCTCTGCGTCTGTGTGTGTCTCTCTCTGTCTGTCTGTGTCTCTCTCTCTCTCTGTGTCTCTCTCTGTCTGTGTCTCTCTCTCTGTCTGTCTCTCTCTCTGTGTCTCTCTCTGTCTGTGTCTCTCTCTCTGTCTGTGTCTCTCTGTCTGTGTGTCTCTCTCTCTCTCTCTCTGTCTCTCTCTGTCTGTGTGTCTCTCTGCGTCTGTGTGTGTGTCTCTCTCTCTCTGTCTGTGTCTCTGTCTGTGTCTCTCTCTTTGTCTGTGTCTCTCTCTCTGTCTGTGTCGCTCTCTCTGTCTGTGTGTCTCTCTCTGTCTGTGTCTCGCTCTGTGTCTTTGTCTGTGTCTCTCTCTGTGTCTGTGAGTCTCTCTCTCTGTCTGTGTGTCTCTCTCTCTCTGTCTGTGTCTCTGTTTGTGTCTCTCTCTGTCTGTGTCTCTCTCTGTCTGTGTCTCTATGTCTGTGTGTTTCTCTCTGTCTGTGTCTCTCTCTGTGTCTCTGTCTGTGTCTCTCTCTGTCTGTGTCTCTCTCTGTCCGTGTGTCTCTCTCTCTCTGTCTGTGTGTCTCTGTCTGTCTCTCCCTCTGTCTCTCTCTATGTCTGTGTGTCTCTCTCTCTGTCTGTGTCTGTATCTGTGTCTCGCTCTATGTCTGTGTGTCTCTCTCTCTCTGTCTGCATCTGTGTCTCTCTCTCTGTCTGTGCCTCTCTCTGTGTCTGTGTGTCTCTCTCTCTGTCTGTGTCTCTCTCTGTGTCTCTCTCTGTCTGTATCTCTCTGTGTGTGTCTCTCTCTGTCTGTGTCTCTCTCTGTGTCTCTCTCTGCATTTTCAAATTGTGAGGGGGAAAACTGAGAAGTGATGTCACAGTGAAGCTGAGACCTGATTGGCTGGTAAAGAATCTGTTAAATTTGAAAAAAGTTTTTATAAACGAATTAAAGCTAATTAATGAACTAGGTCGAGGGGTAACTAAACCTGAGGGCGGAGATTAGTATTTAGCATTTAATTTTACAGTCGAAATCTAGCGCCAGGAACTATATAGTTAATTGTAACCTAATCCAATAATAATTCAATAAATATTTATTTTAAATTAATTAATGAGTGCTTAAGTGTCACTCAGCGGGGTGCAGTGCTCTAACTGTGAGATGTGGGAGATCAGCGACGCTTCCAGCGTTCCAATCGACTATGTCTGCAGGAAATGTAACCAATGGCAGCTCCTCACAGACAGTATGGTTCGGTTGGAGCAGCGGGTGGAATGCACTTAGGAGCATGCAGGTGGTAGAAAGCATCATAGACAGGAGTTATAGAGATGTGGTCACACCCAAGGTGCAGGCAGTCAGTGCAGGAATCCCCTGTGGCTGTCCCCCTCCCCAACACGTTTTAACCATTTTGGATATTGTTGTGGGGGAGAGTCTATCAGGGGTAAACAACAGCAGCCAGAACAGTGGCACCACAACTGGCTCTGTTGCTCAGCGGGGGAGGGCAAAGTGCAGGAGAGCAATAGTTACAAGGGAATTCTATAGTAAGGGGCATAGATAGGTGCTTCTGTGGTTATGAAAGAGACTCCAGGATGGTGTGTTGCCTCCCTGGTGCCAGGGTCAAGAATGTCTCTGAACGAACACAGGACATCCTGAAGGGGGAGGGTGAACAGCCAGAGGTCGTAGTACATATAGGTACTAATGACATAGGAAGGAAGAGTGATGAGGTCCTGCAGAAGGATTTCAGGGAGTTAGGCAGTAAGCTAAAAAGCGGGACCTCTAGGGCTGTAATCTCAGGATTACTCCCTGTGCCACGTGCCAGTGGGGCTAGAACTAGGAGGATAGTGCAGCTAAACATGTGGCTAAACGGGTGGTGTAGGAGGGAGAGTTTCAGATTTCTGGACCATTGGGATCTCTTCCGGGGCAGGTGGGACCTGTACAAGAAGGGTGGGTTGCATCTAAACTGGAGAGGCACCAATATCCTGGCTGGGAGGTTTGCTAGAGTCACTCGGGAGGATTATAACCAGTATGGCCACGGGGTGGGAACCAGAGCGTTAGCTTAGAAGGCGCAATAACTGAAGGGGAAATAGAGAGCATAAATAGGAGAACAACATCACCCTGTCTGCTTAGATGCAGTGGTTTGAAGTGTATTTGTTTCAATGCCAGAACTATAGCAGATGAACTGAGAGCACTGATTAGTAATTGGAGCTATGATGTGGCTATCACAGAAATGTGGTTAAAGGAAGGGCAAGCTTAGCAGCTGAACGTTGGAGGATATACATGCTTCAGGAGAGATAGAGGGGGATGTATAAGGGGGGGGGAGTAGCATTACTGGTTAAGGAGAATATTATAGCCGTACTGCAGCACGTTCCAGGCACTCACCACCCTCCGTGCAAAAAACCTGCCTTGCACATTTCCTCTAAACCTTGCCCCATGGACCTTAAACCTATGCACACTAGTGATTGACCCCTCCACCCTGGGAAAGAGTGCCTGCCCGTCCACTCTATCCATGCCTCTCATAATCTACCAGGTCGCCCCTCAACCTCTGTCGTTCCAATTAAAACGGCCCGAGTCTATTCAGCCTCTCCGCATAGCTAACACCCCCCAGACCAGGCAACATCCTGGTAAACCTCCTCTGCACCCTCTCCAAAGCCTCCACATCTTTCTGGTAGTGTGGCAACCAGAATTATGTGCAATATTCCAAATGCGGCCTTACCGAGATTCTATACAACTGTAGCATGACTTGCCAATTTTTATACTCAATGTCCAGTTCAATGAAGGCTAGCATTCCGTGTGCTTTCTTGACTGTCTACTTGTGTTGCCACTTTCAAAGATCTGTGGACCTGCACGCCCAGATCTCTCTGACTTTCTATATTCCTAAGAGTTTTGCCATTTACTGTATATTTCCCCTCTTTATGCTCCTGAAGGGTTTTGACTGTCCCCATCCTTCTCGACAAAAGCCTCCTTTTTCTTTGTGACCAGGTTCCCAATATCCAAGGCTCTCTAAAATTCCCATACTTATCCTTCGTTCTCTCAGGAACTTGACTTTCCTGGATCCTAATCAACTGTCGCTTTGAAGACTCCCACATGTCTGATGTTGATTTATCCTCCAATAGCCACACCCAATCCAAATTCTTCAATTCCTGTCTACTGTTGTAATTTGCCCTTCCCCAGTCTAGCACCTTAACGCGAGGGTCACCCTCATCCCTGTTCAAAAATACCCTAAAACTTATGGAATTGTGGTCACTGCTCCCCAAATGCTCCCCTACTGAAACCTCAACCACCTGTCCAGGCTCATTCACCAATACCAGATCCAGTACTGCCCCTTCCCCAGTTGGACAATGACGTGAAGCACATTCCTGACATGCTGCCTTAAGAGAAAAAATCCTTCTCTTAAAAGGTGAACATCTGGGGGTCTACTACCCCTTTCAACAAAAAATATGGCCAAGCTGGAGGTCTTATGTTGTTGGCTCTTTTTTCCTGCTGTGCCGCTGTTACCTGTTCCTGTTTACTTGTACATCATACATCTTGCAGTACACTCTCCCCAAGGTTGCAGTCCCTTTCCCACAGGGTGGTTATTGTCTTATCCTTTGGCAGCAAGAACACCAATATCCCTTTCAGCACTTACTTCCTTGGCAACACTCCAGCAGCATGCAATTTCCTGTTCCCTAATGGACCAGCTCCCAATTACAGGCATGACTCATGAGTGCAACTCGCTGACATTATGGAAATTTGGCTGAACCTAGAAATAGCAGAGTTGTGACCAACGCTTGTGGACATTCCACCAGTTCCAGCTCCAGACACTAAAATTGATCCCAACAAGCAGTTCATGCTTCCGTCACATTGAGCTTAACATTTCCTTAATACTCATAGCCCTGCCCACAATCCATTCTCTTCAGTGAAAGTAAGTTCTCCATGCCAACCTGCTTTCAATATTCAATACATTTATAGATTGGAATTTTCCACTTTGGCAGATTCCAGTGCATCTTGGCTGGGACAAGTCCCCCTCCCATCCCTTGCACCAGCTGATTTTCTGCAGCCAGCCTATTTCACATATTCAAAGCAGGGCACTACCGGCTTGTTGGTGCAATCACGCCTGCGCCATGGTGCTCACGCAAACCATCTTCCACGTCCTCTGGAGGTCAGAAATGGACCGTGCTCACAGGGAAACCATGTACAAACCTCTGGGTAAAAGGGGGAGAATATGTCCCTCATCCTGATGGCCACCTTTGTGAGTGACTGCATCAAGCTGTGCATACGCCCCCACTCTGCAAACAGCAAGCATGACAACATGCTGAGGTTCTACCTGTCTCCAGTGTTGCGGACGATTGGCCTTGCCACGTTGCCATGGAATATTCCAAGCAGCAGGACCTTGCTCTTCCGCCTTTTCCCAGTGGAACTGTTCATGCAAAAAAAAGACACTTCTGACCACAAGCCCATTGTGCAGCCTCTGCACGTAACGCCCTCAAGGCCTTGCGGGAGAAGAAGACAGTAGATCCTGTCGGATGGTTCCCTGAGCAGACTGTCAAAGTCATTTGGCAGAATGTCTATTGCCAGAACTTGCAAACAAGCACCAAGACACAGCTTAGTTGTGGTGAGAAAGGCACTCCCTGTTAGACACATCCAGATTCTCACCCCCTCCGCACATATCCCTCTGGTTGCCTGGAGTCAGGAAGGGGCAGCTGCCCACCTCCTTCTGGAATGTGCCTTTACAAAGTAGGTTTAGAGATGCAGTGGTTTTTGTCGAGGTGTGACCTGAGCAGCTGTATGATGGTTGACTCTGTGCGCTACTGGGGTAAACATCAACTTACGATGGAGATCATCAGCTCGGTGAAAGACGCTCTTTGGTTTGACTGAAATTTGCTGGTCTTCCAGTTCAGAGAACTGTCCTTAATCATGTGCTGCAGACTGACACACCCCAAGGTCCAGGACTACATGCTGAGGAATGGACAAAAGATTGGGCAGCTTCCACAGAGGCACAATGGGGGAAGGTTTTTCAGCGATAGTATACCATGGGGCTAAATACTGTGTAGGACACCTGCGCCTCATGCCTGACATGGAATGTGTATTGTAAATATTTAGAGTATTGAGATTGTATTGAGGCACTTCAGAACGGAACAGGCAATTTTACTGCATTTCCGGTCATTTTCAAGTCGAATTGTTTTGGAATTTACTTTTTATAAATTTTATGAATAAAGTACATTTGGGGGGGGGGGGGGGGGGGGGGGGCGGGCGGTGGTCAGTGAACGGCTGCAGTAACCTGCCAGGTATTCCTAAATGCTTGCTTCCCTGGGAGACCAAATATCTGTCCATCTCAACCTTGAAGGAACATCCACAACACTTGAGAGAAGAAATGTTTCTTCTCTGCCCTGAATGACTGACCCTTTTTCCCAAGACTGTGCCTGCATCATCCTGATTTCCCGACCATGGGAAACATCCTCTCAGCATCCACATTATCAAGCCCCTTCAGGATATTGTATGTTTCAGTGAGTCCCATTCTTCTGAACTCCAGTAGGTAGGGCGGCTCGGTAGCACAGTGTTGCTTCACAGCACCAGGGTCCCAGGTTCGATTCCCGGTTTGGGTCACTGTCAGTGCGCAGTCTGCACGTTCTCCCCGTGTCTGCGTGGGTTTCCTCCGGGTGCTCCGGTTTCCTCCCACAATGTCCCGAAAGGACATTGTTCGGTGAATTGGACATTCTGAGTTCTCCCTCTGTGTACCCGAACAGGTGCCAGAATGTGGCGACTAGGGGCTTTTCACAGTAACTTCATTGCAGTGTTAATGTAAGCCTACTTGTGACACTAATAAAGATTATTATTATGTATAGACCCAATTTACTCAGCCTCATATCGTAAGATAACAGCCAGAATTCTCAGACCATTGCAATTCACTTTTCCTGCTGGCAGCGCATCCCCACCCGTGGGTTTCCTGGCAACGTGGGGTGGCTTCAATGGGAAATCCCATTGACAAGCAGCGGGAAGAGAGAATCCCACCAGCAGTGACCAACGTGCTGCCGAGAAGCACGTTGCCGGGGGACTGGGGAATCCAGTCCCACATCCTCATCCCAGGAACCAATACATTGAACCTTCGCTGTACCCTCTCCAATCCTGCTTCTGTTTCTCTTTGGATCATGTGTCAGAGTCTTCGATGGCACAGAAGGAAGCCATTCAGTCCATCGAGTCCATGGTGGCTCTCCGAGGAGCAATCCAGTCAGTCCCACCACCCGCCCCCCCTGCTTGATCCCCATGGATCTGCAAGTTTATTTCCTTCAAGTACCCATCCAATTTCCCTTTGCAATCATTGATTGCTTCCACTTCCACCATCCTTGTGAGCAACACGTTCCAGGTCAATATCACTCGTTGCATAAGAATGTTCTTCCTTACATTCTCCCTGAGTCTCTTGCCCAGGACCTCAAATGTGTGTCCACTAGTCCTTGTGCCTTCAGCTAATTGGGAAGATTACTTCCTTGTCTACATTATATAATCCTATCATAATCTTGTTTTCTGTTTCTGCTTTAGTTGTGCTGACATCACGGACTAATATCCGTATTGTGCCAGCATTCATATGGGTAGAACTAGCTAAACCAGGCCTGACCTGCTGAGGTGGCCGTGCTGATAATGAAAACTTACAAATGGAAATTATCTGAGGAAGGGTTTTGAAGATTTCAAGCGACGGGGTAGTGACCATTTCCCTTGGCAGCTTGTTCCATTGTGGGATTGTCTTTGGGAAGAAAGATTGTTGATGCACTGCCTTGGAAACAAATGTTCTTTGTAATTTGTCTGGATGGCTACCTTGTGTTTTGTCATTGCTGGAGGGAACCAGATACTTGTCAATTCCCACCAGTCCACCCATAATTTAGAGACCGTGGTCAGTCTATTTTTCTCCCTCCTTTCCTGTAGTGATTCCCATTCCAAGGACGGGGTTGTCCAGTCCCACCTGCCACTGGGCAGAAATTCCCACCCGAAGTTAACAGACATTTTGTTGGTTTCTCAAATTTTCCATCCTGCCCACTATGATCCCTACAGCAAGTGGGCCCGAAATATCCCGCCCCAAATCTTTGATCAAGGAGAAACAGCGCAGTATTTCCCAGACCTATTCATGCAGAATAACCTTATCCAATGCCATTTGGAAGTCCAGGTATATTACATCCACTGACTCTCCTTTATCTACCCTCCGAGTTACTTCCTCAAAAATCTTTAATAAATTTGTCAAACACAATTTCCTTTCCATGAAACCATATTCACTCTCTCTGATCATACTGTGATATTCCAAGTGCATTCAGACATCCTTAATAATAGATACCAGCATTTTCGCGTGGACCTATGTGAAGCTAATTGGCCTGTACTTCCCTGATTTCTTTCTCCTTCCTTAAATAGTGATATTACATTTTCTAATTTCCAATCAGCTGCTACTCTTCTAAAACCGAGGGAATTTTGGAAAAGCATAATAATCTCTCGTAAAAACCACAAATCATCCCTGGAAGGAAGATGGTTGACTGCCTAAACTCAGTTTAATCAGGATCCTTATTCCTGCCAAAGGAAGACTCAGCTACCACGAGTCGGCTGAATTCAAGTTCAGCTCATGATGGTTAATGGACCCCTTCCAGCAGACTTTTCACCCATTGTATCAGTTCGAAATGGCTACCATGGCCATAGTGTACTCAAAACAAAGCCAACATTCCATTGTATGCCATTCTCATTGCTAAATTTATAATATAAAAACTTTGGTTTCAAAACTTGTCACCTTTCTTTTAAACCCCATCTTAATACCAGTGTCTTTTACGATCATCAAGACTGGTGTAAAATATTCCCAAGTCAAGGGTTAATATTTTCTCATTGGGATCATATACTCCATTGATTAACCAATGCTCAAGCACAGTATTTACTTTGGTAATCACAGCCAGTTTCAATATTTCTTCAACTATAGCTTTCATATCTTGGAACAGGAGTAGGAACCATTTAGACCATTGGGTCTGATTCACCCATTCAATGAGGCCGTGTCCTGGTCTGAGACCCAACTCCATTTGAGTTAATACCACCCATTCGGCAATAACCCACAGATTTAAAACTAACAATTGGTGTGGCAGCAAATGCTGTTTGTGACAGATGAACACCTGTCATTTTTTGTGTGCAGAAGTGTTTCTGAATTTCACTGCTGTAAATCCCGCGCGGAATTCCCTCCTCCTGAGACTAAGTCTTGATGCCAAGGCAAGATTCGCAGGACTTCCACAACAGCAAAGCTGGCGCCGCACCGGGACCGATCCAGCGACTGCGGAGGGGCTGGCACCAGCGCCACGTGGAACACATTCCATTCCAATGAGAAACGGTGCGGGATTCGCCGGGTCTGTTATTGACACTCAGGAGGCTGACAAGCTGCAGCCACATACACACATTACACTCCCCCCATACACTCATCCCAACCAACAAAATGGCACTGGTTGCACTGGAGCACACCCGTCCCGCTGATGGGTCGTCTGGGGCCAGAGGCACCTAGGGGGGTGCCCTGGGGGCAGGGGGGGGGCAGGGGGGGGCAGGGGGGGGCACCCCACCCATACGACCTGGGGGGGGGGGGGGGCACCCCACCCCACCCATACGACCTGTGGCCCTAAGTTCACAGTGGCCTGTCAGCGGCTTGCGCAGCTGCATTGCTGCATTGCAGGCTGCGGCAATGGTGTTCCGTGCCCGTCGACCCCGACCACGCAGCCCACCTCCTGGACACCCCTCGCTACTCCCCCCTCCCCCGGCCCTGGCAGAAACCCCCCCGGCCAACGGCATGACTGTCAGCAAACTATGGCGATGTTGGACACTTTACGTACAGCCCCCCAACCCACCACCTCCCCCCCACTCTCCCTCAGCAGCCGCGGTGCCGTTTGCACAATTTTTAAAAGCACAAGTGAACCTCACCGTCGGGAATTCCCCACTGAAGGTGGAGCATCGCGTAGGCCCTGGAGAATTTCAGATCAGGCCCGCTAATGAACAACAAAGAACAAAGAACAAAGAAATGTACAGCACAGGAACAGGCCCTTCGGCCCTCCAAGCCCGTGCCGACCATACTGCCCCACTAAACTACAATCTTCTACACTTCCTGGGTCCGTATCCTTCTATTCCCATCCTATTCATATATTTGTCAAGATGCCCCTTAAATGTCCCTATCGTCCCTGCCTCCACTACCTCCTCCGGTAGTGAGTTCCAGGCACCCACTACCCTCTGCGTAAAAAACTTGCCTCGTACATCTACTCTAAACTTTGCCCCTCTCACCTTAAACCTATGCCCCCTAGTAATTGACCCCTCTACCCTGGGGAAAAGCCTCTGACTATCCACTCTGTCTATGCCCCTCATAATTTTGTATACCTCTATCAGGTCGCCCCTCAACCTCCTTCGTTCCAGTGAGAACAAACCGAGTTTATTCAATCGCTCCTCATAGCTTATGCCCTCCATACCAGGCAACATTCTGGTAAATCTCTTCTGCACCCTCTCTAAAGCCTCCACATCCTTCTGGTAGTGTGGCGACCAGAATTGAACACTATACTCCAAGTGTGGCCTAACTAAGGTTCTATACAGCTGCAACATGACTTGCCAATTCTTATACTCAATGCCCCGGCCAATGAAGGCAAGCATGCCGTATGCCTTCTTGACTACCTTCTCCACCTGTGTAGCCCCTTTCAATGACCTGTGGACCTGTACTCCTAGATCTCTTTGACTTTCAATACTCTTGAGGGTTCTACCATTCACTGTATATTCCCTACCTGCATTAGCCCTTCCAAAATGCATTACCTCACATTTGTCCAGGTTAAACTCCATCTGCCATCTCTCCGCCCAAGTCTCCAGACAATCTAAATCCTGCTGTATCCTCAGACAGTCCTCATCGCTATCCGCAATTCCACCAACCTTTGTGTCGTCTGCAAACTTACTAATCAGACCAGTTACATTTTCCTCCAAATCATTTATATATACTACAAAGAGCAAAGGTCCCAGCACTGATCCCTGTGGAACACCACTGGTCACAGCCCTCCAATTAGAAAAGCATCCCTCCATTGCTACCCTCTGCCTTCTATGGCCTAGCCAGTTCTGTATCCACCTTGCCAGTTCACCCCTGATCCCGTGTGACTTCACCTTTTGTACTAGTCTACCATGAGGGATCTTGTCAAAGGCCTTACTGAAGTCCATATAGACAACATCTACTGCCCTACCTGCATCAATCATCCTAGTGACCTCCTCGAAAAACTCTATCAAGTTAGTGAGACACGACCTCCCCTTCACAAAACCGTGCTGCCTCTCACTAATACGTCCATTTGCTTCCAAATGGGAGTAGATCCTGTCTCGAAGAATTCTCTCCAGTAATTTCCCTACCACTGAAGTAAGGCTCACCGGCCTGTAGTTCCCGGGATTATCCCTGCCACCCTTCTTAAACAGAGGAACAACATTGGCTATTCTCCAGTCCTCCGGGACATCCCCTGAAGACAGCGAGGATCCAAAGATTTCTGTCAAGGCCTCAGCAATTTCCTCTCCAGCCTCCTTCAGTATTCTGGGGTAGATCCCATCCGGCCCTGGGGACTTATCTACCTTAATATTTTTTAAGACACCCAACACCTCGTCTTTTTGGATCACAATGTGACCCAGGCTATCTACACCCCCTTCTCCAGACTCAACATCTACCAATTCCTTCTCTTTGGTGAATACTGATGCAAAGTATTCATTTAGTACCTCGCCCATTTCCTCTGGCTCCACACATAGATTCCCTTGCCTATCCTTCAGTGGGCCAACCCTTTCCCTGGCTACCCTCTTGCTTTTTATGTAAGTGTAAAAAGCCTTGGGATTTTCCTTAACCCTATTTGCCAATGACTTTTCATGACCCCTTCTAGCCCTCCTGACTCCCTGCTTAAGTTCCTTCCTACTTTCCTTATATGCCACACAGGCTTCGTCTGTTCCCAGCCTTTTAGCCCTGACAAATGCCTCCTTTTTCTTTTTGACGAGGCCTACAATATCATTCGTCATCCAAGGTTCCCGAAAATTGCCGTATTTATCTTTCTTCCTCACAGGAACATGCCTGTCCTGTATTCCTATCAACTGACACTTGAAAGCCTCCCACATGTCAGATGTTGATTTGCCCTCAAACATCCGCCCCCAATCTATGTTCTTCAGTTCCCGCCTAATATTGTTATAATTAGCCTTCCCCCAATTTAGCACATTCATCCTCGGACCACTCTTATCCTTGTCCACTAGTACTTTAAAACTTACTGAATTGTGGTCACTGTTACCGAAATGCTCCCCTACTGAAACATCTACCACCTGGCCGGGCTCATTCCCCAATACCAGGTCCAGTACCGCCTCTTCCCTAGTTGGACTGTTTACATATTGTTTTAAGAAGCCCTCCTGGATGCTCCTTACAAACTCCGCCCCGTCTAAGCCCCTGGCACTAAGTGAGTCCCAGTCAATATTGGGGAAGTTGAAGTCTCCCATCACCACAACCCTGTTGTTTTTACTCTTTTCCAAAATCTGTCTACCTATCTGCTCCTCTATCTCCCGCTGGCTGTTGGGAGGCCTGTAGTATACCCCCAACATTGTGACTGCACCCTTCTTATTCCTGATCTCTACCCATATAGCCTCACTGCCCTCTGAGGTGTCCTCTCGCTGTATAGCTGTGATACTCTCCTGAACAAGTAGCGCAACTCCGCCTCCCCTTTTACATCCCCCTCTATCCCGCCTGAAACATCTAAATCCTGGAACGTTTAGCTGCCAATCCTGCCCTTCCCTCAACCAGGTCTCTGTAATGGCAACAACATCATAGTTCCAAGTAGTAATCCAAGCTCTAAGTTCATCTGCCTTACCCGTAATGCTCCTTGCATTAAAACATATGCACTTCAGGCCACCAGACCCGCTGTGTTCAGCAACTTCTCCCCGTCTGCTCTGCCTCAGAGCCACACTGTCCCTATTCCCTAGTTCTCCCTCAACGCTCACACCTTCTGACCTATTGCTCCCGTGCCCACCCCCCTGCCATACTAGTTTAAACCCGCCCGTGTGACACTAGCAAATCTCGCGGCCAGGATATTTATGCCTCTCCGGTTTAGATGCAACCCGTCCATCTTATACAGGTCACACCTGCCCCGGAAGAGCTCCCAGTGGTCCAGATAACAGAAACCCTCCCTCCTACACCAGCTGTTTAGCCACGTGTTTGTCTGCTCTATCTTCCTATTTCTAGCCTCACTGGCACGTGGCACAGGGAGTAATCCCGAGATTACAACCCTCGAGGTCCTGTCTTTTAACTTTCTGCCTAGCTCCCTGAACTCCTGCTGCAGGACCTCATGCCCCTTCCTGCCTATGTCGTTAGTACCAATATGTACAACGACCTCTACCTGTTTGCCCTCCCCCTTCAGGATTCCCTCTACCCGTTCGGAGACATCCTGGACCCTGGCACCAGGGAGGCAACATACCATCCTGGAGTCTCTTTCACGTCCACAGAAGCGCCTATCTGTTCCCCTGACTATAGAGTCCCCTATAACTATTACTCTTCTGCTCTTTGACCCTCCCTTCTGAACATCAGAGCCAGCCGTGGTGCCACTGCTCTGGCTGCTGCTGTTTTCCCCTGATAGGCTATCCCCCCCAACAGTATCCAAAGGGGTATATCTGTTCGAGAGGGGGACAACCACAGGGGATTCCTGCACTGACTGCCTGCCCTTTCTGGTGGTCACCCATTTCTCTGCCTGCACCTTGGGTGTGACCACATTTACATAACTGCGATCTATGACGCTTTCCGCCACCTGCATGCTCCTAAGTGCATCCAATTGCTGCTCCAACCGAACCATGCGGTCTGTGAGGAGCTGCAGTTGGGTGCACTTTCTGCAGATGAAGCCATCCGGGACGCTGGAAGCCTCCCGGACCTGCCACATCTCACAGTCAGAGCACAGCACCCCTCTAACTGACATTGCGTCAATTAATTAAAATTAAAATTTGTCTTTTTTTTTTTTATAAATACTTTTTTTAAATTACAAAGTTAATGTCAACTGTCTGTTTCCTAGCACTAGATTTCTAATAGAAATGCGATAGCTAACTATAATATCCTCCGATCTCTGGCTTAGATATCCTCTAAATTATAATTAAGTTATTATGTTTAATTAGTTCCCAAATACTCAAAAAAATTTAGGTTAGAATCCCAACCAGCCACTCAGGTCACAGCTTTTCTGTGATGTCACTTCAGTTTCCCCCCGACACACACAATTTGAAAAAAAGGTATAAAAGTAAAAATCACTTGCTTACCTTCTGAGATGTTCTCAGGTTCTCTCGCTGACAGAGACTGCTCCTCCACCTCCAATCCTTGGCCTGCACAATGCTAATAATGTAATAATATAATATGGCACTTACCTTACACCAATGGGTCTTATTATTAGGTTAGAGGAGGAGGGTGGGTGGGAGACACTACACGTGTAGTGTCTCGGGTTTCCTCTCCACCAGAATTTATTGGGGGGGGGGGGGGGGGGGGGGGGACTTGCCAGAGGTCGAACTTCCGGTTCCCGCCGAAATCCAAAGGGCTGCTCCTGTAAAGGTAAGAGCTTTTAAACTAACTACTCACCTCCCAGAAGGCCCCTGCGCACCGCTGCCGCCGAAATCCAAAGGGCTGCTCCTGTAAAGGTAAGAGCTTTTAAACTAACTACTCACCTCCAAGAAGGCCCCTGCGCACCGCTGCCGCCGAAATCCAAAGGGCTGCTCCTGTAAAGGTAAGAGCTTTTAAACTAACTACTCACCTCCAAGAAGGCCCCTGCGCACCGCTGCCGCCGAAATCCAAAGGGCTGCTCCTGTAAAGGTAAGAGCTTTTAAACTAACTACTCACCTCCAAGAAGGCCCCTGCGCACCGCTGCCGCCGAAATCCAAAGGGCTGCTCCTGTAAAGGTAAGAGCTTTTAAACTAACTACTCACCTCCAAGAAGGCCCCTGCGCACCGCTGCCGCCGAAATCCAAAGGGCTGCTCCTGTAAAGGTAAGAGCTTTTAAACTAACTACTCACCTCCAAGAAGGCCCCTGCGCACCGCTGCCGCCGAAATCCAAAGGGCTGCTCCTGTAAAGGTAAGAGCTTTTAAACTAACTACTCACCTCCAAGAAGGCCCCTGCGCACCGCTGCCGCCGAAATCCAAAGGGCTGCTCCTGTAAAGGTAAGAGCTTTTAAACTAACTACTCACCTCCAAGAAGGCCCCTGCGCACCGCTGCCGCCGAAATCCAAAGGGCTGCTCCTGTAAAGGTAAGAGCTTTTAAACTAACTACTCACCTCCAAGAAGGCCCCTGCGCACCGCTGCCGCCGAAATCCAAAGGGCTGCTCCTGTAAAGGTAAGAGCTTTTAAACTAACTACTCACCTCCTAGAAGGCCCCTGCGCACCGCTGCCGCCGAAATCCAAAGGGCTGCTCCTGTAAAGGTAAGAGCTTTTAAACTAACTACTCACCTCCAAGAAGGCCCCTGCGCACCGCTGCCGCCGAAATCCAAAGGGCTGCTCCTGTAAAGGTAAGAGCTTTTAAACTAACTACTCACCTCCCAGAAGGCCCCTGCGCACCGCTGCCGCCGAAATCCAAAGGGCTGCTCCTGTAAAGGTAAGAGCTTTTAAACTAACTACTCACCTCCCAGAAGGCCCCTGCGCACCGCTGCCGCCGAAATCCAAAGGGCTGCTCCTGTAAAGGTAAGAGCTTTTAAACTAACTACTCACCTCCAAGAAGGCCCCTGCGCACCGCTGCCGCCGAAATCCAAAGGGCTGCTCCTGTAAAGGTAAGAGCTTTTAAACTAACTACTCACCTCCCAGAAGGCCCCTGCGCACCGCTGCCGCCGAAATCCAAAGGGCTGCTCCTGTAAAGGTAAGAGCTTTTAAACTAACTACTCACCTCCAAGAAGGCCCCTGCGCACCGCTGCCGCCGAAATCCAAAGGGCATTTATCATAGAATGTACAGTGCAGAAGGAGGCCATTCGGCCCATCGAGTCTGCACCGGCTCTTGGAAAGAGCACCCCACCCAAGGTCAACACCTCCACCCCATCCCCACAACCCAGTAACCTCACCCAACACCAAGGGCAATTTTGGACACTAAGGGCAATTTATCATGGCCAATCCACCTAACCCGCACATCTTTGGACTGTGGGAGGAAACCGGAGCACCCGGAGGAAACCCACGCACACACGGGGTGGATGTGCAGACTCCGCACAGACAGTGACCCAAGCCGGAATTGAACCTGGGACCCTGGAGCTGTGAAGCAATTGTGCTAGCCACAATGCTACCGTGCTGCCCCATTTACTGTATGGGCAGAGTGGAACACATTGCCGCCACTGTCGAAACGATGGAGAATTGCGATTTGGTGTGAAACTGGCACCCGGAATGATTTTGGCGTCAAAACCAATTCTCCGCCCAATCGCGTTTGCCGATTTCAGCATCGGCTGATGGAGAATCCCACCCCGGGGTTTTACATTTTGGACTGTGTCCCCTAGCCCGAGATTTCTCAACCAGCAGAATTATTCCTCTCTTGTAGTATTTTGAAAATGCCGATCAAATTACTCCTCAACCATTTAAATTCCGGGAAATGCAACCCGGGTTTGTGTAATTTCTAATTTAACCTTTGGAGTCTCGGTGTCACTCGGGTAAATCTATGCTGCACTATTCCGAGGCCAGCAAATCACACTTAACTTTACAGTTGAGCTCTATGTAATTATTATGTTTAGTAACTGTATCTTTAAATTGAGGGTAAATAAAAAGGGTCATGTGACCTGATCTGAAGTCCGCCTGACTGTAAGTCCTAATTGGTGGAGACCAAAGCAAGGCTGTTTTACTCAGAAGACGGTGCAAGGTATTTACTCTTGGAGACAATGGGGGCGGTCTCTGAATTTGCAAAGCGCAAAATTCCCAAAGTCCCCAAAA
The DNA here is from genome assembly GCF_047496885.1 of Scyliorhinus torazame. Lineage (NCBI taxonomy): Eukaryota > Metazoa > Chordata > Chondrichthyes > Carcharhiniformes > Scyliorhinidae > Scyliorhinus > Scyliorhinus torazame. Next base: position 174,755,663 of record NC_092723.1, on the reverse strand, counting down.
AACTAGACTCGGTAGAGGGTTGTAAATTAGCAATTCACTTCCAAGATGGTAGGGAGTTGATGACAAGGATAGCTGATTAGCATTTCTACCAAGGCCCAATGCTAGTGTGTTTCACATTGCCGTCGGGAAGGGTCCCTGTCAGGGGTAGCTATTCTTGAGATCAGGTTACAGGTTCTGCAAATCAATAAATATCACAGACAGACAACAGTTTCTGTTCGGTGTGGTCAGCAGAGAGAAAAGACTGCTTGACTTAGCACGCTACCACAGGCAGCTGTGCGAGGGAAATGATTTCTCATCAAAGAGAAGCATCTTGCAGCCTTCTACGGTAGACACCGGTAGATTTGTTCTGGAATGGCCAAGGGGAAGAAGTATTATTGGAACAGAATTTACTGCTGGTAAATTTACTGCAAGAAACTCTCCAAAAACTGAGGAACGCACCTGTTAGGGGTTGGTTTAACACAGTGGGCTAAACAGCTGGCTTGTAATGCAGAATAATGCCAGCAGCGCAGGTTCAATTCCCGTACCAGCCTCCCCGAACAGGTGCCGGAATGTGGCGACTAGGGGCTTTTCATAGTTACTTCATTGAAGCCGACTTGTGGCAATAAGCGATTATTATTGTGGATGGCCACGCAAAGTTATTACTCAGCAAAGTTGGGGTAGTGGAAACTGTGAGCACCCATGCACTGTTTGCTACCAGGACTGTAATTTTGTGCAGAATGTGATGGGTGATACATATAAATGGACAATGTTCCTCTCTTAAGTTCCTCTCTTAAGCGGGCAGCATAATCAAAGACCCCTCCCACCCGGCTTACTCACTCTTCCAACTTCTTCAATCGGGCAGGAGATACAAAAGTTTGAGAACACGCACTAACAGACTCAAAACCAGCTTCTTCCCCGCTGTTACCTGTCTCCTGAATGACCCTCCTATGGACTGAACTGATCTCTCCACACATCTTCTCTACTGACCCGATGCCTGTGCCTATGCATTTACATTGCGTATTTTATGTTTGCCCTATGAATTTTCTTTTTATGTATGGAATGATCTGTCTGAACTGTACGCAGAACGATACTATTCACTGTACCTCGGTGCACATGACAATAAACAAATTCAATCCAATCCGTATTGTCTTTCTTATTGTTGTTTATGCATACTCAAGTTCTAAGGACCACTCTTGTACTCATTGGATTTTGCAAAGCTTCTTCTGGGGAGCCTTGCACTTCCTTACCTTTGATTATTAAAAAATATCATTTACTGGATGTGGATGGCACTGGCTTTGCCAGCCTTTATGTCCCATCCCCATTTGCCCTTCAGAAGATGGTGATAAGCTGACTTCTTGAACTGTTGCAGTCCCCGTTCAATAGGCCCACCCATAGTGTTGTTTAAGAGGAAATTCCAGGATTTTGACCTAGCGACAGTGAAGGAACCGTGATATACTTTCAAGTCAGGATGGTAAGCGATTTGGAAGGGAACTTTCTTTTGGTGATGTTCCCAAGTATCTGCTACTCTTGTCCTTCCAGAGGGCAGTTAGTAGTCGAGGGTATGGTGAGCATCTTGTGGGTGGTACATACAGCTGTCACTGTGTGTGGGTGGTGGAGAGATTGAATGTTTGTGGAAGGGGGAGCAATCAAGCAGGCAGCTTTGTCCTGGATGGTGTTGAGCTTATTGAGTGTTGTTGGAGCTGCACTCATCCAGGCAAGTGGACAGTATTCCATTACACTCCCTGTGGTTTGTGGTTGGTGGACAGGATTTGCGGAGTCAGGAGGTGAGTTGCTCACCGTCAGATTCCTCGCCTTTGACCTGCAGCCACAGTATTAATGTGGCTAGTCCAGTTCAGTTTCTCATCAATGGTAACCCCCAGGGTGTTGATTGTGGGGGATTCAGCGATGGTAAAGCCATTGAATGTCAAGGGGCAATGCTTAGATCCTCTCTTGTAGGAGATGGTCATTGTCTGGCACTTGTGTGGCACGAATGTAACTTGCCACTTGTCAGCCCTAGCCTGGATATTGTCCAGTCTTGCTGCATTTGCACGCGGACTGCTTCAGTGTCTGAGGAGTTGATTACCTTCAAACGCTTAAGTGTCTGTTAATCATTATTTTCTCTTCAAAGCCACGTGCATCGCCCATTGCTTTTCTTACCATTGCTGGAACATGACTGATAAACTCTTAAAGTCCCGATTTTGTGGAAAAACATCGATAGTTCGGGAAAGCGTACCCAATCGTATCATCATCTGATTGCCATCGGCAGAGGGCACGATTCTCTGACCTCGCTGCACTCTCGCTCAAGCGTAACGAGGCCGGTGAATAGCAGGAGAGACCAAAAATGAGATCCACACCAGGCGCCAAACAGTTTGCTTCGCAGCCGGCCCGCTCCCATAGGACCTGTCCCCAGAAACCTGTCCACTAACATGTCCCACCGAGGTGTGCGTATCTGTGCTGGTGGAGGGTGGGGGATGACAGCTGTGCCGCAACCTCAGAGCTCTCCTCCGAGGTGTTCTCCTTGGAGTTGGGATAGGGTGTCGCCCAGCGCCGTCGGAGGACCTGCGGGAGAATAGACATGTGATCAGGGGGAGGGATGGGTCAGTCAGTAAAGCAATAGCAACACACGTTTGACAGGTCCTCTGGGTGGAGCCCGGTGCTTCCTCACCTCTGCCGCGTCCGCCAACCCCCACGTGGCTGACCGATCTGTCCTCAGCCACACCGGTCACCTCCAGGGCCTGCTCCTGGAAGGAGGCGAGGATTCTTAAGTCCGGCACCCCTCCGCCAGTCTGGGCCCTCTCCCGCCGATTATGGGAGAGATTTTCCTGAGGAGACATAGAGAGGGCATCGTTAGCCACACGTGTGGTTCACAATGGTGGGTGCGGGCGGGGTTGGGGGGGTCCCATGGGGAGCTGGGGGGTGGATGTTCACTTTGGGGGTGGGGGGGGGGGGAGGCGTTGGTGTCTACTCACTCGTGCTACCTGGTGTAGGTTGTTGACCTTCTTCCTGCACTAAAGGCCAGTCCTCCTGGTCACACTCCCCGAGCTGACAGCTGCCGCCACCTCGGCCCAGGCAGCACTGGCTGCCTTTTGGCTCACCCTCCGGGACCCTCGGGGGAACAGGACATCCCTCCTGGCCTCCACTGCATCCAGCAGCCTCACCAGCTCAGGGTCCCCTAATCTTGGGGCTGGTCTCCTGGGCACCATTGTTGCGAGCTGGCTGGGGTTGGCTGAGCAAGTGCAGCTTTCGTGCTGCCCCACCGTGTAAGCGGGGGGCTGGTGAGCGCAGTCCCGGCGAATCAGCTGCCGTGCCTTCATTTGCGACGTGAAGCCCATGAGGCCTCATTAGGTGGACCAGTTAATGTTGAATAGCATTGCCGGCTTCGCTGGGCCGGGCGATGGGAAGCTCGCGGCAACTCCCGCTCGCTACACACTTAGAAATATTCCCAGAGAATTGTGCCCAGAGATTTCAAATACAGTCACTAAACAGCAATGAGAAGCAGACTAGAGATAATGAGGGCACATCTAGCGTTTCCATGACCACCTGAGCTGGGACTCAGCAAGGTCTGAGAATCAAGCTTCTTATCTGCTTGCGTATTGTTCATGTTCATGTTAATCAGTGCACTCACCAACTGGAATTACCCTCTGCTGCTGCCTAATGCACACCTCATGTGCATTTGACCCGGTCGATCCGAAACAAAATCTGGTTCTTCACATAATTGTTAAAAAGCAGAGAGAGGCCCGGCCATTCAGCCCATCATGTCTCACCAGCTCTCTGAATGAGATTAACCAGCAATAAACCGAGTGCCATTCCCTCGACTTCTCCCTGCAATTCTTCCTTTTCTGATAACAGGCTAATTCCCCTTTTGAATGTCTCAGTCAACCTGCCTCCACCACTCAGGCAGTGCAGTCCAGACGTGGGACCACTCGCCATATGAAAAAGATATTCCTCAGGTCACTATCACTTCCTTGCCGAATACTTTTGGCGGGATGCTCTGTCCCGCTGTGCCACATTTCTGCCCCAACCCGCCGGCGGGATGCTCCGTTGTGCCGTCCGGTCAATGGGGTTTCCCATTGTGGGGCAGCCCCACGCCGTTGGGACCGGCAAAACGGAGCATCCCGCCGGTGGAGAATCCCGCCCATTAAATCGGTGCCCTCTCATTCCTGATTCTTTCATGAGCGGGAAACATTTCTCCCTGTACGCGTTGTCCAGACCCCTCATGGTTTGAACACCACCATCAAATCACAGAATCACAGAACACTACAGTGCAGAAGAGACCCTTCGGCCCATTGAGGCTATACTGACGCATTAAAGGCCCTGACATGCCCACCTAATCCCATTTGCCAGCACTTGGCCCATAGCCTCGAATGTTAAGACGTGCCAAGTGCTCATCCAGGTACTTTTTAAAGGATGTGAGGCCTCTACCACCCTCGCAGGCAGTGCATTCCAGACCGTCACCACTCTCTGGGTAAAAAGGTTTTTCCTCAAATCCCCTCTAAACATCCCACCCCTCACCTTGAACTTGTGTCCCCTTGTAATTGACCCTTCAACAAAGGGGAACAGCTGTTCCCTATCCACCCTGTCCATTCCCCTCAAATCTCCTCTCAATGTTCTCTTCTCCGAGGAAAACAGTCACAATTTCTCCAATCTGTCTCCTTAACTGAAGTTTTGCATCCCTGGAACCATTCTCGTGAATCTTTTCTGGGCTCTCTCCAAGGTCTTCACATCTTTCCGAAGGCGCAGCGAGCAAAAGTGGGTTCAGTGCTCTCGCTGAGGCTGAACTAGTGTGTCATGCCAGTTTAACATAACTTCCTTACTCTTAACATTTATGCACCATTAATAAAGACGAGAATATTGTATGCCTTATTAGCCATTCTCTGCACCTACCCTGCCATGTTCCATGGTTAATATATGCCCAGATCCCTCTGCTTCTGCACGGTAGCACAAGTGGATAGCACTGTGGCTTCACAGCGCCAGGGTCCCAGGTTCGATTCCCCACTGGGTCACTGTCTATGCGGAGTCTGCACGTTCTGCCCGTGTCTGCGTGGGTTTCCTCCGGGTGCTCCAGTTTCCTCCCACAGTCCAAAGACGTGCCGATTAGGTGGATTGGCCATGATAAATTGCCCTTAGTGACCAAAAAGGTGAGGAGGGGTTATTGGGTTACAGGGATAGGGTGGATGTGAGGGCTTAAGTGAGTAGTTGCAGACTCGATGGGCCGAATCTGCACCGTATGTTCTGTATTCTAGACTTGTACCCTTTATTTTGTATTCTCTCTCCATGCTCTTCCTAAAAAATGAATCACTTCTCATTTCTCTGCATTGATCTTCATCCATCCATTCCACCAACTTGTCAATGTCCTGTTGTTGCTCTACAACATCTTTCTCACAATTAACAATGCTTCCAGGTTTTGTATCTTGAAGAAAATCTTGAAATTGTGCCCTGTACGCCACGATCTAAGTCAATAATATATATCAGGAAGAACAAGGGTCCAAGAACAAAAGGACCCTTGGGGAAACACACTACAAACCTTCCTCCAGCCCGAAAAACATCCATTAACCTCGGTACTGTTTCCTTCGCTCAACCAATCTGGAATCCAAGTTGTTCCTGTCCTTTTTATTGTTGTGAGCTCTAACTTTGTTCACATGTCTGTTGCAGGGCACTGTATCCAATGCCTTTTGGAAGTCCATTAATAGCATGGTCCACAACAATCCTTTCGGTTATCTCTTCAAATAATTCCCACAAGTTAGTTAACATGAATTTCCCTCAACAAATCCATGCTGGCTCTCCTTAATTGACCCACATTTGTCCTTGTGACTGTGAATTTTGCCTTGACTTATTGTTTTCCCACCACAAACGTTAAACTGACCGCTGTGCAGTTGCAGGACTCATCTTTACACCCTTTTTTGAAAAGTAGTATAACATTAGCAATTCTCCAGTCCTCTTGCACCACCCCTGAGTCTAAGGAATACCGGAGAATTACGAGCAGTGCCTTTGCAATTTGCACTTTCGCTTCCCTCAGTATCCTTGGGTTCATCTCATCCGGTCCTGGAGCTTTATCAACTTTAGGTATAGATGGGCAGCACGGTGGTGCAGTGGCTAGCACCGCTGTCTCAAGGCGCCGAGGTCCCAGGTTCGATCCCAGCTCTGGGTCCCTGTCCTTGTGGAGTTTGCACATTCTCCCCGTTTCACCCTCACAACGCAAGATGTGCAGGGTAGGTGGATTGGCCATGCTAAATTGTCCCTTAATTGGAAAAAGTGAATTGGGTACTCTAAATTTATTTTTAAAAAGCTTTAGGGAGAGACAGCTTCTCTAATCCCTCCTCCTTACCAATTTTAAATATTTTCACTCTTACCCCATTGAAGGTGACTCTTCACAGTTGATTATTCTGACTCTAGATTGTTCTTTGTCCTTTTCTATAGCCAACCTAAATGTTATGATACAATGATCACTGTGTCCTAAATGTTCTCCTGCTGACATTTGACACACTTGAGCAACATCTTCCAAAGAACCAGTGCAACAATGCCTTCTCTTTCATTAGACTGGAAAAACTGTATAATATTTTCATGAATACACCATATGAAATCTTGCCCCTCTCTACCCTCTGCACTACTACAATCACAGTTTCTATTTGGATAATTTCTATAATTTTTGCATCTCTCTGTAAATTCCTTTCAAATCTGTTTCTCTACACCCTTTCAGCCAGTTGCTGGCCTGTCGACAACATCTTGCAATGTAAATTGCACCTTTTTTGTTCATTGGCTCTAGCCAAATGGAGCCTGCCCTTGACCCCTCAAGGAAATCCTCCCTCTCTCCTGCAATACCATTTCTTACTCAATATCGCAACTCCCTTTTTTCCTCTTTTTCTACCGTGGTCATTGTCGTGATATTCAAACACACATCACAACACACACATCATGATAGTCAGACCAACAGACCAATTAGCACACATAACACGACAGACAAGAGCAGACAAGAGCAGACACAGTCTAAGACAAGAAACACGACACCTCCTGGTCAGTCCATCTGGAGACAGGACAAGGCCAGGACCTCATTAACTCACACAGTCTGAGTACCACGTGCTGAGTACCAAGTCAGATGTGTAAATAACTAGTTGGAATAAAACTGCTTTGTACCAATCGCAACCGTGTTGGTTCGTCTGTACCTCAGAGCACCCAACACCACATGGTAGCAGTGAGTGAATCGATACTTACCGGCAAATCTGGCATCCTGAGCCATGGACACCCACAACAAACCGCAGCTGTTGCAAGTTGCTGGGAACCTGGGCACCAATTGGAAGCTCTTCAAGCAGCGATTCGAACTGTTCATGCGAGCCAACGAAAAACAGGGCGCCTCGGACGAAACAAAGATTGCCATGCTCCTCACTATCGCAGGTCAGCACGCCATCGATGTATACAACTCCTTGGTGTTCGCGGAAGGCGAGAACAAATCTAAATATGACACGGTCCTCCTCAAGCTCGACCAGCACTTCAACGTTGAGGTCAATGAAAGCTTTGAGAGGTATATCTTTCAGCAGCGCCTACAAGGTAAGGATGAGCTCTTTCAGTCCTTCCTGACGCACCTCCGCATACTCGCGCACTCCTGCGGTTACGGCACCACCTCAGAGTCCATGATCCGGGACCAGATCGTTTTTGGCGTTGCCTCCAGGGGCCTACGGCAGCAGCTTATAAAAATTAAAGGCCTGACCTTAGCATCTGCAGTTGAAGCCTGTGTCCTGCATGAAAATGCGACCAGCCGCTATGCCCAATTTCAGGCGACCGAATCGGCATGGAGGGGGTCCCAAGTGATCGAATCGGCAAGCCAGGCCGCAAACGAGGCCGAACGCATCCAGGCAATCGAGTTTCTCCCGGCCCGCGGCCCGGACGAGGGTGGCCGTTTCACGCGCTTTTTGAGGCCTCCCGCGTTTGTGCGCGCCAAAACCTACGGCAACACTGAGGGACGTGCTGCGCAGGCGCGCCTGATGCAAGACCGAACTGCGCATGCGCAGTGGCGTAACGAACGACATGACGTCATGACGTGCGGCAACTGTGGAGCTGCACATTTAAAAGGGCAATGTCCTGCAAAAACCCGACAATGCCTACACTGTGGCAAGGTGGGCCACTACGCTGCCTACTGTCGAGCGGCTCAACCTGTGGATCTGCCACATCTCCGACAACCTCGCAGACACGTGCGGACCATCCAGCCTCCACATCACGAAATCCAAACCGACGACACAGATGACCAAGACGCCTTCCGGGTTGCGGTCATTGATGTGAACCGGGTCAACACCATCAATCCGGCCGATGAATGGAGTGCCACCCTGACGGTCAACCAATCGCCGATCACTTTCCGCCTGGACACTGGCGCCTCCGCCAACCTCATAGCATGGTCAGCATTCTATGCCATGAAGGTCAGACCACCAATCCAGCCATCCCGGTGCAAGATGGTCGACTACAACGGGAACGTTATCCCGGCCATGGGATCCTGCCAGCTGCAGGTGACACACAAAACACACACGGCCTCACTCTCGTTCGAGATAGTTGGCTCATCGAAGGACTCCCTGCTGGGCGCACAGGCATGTAAGGCTCTCCACCTTGTGCAACGAATTCTCTCTCACTCTCCAGACGGCACGTCTGACTTCCCGGATGCAGAGTTCAACGCACAGCTCCAATCGCACCTCGCCCACAACTAGGAGACATTCGAAGGCATGGGAACACTGCCATACACCTACCGAATTCGCCTCAAACCAGACGCCATCCCGGTCGTTCACGCACCTCGCAGGGTTCCTGCGCCACTTAAAGACCGCCTCAAGCTGCAGCTGCAGGATCTCCAGGACCAAGGGGTCCTATCCAGGGTCACGGAGCCCACGCCATGGGTCAGCTCCATGGTGTGTGTCAAGAAGCCCTCTGGTGAGCTCCGCATCTGTATAGACCCCAAAGACCTCAGTAATAACATTATGCGGGAACATTATCCCATACCCAAACGGGAGGAGATCACCAGTGAAATGGCCCAAGCGAAGATATTCACGAAACTGGATGCTTCTAAAGGATTTTGGCAGATCCAACTGGACCCGTCCAGCCGAAAGCTATGTACCTTCAACACCCCTTTCGGCAGATTCTGCTACAACCGGATGCCATTTGGCATCATCGCAGCATCCGAGGTCTTCCACAGAATCATGGAGCAGATGATGGAAGGCATCGAAGGGGTGCGCGTATATGTGGACGATGTCATCATCTGGTCCACCACACCGCAGGAGCACATACATCGTCTCCAACGCGTTTTTGCCCGCATACGGGAAAACGGCCTGCGCCTCAACCGACCCAAGTGCGCCTTTGGCAAGACCGAATTGAAGTTCCTGGGGGACCATATCTCCCGGTCAGGGGTCCATCCGGATGCAGACAAGGTGAGCGCCATCACAGCCATGCCGCAGCCGGCCGACAAGAAGGCTGTCCTACGCTTCCTTGGCATAGTCAACTTCCTAGTGAAATTCATTCCCAACCTTGCCTCCCACACGACGACTCTGCGCCACCTCGTCAAAAAATCTGCAGAGTTCCAGTGGCAACACACACACCAGCTGGAATGGGAGGAGCTCAAACGCAAACTCACCACGGCACCAGTGTTGGCGTTCTTCGACACGTCTCGTCCCACCAAAATCTCAACTGATGCCAGCCAGTCCGGCATTGAAGCAGTGCTCCTGCAGAGGGATGACACGGCATCATGGGCCCCAGTGGCCTATGCATCGCGGGCCATGACCCCCACGGAGCAGCGCTACGCGCAAATCGAAAAAGAATGCCTGGGCTTGCTAACTGGTTTAGACAAGTTCCACGATTATGTCTATGGTCTTCCACGGTTCACGGTCGAAACTGACCACCGCCCCCTGGTCAGCATAATAAACAAGGACCTGAACGAGATGACCCCTCGCCTCCAGCGCATCCTACTTAAACTCAGGAGGTACGACTTCCAACTGGTCTACACTCCAGGGAAGGTCCTCATCGTGGCGGATGCCCTATCCAGAGCAGTGAGCACGCCGCCAGATGCGGAGGGGTTCGTATGTCAGGTCGAGGCACAGGTGGCCTTGACAGCGGAAAATCTGCCGGCTGACGACTCCAGTCTGGCCCGCATCCGCCGAGAGACAGCGGCCGACCCCCTTTTACAGCGAGTGATGCGCCACATGACGGGAGGATGGCTCAAAGGGCAGTGCCCGCAGTTCTATAATGTACGAGACGACCTAGCCACCATTGATGGGATCCTTCTGAAGCTAGACAGGATCGTCATTCCGCACAGTATGCGCCAGCTGGTTCTCGATCAAATACACAAAGGCCACTTGGGGGTCGAGAAGTGCAGACGGAGGGCCCGAGTATCTGGCCGGGTATCAGTGACGATATTGCCAACATGGTGATCAACTGTACAACCTGCCAAAGGTTTCAGCCGGCGCAACCTCTGAGACGCCTCTACCCCATGAGCTGGTGACATCCCCCTGGGCGAAGGTGGGTGTCGACCTATTTCACGCGCTTGGCATGGACTATGTTATCATAGTGGACTACTTCTCCAATTACCCAGAAGTCATACGCCTGCACGATCTGACGTCGTCTGCTGTCATCAGGGCCTGCAAAGACACCTTTGCTCGCCACGGCATTCCGATGACTGTCATGTCGGACAATGGGCCCTGTTTTGCCAGCCATGAATGGTCGTCCTTTGCGGCCTCGTATGGCTTCACACACGTGACGTCCAGCCCTCTGCATCCCCAGTCCAATGGAAAGGCGGAGAAGGGCGTTCACATTGCCAAGCGGCTCCTCTGCAAGGCTGCTGCTGCCGGATTGGACTTCTACCTCGTCCTGCTGGCCTATCGCTCGGCCCCACTAGCCACGGGTCTCTCCCCAGCACAGCTGCTGATGGGTCGCGCCCTCAGAACCACTGTGCCTTCCATCCTGGCACCAACAATAGACCATGCTCCGGTATTGCATTGGATGCAACTGCAGCGCGATCGCCAGAAGAGATCGTACGACACAAGGGCAACTGATCTTCCCTCCCTGGCCCCTGGAGACAACGTCCGCATTCACCTACCAGACGGTGGCTGGTCAGCACCTGCTGAAGTTCTCCGACGTGTGGCTCCCCGCTCGTTCCTGGTACGCATGCCGGATGGATCCGTGCGTAGGCGCAATCGCCGAGCCCTTCGCCTACTTCCACGCTCGCAACGGAACCATACACAGACGCCGTGTCCTCCACTGGTTCCTGATAGCGACTTCTTGGAGCTGCCATATACCATGCCCCTTCTGTCGCCGCCCGTGGCCAGACTCGCACCTCAGCCGGTGGTTCTCGACCCACCCTTGAGGCGGTCAACCCGGATTCGTCGCCCACCTACTAGACTGGACTTATGAGACTGTTCACACATCAAAATTTAGCAACTACTGTATTGTAACATGTCACTGTTTTATCGTTCCAGGCCTCGTTTGATCGGTCCAAATTTCAACGTTCTTCTTCTTTTGTTATGGTACAACCTCGTTAGCATGTCACACCTGACATCGCCCCTTGTATATAGTTACGCCACATGTACATGCTGTAAATATCTCGCACACACACCTTTAGCTGCACTCAGGAAACATTTATATTTATAACCACGTAGGCACATAATCTTGTAAAAAAGGGGGGATGTCATGATATTCAAACACACATCACAACACACACATCATGATAGACAGACCAACAGACCAATTAGCACACATAACATGACAGCCAATCACAGACAAGAGCAGACACAGTATAAGACAAGAAACACGACACCTCCTGGTCAGTCCATCTGGAGACAGGACAAGGCCAGGACCTCATTAACAAGACACTCACACAGTCACCACGTGCTGAGTACCGTACCAAGTCAGATGTGTAAATAACTAGTTGGAATAAAACTGTGTTGTACCAATCGCAACCGTGTTGGTTCGTCTGTACCTCAGAGCACCCAACACCACAGCCATCTAAAATGGCCGCCCGCAAAGGACAATGAGAATTGTGGTCAGGTTGGGACACAGACGATATACAGCCCCTGTGTATTGTGCAGAAGAAACCAGACCTAACTGAAACTCACACCTGCTAAAGGTCAATCATCGATTTCCCCAGGACAATGGGACACAGATTGAAACATAGCAGCAGTAACAGACTTGGGGGTGCCTATTTATCTTATTTGGCAGTGCCTACGTGCCTTGGACAATAACAACTAGGACCCACCCATCTATCAAGGTACCCGCCTCTGATTGGCCAGAATCGATTAGAGTGATCAAAATCCTATCGATCTGTTGGATCCCGGGTCGGGACCGCCCAAAAGAGCGCAAAAGATCGGAGGATGAGAAGAACTGTGCGACCAATATTCTGTCTCTTTTGGTTCCGGCCTCTGCCTCACCAACTGCAGCACATCGACCAGCCAAGTTCAAGGACGCGCGATCGCTACCCGAAGGACGAGCCGCAGCCTAGACGTACCTGACGACTTCCAGCCGCCACACGTGGAGATTCAGACAAAGGCCTTGTCTAACCTGCACAGAGCCGATCACCTGAAAGTTAAATAAAGGTCATTTAAGCTGTTAGGTATAGTTTAATGTGTAACCGCATGTAGACTATTACGCATAGAACCAAGCCTATGTTTAATAATAAACAATAATTGAACAAATATACTAGTTGCGTGGTCATTTGTCCAATACACGGAACGTACTCGCGTTTTGTGGTTATTATTAATAAAGATCTACCTTTCCTGAATAACTTTAACCCGGGTACGATGTTTAATGTTTTAATCATGTTTAATGTTTCCCATTATTAAACCTTACGATTATTACTGAATTATAGAATCATACGAGGATACAGCAAAGACGGCCTTTCGGTCCCGATTGGCTGTGCTGTGAAATCTATCCAATTGTACCACTTTTGCTTCATTTTTATGGTATTACCATTCGGTTTTACTTATTTTTATTTATTCACTGAATTTGGGAATCATAGGTATGGCCACCATTTATTGCTAAACCTAATTACTCTTGAAAAACTGGTGGTGAACCACTTTCTTGAGCCACTGCAGTTTATGTGGTTGTTGTAATGTCTCACTTCCCTTGAAGGTGTGGCACAACAGTGGTGCAGGGAGGATATTTTTAGTATTGTGATCCAAAGACATTTCAGGAAGTTTTTCTTTCAGTGTATCTTCACACACACACATTTTTGACTTTGGGGAATTCCCAAGCTGATTATCAACCCATTGAACTGCGTTATGAATGCTTCTTCCATGGCCAACCAGTCCTGGCATTGTATTTGAACCTAGTGCTTCTTGTCCAGAGGTACGGATGCTGTCATTGTGCCACAAGACGTCCTGAAGGAACAATGATATAGTCCCAAGTCAGGATGGTGTGTGATATGAACGGGAACTTGGAGGTGACGGTGTTCCCATGTGCCTGCTGTCCTTTGTTCCTCTGAGTTGCATAGGTCCAGGTGCTGTCATAGAACCTTTGGTGAGTTAGGAACATGGGAATTAGGGGCAGAAGTGGGCAATTCAACCCTTCGAGCCTGTTCCGCCATTCAATCAGATCATGGCTGATCTCTTCCTTGTCTCAAATCCACCTCCCTACTGGTTTCCCATATCTCTTTAACCTGCTATTGTAGGTCTTGTAGATGGTACACACTGCTGACACTGTGCACCAGTAGTGGAGGAAGTGAATGTTTAAAGTGGCAGATGGGGGTGCCAGTCAAGGGAGTTGCTTTGTCTTGGATTCTGTTGAGCTTCTTGAGTGCTGTTGGACCTGCAGTCATCCCGAGTAGTTCATCACTCTCCTAGTTTGTCCCTCGTGTTTGGTGGACTATCAAAAAGTTACATGTTGTTTATTAAATGGGAAAAATGAAATTTTATTTTTGTTTGAAAGTTGCGCTGTGTGTCTTTGAATGCCCAGTCAAGTTGTAGGTTCATGGGCAGCATGGTGGCACAGTGGTTAGCACTGCTGCATCACGGCGCCGAAGTCCCAGGTTCGATCCCGGCTCTGGGTCACTGTCCATGTGGAGTTTGAACATTCTCCCCGTGTTTGCGGGGTTTTGCCCCCACAACCCAAAAGATGTGCAGGGTAGGTGGATTGGCCACCCAAAAATGTCCTTTAATTGAAAAAAATGAATTGGGTTCTCTAAATTTAAAAAACAAAGTTGTAGGTTCATGATGTAATTTTTCAAATCGTGAGACATTATCTTCATCCCTTCGTTGTCTGCTGAGGTTTACTACTGTTGTACATTGTGTTATGGGCCAGGGTTTAGAGAACCCCAAAGTGTATCATGGAGTTCACCTGACCCACAACTTTTAATAGATTGTGGTATGGGGAGCACACGGCCCACTCTACAGGTGTGGGACAGTAGAAATGGAAAAGTATTTTTTAAAGCAAAACAATGTTTATTGTATGAACTCAAGTTAACCTTTTCAAAACATACAATGAATATCTTAGCAACCATTAATTCAAATACAACCCCCAAAGAATACAACACTAAGTAATCCGTAAGCTGTCATTTTAACATCCAGAAGACTTAAGAAACCCCTTTTAACAGAAGCACATTAGGTTTACATTCACTACTGAGAACATTTATAATTCTGAATTCAACAAATAATCAAGAGATAGTCTTTTCATGGCAGAGAGATCAACAGTACACCCGCTCTGTCTGGCTTCAGCTCCAACACTGAAAACAAAACTAAAACAAACCCTGCAGCAAATGGCCTAAAACGAAAGTAAAAAGCTGACAGACAGCCCAGCTCCACCCACTCTCTGACATCACTGCAGTAGTAAACACCCATTTCTTAAGGGTACTCTCACAACAGATCTTTATATACACACCCATTTATAAACACCCATTTCTTAAAGGTACTCTCACATGACACCGCCCCCCAAGAAAAAATAAATAAACCATCAACTTCAAGATGGTTTCATTTTTCACCTTTTCACTATCCTTTAAGAAATGCACACAGTAAATATACTTTTTTGTTTCAAAAAAACAACACACGCGAACAGGTACAATAATATAGTCCATTTTTGTTCTTCCTCCTCCAACTGAAATCCTTCCTGATTGAACAAGAAGTCTCTGCACGAACAAGAAGGTCTCTGCACGATCCATCCATTTCTCTATGCCTCGGCATTTCTCTTTAAAGTCAGATACCTTAGTTTAATCTGATCACAGAGTCCCTTGTAATTCTCCAACACAGGAGCATTGGTTATCACAGCTTTCTGGCAGTCAAATGCCTGTTGAAAGTCCGCTGTCCACCCAAATTTTTGACGTTTCTTCAGCAAGTCCATCAGTAGAGCAATCACGCTCCAAAACCACTGCACAAATGTTCGATCAAATCCACTAATGCCAAGAAATTGCATTATTTCCCTTCGTCTTGAGGGTAAAGAAACTCCTCATGTAAAGTGACTTGGGCTTTTACAAATTCACTTTTGGCTAGGTTTATCACCAAACCCGCCTCCTGAAGTCGATCGAATAACTCCATCAGATGTTTCAAATGTTCTGTCCATGTCTGGCTGAAAATTACCTGATCGTTGAAATGTGGCTGGTGCATTTTTCATGCCAAATGGCATAACTTTGAATTGGTATATACCATCTGGAGTCACAAAAACTGAAATCTCCTTCGCCCTTTCAGATAAAGGTACCTGTCAGTAACCTTTAAGTAAATCCAATTTGGAAATAAAAGCTGATTGTCCCACTTTCTCAATGCAATCCTCCAAATGTGGGATAGGATAAGAGTCCGTTTGTGTAACTGCATTAACCTTTCTATAGACCACACACAACCGTTGGGTACCGTCTGGTTTAGGTACCATCACTATGGGTGAGCTCCACTGGCGGAAACCCACTTCAATTATGCCATTTTTAAGCATACTCTCAATCTCTTTGTTAACCTGTGCCAATTTGAAAGGGTTAAGTCTATTTGGAGGTTGTTTGATTGGTACAGCATTTCCCACATCTACATCATGTATAGCCATTTTAGTACTTCCCAATTTATTTCCACAAAATTGCCCACATGATATCAATAACTCTTTCAGGTCAGTCCATTTTTCCTCTGGAAGGTAACTGAACAATTTATCCCAATTTTTAAGAACATCCTCATTTTCCAATTTAATTTGAGGTATGTCAAATTCACAGTCATCTGGATTTGGTTCGTTACTTTGAGTTAGAATCATTAAAACCTCCTCCTTTTTCTCTCCATCCCTTTCAAAGTACCTTTTAAACATATTCACATGACACACTCGGTGAATCTTCCTTCGATCTGGTGTTTTTACCACATAATTCATCTCACTTAATTTCCTTTCAATCTGATAAGGTCCACAAAACCTTGCTTTTAAAGGTTCACCTACCACTGGTAACAATACTTTATTTCCACTGGCAAAACTACGAACTTTGGATTTCTTGTCCGCTAACCGTTTCATCACATTTTATGCAACTTTTAAATGTTGTCTAGCCAATTCACCTGCTCTATTTAATCGTTCCCTAAAATTTGACACGTAATCCAATAATGTAAGTTCTGATTTCTCACTCACCAATTTTTCCTTAATCAATTTAAGTGGTCCTCTTACCTCATGACCAAAACTTAGTTCAAAAGGACTGAATTTGGCTGATTCATTAGGTGCATCCCTAATTGCAAACAGTACAAATGGAATTCCTTTATCCCAATCCTCTGGATAATCTTGACAATAAGCCCTCAACATTGTCATTAATGTCTGATGCCACCATTCTAACGCTCCCTGTGATTCTGGATGGTACGCCGTTGATTTAAATTGTTTTATTCCTAAGCTATCCATAACATCTTTGAATAACCTTGAGTTAAAATTCGATCCTTGATCCAATTGTATTTCTGTGGGTAGTCCATATCTAGTAAAGAGTTTAAGTAACTCCTCCACAATCTTTTTAGCTGTAATATTACGGATGGGAATGGCCTCTGGAAATCTAGTAGACACATACATTATAGCCAAAAGATATTGATTCCCACTTTTTGTTTTAGGAAGCGGTCCTACGCAATCAATTAGGACCCTTGTCAAAGGTTCCTGAAATGCTGGAATGAGTATTAAGGGCGCTGGTTTTATCACTGCTTGAGGTTTCCCTATCACTTGACTTGTGTGACATGATTGACAAAATTTAACTGCGTCTTTATGTAGTCCAGGCCAATAAAAATGTTTTTGGATTTTAGCTTGAGTTTTCCTTATTCCCAAATGACCTTCCACTGGTACCTCATGTGCAACTCGCAACATCTCCTTTCTGTACCCTACCGGCAATACTACTTGATGAACTTCTGCCCACTTTCCATCCGCCTGCAGATGTAAAGGTCTCCATTTTCTCATCGAGACATCACGTTTACGGTAATAACACTCCGGTATACACTCAGGTTCCTCTTCCGTGTATGCTTTCTGATACATCCGTTTTATTTCTACATCTTTCTGTTTTAACTCAGCCAATTTTCCTGAACTAAAAATATCCTCCTCATCCTCCACCTGTTCTTGTTCTTTTTCAACCATCTGATCAAAAATCGTTTCTGATAATTGCACTTCAACTTCATCTTCACTCTTTGATTTCTCCTCTTGTCTTAACCTGTGACTTTGCGACCTTGTTACTACACAATCCGGAAAAATCCCAGGATATTTGTCCTTCAACCCTTCAGTTGTCTGATTTTCCACTGGCTTATCAACCATAGTAGGCATCGCTCCCACCTGCGAACCAGCTATATCATTACCCAAAATTAACTGTATTCCTGGACAAGATAGTTTCTCTATTGCTCCTACTACCACTTCACCACTCTTCACTGGACTTTCCAACCTTACCTTATATAAAGGAACACTACTGCTCTCACCCTGAATTCCACATAATACCACATTTTCTGGCAACATTCTTCCCAAACTACATAACTCCTCATCATTTTCCATTAAAGATTGACTAGCTCCTATATCTCTTAAAATTGTGACTTCTTTACCTGCTCCTCCTGATACACATGAGTAAACTTTACCCACACAAGTAAATTATTTAAAGAGATCTGGCACCTTCTTATCAATCACCTCTTGATCAGGATGTACAATCTTTTGCACCTCCTTCGCTTCACTTGGGCTTTCGTTTACCACTTTAACAAACCCCACTGTCTTATCCTGTTTTACCACATCAGCCTTCCCAGTGCTTTTCTTCAACCACCAACACTGTGACTTTACATGGCCTAGTTTATTACAGTGAAAACATTTGAAACTTTTCATTTCTTTTCCACCCTCCTGGATTTTTAAAACAATCTGAGGTACACTCTCCTTATTATCTCCCATCAGATCACCTTTACTTTTACCACTTGAGTATTTCTCATGTCCCCAGTTTCTATCCCTCACCGGCTGAAACTGATGTCGGAAACCAATCTTTGATTTATGAACTAATTCATAATCATCTGCCATTTCTGCTGCTAATCTCGCAGTTTTAACCCTCTGTTCTTCCACATGAGTTCTCACTACATCAGGTATTGAATTTTTAAACTCCTCCAAAAGAATGATTTCTCTGAGAGCTTCATATGTTTGGTCTATTTTCAAAGCCCTTATCACCTATCAAAATTATTCTTTTTGAGCCTTTCAAACTCTATGTATGTTTGACCAAATTCTTTCCTTAAATTTCTAAACCTTTGTCTGTAGGCGTCAGGCACTAGTTCATATGCACCTAAGATGGATTTTTTCACCTCCTCATATGTCCCAGATACCTCCTCCGGTAGTGATGCAAACACTTCACTAGCTCTACCTACCAGCTTTGTTTAAATCAGTAATACCCACATGTCTTGTGGTCATTTCATTTGTTTAGCCACCTTCTCAAATGAAATGAAAAAGACTTCTACCTCGTTCTAGTCAAACCTTGGTAATGCTTGGACATATTGAAATAGATTCCCAGCAAGCCTTCGACTTTGGCGCTCTTTCTCACTATCCTCATCACTATCATCCAACTACGTTTCCCTTTACGTCTGCCAATTTTAACTGACTTATGTTTCACAGCCATTTTCTGAAGTTCAAACTCTCTCTCTTTATCTTTTTCCCTGATCTGTATCTCCCTTTCTCTTTCTTTTTGTTCTGCTAGGGCTATTCTTTCTTTTCTCCTTTCTTCTCTCTCCTTTTCTCTTTCCTCTCTCTCTCTTTCTTTTTCCTCTCTATCTCTTTCTCTCTCTCTTTCTTTTTCCTCTCTTTCTTTTTCCTCTCTATTTCTTGCTCTCTCTCTTTCCTTTTCCTCTTTCTCGTATTCAAGCTGCTTTAATTCTTTCTCATGTTCCATTTGTTTAATTTGTAACTGGATTTTTGCCTTTTCCAATGAGTCAAACTGTATCTCAGGCAACTCTAAATGCTTCGCCACCGCCATGATCACCTCATCTTTTCGCATTTTGTCAGTTAATGTTAACTGCAATGTTTCTGCCAAATTTAACAGTCTGCTTTTAGTCTCTGTCCGTAAGGTACTGCGTGTGACCGTCTCCACCCCCAAAAACATCAGAGCCACTGAAAGAGCCATTGTCCACAACACACTCTCTACTTAAACTAGAATACCACACCTGAAAAACAATCATAAAATGCCCACCCCTCACTGTCTTTACGTTCACTAAGCCAATCCAATAGATAGGTTTTTATCCCGGACAAGCCCCCAATTTGTTAAGGGCCAGGGTTTAGAGAACCCAAGTGTATCATGGAGTTCACCTGACCCACAACTTTTAATAGATTGTGGTATGGGGCGTACACGGCCCACTCTACAGGTGTCGTATAGCAGAAATCAAAAAGTATTTTTTAAAGCAAAACAATGTTTATTCTATGAACTCAAGTTAACCTTTTTAAAACATACAGTGAACATCTTAGCAACCATTAATTCAAATACAACCCCCAAAGAATACAACACTAAGTAATCCATAAGCTGTCCTTTTAACATCCAGACGACTTAAGAAACTCCTTTTAATAGAAGCACATTAGGTTTGCATTCACGACTGAGGACATTTATAATTCTGAATTCACCAAATGATCAAGAGATAGTCTTCTCATGGCAGACAGAACAGCAGAACACCTGATTGGTCTGGCTTCAGCTCCAATACTGAAAATGTAACTGAAACACACTCTGCAGCAAACAGCCTAAAACGAAAGTAAAAAGCCGACAGACAGCCCAGCTCCACCGCCTCTCTGACATCACTGCAGTAGTAAACACCCATTTCTTAAAAATACTCTCACTATAGATATTTATATACACACCCATTTATAAACACCCATTTCTTAAAGGTACTCTCACATGACAATTGAAACATACCAATAGACCTTCCGTAGTCTCCTATGACTTTTAATATGTTAATATTGAAAAAAACCAGAAAGAATTTCACATTGTGTGTGTTTCTCCACAATTCTGTTGACCGTTTGTTTTCTCTGTTTGAAAGAGAGGATACAGATGCCATCCTGTGATTCCCAGATCGGAGAAGCAGTAATTGACGGCAGCAGTGAGTTGTGCATATTATTCCTATTTCCAATGTAACTAAATCATTTTCCTTGTCCAAAAAGCATTTGAAAATTGGTTGGGATTTGTCTATGCTGCAGTCGGGGAATATAGTTCAACTTGTCTGACATGTACACCACCAATCCAGCTACTGGCTTTACAAGCGAAAGAAGTTAGATAATAAAACCAGGAAATGCTGGATAAACTCAGCAGGTCTGGCAGCATGTTTGGAGAGAAAAGCAGAGATAACGTTTCCAGTCCAAATGACCCTTCTACAGAATTTAAGTCGTTTTGAAAGAAGGAATGCTAAATTAAAAAATATATATATTTATTTGAAAGCAATATTTTCAGATATGTGCATTTAAAGTCTTGCTGTAGACCAGAAATGTATTAAACCTACAATGATGCTTCATGACAGGATGTTGATATTCCTGCCTCTCTTCCATGCTCTTGTATATTCCGCGTAGTTCTGGAGAAGGACTTTGGAGTGTCCACTGGTATGCTTAAGGATTTAGTAGGAGTGCTATTTTCCGTTGGTCTGAGGCACTTTCAAGTGTGGAGGCAGAAATAAAAACTTCAAACTTTTGCTTAAAGAAAGCCTAGTTCTGGCATAGTTAACCGTGTGTCTTGAAGTGCTCATGTTTCTTGAGACCTTCTGCCTTCTGATTAGTCTTCATCGTTGCTTTTTTCTGAGTTGTAGCTTCTGGAATGCTTCTTCAGTCTCCAATGCTATTCTTTCCTAATCTAACTGTTGTTTCTTACAAGAAATAGACTCTGGTACCATGTGGTGTTCTTTGTGTTGTTTTTTTCAGGACAGTTGGCCAAGTGTTCACCAAGACCACAAAATAGCTTTAACTTAAACAAAGCTATGATTTTATTTACACTACTATCTTGGATTCGACACAAACTCCTTAAGAATACACAATTGATCAATAACATCTAACTACACTCATCTACAGCTTCTCACTATTGGTTTAAACTATGATCTAACCTTACTTGGTCTAGCATCACTGCCTTATATAGTTGTATCTGTAGCTGATGCGCTAAGCGTCAAGAACCACAAAGACATGTGAGACTTTAACTCAGGCTTTAATATACTACAAGGGAGGCTTACCCGACACAGACGACCCCAGAAAGAATGGGGGCTGTCCCAGAAGAGGTTCTTATACTGACTCCCGGGGGAGTGGCTAAGGCGGAGCTCTCCGTGGCCAGGTCGGGTTACCTACCAGTGACCGAACCTCTGCAGAGTTACAGTACAATACACAGTATTACAGGGCCACGTTACGCACAACTATTATATACTATGTACAATGGTAGGGAGGTACAGTGGTGTATCACCACATTCACCCCTTGTTTAGAAGGAAGTCCGGTGTGAAAATTCGGAGCAGTGAACAGAGTCCATCAGGAGGTTCCGTGTCGTCAAAGGTCGAGACGAACGATGGGTTTGGTCGATCTCTTTGAACGTCGGAGCTGCGGCGCTGAGGTAGTGTCCGGCGGTATCTGTGCGGTCGGTGGTGCTGGTTCGCGAGGCGGCATGACTTCCCCCACCGCTTTGGCTGGCTCGAGGCGAAACTGCGGGATGACAGCGGCTGGCACGGAGTAGTAACAGGCCGAGGGATTGACGGGAGCAGAGAGGGAGTGGGGTGGAGGTTGCGGGGCGAGGGCGGCAGGGGCCCCAGAGGGGGCCAGGTCCTTGATGGAGACGGTCTCCTCACGCCCGTCGGGGTACGCTATGTACGCGTACTGTGGGTTGGCGTGGAGGAGACGGACTCTCTCCACCAGTGGCTCCGCCTTAGAGGTCCGCACGTGCTTGCGGAGCAGGACGTCTCCCGGGGACAGGAGCCAGGATGGAAGCGATGTCACGGATGCCGATCTCCTGGAGAAGAGAAACATCCGCTCATGAGGGGTAGCATTCGTTGCAGTACACAAAAGAGACCGGATGGAGTGGAGTGCGGACGGGAGGGCCTCCTGCCAACGGGAGACTGGTAGGCCTTTGGACTTGAGGGCTAGCAGCACGGCCTTCCAAACAGTCGCGTTCTCCCTCTCCACCTGTCCGTTCCCCCGGGGGTTGTAGCTGGTCGTCCTGCTCGAGGCAACGCCCCTGGCGAGCAGGTACCGACGCAGCTCCTCGCTCATGAAGGAGGAGCCCCGGTCACTGTGAACGTAATTGGGATAACCGAACAGCATGAAGAGGTCGTGCAACGCTTTGATGACGGTGGCGGAGGTCGCGTCGGGGCAGGGAATGGCGAAGGGGAACCGCGAGTACTCGTCGATGACGTTGAGGAAGTACGTGTTGCGGTTGTGGGTGGGGAGGGGCCCTTTGAAGTCAATGCTGAGACGTTCAAAGGGGCGGGTGGCCTTGATTAGGTGCGCCTTGTCTGGCTTGTAGAATTGCGGCTTGCACTCCGCACAGACTTGGCAGTCCCTAGTCATGGCCTTGACCTCCTCGACTGAGAAGGGTAGGTTGTGGCCCTTGATGTAGTGGTAGAGCCGCCTGACGCCCGGGTGACAGAGGTCATTATGTAGTGCCCGCAGCCGGTCATCCTGTGCGTTGGCACAAGTACTACGGGACAGGGCATCAGGAGGATCATTGAGCTTACCTGGCCGGTATAAGATAGTATAATTGTAGGTGGAGAGTTCGATCCTCCACCGTAATATCTTATCATTTTTGATTTTACCTCGTTGTTTGTTGTCGAACATGAACGCAACTGATCGTTGGTCAGTAACGAGGGTAAATGGTTTTCCGGCCAGGTAGTGCCTCCAGTGCCGGACGGCTTCCACTATGGCTTGTGCCTCCTTCTCAACAGAGGAGTGGCTGATCTCGGGGCCTTGGAGTGTGCGGGAAAAGAAGGCGATGGGCCTGCCCGCCTGGTTGAGGGTGGCACCCAGGGCAAAGTCGGAGGTATCGCTCTCGACTTGGAATGGTGCAGACTCGTCTACCGCATGCATGGCGGCTCTGGCGATAGTAGTTTTTAGGAGGTGGAAGGCCTGGCAGGCCTCGGGCTGGAGGGGGAATGAGGGGGAACGGAGGAGGGGTCGGGCCTTGTCAGCGTACTCGGGCACCCACTGGGCACAGTAGGCAAAGAGTCCGAGGCATCGCCTCAGTTCTTTGGGGCAGGTGGGAATGGGGAGTTCGAGAAGGGGGCGCAGACGGTCGGGATCGGGGCCGAGGACACCGTTCTCCACCACGTAGCCGAGTATGGCGAGGCGGGTGGTGCCGAAAACACATTTTGCCTCGTTGTACGTGAGGTTGAGGCGTTTGGCAGTTTGGAGGAATTTCGTGAGGTTGACGTCATGGTCCTGCTGGTTGTGGCCGCAGATGGTGACGTTGTCCAGATACGGGAAGGTAGCCCGCAGTCTGTTCTGGTCCACCATTTGGTCCATCTGCCGTTGGAAGACCGAGACTCCATTGGTGACGCCAAAGGGTACCCTAAGGAAGTGGTAGAGGCGGCCGTCCGCCTCGAAGGCCGTGAAGTTACGGTCCTCCGGGCGGATAGGGAGCTGGTGGTAGGCGGATTTCAAGTCTATGGTGGAGAACACCCGGTACTGTGCAATCTGGTTGACCATGTCAGATATGCGGGGCAGGGGATACGCATCAAGCAGCGTGTACCGGTTGATGGTCTGACTGTAGTCAATGACCATGCGGTGTTTCTCACCAGACTTGACTACCACCACTTGGGCTCGCCAGGGGCTGGTGCTGGGAGCAATGATATTTTCCGAGAGAAGGCGCTTAATCTCCGCTCGAATGAATTGGCGGTCCCCAAAACTGTAACGCCGACTTTTAGTAGCCACGGGCTTGCAGTCGGGGGTGAGATTAGCAAACAGTGAAGGGGGGGGGATCCTGAGCGTGGAGAGACTACAGGTGGGATCCGGGGAGGAATCAGGGAAGAACTGGGGGTTGGAGACCGAGAGGGGGGGGAGGGGGCCGTTAAAATGCAAGGTGAGGCTGCGCAGGTGGCATTGGAAGTCCAGGCCGAGGAGCGCGGGGGCGCAGAGGTGAGGGAGGACCATGAATTTGAAATCCTGGAACACCACGCCGTTCACTGAGAGGGTGACGACGCAGTAGCCCAAAACCTCGGCCGACTGGGAGTTGGAGGCCATGAAAATATGCCTGCGCGTGGGTAGTACCTTGAGGGAGTAGCTCCCTCTCAAAACAACATTAACCCTTGCAATGCTGATAGTTATGATAATCCCATACTTGAACTGTCCACTGGTATGCTTCAGCACCTCCGCGATCACTGGACACCACAGGATTTGTAGTGTATACGAGACACGGGTGATAATATGATTTACAGTTTGAGTTTCCTTTGTTTTATGGTTTAGTTTTTTATTGGGTGTATTACTCTCAATCAGGACAGCTTCATTTGCTCACAATTGTGTGGCCCTGCTATGTGTTATTAGAAAAGGTATGCAGTTGAATTTTCCTGTGATGTCAGTTCCCCTTGTGGAATATTATTAAAGATAAATAACCAGGCGAACATCATTTGAAATGGAAGAACAGAACCAATACATTCCCCTCCTAACAGCACTGTGAGTATTTGTTTATTTATTTTCCTGGGACGTGAGCATCAATGGCAAGACCAGCATTTGTTGCCCATCTCTAATTGCCCTTGCCTTTCCAGAGGACAGGTAAAGATCACCCATATTACCGTAGATCTGCCGTTGCGTGTCAGCCGAACTGGGTAAAAGTGGCAGATTTCCTCCCCTTAAAGGGCATAACCCAGATGGGGTTTTACAAGAATCAGTGATATCTTTGTGGTAGCTTTCAGTTCCAGGTTTTTATTCACTGAATTTAAATTCGACGAGGAGCTGTGATGGGATTTCAACGAGAGAATTACCCTGGGCATCTGGATAATGAGTCCACTGAATTGCCAAAAGGCCACCATCTCCCAATTTGTGCACGTGTGTACACCACTTGGACTGCAGTGGTCCACGAAGGCAACTCATCACCTTCTTTTCAATTGGGGATGAGCAACAAATGCTGGCCTAGCCACCGATGCCCACATCACACGAAAAAAAAAACAGTGCTTACATTTCATGCACAAAAAGGTGAGTGCCAGTCCTGATTCCTCTGCCTCTTTGTTCATTGAATCCCTACAATGCAGAATGAGGCTATTCGGCCCATCGCGTCTGCAGTGACCCTCCGAAAGAGCACCCTACCTCGGCCCACTCCCCCGCCCTATCCTCGCGACCCCACCTAACCTTTGGACACTAAGGGGCAATTTAGCAGGGCCAATCTACCTAATTAATTAATTGGTAATGGGTTGAAGGATTATGGAGAACGCGCAGGACGGTGGAGTTGAGGCCAAGGTCGGATCAGCCAGGATCACATTGAGGGTTTTAGGCTCGGGAAGTTAAATTGCCTACACCTGCTCCGAGGTCATGTGTTCAAGGGAGGAGATGCTCTGGCTGATTTCGCAATCCAGATCTTGATTTGTAACATTGTAGGTAGCAGATGAGGAACATATCAGCCATGATAGAATGACAGAGCAAACCCGATAGGCGGAATGGCCTAATTCTGCTTCTATATCTTATGAACTTATGAACCTGCACGTCTTTGGACT
Source organism: Scyliorhinus torazame (assembly GCF_047496885.1). Classification (NCBI taxonomy): domain Eukaryota; kingdom Metazoa; phylum Chordata; class Chondrichthyes; order Carcharhiniformes; family Scyliorhinidae; genus Scyliorhinus; species Scyliorhinus torazame. The sequence goes on along the minus strand of NC_092723.1, from coordinate 174,729,671 downwards.
GTGGGAGGAAACCGGAGTACCCGGAGGAAACCCACGCAGACACGGGTAGAACATGCAAACTCCACGCAGACAACCAAAACGGAATTGCACCCCTGTCCCTGGTGCTGTGACGCAGCAGTGCTAACCACTGTGCCACCATGCCGCCCATGGCTACAGCAGTCTACGTTGGAACTGATGTTAGGTAATCTCTGCTATGGTTTAATACAATGATATCTTACAAGCTATTTTGAAAGGTAATTGAATATGGTTTGACTGGCGTCACAAAGATAGGGGGCGAGATTCTCCACTCCCGTGCCGGTTGGGAGAATCGCCTGGGCCGCCAAAATTTCCCGGGACGCCGATCCGACGCCCTCCCGCGATTCCCCCAAGCGGCGGGAACGGCCCCATCGGGCTCCGCGGGCCGCAGGCCGGAGAATCACCGGAGACACCCAAAATGGCGATTCTCCGGCACCCCCGCTATTCTCAGGCCCGGATGGGCCGAGCGGCCAGGCCAAAGCGGCGGGTTCCCCCCTGCGCCTTCCACACCTGGTCCCTGTCGTCGGGAACAGCACGGGAACGCTGGGGGGGGGGGGGGGGGGGGGGGTGGCGGCCTGCGGGGGGGGGAGGATCCTGCACCGGGGGGTACCTCAAATGTGGCATGGCCCGCGATCGGTGCCCACTAATCGTCGGGCCGTCCTCTCTGAAGCAGGACCTCCTTCCTTCCGCGGCCCCGCAAGATCCGTCCGCCATCTTCTTGCGGGGCGAACTCAGAGAGGACGGCAACCACGCATGCGCGGGTTGGCGCCGGCCAACCCGCGCATGCGCGGGTGTTGCCAGTTATGCGGCGCCGGCCGCGTCATCTATGCGGCGCCGCCTTTACGCGGGCGACAAGGCCTGGCGCGTGTATCATAGAATTTCAAAAAATTTACAGTGCAGAAGGAGGCCATTTGGCCCATCGAGTCTGCACCGGCTCTTGGAAAGAGCACCCTACCCAAGGTCAGCACCTCCACCCTATCCCCATAACCCAGTAACCCCACCCAATACTAAGGACAATTTTGGACACGAAGGGCAATTTATCATGGCAAATCCACCTAACCTGCACATCTTTGGACAGTGGGGGGAAACCGGAGCACACGGAGGAAACCCACGCAGACGCGGGGAGGATGTGCAGACTCCGCACAGACAGTGACCCAAGCCGGAATCGAACCTGGGACCCTGGAGCTGTGAAGCAATTGTGCTATCCACAATGCTACCGTGTTACGGTGTAGATGACGCGGCCCCGATCCTCGCCCATTGTCGGGGCCTGAATCGATCGGGATCGGGGCCGTTTCACGCCGTCGTGAACCTCAACGGCGTTCAAGACGGCGTGGGCACTTCGGCGCGGGAGTGTAGAATCCCGCCCAGGGTGCTGTAAGCTAGGACCATGAAGTACCAGTTGGATTTTCACACCAATCCAACAGCTTTACGTTGCTTACACCAAGAGCAACTTTTGTTTATTTCCAGACACTTCCCTATGCCTCTCAAAATTCAAAATTTTTAAATTGCAATGGCGGATTTTGAGCTGCCCTCTCTGGATGCTTTGTCCAGACCCTTGGACTGGTCTATTCTCTGAAAAGGGGATACTCGCAGGGCTGTGGGAGAATGGTGCTCAGCGCCTGGCTCTTTCCCGTGAGCAGACAGCCAGGGCAAACATTTTTAAAAATGTATTTAGAGTACCCAATTATTTTTTTTCCCATTGAGGAGCAATTTAGTGCAGCCAATCATAGAAAATAGTGCAGGAGTAGGCCATTCGGCCCTTCGAGCCTGCATCACCATGATCATGGCTGATCATGCAAATTCAGTATCCCACTCCCGCTTTCTCTTCATACCCCTTGATTCCTTGAGCTGCAAGGGTCACGTCCACCTTCCTCTTGAATATATCCAAAAATCTGCCCCAACAGCTTTCTGTGGTAGAGAATTCCACAAGGTCACAACTCCCTGAGAGAAGAAGTTCTTCCTCATCTCAGTCCTGAAAGGCTTACCCCTTATTCTTGGGCTGTGACCCCTAGTTCTGGATATCCCCACCATCATTAAACATTTTTCCCACATCTAGCCTGTCCAGTTGCATCAGGATCTTATATGTTTCTATGAGATCACCGCTCATTTTTCTAAACTCCAGTGAGTATAAGCCCAGTCGATCCAGCCTTTCTTCATACGGCAGTCCTGCCATCCCGGGAATTAGTCTGGTGAACTTTTGCTGGACACCCTCAATAGTAATAATCTCCACATCAATAGTAATAATGCCCTTCCTCAAACTAGGAGACCAAAACTGCACACAATACTCAAGGTGTGGCCTCACCCATGCTCAGTATAACTGCAGCAAGACATCCCTACTCCTATACTCAAATCCTCTCGCTATAAAGGTCAGCATGCCATTAGCTTTCCTCACCTACTCTGCACATCCCTTTGTGTTGTGGGGATGAGACCCACGCAGGCATGGGAGAAAGTGCAAACGCCACACGGGCAGTGACCCGGGTCCTCAGCGCTGTAGGCGGCAGTGCTAATCACTGTGTCACGTGCCGCCCCCGAGGCAGCACTGTACACCACTGCGCCACCCTCCAGCCAGGGTAAACATGACAGGTCAAACAGATAGCGCCCCCCCCCTCCCGCTTCTGCACTGCAACCGTCCTGTAATCCTCTCCCTGTAACTTTACTGCTGCCGCCACATTGGATAAGATGCCAATCTGTGGAACGTTAGATGGGCAGGACGGTGGCACAGTGGGTTAGCACTGCGGCCTCACGGCGCCGCGGTCCCAGGTTCGATCCCAGCACTGGGTCACTGGGTTAGCACACTGGGCTAAATAGCTGGCTTTTAAAGCAGACCAAGGCAGGCCAGCAGCACGGCTCAATTCCCGTACCAGCCTCCCCGAACAGGCGCCGGAATGTGGCGACTAGGGGCTTTTCACTGACTTCATTGAAGCCTATTTGTGACAATAAGCGATTTTAATTTAATTTCACTGTCCGTGTTGTCATGATATCGACATCAGCATATCATGGTGCAATCACATACACACTGATGGACAGGCAGTTGGACCAACCAGCACACACATAATATCGCAGCCAATCACCAGTGAGAGCACATGCACTATAAAACAGGGAACACCACAGTTCCCGCTCACTCTACCAGGAGATAGCTCAGAGCTCACAGCGCGCCACTCAGACATAGACCATGTGCTGAGTGCCTCACTAAGATAGTGATAAGGCTGGGTCCACAAGTTAGCTGGTGAAGCACGTACCCAAGCCAGTAGTTAGTTGTTACCGTTGTTTAGACAATAAAACAGAGTTGTACCATCTACAGCCGTGTTGGATCATTTGTGCATCAGAACACCCAATACGACACGTGTGGAGTTTGCACATTCTCCCCGTGTTTGCGTGGGTTACGCCCCCACAACCCAAAAATGTGTAAACTAGGTGGATTGGCCATGCTAAATTGCCCCTTAATTGGAAAAAATGAATTGGGTACTTAAAAAAAAATGTTTTTTAACCTTTGGAAAGTTAGGTGTTGGTTTTAATTTGGGGGGGGGGGGCATTTGCCAAGGGAATCATGTGTTTTGGGGAAATGTCAGGGTTGGAGGTGGCAGAGGGAGAGGTTTGAGGGGGGGGGGGGTTAAGGGTTTGGGGCAATCTGGAGCAGGCTGGTCAAGCCCACGTGGCCAGCCCGGCGGGCCACGCCCCGTCCTCCCCAGCCCCGGGTCCTTGTTGATGGTGTCGGTGACGTCGGTGCGGAGGCCCCGCCCCCTCCCTCACAGCCGGCCCGCCTGCGCCTGCGCCTGGCGGAGGTGACATCTGCGTCGCGCCGCCATTTTCTCCACGGGTGCGGAGCCAGCGGGGCTGAAAGAACGGAGGCCGGGAGTGAAGGAGGGAAAGAGTGAGAGAGTGGGAGGGGAGGAGAGGAAGGAGGCGGCGAGCCGGACCAGAGGCCTGCAGCCCGAGGAATTGAGGAGGAGGACCCGCCATAAAGCACCGCCTCAGCGACAACAACAAGTCACAATCAGCCCCCCCCCCCCCCCCCCCGGTCGGCCGCAAACGCACCGGCGCCGCCGCGTCCATTTGTGTTTAAAAAGCCGCCCACCCGCCTCTCCTTTCCACCGAATAACAGCCCGTGAATTTGTATTTATTTATTTATCTCCCCCCTCCACTCCCTCATCCCCCCCCCCCCCCCCCCCCGGGAGGCGCTGGCTCTCCCCACCGTTCTCGGGCCAGGTCGAGGCGGGTTCGCCCTTTGCCGTGGGCAGCGGGCAGGGGGGAGCTTCGAGCGCAGCACTCGGCCGAGATTGGGCGCATAGCGAGCAAATACGTCCGGGTTTCCGTGCCTGCCAGCGGCGAGCCCTCCCTCGCCTGCCCCCCGCCGGCCGGCGACGCCAGGAAGGCCGAGGCGGAGGCCCAGGCCGACGACCCGCTCGACACCATGAACCACTGCACCAAGCCCAGCGAGCAGCACCTCAGCGAGCCCGAGGAGATGGAGATGGAAGGTGAGCGGGCGGGCGGGGAATCTAGCCCCCCCCCATCAAGTTGTTGTTGTATTGGACCCCCCCCTTTAAATCCGATTTTCCGTCGGCGGATTTACAAAATGGAGTGACGGTTAGGCCGCAGGGCTGAGCTGGGCGCGGGGTTTGACCCCCCCCCCCCAAAATTCCCTTCCTAATGGGAACCACGCGTAGGCCTCAGGCGCCATGCTGCAGCCTCTCGATGTTAAACCCAAGCCAGCTCCCCAGGCCGTCGCCGCCTCCCTCTCCCTTTCCCCCTTCCTCCATTAATCACCGTCTGAGGCTCGATTGGAAATCGCCAGTTCGGTTTGAATTCGAGTGAGTGTGTGCTGCTCCCCACACACACACACACGAACGAACGTCCGTTTGCCCCCCAATCCCTGTTTATTTTAAAATATACACACACACACAAGGCCACAAACAAAGCAGGGGTGGAGGGATTGAAAGGCGTGGAAGACTCCTGACTGCTCTCTCCTGCAGTATTTGCTATCTCATGCTGGCCTTTCCAAGCTATCTTATTTCATCTGCCGATCCCTTCCCACTTGGAGGTCTTAGACTGCGACAGTGTATATTAGTAAGCCTTTGCTCAAGTGCCTCTTAAAGAGAGATTCATTTCTGCAATCCAAGTGAATATTTGCTGCTTTTTTTTTCTCTTTCTCTCTCTCTCCCCACCTCCTTTTTTTGTTTTTGCTACATGATGCTCCTAATTCAGTGAACGTTCAAGCCCATTGAAAGTTTATTGTTTCTGTGCCGGATGAAGGATGTTTTTCTTTCAGGCTGTAATTTGATTTCTTGAGGTCTGGCCTCTGCAGGTTAATATTCATTTATCTTCAAGAATGTTTCCCAATATTTACTTACAGGATTGGGTGATTGGTCCATACTCCTGCTCACATTTGCACACTTGGTTTGGAGGATTGAATCCTTCAAAACAGTTGTCCAGACATTTCTTTTGCAAGCCTCTGAGACCATGTATATTAGTCTTCAGGAAATAATCCTAATTGGAAGTGAGTTGAAAATACTCAGATTATGGCTTGTTTTGTGTGTTGCAACAAACTTTTGTCAAGTTCTTGTATTGGGCATTTTTGTTGTGATAGAAATGATAGCTATTCAGCCCATTATGTCGGTCGATTGTAAACCTTCAACTGGGGCTACTGCTTAATTCTCATTTTAGTATTCCCTCTTGCCCCCTCTCGCTTAGTTGGTTACGTTTTTATAAGTTAGCAGCTACTATGCTAAAACATGCTATACTTGAATAGCCCTCTGGGAAAAAATCTTAATCTATCATTCAATCATAGTGCAGATTCCTCAATCTGCACTATCTTGTCACTGTTTTACAAGCCATTGAACGCATCCATTAACTGGTCAAAGTCATGAATGCATCTTTTTGAAATATTTAAACCTAGAATAAAATAAGTGATTTATTTGTGGGAAATTTTATTTGGCCATAGGTGCATGTGTATGGAAGTAGGTGACCATTGGTTTTGAGCATGCAATTTACATGGACAGTTTTTAGGTATTATGCACCTCAGTGAATTGCTGTTAGAACCCAGATTTACCAGTGGTTAGCACTGATGCCTAAGGCGCTGAGGGCCCGGGTTCGATCCCGGCCTGGGTCACTGGAGTTTGCACATTCTCCCCATGTCTGCGTGGGTCTCTCTCCCACAACCCAAAGATGTACAGGTTAGGTGGATTGACCACACTAAATTGCCCCTTAATTGGAAAAAAATATTGACAACTCTTTTAACAATATTGACAATTTTTTTTTTTTTTAAATCCCAGAATTTATTTTACAGCTAAATAGTTTTACATTTTCAGTGGCTTGGGCTTGAATTATGTGTACAAATCTAGGTGAAAGAGTAAAATGGTAATGGTTTGTACATCACTTTCTGCAACCTCTGGACATCGTATTGCGTTTTACGGCTAATGAAGTGCAGACACTGTTGTAATTCTGGTAGTGTGGCAGCCAGTTCACAGAGTGAGATCCCACAAACGGTAAAGAGATAGTGACCAGAAAATCTGTTCTTGGTGGTGTTGCGTGAAGGATTTGAAAGCCAGTGGCTCTAATAGACTAAATAGTGTCTTTAGATTTCCACGTTGTAACCCCTGATGTTCTGGATCAGTATACTTCCAAGTATGGTACTGATAAATAGTAATCCCAAGTTTAGGCTTGTGGGCTCCAGTGGCAGCTGTACACCTTTCCTCCATATCTTGATCAGCGAGGAGAAAATAAGCGAACACAGCATGCCTCTTGGTCATTGTTCAGTGATTGCCTGCTAAAATGTGTGCATGAAGATTGGCCACTCGATGTAATACTAGAGGACTGCTGACACCTATGGAAAGTACCGTTTGAAAGTTGGGATGAAAGTATATTAGAGTGGGATTGCTATTTTCTGTTATTTGTGTATCTATCCACTGTAGGGATCTGTCAGTGCAATTTTATTTTCTACTGGTTTAGTCATTGCTTAATGCTAAATTCACATGACTATACTTTTTTTCCAATGTTTTCCAAGTGCTTAGTTTGTGTTTACAGGTATGTGTTTTTGTTCCTTTTTTTTAAGACTAAAATTGTACATTGCATCACCCCTTAGCAGAGATGGTGTACAGGTGACGTGTTCTTCAACCTCTCGCGGAACATGAAATTTGGGTGCTGACTGCATTGATTTTACCTTCCAAAAGAATGCCATTACCACCCCCCACCACAAAAAAAGATGCTACAGTGAGATTGCAAGCTTGTTTTATGGGTCATTGCAAACCCAGTTTTGCTTTGGTAATGCAGCAAAATGTTGGGTGGCAAATATCATCAGTCATAAAATATTGCTAGTAATTTCCCAGACCTCTGAGTACTGCAAAGTTTTAGCAGAAAATTGGAACGTTAATTGAATGGGTCTGGAGAGGATACATTTTTCTTATTGATACTTGGCATGACTACTTGTGTACCAAGCACAATTGGTCCATAAAGTTCCATGACTCTAATGTTCAAATGCACTTAAGATCGTGGGACTTATGATGAAAGTTTTTGAGATGGTGCACTGTTTCAAAACAACAGTTTCACTGGGTAGATTAAATTACTTGCCTTCTCAGCAAAGACACAGACATATTTTTGATGGGAAATAGTTGTGTCGAGTCTCATCACTTGAGTGCTTGTATGCAACCTCATTTCTCCAATCGATTACATGTTAACTCTCTGAGCAGATAATTAATGAATTTATAAAATCACACCATTCGGGTGGTGTTTTGCATCATCCCCAAATCATTCAGCATTTTGACCATGGCTAATGTTTGAATTGTGCAGATTGCTTAAAATTATGTAGACAAAACAGTTCAAACATGTTAATTTTACCTAAATCAACCCTCTGTTGTAATCCTGTTCATCTTTTTAGTTGTCTGTTGTGGCTCAGTGACAACATGCAATCTTCTTGAATCAAAAGTGAAGCTCTACTCCAGAGATTGGAGCACAGAATAGAGGCTGATGGTTCAGTGCAGCACTCACTCAGTATTGTAGTGTCACATGTGCAACCTTTCAGATGAGGCATTAAACCCAGGCCCTGTCTACTCGATCAGGATCAGTAAAACCTCCCATTGCACTGTTCATCCCTCTGCAATACTAAAACAGCTGTCTGGTCACAAGTTTCGGGGACCTTGCTGTGTGCAAATTGACTGCCCCTTTCCCTATGCTTCAGAAGTACATAATTAGCTGTAAAAATCCTTGAAGCTGCTCTGAGATTGTGAAAAGCACTATTAAATGTTGAGTTTTTCCCTTTTAAACAGCTTTCCAGTATGTTGGAGCTAATTTTATTGCTATGGAACTATCTAGCAGATTCCCATATCTTTTTAACTAAAATCGACTTTTTTAGAATATAAAATTCACAAAAGGCTCTCCAATTGATTCATTTTTCTTGCATTTAAGCTGAGAGGAAGATTAAAGTGAAATCATTAGATCTACGTCTGTTCACGTATATCTCAGCAAGATCAGCTGAGTTGAAGCAGACTAAACTTGAGTGGCAGGAGTATTAATTGATTTGTATTATTGCTCACAAGCAGAGGCCTTTCCTTCCCTGTAACTGTCTTGCCTACCGCATTCTATTTAGTTTAATTCTTTCTTTATGCCTCTTGTCACTATTCTTGGACTTCATATGCAACAGGTTTGCCATTAGTTCCTTTTGTACGCTTTTATAATGCACTGCCGTATTGCTTTCAAATCTGGGCACTGCTTTGCAAAGGGTGTGAAGGCATTGGAGAATGATATCTGGGGTGAGGCACTTAGGTTGTGAGGACAGTTTGACGGAGCTGCACCCATTTTCTTTTGGGAAGAAAAGATTGAGGGTGAATTAGGCAGAGTAGGTAGTGGAAGAGTTGATAACCAGAGGACAGCGATTTGAAGTGAATGGAAAAAGAACAAGCCACTGTGAGGATTTTTAAAAAATATCCCCTCCTGTGCTGTATCCTTTCTATGATTCTATTTCTGGCTATTTTCTCTTGTCTTGTTCTTTCTAGATGATTCTGCTCTCTACAATCACTCTTTATGTTTCCCACTTTATTTTCAGGTGTGCTCCTTTTATAGTTTTGTTGAATGTGTTTTTGTTTGAAGGTTAGAGTATGCAGCAATGGGTGAGTTCATCCAGTCAGGGAGAGAGTGCATCCAACTAGCACTAGGTGCATTTAGCCAGGTGTAGAGCGACCAGGATAAAGGAGAGAAGATGTCGAGGTGGTACTGTATCTCAAGGGCATGGGGTTAGCAGCTGAATTAGAAGGGAGTAGTGAATATAGAGCTGATTATGAAATGAATGAAATCAAGTCGGCTTCAAAGTACGGGAATTGAACCGTGCTGCTGGCCTGCCTTGGTCTACTTTCAAAGCCAGCGATTTAGCCCTGTGCTGAACAGCCCCGGATGTCAATGTTTCAGTGAGCCTAACCCGTGCAGCAGGATTTGAAACTGCCACTATTGTGGATTGGGGTGAGAGGGACTCAAGCAGAAATGTTTAGGGTGAGCCTCGGTCAGAGCAAAAGGCAATTGAGTGAACTGGCAATTGAAAATAAATTGATTATTTTTCACATGGTGTAATCTGTGGTTTTGCATGTGGTAAGGATTGACCACTGTTGGGAATCTGATTGGTCCATACTAACTACAAGGTACCATACACTAAATATAACATTTCTGGCTTATTACAAATGGAAAATAAATGGTTTATAGTGAATTTGCCATTGGGTGATACAGGTTAGCACTACTTCCTCAGTGCCAGGGACCTGGGTTCAATTCCGCCCTTGGGTGACTGCGGCGTTTGCACTTGACCCCTGTCGTGTGCGTTTGCTCCGGTTTCCTCCCACAGTTCAAAGATGTGCATGTCAGGTGAATTAGCAATGCTAAATTGCCCCATAGTGTGCAAAGATGTGCCGGTTTGATAGGGTTACAGATCGGGTGGTGGACTGGGCCTGGTTGGGTGCTCTTTCTGAGGGTCAGGTGCAGACTAGATGGACCATATGGATGTGTATGTTTAATTTTCTAGTTTTTTTTAAGGCATGCTCCACTTTGACTTGAATGTTTACATATTAAAGTTGGCTTTATGGAAGTTTGAATGGAAACATCTGGCATTATCAGACAATGTTAATGGACATTGCTGACCTTTTTACCTGATGCCTTCATACAATTCTATACACATGTACATACACATATAATCCAGAGGTTTTGGCAAAATTAATACATCTGATCTGGTGTTGTGCTTAAGCTGCAGGTTTCCTTCATTATTGCAGGACGATAGAGAAAAAATATTAGCCAATGGCAAATGCAGTAATATGCATTTCATTATATATTGTACTCCAGAATGTAGTGGAAAGCCAAATGTAGGATGGAAAAAAGTTGAATCTTAGTTTGGCCTAAGTTCAAATTTCCATTCAGGTAAAGTTGATATTTTTAGGTACAAGAGAATTTGGTGCAGATTCCTGTTTCCTTTCACTGTGGGCACTCAATTTTTGCATTTCAAGTTTTCCCCACATGTGTTTTTTACTACTGCCACTGTTCTCCCCTCTGACCAGTTCTGTCTTGTATTAGAGCCACTCGAGGTAGGGTGTGGGTGACTGCTTGACATCAAGGCACCACTTGACTCGAGCCCGAAACAACAGGTCAATGGAAATCGGAGAAAGTTCTCCTGGTTGGAGTCACACCTAGCAAAAAGGAAGATGGAAGTTGTTGGAGGTCAATCATCTCGGTCCCAGGACGCCACTGGACCTAGGACACTACTCTGAAGAACTCGTGCAAGCATCTTTACCTGCATCATCAATGACTGTCCATAAGACATAGGAGCAGAAGTAAGGCCATTCGGCCCATCGAGTCCACTTGTGTAGTACTTTAATTCAGTTTTTATTATTCATGGAATATGAGAGCGAATTGCAGAGTTCAGACCACATGATGTGGGAGCAGAAGTAGGCCACTCGGCCCATCGAGTCTGCTCCGATGGCTGATCTGATTAAATCCTCCAATACACCTTCCCACTGTATCCCCATAGCCCTTGATTCCCTTACTGATTAAAAATCAATCTCAACCTTAAAAGGTAATGCCCCAGCACCTCTGCGATAAAGAATTCCACAGATTCACTACCCTCTTGAGAGAAGAAATTCCTCCGTATCTGTCTTAAATGGGTGCCCCCCTTACTCTGGGATTATGCCCTGTGGTCCTAGAATCTCCCACCAGGGGAAACATCTCTCAACATCTACCCTGTCCTGCCCCTAAGAATCCTATATGTATCAATAAGGTCATCTCTCATTCTTAACTTTTGTACTTTAAGTTGTCAGTATAACACACAAGTTTACAGAACATGCAAAATATTAATTTTTTCACTTGTTGTGCAGTCGCTGCTGTAGGTCAGGCTATTTTTTGCATTTTTCTAAAATCTCGGAGGGTAGGAAACACTGGTGTAGCTTGTCTTTGTTTTGTCCAACTTTGTGAATCTGTGACTGCATATACTTAGTCTAGAAAGTTTAGGTCTGGGATTTGTGCAGCTATTAGCACAGAACCAAATATATCAGAGTACACCTGTGGCCATTTGTTGTGGAGTGTGTACCAGTGGGATTATGTCAATGCTGAAACTAAACAAAATATGCTGTAGGATGATGTCTTATTTTGTTCCTGGTTATCTTAGTTACCTATCAATGTGTATAATGAGAACAATGGAATCTCAACTTTATTTTGCTGAGGAAAATACTATCAATTGGGTTTCACATGAGCAATTTATTATTATAAATACAAGATTGTAATTTACTGCCAAGATGTTTTATGGGCGATGCAGTGGTTAACACTGCTGCCTCACGGCGCTGAGGATCTGGGTTCAATCCTGGCCCCCTAGTCACTGTCCGCGTGGTGTTTGCACATTCTCCCCTTGTGGGTCTCACCCCCACAACCCAAAAAGATGTGCGGGGTAGGTAAATTGTCCCTTAATTAGAAAAAAAATAATTGAATACTCTATATAAAATAAATAAATTTATAAGGTGCTTTTAAGCTCTCGCAATACTTCAATAGTTCAAAGTTGAATACAAAATCAAAATTTGATGTTGGCAACATGATAGCCACCCTCTTTGGCTCTCTTTGATTTCTTCAGCTTCCTTGGGTGTTTGCTCTATCTAAGCCAGGTGGTGTACCATCATTGGCTTTCTGTTCAGTTCTTGCATTAGGTGATCTTGTTCATTTTGGGTAGGGGGGGTTTCCATCATCCCAATGGCAGGAGGATCTGGGTGTCATTGTGCCAAATCTGCTCTTATCTGGCTTCTCGTGTCCCACCAAAGTACTTTAAAATCCTCATTTGTTTTCCAAATTCCTCTGTGGCCTTGCCGTATATGGCCTTGTCGTATGCCATTTAGCAAGTCTTTTCCAGATCAATCACTGCATGCCATTGTATTACTCATTGCATGTATTTTTCTCCTTGGCGTTGCTATAAAAGTGTCTTATCTTGCTGTCGGATTGCTTTAAAGTTTGGCGTTCCTCTCTTGAGTTTCCTAATCTTGCATATTTTAGCTGAGAATTGAGTGCTTTTAATGGGATTAGAAGCTTAGAAAAATTTACAGCAGAGAAGGAGGCCATTCAGCTCATCCTGTCTCCATCAGTGGAAAAAGCACAATTCAACCTAATCACATTTTCAGTTCTTGATTTATAGTCCTATAGTTTACACCACTTCATGTTTTTTTAAAAAAAGGAGTTTTTCTACCTCTGCTACCCTTGTGTTGTATCATTCTGTGATATAACTAACCAACCAAGCACCACTTCCCTGAAAGCTACCTCAACTGAGATGTTTTTTCTTCTCGCACACATTCAATCTCTGCAGCCACAAAGGCACTCTATCCTCCCTCCTTTCCTGCCGGTCCCATCTGCAGCTTCTATCTGATGTTGTTCTTGAGAAGTCGCTCCCAGGCCGGGATTCTAATGTGAAACAACAACAGGTTATTACTTTTACAAATCTTAAGATTTAAAATCTGAAACACTTTGACGTCTAGCAAGATAAATGTTTCTCAGGGCAGCTGCCTACGGCGCTGAGGACCCGGGTTCGAATCCCGGCCCTGGGTCACTGTCCGTGTGGAATTTGCACATTAACCCCCTGTCTGCGTGAGTTTCACCCCCACAACCTAAAGATGTGTAGATTAGGCAGATCGGCCAAGTTAAATTGCCCCTTAATTGGGAAAAAAAAAAAATTTGGTACTCTAAATTTAAAAGAAAATGATAAATGTTACTCAGTTTGCCAGCAGCTTGTTTGCTGATGTCAGGTGGGCAGAAATCCACACCCCACTACTTGGGTTTCTCGATGTCAGAATGGTGCTCGCTCTCTAACCTAGCTCCACTCGGGTATATTTCCAAGTGAGCATTTGTTCATCGCCTGCACCCACCACAGTACATAGTGCCATTTATTTAAATTGTGTTCAAGTCTTGTTCTTCAGTGGATACAGTTGATTGAGCCAGCAGTTAAATTCATAGCACTTTTCAACTTGGGAATCATAATTGGATAGTAATTGGTGCATTATTTGTTGGTAGGATTCAGAAAGACATAAATTGCTTCAGGAATTGAACTCTGACTACAATACTACTTTAACCATCTGATAGGCATCTCTCTAGAATTAACCAAAACAACAACAGTTACTGCATTCAACATTTCTGCTGCAACTCCAATGCAAAATGTTTGCCAAAGACAAATTTTCATCCAACCACTACAACAAGATTCTGTCTGGATGGAGCTTGGGTGCATCTAATGGACTTGGTCAAAGTGTTGATCTACTGTTGATATTTGTAGGTGACTAGATTGTTTTGGGTAGTGAAGTATTAAGAATTCTCCTTCCTCCACCATCTGGTCTTATAAAAAGATTGAAGCTGGTAATTGTTGCTTGCTACCAGGACCACAAGTAAAAGTTGTAGCTTCATTACTTAACGGAATCATTTAATTTTGAATGTGTTAACAGTAAAGGCAGTTGGGCTGTTTTATGACATCATGAGAAAGTTGTTCTGACGCAAGAGAGGTTGCAAAGGTAAGAATTTTCAGCTGACTTGATAAATGATGGCTTGTAAACTATTCCTTTCATTGAAGGAAAGTTTAAGCAGCTGTTTATTTAACTACACATGCAGGTTTCTTACAGCTCATGGCTTTTCACTGTTACTATGGTGAAAATAATTGTTTTCATTGTAGACAGTTTAGAATGTGAATGATGGAATATGGAATAAATTCATTTCACAATAGAGATTTAAATGTATTACTGCCTTTGGTTGTCAGGGAGGACAGCAGGTAGCAAACTATGATAAGTAAGTGCAGGAGTGTAACTTAGAACTGTTTTTTCTGGAGGTTGAGATTTTGAAAGCTGATTTTACTTTCAAAAGTCTTAATTGGAATGTTAGGCAGCCATTATGATGTGGTCAAGGGCATCGAGGTGAACACGACCCTCTGGCTATTCCTTAAGGCCTGTTCATTTTCCATTGGTTACAAGCTACGTATAGCATAACAAAATAGCCAGTTAACTGACATTTGTGATGTAAACAATACATTCCAACTATTTAATCCGTATTAAAGTAAAACAGACTGAATTATGATTTATTTTTGTTTAGACTCGGTTAAACAAAACTGACAGTTTGGAATGCATTAGTTTTTTTGAAGGGAAGAAAGTATTTATTGAACTCCAATGTAAACGGACCAACAGGATTTAAAAATGCAAAAAGTTTAGAAGAAACTTCCATTATCAGTAAGTACAGGGAATTATGGATCTACAGAAACTTCTGTTGTCAGGTAATGACTTTTGGTACATTATGATTTTTAGAATGAGGGGATTTAATTAAATTCAGCACTAAATTGAGTATAGTAGTAGAGCCAAATTTCCCCTGTGTTATGAAAGTGAATTTTATTGTTGTCTTTTTTACTTCACCAGTTTTTTTTTTCCCCTGAAGCACCAAATTCCTTTTGGGAGCATGTCTCCCCTTTGGCCATATTCATCATTTGGCTGAGAGGCGTTGCTGCCCACCTTATTTTTGTCCTTGCAAAATGCTTGTACGCATAATTGAACCAGAGGCTGCTGGTTAGGAATTCATAGAATCATAGAATTTACAGTGCAGAAGGAGGCCATTCGGCCCATCGAGTCTGCACCGGCTCTTGGAAAGAGCACCCCACCCAAGGTCCACACCTCCACCCTATCCCCATAACCCAGTAACCCCACCCAACACTATGGGCAATTTTGGACACTATGGGCAATTTATCATGGCCAATCCACCTAACCCGCACATCTTTGGACGGTGGGAGGAAACCGGAGCACCCGGAGGAAACCCACGCACACACAGGGAGGATGTGCAGACTCCGCACAGACAGTGACCCAAGCCGGAATCGAACCTGGGACCCTGGAGCTGTGAAGCATTTGTGCTATCCACAATGCTACCGTGCTGCCCGCTGGTTAGGAATTGAGAGAAAATTTCAGCTGTTTCTTTCTCTGCCTAACTCTAGGATATGAACTCTGTTTTAGTACTCCTACCACTGACCCAGGTGAGCTGTAACAGCACAGATCAGGGATAGAACCTCAATGACCTGATTTATGTAGTTCAATTGCTCATTACTGAGCTATAAGTGTGTTTAGATCTGAATCTTTAAACTCAACTTGTCATAGGATTTGACAGTCAGCTGTTCCATCTGCTACTTGGGTTTTGTACAATCAACAACTGCATTCTATTACAAAGTGATTGGCAGCATCAATAACGTGGATATAGAAGCAGAAATCTTTGAAAGTTCAATAATTCATTTTTGAATATTCAACTTTTTTGTCTGCTGAAGGTGATGGACCACAATTGAGACCACACCTAGTGAGTTGACACTTTGGAGGGGTTGCTATCATTCCCTATTGAATCTGCTTCATGAAATTTTTGATTTTATTTAGTTGCCAATATCTTTTTGTCAATGCTGTTTGCCAGATGTTCGCATCTTGCTGTGGCCTTGCCTTGGATGGGCCATAATTATTTGATGCCAGCACTTGGCTTTGAGATCTGTACTGGATGTAGGTTTTTTTGTAGCTGCCAGGACCTGTTTACATTGTGTAATTTCCAGCAAGGGGAAGCTTGTGCACAGTTCTGCAAAGGTATTCACAAATACTTTGTCTGCTGGAAAATGATTTGTTGTCAAAAATGTTCATACTTGGTTCATTTCAGTGTTTGTTTTAATCATGTAGCTCAGCATTTAAGAAAAAAACATGCTCTTATCTATAAATTCGCATCAGTGCTCAAAGAAGCAACGTGAAGAGAATATAGCAGATTTAAGTCACAAAATTTATTTGACCATGGGTTCTGCGACTTATTGACGACGACCAGAACTTCAATTGCTTGGGTGGTAACTACCTGGTACTTGGAGTAGCTTTGCATCATGAACCAATGCTTTTGGCTTCAGTCAAGAAATGTCAGGCGCTATAATACTAATTGTATCATAGCTGCTGACTGATCTGTTCAGCATTTCTTGAAAATGCATAACTAAATTACAGGAGGAGATCTGAAGGATCCCTGATCGAGAACTCCCTTGAATTACTCAACCATTTTAAAAGCTTCCATTGGTTTTTGCCAGAACATCCTTTACTACTGTTCAAATTTCACAACTTAGTGGGTATCCTATTTGACATGAATTTGTTTCAACAAATGAAAGGAACTAATTGGAAAACTTTTTTAGAGAGCGAACACATAAAATTGGGCCAAAGGGCCACCACTTATGATATAAAATTCCATGGTGCATCTGCATGGGTTAAGTTATAATTATTTCAACTACTTCAAGAAACCCTAAAGTAATCCAAAGTATAACCTGCAAGATTCTGTCAGTATATCTATTGCATAAAATGTAGGTAGGAATTTTTGAGGCAAGAAGAGGGATCATGCGTGATCCAGAAATGTAAACCGAATCCTGGCCTGTGCATCCCACCCAGCAGTGACATCCAGTTGCTATCCCACTATTGGGGTAGATTTCAAATGGTTGTCCTTAATTAGCGGTTGGGCATCAGACTTTCTGCCCATGAGGACCACCTCAGAATTAATATTTCAGATATAGATCTGCAGGGACTTGTGCTTTTACAACCCAAAAGGCTAGGTACCTTAAGACGATGGATACCCACGTTTTGGCTTCCACCTTTGAAAAAGGAGGGCTACATTTGGTGGACTCTTTACAAACTCCGTAACAAGTTGGTTGGTGGTTTAAAAACAACTGGCCACATCAGACCAATAGTAGAAAACACTTAACTGTGCAAGGTTTTAGCAATGAAAGCTTAGTGCCAAATGGAAACAGTTCAACTCCTTTAGTGTATGAAATTCTGTCTGCAGTCAGATTTTGCTCAAATGTCCAGTTGCTTTCTTAAATTCACTTGGTCCATCTCAGATTGTCTGGAGATGGGACTTTTGTTGCAGAACACCATGTTATTGTTGAGGTTCATGAAAGCCACAATGCTAGAGAACATTTTAGCCAAGCGGTGGTAGTTTCTAGGCCCATATATGGTGTTTTAAAGGCTATTTATAAAGCAATTACCTGAACTTAGTAGTTGTGCATAAGTTCAAATAAAGAATGCAGCTTCACAGTGCACAAAGTTGAGCACGTAGATGCTCTTAATCTTTCTGGTTATGCTTTACATGCTGATTTTGGGTCAATTTCAAAGTCGACCACAATTGATGTGGTGGTTTACTTGGTCAGTGCTTGTAATTCCGGGTGTGCCTCCTAGTTCTGCTTTCACCCGCCAACCTCCCTGCATCTATCCTATCTATTCCCTTCATAATTTTATGTTTCTATAAGATCCCCCTGTATCCTTCTAAATTCCAACGAACACAGTCCCAGTCTACTCGACCTCTCCTCTTAATCCAACCTCCTCAACTCTGGGATTAATTTAGTGAATTTCCTCTACACATCCTCCAGTGCCAGTACCTCCTTTCTCAGGTAAGGAGACCAAAACTGAACACTACTCCAGGTGTGGCCTCACTAACACCTTATACAATTGCAGCACAACCTCCGTGGTCTTAAACTCCATCCCTCCAGCAATGAAGGACAAAACTCCATTCGCCGCCTTAATCACCTGTTGCACCTGTGAACCAACTTTTTGCGACTTTGCGCTAGGGCACCCAGGTCTCTCTGCACAGCAGCATGTTTTAATATTTTATTTAAATAATAATCCCTTTTGCTGTTATTCCTACCAAAATGGATAACCTCACATTTGTCAACATTGTATTCCATCTGCCAGACCCTAGCCCATTCACTTAACCTATCCAGATCCCTCTGCAGACATCCAGTATCCTCTGCACTTTTTGCTTTACCACTCATCTTAGTGTCGTCTGCAAACTTGGACACATTGCACTTAAGTCTTTTTTAAGTCTTCCCATCACTGCTTAGAGTTGTAGGGTACTGTTTTGCATGATTGAGACCAGTTTAACAGATATATTCAACAAATTGTGCCCAGCCCAAGCTTGGTGTTCTTCACATTCAAGAGTAATAACTATATCGAAGCAGTTGATCTAATAGTTCATGATAATTCTTTAAGAAAAACTCAGTATTTGAATAAAATCAGCATTATAGCTGATTGGTGTGTAGCGGATGTTAACGGATTTACAGTATGCATTTGATAAGATATTGTGTATAAGATTGGATTGAGGGATGATTAAAGAGATCATAGGCAAATACATATCTTATGATCACATGGAATGTGGGAAATGAGTTGGCGCATGTGTGCACGAGAATTGAATGAAGTTTGCTGACACTGAATCCAAAATTATGGGATGTGATGGACTGTAAGATTGTAGGAGTGGGCAGCAGAGGCAGGTCAAGGCAGAGTTGATGCTTGGTGTCATAGATTTTGGAGAAAGGAATATATCAGATGGTCAGATTCGTGAGAGTAGAGATCTTCAAATATATGGGTTTTTAAGATGGGATTACAGGTAGAAAAGGCCAAATGATGCAAATTGATGTTTCGGTCATGCAGCGCAACACAAAAACAAAGTAATACATTTACAGAAGAAAAGCTAAATATTGCAGATGCTAGAAATCTGAAATAAAAAGAGGAAATACTAGATGCACTTAAGTTGGATAGCATCTGTGGAGAGAGGGAGATGAGGTTTGGCTTTTTGCTGGAACTGGCACATGTTATAGAGGAACAACACAAGGAGAAATGGCCTTCACCATTAACATATCTCCTGGACCTGATGCACATTTTTTTTTTTGATTTGTCAAGATTGCTCACAGCATTTGATTAGATTTAGACGTGTACTGAGCTACAGTGAAAGGTACTGTTCTGTGTCCAGACAGATCATTCTGTACATGAAAAACATAGGCCATAACAATAAATACACAACGTGAATATATAGGCATCAGTTAACAGCATACAGAGTGTAGTGCTGCTCTGTCGAGCGGAGAGATCAGTTCAGACCATAAGAGGGTAATTTAACAGCGGGAAAGAAGCTGTTTTTGAATCTGTTAGTGCATGTTCTCAGACATTTATATCCTGCCTGATGGAAGAAGTTGGAAGAGTGAGTAAACTGGGTGGGAGAGGTCTTTGATTCTGCTGCCCACTTTCCCAAGGCAGCGGGAGGTGTAGACAGAATCAATGGATGGGAGGCGGGTTTGTGAGATGGACTGGGCTGTGTTCACGACTCTCTATAGTTTCTTACGGTCTTGGGCCAAGCAGTTGCCATACCAGGCTGTGATGCAGCCGGATAGGGTGCTTTCTATTGTGCATCTGTAAACATTGAGATAAAGAGTCAATGTGGACATGCCGAATTTCCTTAATTTCATGAGGAAGTATAGGCACTGTTGTGCTTTCTTGCTCGTAGCGTCAACGTGGGTGGACCAGGACAGATTGTTGGTGATGTGAACACCTAGGAATTTGAAGCTGTCAACCACCTACACCACTGCACCGCACCATTAATGCAGACAGGGGTGTGTATGATCGCTTCCTGCAATCAATGACCAGCACCGTAGTTTTGCTGACATTGAGGGAGAGATTGTTGTCATTACACCATGCCACAAGGTTCTTGAACTCCTCCTGTACTTTACTCATCGTTGTTTGAGATCCGACCCCTATGGTCATGTCATCAGCAAACGTAGATGGTTGGAGCCAAATTGTGCCACAGTGTGTATAGGGAGTATAGTAGGTGGCTAAGTATGCAGTCTTGCGGGACCCTGGCATTGAGGTATTGCGGAGAAGGTGGTATTGATTGTGGTCTATGGGCCAGGAAGTCGAGGATCCAGTTGCAGATGGAGGAGCCAAGTCCTAGGTTTAGGAGTTTTAATGAGTTTGGCTGGTATTATGGTGTTGAAGGAGGAGTTATCAATGAATAGGAGTCTGATGTAGGAGTCCTTGTTGTCGAGGTGCTCTAGGGATATGCGTAGGGCCAGGGAGATCGCGTCTGCTGTGAACCGGTTGTGGCAGGACGCAAAATGCAGTGGATCAAGGCATTCTGGGAGTATGGAGTTGATGTGTCTCATGACTAACCTCTCGAAGCACTCATTGTCGCATTGTTTAATTATTTCCCCTCCCCTTATTCAGAACGTTTGCTTTTTTCCCTCCCCCTCCCGCATAAACTGTTGACTTTAATATCTGGTTTTAATAAAATATTATGAACCTGAAACACTAAGCCTATCCTATCTTCCTCTACAATTTTGCAACAACTTGGGTCAGTTGCAATATTGGAAAGCTATGGGAAGTTCATTGTAGGAAACTTATTGAAGCTGTGGAAAGGATATTGTGAATAGTTTTGACACGGGTTCTATTTCTGAAAAAAGGCTCAATTTCCCCACCACAAAGATAATGCAAAGTGAGCAGATCTAAGAGAATTCCTTGAGATGTGATATTTGAAGTGGGTAGATGGTGAAAAGTGTTTCCACTGTTAAATTAATAACCAGGGATTTCAGACTCTGAATCACGAAGAAGTGTCAATGTGTGGCAAAAAGTAATTGCGTGTATTTAATAAGGGTCATGCAAGAAGCTCCTTAGTATTTTAGTGAATGTAGTGACGTGAATAGGACCAAATGTCGCAATAACCACTTGTAAAAGAAACCATAATATTGGGAAATTAAATATTTCAACAGCAAGAGTGGAAGATGGGGGCCGAATGGCCTCCTTGTGCAGTTTCTATATGGTGAATAGGATAATAGGATTTTAGTAGACAGCTGAGTTTGAAGTTGCCGCATTCGCACAATGAGCTGAATTTCTGTGAATTTAATGCTAAAAGATTACTGATCTTAATGCTCTGGTGGCTAACATACCTTTATTGAGTTTTTTGTAGTTCCAGCAATCTTTTAATGCCAGTTTTTGAATTTGTGCCTTCAATTGTTTCATTTGCCTCAGGAAGTTGGTGTTGGAATTTTGTCCTTCACACATTTCTTTTCTCTTGAAAAGGGAAGTATCACTTTGATCAAGGCTTTACTGTTGAATGTAACAAACTGAGGACATGTGCCTATCTAGGCAGTTTGCACTTGGCAACAAAACAATTTGTAAGCCCATGACACAGCAATCTGACTAAATGGGTTGTGGGATATATTTAATTGTTTAGGCTGCTCTAGAACCATCAGGAAAGCTTGAGTTCTGTTTTTGGTTTGCTGTAACCATATTTTACGACGTGGTTCGTCTGCCACAATCTGCAAGGCATCTATCTGGGTGTAATAACTTGTTTGCATTTACATGGTTACTGCTTTGATCTAACATCTGAAACCAAATTAGAAGTGGGAGGTGTGCTGGAATGAGCCTTGTGCAACAGCTAGTCCTAGATTACCATGCACTTCCAAGTTGCTGATATGGATTGAGTTGATCAGTTGTGCCAGCATTTGTAACATCAAGCTCCACCCAAGGGCTTGGGCACCTGGTTCAGGCTAGCATTTAAGTACAATACTGTACATGGGGAATGTTGCATTGTCAGTGGTACTGTCATTCAGGTGAGATAGGATCTGCGCTGGTTCAAGTAAAAGATCCCGTGACAGTATTTGGAGAGCATGGAGCAACATGTCCTGGGGATAATTCTTCCCTGAACCATCAAGAATGGAATGGAATAATTGCCCGTTGTCTCATTGACTGTTGTTGATCTTGTGTGCAGGTTATCTGCATCACTGAGTACACTTCAAAAGCCATTCCTGAGTACTGTTGTGCATGCCCTTTCTTCAGTGAGAGTTTACAGGAGGATGAATGTGAATTCTGAATGTTTGAAGGAAACTATCTTCCAAACAATAGTGCAGTCAGAAACTAGAAGTTTTTAACACCTATCGGAAATTGGAACAATTTCTGCGTGACACAATTTTACACTTTTGGACTTGTATAGATGTCTGCAAGTAAAATAACTGAAATCCCTCTGCAGTTAGGATGCTGCAAGCATGGTACACCTTCCAGCATTGTGATGCCCATGTTTTTATTAAAAGTGTCAGATTCTAATCACGTTGATGCATTTTTTTATTCCATACTATTTAATTGCGGATAACTTATGATTCTGCCACCTGCTTCAGTTGCTGGTTATGCAAGTGTCCGTGCTTTCAGTGTCTAGATAATTCTATACTTCAGGAGGGCTTCTCTCTCCTTCCCAAAATGCATACATAGACTACCCCATGCCCCAAAGGAAGTGGGCACGTTATAAAGATGCCTAGTACAGATCTGTGCATTTCATCGGAGAGAATTTACCTGTGCTTGTTTTAGTACCTAGATCTTTGAGGGGCTTCTTTGTGAGCCGGAGGAGATAATACTGTTCATGTGCTGTTATCTCCGTATTGGTGTCAGTGGGATTAGTTTATTAACACTCGAGTCGTTACCAGTGAGTTCAGCAAATGGACTTTGTATTAATCAGGGCTCTGCGATTATATGCACTGAAGCACCTGGGATTGCAACTGCCACGGTGGGAATTTGCTACTATACAGCATTCCTTTTACTACTTCCACTTTGCTACCAGTAATTCTCAGGAATAACATTTTGGAGCAGGAATATACAATTTGATCAATTCACTAGAAATCCGGGCACTGGTGCTATGACTAATTTGCGTTTTCAATTAACTTTTCTTCTAATTGACTGTGACATCTTTCATTTACCTGTTGCCTTTTTATATAAATAGATTGTAGCCCAAAATTACTTTGTGAAGTTGTTTATATGCTTGGATCTGTTAGGAATATGTTGTGCAGCTGCAGTTTACAGATTTATAAGGAAGAACTGACAGTGCTTTAATCTTGAGTTTACCTGTGTAAGAAAATCTTAAATTCTACAAAGGCAACAAGAAGTTGAGTCTTTAGCAATAATGCGTTTAATTTTCTTTCAGCTGGGGATGCAGATGATCCCCCACGAATCACCCCTAACCCAGTCATCAATGGTAACGTAGCAATGGCAGATGGACACAACAACACAGAGGAAGACATGGAAGATGGTAACCTTTATGTTTATTTTTTTAAAATCTGTTTAGTAGGTAAACATTCCTTTTTTTTATAGTTGGGAAATTTGTAGTCTTAGATTGGGCTGGTATCCATTGTTGAAATAGGTGCAACAATTTGGACTGAAATCTCTACTAATACAAGGCAGTCATTTGAAAGGTATGGTGTGGAAATTTACTCTGCCATTATGTAGAAACAATGTTTTCATGTAGGATTTCAAATTTATCAAATGGCTCGTTGCATTCATGGCTGAGTTTGTGTTGGGTGAATGAATGCTTTGCATCTCAGAATAGTGATGACCATACTGGGAAGGGGCACGATTTAAGATTGGTCTGGATCAGGATGTTTGGATGCTTGGTAAAAGCCCCCCGCTCCCCTCTGTGTAAAGTGTTTTAATATCATCCTCTATATCGAATACTTGTGCAACAGCCATTGCTGTAACCTCCACACATTGTGCTGAATATTGACAGCTTGGTGTGGAGTTTTTAATTCAATTCATCTGATTAGAATATGTTGTACAATAGTACATTATGTTAAAATATGGTGCATTGAATTTGTCTTCAACCGTTACTTTTTCATTTTCTGATTCTTTTCTCTTCTCCCCACGGGGGAATCAATCAACAGGGGTACCTGAAATGGGTATCACTAAGATGTTCAAATTTGTGATTAGTAGCACTGTATTGTGATCTGGGCACCTGTGAGTGATTACAGATTTGTGCTACGTATTGAATAATGTATAGCAACATTCTGAGGGTCTGTAACCCAAGACTCTGCAATTAGTGTTTTTGATGGCTTTATCTAAATCATTTACATTTATGTAGCTGAGTGATATAAAAGATGGAATAACTAAATAATTGCAGCAACTGAAATTAGTTTCCAGGAGCTCCTCACTAAAAAGGTCAGGAGACGAGATGATTAAAAGTTGTAAATGATTTCTTTTTTGTAGGGAAGAGGGAAGAACTTACTCCGATTGTTGAATTCCATAGGAACTTGTATTAAGTTTGCAAAAAGGAATAAATTTTTGATGTCTGACTGTTTTATACATGGGCGAAACCTCTGCCAGAGGCATGTTAACATTAAATATTTTGAACTAAAGCTAGTATGACTTCAGAGTGGTTTGTTTCTAGCGATGAAGCTGTTTCCTGTTTAGATGTGAAGCAGGAACCATTTACATAGCTTGGATCCTGTGACACGTATTATGAAGCTTTTAAGATTAAAGTACAGTTTTGATCATAAATGGGACTAATGAGATTGTTGTTGGTTATATTTTGCTAAATCTTGCTTAAGGATCAGATTTATTACACGTATTCTCCTCCAGATCAGATATTCTACAAATGAACACTAATGGGTTATATATGCCTGCGCAGCTAAACGGAAGATTGAGAATTGCACACTATTCTAGCAAGATGCCTCCCCATGGGGTAGGTGCTCTCTGATTAAAAATCCTGGTCACAAGGAATTTTATTTCCTACTTGGAGCATGTTATGAGAGATTCCTCAATTCTTCCTCATTCATTCAAATTCTACATGTCAGTAGGAATTTCAGTCATTAACTTTGGGAAAAGAGGTGAGAAAGAGAATGAACACTTGAAATTCACCATTGCGCAACCATTTGGATCAGGCAATCTTCCCGTTGCTGGTTAAGACTTTGTTGTTTACTTCACCTTTTTCAATTTTTCTCATCGATGGTTTTACATACAAATTTTATTCTTCGTAACATCGCATTTATTGTTTATATTTCTTTTACAATTTCTTAAATTTATTAAAATTGTTTGCCGAAGCTGATATTTTCCAGCATTAGCCCCGAAGGACTACTTTGGAGAGTTACGTTGTAGTGCTAAATTTAAAATATGTGGAATACAATGATTCCTACTCCAAATCCATGACTGATTAACTGGTCTTCAACATGACACAGTTCCGCAAACATGAGGCCTGTGCGAAGTCTGTGAAAGCATTTAATGGAATTGTCATTTACTGCATTTGAAAGTTTTAAGCAGGGAGCCATTTAGTGAAGCTGCAGCAGCCACACACTGTATTCAGTGTTGATTATCAAGGATAAACTATTGATTTCCTTAATTACTTGTGCAACCAACTTCGAAACAAGTCAGAAATTGGTAAAATTTCTGTGTCGTCTTCCACATAAACTGCCCAGTGCTAGTTCCAATTAAGCACCATTGCCACTGATGTCTTTGACCAGAATCTGGACAGTTCTATTGTTTTTGGTGTCGATCGACACGGCTTGACGTGGTAACTGGTATGGTACTTCAATTCCTGTGGTATGGTTTAGCATTTATTGACCACCTTGAGTGATACTTGTGAATGTGGTGGCGAACTATCTTCCTGACTGCTGCTGTTCATGTGGTGAAGGTGTTTTCAAAGTGGTGTTAAACATAGACATAGAATTTACAGTGCAGAAGGAGGCCATTCGACCCATCGAGTCTGCACCGGCTCTTGGAAAGAGCACCCTACCCAAGGTCAACACCTCCACCCTCTCCCCATAACCCAGTAACCCCACCTAACACTAAGGGCAATTTTGGACACTGAAGGGAAATTTATCATGGCCAATCCACCTAACCTGCACATCTTTGGACTGTGGGAGGAAACCAGAGCGCGCACACGGGGAGGATGTGCAGACTCCGCACAGACAGTGACCCAAGCCGGAATCGAACCTGGGACCCTGGAGCTGTGAAGCAATTGTGCTATCCACAATGCTACCGTGCTGCCCACGGTAGGTAGGTTTAGGTAGGAGCTGTGGAATTTTGGCCAATCAGTGGAGGAGTGGTGATATGTACCCAAGGATGGTGTGTGTCTTCGTTGACAACTTGAATGTTTTGGTGCTTTATGCACCCACTATACTTGTCCTTCCAAGTGGTGCACGTCACAGGTTTTGGAGGTGTTATCAGAGGAGCCGTGACAAGTTTCTGCAGTGAATCCTGTGAGTGAATGTTTAAGTGAGTGTCTGGGCTATCGCCCAAAGCCAAGGCATAGAATCTAAGAGCAGGGAGGTTATGGTAGAGCTGTGTAAAATGACCATTAGGTCATGGCTAAATTGCAATGTGCAGTTCTGGTCGTCACACTATAGGAAGGATGTGATTACACGGGAAAAGGTGCAGGGGCTGCACGCGGCACAGTGGTTAGCACTGCTGCCTACAGCGCTGAGGACCTGAATTCGAATCCCGGCCCTGGGTCACTGTCCGTGTCGAGTTTGCACATTCTCCCTGTGTCTCCGTGGGTTTCACACCCACAACCCAGAGATGTGCAGGGTAGGTGAATTGGCCATGCTAAATTGCCCCTTAGTTGGGAAAAAAAAATAATTGGGTACTCTTTAAAAAAATTTTTTTTAAATTTTTTAAAGAAAAGGTGCGGAGGATGTTGCCTGGGCTGGAGTGCTCCAGCTATGAAGAGTGGCTGGTTAGCTGTGGTTGTTTACCTTAGAGCAGAGAAGGGGGGGACACCTATTGGTGCATAAAATTCAGGGATGGAGATAGGAAGGGACATTTGCCCTCCATGGCGGGATAAATAACCAGGGGGTATAGATGTAAAGGGCAAGGATTTGAGGAAAACCTTTTCGCCCAGAGGGTGGTGGGAACCTGAACTTATTGCCTGAAAAGCTGGTAGAAGTGGCAACCCGCACAACATTTAAGTATTTAGTGCCAGAGCTAAGTGCTGGATAATGCGATTAGATAGATAGGTGCCTGGTGGCTAATGCAGAAATGATGGGCCGGAAGGCCTCTTTATGGCTGTGCAACTCAAAATCTTAGCTGAACCCATCCAAGCAAGTGTCCGATTGGATTTCTGACATTTGCCTTGCAGGTTGTGGAGAGGCTTTAGGGAGTCAGATTGTGAACTTGTTGCCATAGAACACCCAGTCTAATCTACCCGAGTAATATTGTATTTCTGTCTGGTCCTTTTTGAGTTTCTGGTCAGTGGCAACCCTCAGGATGTTGATATTTGGCCCTTGAATTCTCTTTGAATCTCAGACTTAGTATCCAACTTGTGGCTATAATGTTACTTGAACCCAAGCCTGGTTGTGTTTAGGTGTTGCTATATGTGGTGCATGGAATGCTTAATTTTCCAAATTAATTTTGTTTGTGGGTTGAGTGTGTCACTGGCTAGGCCAACATTTATTGTCAATCCCTAACTGCACTTGAGAAGGTGATGGTGAGCTGCCTTGAACTGCTGCAGTCCATCCATGTAAGGAAGGGCATTTCAGGAGTTTGACCCAGTGACAGTGAAGGAATGGTGATATAGTTTCAAGTTGAGGTAGTGTGAGACTTGAAGGGGGCATTTTCCCATTCACCTGCTGCCCTTCTCGCCTGGATGGTGAAGGTCACAGGTTCCGAAGTTGCTGCTAAATTCCTAAACTGGATGAACATATCAAGTTCTCCTTTCTCAAATGTGAAAGCAAAATATTGGACCAAGGAGTCTTCTGTGATACTTTCTGGCTTAGAGGATTCCTTGCAATTTCGCTTCCTATAAGTCATAAGATCATAATAAATAGGAGCAGGAAAAGGCTGTTCAGCCTTTCGAGCCTTCTCCACTATTCGCTAAGTTCATAACTGATCTGATTGTGACCTCAACTCTCTATCCTACCTGTTCCCATGACCCTTGGCTCCCTTGTTGATGGAAAATCTATCTTGACCTTGAATAAATGACCCAGCCTCCACGGCTCTCTTGTGGAAGAGAATTCTATAGAGTAACAGTCCTCTGAGAGAATAATTTCCTTCTCATGCTACTGGCCTTTATGGTAAAGATGATTCACCAGTACTCCGTCATTTAAAAGCCAGTGACACCGCTTTGTGGCATCATGGCGGCACGGTAGCACAGTAGTTAGCACTGTTGCTTCACAGCTTCAGGGTCCCAGGTTCGCTTCCCGGCTTGGGTCATTATCTGTGGAGAGTCTGCATGTTCACAACATGTCTGCGTAGGTTACCTCCGGGTGCTCCGGTTTCTGTCCACAGGTGTGCAGGTTTGGTTAATTGCTGATGCTAAATTGTCCTTAGTGTCCAAAAAGGTTAGATGGGGTTGTTGGGTTGCAGGGATGGAGTGGAGTTGTGGGCTTGGGTAAGGTGCTCTTTCCAAGGGCCGGTGCGGGTCCAATAGACCGAATGGCCTCCTGCACTGTAAATTCCATGATATGATCGTGTCGCTGATGGACAGATGCCTGAGTTTGAGCTGTGTTACAGAACAAGTGTGCTAGAATTCCAGGTGAAGTTGAGGATATAAAAAAGGAGTAGTATACCTTGCCCGGTTTGCTTTGTTGTACTAATTTACTTTGTATCACTCCGCCATCAGAAACTTAAGATGAAAAACTAATAAACACATCAACAGGGAGTCACTTCCCCACTATTTCCATGTCCCATCATTCCTTATTGTCGTTTCTCTGCCTCAATGGATGTCCCTTGTGGCAGACCCTTTGTATAGCTGCTGAACTGTCAGCCAATCTAACCATGTTGGAAACTGGTTCAAAATCTAGAAGCTTGTATTTGGCCACTATCGAAGGTGCAAAGGCACAACAGAAAAACATGGGAAAGCAACATTAAGTGCTATGCTTGGTGCTAATGCCTGGGAGGAAAACATTTGTTGAGACAACCATGGCAAGTAACATCTGTCACCTCTGGAACTGATGAAGTCAATTACCACAATACTTGCCAAGTTTAGACCTTCTGTGGAATGTTTGTGCAAGGTAAAGCTATGCTTTGGACATGAGATCTCATCAAGATCTGAATGATTCTGTAGTGGCAGGAAGCTCTTGCACCCTGTCTGGCCCTAGCCAGTGACTTGATGTGGGCCGGTGAGGGTGTGGAAGAATTTAGCACAAAATTTTATGGGAATTTGTGTTTCGTCAATGAAAACAAAAAGGTTTTGTGAAAAATAAGAGCTTTGGCTGCAACATGCCTTTTGTTTATACAAACAGTTGGCTGGTAAATAAATCTTAGAAATGTTTGCAAATTAGGCGTGGCACAGTGGTTAACACTGCTGCCTCACGTCGCCGAGGTCCCAGGTTCGATCCTGGCTCTGGGTCACTGTCCGTGTGGAATTTGCACATTCTCCCCGTGTTTGCGTAGGTTTCGCCCCTGCAACCCAAAGGATGTGCTGAGTAGATGGATTGGCCATGTTAAATTGCCCCTTGGAATAAATGAATTGGATACTCTTCATTAGCCCTTTAAGTGGTACCCTTATAAAAATGTCTGTGCAAGATCTGGTTTAAATAAAGAGCATTGTAGTAATAACTCCCACTTCTCTAAAGGAGGATCTTCCACACAGACATAAACCACCCACCGTCCTCTTCTGTTCTCTAACTAGCTCAGCTGTTCTTAGAACTACCTGCAAGTGGTGCATGCAATCTTCAATATTCAGTTAGCTGCATTGGTGCAGATTAACGCTTGTGTTTGTGGAAGACTCTCTATGGCAAAATGGTGAGTTATGACAGTGAGTAATATTCCCTTCCTGTAAATGACCAGGTTGTGACTGATGAACCATGATTTTAAGATTGATTTTCTTTAAAGAATAAATACATACAGCAATAGAATTACAATAATTTACTGCTGATGGGTCGTAGGAATTAAATGGTCAGGAGGGGATTTGACCTGGTTTTGAAAAGCAGTGGTGCGTTAATTTTCCTTGGAGGTAAGGAAGTCCAAGTCACTTTATATTTTTATAATTTTTTGGACCTTGCCTGCCTTTTAACTGGATCCTGCATTCATAACCAGGTGTATGTTATCCTGTGGTCTCCCATCTTATTAAATGGATTTTACTTGACTAGACTAGAAGCTGAGACCAGAGTGTGCAATTAAATGCGCTATTTATGTTTATGTTGCTAGATTTAAGTTAGTAGAACACAGCTAATAAGTAAAGACGCAGTATTGCTGTTGGAATGGGAACTGTTCTACCCATCATAAACAATTTTTTGGTTAATATGTTGCATGATATATGATTGTGTATTGTTGTCCATATTTCCATTGGCATTGCTTTGTTTGTCCTTTGAACAGTGAAAATCTTGTTGCAACTTCTTAGCCAATAACTATAACGTTCAGTTCTATAGTCCTTCATCCTTTGACATTCTTTGGACATCTCATCATGGTTAACACTGTCACAATTCATCTGCCACTTTTGTAGAAGCTCCTTATTTCCCCCTCAATACAATTGACTCTTTTAAACTCTCAATTGAAATGTCCTCAAATAGGTCAACCTTTATAGCTGTAGGGGTTTCCTTCTCTTTCCTCCACTTACAGGCCGGTGTTTTGGGGGTCTGCCGAAAGCTGTGTGTGTCTCTCTCCTACAAGCCTCGGAATTCCGAAGGCCGTGGAATGCCGCACTGGGGCAACTCCGCAGGAGAGAGCGCTGAACCAGGCTCACCGTTTATATCTAACCGGTACCCTGATACTTGTATCACACAGCTATCCCAGAACCACCACCAATGCCTGGGTGATTCTCTCTCTTGTCGGTGGGACAAACTGCCACCCTGTACCTACGCCACTCGAGTAGTTCCCCAAGAGAGAGAAAAAGAGAGGTCACACTGTTTATGCCTAACCAGTAGTCTCCCTTGAGTGAGCGTTTCGAGGCGACCAGATCACCCTCTGTTCTCGACTCGGATAAAAGTTGTGACTTTGCCAGAGCGTGTCAGTGAGGGGAAAAAAAAGAACAAGACAGACTCCAAACGAGTTTCAAACTTACAATTTACTTAACAACACCAAAATCAAACTCTCCAATATCATATGACACATGAATGAAACTTATGTTTTCTCTTATTACTACGGGAGAAAAATACTAACTGACACAACGAAAATCTTCCTTTACACAATTTTACAGATGAGCAATGGATTACCGGAATTTAAAACGCTACCCCCCTCCCTTGCCTCTACTCATCTTAGTTCAGGAACTTCAACAAGTTGGCTGAGGATACTTACAATCCTAGGGGGGTGCTCTGTCGTCTCCGGTGCTTCCTTCCTTGGGTTGAAAAGGGGGTGCAGGCTGGTCTTCCCTCGCGTCATGATTCTACAAAACGAAAAAGCCCCCCCCCCCCCCGCATTTCCCCACCAGCATGTCTCTTTTAAAAGTCATTTCAAAAGGCTGACTCCGCCCCCTAAGCAATTTCAAGGACGGTTTTGGCTGAAACTGCCTTACCCTGTTGCTTGTCGATTTCAAAGTCCTGTTTAATGCTTGTCGGCCAATTTTAACGAACTGTTAATGGTTGTCTGGAGCTTCCTGAACGATATCCCATTAAACAGGTTGGGTCTTTTGTTTTCTGTTATGGAGCCGATTTGCGTGGCCATTGTCTCCCTGCTGGGCTGTTTTCTTCTCGTCTGCTGACCTCCATCTCCCTTTGTTCTTCTGGTGATTAGATCACCGGTGTGGGTGTCTTTGCTGCACCTGGATTCCTGTGGCTCGCACCTTTCCTGAGCCCAATCCGCAGGCAGGTTAGGTTAGTCCTGCCGAGCCTTCTGGGAGGTCTTATCAGTTAGCAGCCAGAGTTGGCCACTTTAAAATGTCAGGTTTCTCCTTGGTCTTTTAAAAAATATGGACGATTGCCCTGAAACTTACAGAGCACACCTTTTAGTCCTGGACAGGACACAAGAAAAACCTGCAGGGGGATGCAGGCTGGGTGAGTAGTCTGTAAAATGTCAGTTGGAATACAAAAGGCGATGTGAAATTATCCGCTGAGGAAAATAGGAATTATTTTTGCATGGAGAGAGACTGGACAAGTTTGCACCGAGGAACCTAGCGTCCTTATAGTCACTTGGAAACACAGAAGTTGAGTATTAGAACATAGAACTGTACAGCACAGTACAGGTCCTTCGGCCCACGATGTTGTGCCGAACTAAGATCAAATCAACCTACCCCCAATCATTCTAGTGCACTCCATATGCCTATCCAATAACCGCTTGAAAGTTCCTAAAGTGTCCGACTCCACTACCATAGCTGGGAGTGCGTTCCACGCCCCAACCACTCTGAGTAAAGAACCTACCTCTGACATCCCTCCTATATCTTCCACCATGAACCTTATAGTTATGCCCCCTTGTAACAGCTACATCCACCCGAGGAAAAAGTCATTGAACGTCCACGCTACCTAGCCCTCTCATCATCTTATACACCTCAATTAAGTCACCTCTCATCCTCCTTCGCTCCAATGAGAAGCCCTAGCTCCCTCAACCTTTCTTTATAAGACCTACCCTCAATCCAGGCAGCATCCTGGTAAATTTCCTTTGCACCCTTTCCAATGCTTCCACATCCTTCCTATAATGAGGTGACCAGAAATGCACACAATACTGCAAATGTGGTCTAACCAAGGTCTTGTACAGTTGCAGCATAACCTCACGGCTCTCAAACTCAATCCCCCTGTTAATAAATGCTAACACACTATAGGCTTTCTTCACGGCTCTATCCACTTGGGTGACAACTTTCAGAGATCTATGGACATGAACTCCGAGATCTCTCTGCTCCTCCACATTCTTCAGAACCCTGCTGTTAATCCTGTAATCCGCATGCAAATTTGTCCTACCAAAATGAATCACCTCACACTTATCAGGGTTAGACTCTATCTGCCACTTTTTAGCCCAGCTCTGCATCCTATCAATGTCTCTTTGCAGCCTACAACATCCCTCCACATTATCCACTACTTCATCAATCTTGGTGTCATCAACAAATCTACGAACCCGACATTCAACTCCATCATCCAAGTCACTGATAAAAATCACACATAGCAGAGGACCCAGCACTGACCTCTGTGGTACACCGCTGGTGACTGAGCTCCAGGATGAAAATTTACCATCTACCACCATCCTTTGTCTTCTATGTGATAGCCAATTACTGATCCAATCGGCCAAATTTCCCTCTATCCCATGCCTCCTTACTTTCTGCATGAGCCGACCATGGGGCACCTTATCAAGCGCCTTACTAAAATCCATGTATACAACATCAACTGCTCTACCTTCATCTAGGTACTTAGTTACCTCCTCAAAGAATACAATCAAAACTTGTGAGGCAAGACTTACCCCTCACAAATCCGTGCTGACTATCCTGGATTAAGCTGTATCTTTCCAAATGATCATAAATCCTATCCCTCAGGACCCTTTCCAATAATTTACCTATGACCGAAGTGAGACTAACCGGCCTATAATTCCCAGGGTTATACCTATTCCCTTTCTTGAACAAGGGGACAACATTTGCCTCTCTCCAGTCTTCTGCCACTATCCCTGTAGACAGTGAGGACATAAAGGTCAAAGGCTCTGCAATCTCATCCCTCGCCTCCCAAAGAATCCTAAGATATATCCTATCAGGCCCTGGGGACTTATCTGTCCTCTGGCTTCTCAATTTCTAACACATCTTCCTTCTGAATATCTACCTCCTCCAGCCTACCAGCCTGGATCGCACTATCCTCCTCAACAATATGGCTCCTCTCCTTTGTGAACACTGAGTGTTGCTGAGAGAAGAGATATCTTGTCAAAGCTTTTCATCTTGCACTTATCAGGACAGATGGAACAGTACTAAATCTCAACAGGAACAACATAAGCTGCATGAGAAAAAGGATGTAAATTGGCAAATCGACCAACCAATTGGCCGATACATTGCCATGGCGAATGCACAGGGAGCTGTTCCTATTGCTTTTGTTTTTTCAAGTTCTATTCCTTGACCATGCAGAGTGAATTTGCCAGCTAATCCACACCGTGTTCTCAGAAATTGTTCTTCCCTTTGAAGTTTGGTATTCATGCCTCTCTCCTGATGACAGATACCGATTCAACAGCATTTCTCTTTTCCAACAATGAGTGTAGAGAAGGTTGGGGAGAGATTGAGTAAAATAAGCCAACTTTCCCAAGAGTTTAGAAGAATGAGGCATTATCTAAATGCAAAATATGGGGCTTGACGGGGTCCATCTAGAATGGTGGTTCCCAACCTATTTATTTTTCTGCAGACAACCTGCAGTACTTGCATGGCGAACTACCGATCGAGAGCCCTGGTTCATTGGCTTAATTTAGGGCAGCCATTTAAGATTAAGGTGAAAGGATTATGAATCCCTCCCTGCCCCCCAATCGGCTCTGTGGCAAGACTTTAGGGGTACTAAAGGAATAGAGGGTCGTGGGGATACTTTGGGATAGTGAAATTGAGGCAGAAAATGAGCTATTGCATGAATGGTGGAGTAGACGTGAATGGCCAACTTCACTCCTATTCCTAATGTTATACTTATTTTCTGTGCGATATCATTAGCCGTTATCTTCCAATCTTGATCAACTGTTTGTGGATTCTTGATTTTTGTCTTGATCCTCTTATTGCCACTGAAAATTTAAATAGATTTTCCTGCATTCTTATCTATTTGCTTACATTGAATCATTACCACGCTGAGACTGAAACAACATATATTTTTATTGTGTCTTTAACAAGTCCTAAGGATCTTTGTGGCCATAATAAAATACTACGTTGAATCGAGAGATAGGGCAGATGACCAAAAGCTTAGTCGAAGAGCAGGTCTTAAGGATCATAAGGTGGAAAGTGAGGTGGAGAGATGGGGACGAAATTCATCACCTTGGGCCTAAGCAGCTGAAGGCATGGCCACCAATTGTGGAACGGTTAACGTTGGGGTGCTGAACAGTATTAGGTGAGAGCAGATATGAGGGCTGAGAGCTAAATGACAAACACGGGAGCTGGAAGGAGTTGAAAATGATGAGAAATCTCAAATCGAGGTGGTTAACAGGGGAGCAGAAGTGCCCACAGCATTTGTCTGTTACTACTCATTTGTGTGGTATCCAAATCAAAACTGCTTATCTCATCTAAACGTTCCTTACCCCTACAAACTGCAGACTTGTGGGATCGAAACTTCCACGTTCCATATGACATTTTATCTTTTGGTATTGTTCTTGTACACTATGAATCTAGGTCCCTTTAACTCTGTTTCTCAACTTTAAAAAAGCATGTATCTGAAGAATTCAATGTTGTCGTTGTGGAGAAAAATAGATCTGGGATATTGCCATTTCGAAGAAAACT
This sequence comes from Scyliorhinus torazame, assembly GCF_047496885.1. Classification (NCBI taxonomy): domain Eukaryota; kingdom Metazoa; phylum Chordata; class Chondrichthyes; order Carcharhiniformes; family Scyliorhinidae; genus Scyliorhinus; species Scyliorhinus torazame. Next base: position 174,694,337 of record NC_092723.1, on the reverse strand, counting down.
GCACCCTTGAGTGGCTTTCTGTTTCCCTTTCACCATCTGATGTTTGCAAGACCTTGTCCTGAACCACGCTACCCCCTCTCCTTGTTGAAACCTATGTGAAAGGCATCAAGCAATGTGATGCTTTAAGTGACTACTATCTTGTGTTGTCCTTCCAAGTATGTCCTGATGAATTGAGGATATGAATCTTTTGCCACTATACATGAAATGTTGTTTGCTTCCTTGGTATTTCATTGCAAAATTTGTATACTGCTGTGCTTTACTATTTGTTTGTGGAGACTGAATATGGGGAAATATTAATAATCTAATGGAAATGGTGTTAAATTTTCAAGAGGTTCGATCTCTGCATACAAAAGTCGCAAATGCCTGATCATCATTGTTTTGCATTACATTTCCGCACTCTTGTTGTTGGTAACTTTGAGCAGCTTCCTGAAAGTAAACAACATCTTGTATGCAGCAACATGGGGAAAGACCACTTATGTCTCAGGGTGAAGTGTTTTCAAGAAGAACAGTATCCCAAAAGTTGTATTTTCCCCATTCCCAAATTCTTTCTGCAAGGCATCTGAACTCTTAAAGAGTGAGGAAGGCCATACCTGTGGTAAGTAATTGTGGAGAGCAAATAATGCCACTACAATGTATCCACTATTTACTTAAAGCAGCCTGTTTTGGGTGGCACTTTCTTTGAGTATTACTGATGGAATTGGCAAGTAGTGGCTTTTATTCCTCATTGATCACTGTTGCTGTGAACTTCCAATACGTTTTAGCACATTTGGTTCCTATCAAGTGAACTCATTGCAATCCCAGTGATGCTGCAGAGAAGGTTTCTCACCTTGTCTTCCCAAGCGTAGGTGCACCGTGGCCTCTTAAGAAAAACTGAAATCAACATTTTGGAAGTGTGTAGATGATTGTGTCCAATTGTAACTGGAAAATTGAATGCTGATAAATATGCTTTCACAACATGGAACAATTACGATGCCTTGCTGGTGAAATTAATTTTTACACTACATCAGTCCGATGGTTGCAGTATTGACTTAGAATTCTGCTAACTCTTCAGAAGCCACAAATCCGATTTTGATGCCATTGAAAGAGGCAAATTGTTGATCATAAAGTCTGTTTTTTGTTCTATTAAATTTCTTTCTCATTCTTAACAGACACCAGCTGGCGATCAGAGGCCACATTTCGTTTCACTGCGGAACGGTTTAGTAGGCTCAGTGAGTCTGTGCTGAGTCCTCCTTGTTTTGTGCGAAATCTACCATGGAAAATTATGGTAATGCCTCGCTTCCATCCTGATCGGCCTCATCAAAAGAGTGTTGGATTTTTCCTACAATGCAATGCTGAGTCTGATTCCACGTAAGAAAAACTTAAATTGTCTTGTAGGTTAAATGTCCAACCATGAGCATCTTGTGAATAACAACCCCATGTTACATTGTATAGTTTGAGGAAAAGAATGACCTAACTTACAATAACCTCCAAGGTCCTGAAATGTGTGCTTTTGTTTCAACTGAATGATATTAACGTGAGAAGATGAAGCAGGGAAGTGACATGCAGTAGATAGGCACAAGACCTCGAAGGGCAAAGGCAGCAGTTGCATGGAAAAACCACTACCTGCAAGTTTCCTTACAAGTTGCACGGCATCCTGATTTGGAACCATATCGCTGTTCCTTCACTGTCGCTGGGTTAAAATCCTGGAACCCATTTCCCAACCGTACTGTGGGTGTATCTACACCAAATGGCCTGCAGCAATTCAAGCAGATGGCTCACCACCACCCCCTCAAGGACAATTAAAGATCAGCAGTAAATGCTGGCCTAGCCAGTGATGCCCACACCAATAAAAACACTTTGAATGCGGCCAAGTGATAGATCAAGTAGCTAAGACCAAATGTTATTGCCCTTGCAAAACTATACAAACCATTGTAATTTCGTAATCTGTGTCTTAGGAATGTCGTTGGCAAACTTTGTCTAATTTCAAATGGGACGAGCATTTTTTCTGAACTGAAGGAATGGCAAAGCTCCACAAGAGCTGCTGTAAACTTTCTGTATGTGAAGGGACATCTGAATTTGAAGGATCTAAGTCCAGAGATGGAAGGGTTAAAATTGGATTTAAAACGATGGACCCAAATGTTCCCTGTATCTTGTTGGGGCGATGCTAATCAATCATTTGTTGCCCTGGGAAGGTAGTGATTGTCAGGCATCTTTAACTACTTGTTAAACTGGTTGCCTTGCTAGGTCACTACACGCAACATTGAGCCAATCATGTAGTGGAAGACTGAGCTCGAGCATATAGAACTGGTTAGGTGATGAGTTCCTTTACCTGAAGGGCATTGATCTTTTTATGACCATTAGGCTGCTTGTTTTATTTCCAGCACAGTAGCTGCAAATTACCAAATTCATTGAGTTCCGTTTTCGAACTTGGTGTGATTTTGAACTTGATATTTGGGCTGCTGGTTCAGTACCATAACCAATATACACCAAATCTTGGGGATTCACCTTTTCCTATTTTGTTCAATAATGTAACACACAAATGTTTAGTTTGTGTGTGAACTATGTGGCTTAAGAATTTGTGCATTTTCTCGTAGCTAGAGAAAATAAGGATTTCTTTGTAACTAGATAATTCATCTTCCCTTTTGTAGATCATGGTCCTGTCATGCCCAAGCTGTTTTGAAGATAATCAACTACAAAGATGAAGAAAAGTCATTTAGTAGAAGAATCAGTCATCTTTTCTTTCACAAGGAGAATGACTGGGGTTTCTCTAATTTTATGACTTGGAGTGTAAGTATTACAAAAAAAATTTTTTTTCTGTACCCAAGTTCTTTTGGTTAGTCGTCCCAAGTTGAGCCACAAATATGGAATCTCCTCGTTGTCTTTTCTGTATTTTAAAAACTGCCAGAAAGTGGGATGGATATGGAGGAGAATACAGGCATGCTTATTCCAATACACAATGCTGCGGCATTACAGGCATTCATCTTTTGGAATATTAGTCATGAGACCTTAAATTCATTGCTGCCCATAACTCATTTGGTAAGCTTATTGTGTAATTTAGGGATAGTCCATGTGCTATCCGAGATGCCAAGGGAGAATATCAAACCAAGCTAGAGTCACAGACAGACTCTCATAGAACATTACAGCGCAGTACAGGCCCTTCGGCCCTCGATGTTGCGCCGACCTGTGAAACCACTCTAAAGCCCATCTACACTATTCCCTTATTGTCCATATGTCTATCCAATGACCATTTGAATGTCCTTAGTGTTGGCGAGTCCACTAGTGTTGCAGGCAGGGCATTCCACGCCCTTACTACTCTTGAGTAAAGAATCTACCTCTGACATCTGTCATATCTATCTGCCCTCAATTTAAAGATATGTCCCCTCGTGCTAGACATCACCATCCGAGGAAAAAGGCTCTCACTGTCCACCCTATCTAATCCTCTGATCATCTTGTATGCCTCAATTAAGTCACCTCTTAACCTTCTTCTCTCAGGTCCCTCAGCCTTTCCTCATAAGATTTTCCCTCCATACCAGGCAACATCCTGGTAAATCTCCTCTCCACCCTTTCCAATGCTTCCACATCCTTCCTATAATGCGGCGACCAGAACTGCACGCAATACTCCAAATGCGGCCGCACCAGAGTGCTGTATAGCTGCAACGTGACCTCATGGCTCCTAAACTCAATCCCTCTACCAATAAAAGCTAACACACCGTACGCCTTCTTAACAACCCTCTCAACCTGGGTAGCAACTTTCCGGGATCTCTCGGCGGTTGTGGCAAGGACTAAACAACATAACGGGCTGCAAAGCGAAGTCGAACAGTATCTCTGGCAGCAGTGCACCCCTCCCGATGACTTCCATGCATTCTATGCTCGGTTCGAGCAGGTAACCAACAATCCGCTGTCGAGTGCAGCCTATAATTCACCCATACCCACCATCACAGCTTCCGAAGTCAGATTGGCCTTCCTGAAAGTGAACCCTCTGAAAGCGACGGGCCCGGACGGGATCCCTGGTCGTGCACTCCCAGAGCCTGCGCGGACCAGCTGGCAGAGGTATTCGCGGACATGTTTAACCTGTCCCTACTGCACTCCGAGGTCCCCACCTGCTTCAAGAAGACCACCATCATACCGGTACCGGTTCAGTAAGAATGAACAACACCACCTCCTCCTCAATAGTCCTCAACACCGGGGCTCTGCAAGGCTGCGTACTTAGCCCTCTACTCTACTCCCTGTACACGCACGACTGCGTGGCAAAATTTGGTTCCAACTCCATCTACAAGTTTGCTGGCGATACGACCATAGTGGGCCAGATCTCGAATAACGAGTCAGAATACAGGCGGGAGATAGAGAACCTAGTGTAGTGGTGTAGCGACAACAATCTCTTCCTCAATGCCAGCAAAACTAAAGAGCTGGTCATTGACTTCAGGAAGCAAAGTACTGTCTTCAGGAAGCAAAGTACTGTACACACCCCTGTCAGCATCAGCGGGGCCGAGGTGGAGATGGTTAGCAGTTTCAAATTCCTAGGGGTGCACATCTCCCAAAATCTGTCCAGGTCCACCCACGGCGACGTTGCCACCAAGAAAGCACAACAGCGCCTATACTTCCTCAGGAAACTAAGGAAATACGGCATGTCCACATTAACCCTTACCAACTTTTACAGATGCACCATAGAAAGGATCCTATCGGGCTGGATCACAGCCTGATATGGCAACTGCTCGGCCCAGGACTGGAAGAAACTTCAGAGAGTCGTGAACACCGCCCAGTCCATCACACGAACCTGACCCCCATCCATTGACTCCATCTACACCTCCCGCTGCCTGGGGAAAGCGGGCAGCATAATCGAAAGACCCCTCCCACCCAGCTTACTCTTTCAATTTCTTCCATCGGGCAGGAGATACAGAAGTCTGAGAACACGCACACAGACTCAAAAACAGCTTCTTTCCCACAGTCACCAGACTCCTAAATAACCCTCTTATGGACTGACCTCATTAACACTACACCCTGTATGCTTCATCCGATGCCAGTGCTTATGTAGTTACATTGTATATGTTGTGTTGCCCTATTATGTATTTTCTTTTATTCCCTTTTCTTCTCATGTACTTAATGATCTGTTGAGCTGCTCGCAGAAAAATACTTTTCACTGTACCTCTGTACACGTGCCAATAAACAAATTCAATCCAATCAATAATCTGTCTTGGTCTTGTTGGAGTAAGAGCATTGTTCCGATCTAATTGAGTGAACTGGAGTCTTGGTGTTGGACCAATAAGGATGTATTTTTGACGTTTGTTTACTGAAGTGGTTGAATGGTCGAAACATCAATTTGTCTATCCACTGGACTCTCCTCCAATAAAGTTTTAAACCTATTCCAACATTAGCTTAAATTGAAAGTAATTTACTGCTAGTTATTCCATTGCTTTAGTTTCATAAAATAAGAACTAGGAGCAGGAGTAGGCCATCTGGCCCCTCGAGCCTGCTCCACCATTCAATGAGATCATGGCTGATCTTTTGTGGACTCAGCTCCACTTTCCGGCCCGAACATCATAACCCTTAATCCCTTTATTCTTCAAAAAACTATCTATCTTTATCTTAAAAACATTTAATGAATGAGCCTCTACTACTTCACTGGGCAAGGAATTCCATAGATTCACAACCCTTTGGGTGAAGAAGTTCCTCCTAAACTCAGTCCTAAATCTACTTCCCCTTATTTTGAGGCTATGCCCCCTAGTTCTGCTTTCACCCGCCAGTGGAAACAACCTGCCCGCATCTATCCTATCTATTCCCTTCATAATCTTATATGTTTCTATAAGATTCCCCCCTCATCCTTCTAAATTCCAACGAGTACAGTCCCAGTCTACTCAACCTCTCCTCGTAATCCAACCCTTTCAGCTCTGGGATTAACCTAGTGAATCTCCTCTGCACACCACCCAGTGCCAGTACGTCCTTTCTCAAGCAAGGAGACCAAAACTGAACACAATACTCCAGGTGTGGCCTCACTAACACCTTATACAATTGCAGCAGTTTCAAATTTTCTTCCATCTCCAAACACTGAAATGTAGACCATCTTCCTTAACCTGTATGTATTTGGATAATATACCCATATTCCCCTTCAATTAATTTTTGTTTGATCCTATTCTGTACCTCTGTATTGAATTCATAGCCCTCATGGTATTTGCTAGACTTGGAAAACTCCTTTTCCCTGCTCGCTTTTAATTATTGTCCTTGCATTTTTTATGCCCATTTGTCTCGGTAAAAAAATGATTGTTGGGAATAATTTTTCTGGAATATATGTTTAATTGTTGCATATTGACTCGTCTTCTCTCTCTCTCTCTCTCTCTCTCTCTCTCTCTCTCTCTCTCTCTCTCTCTCTCTCTCTCTCTCTCTCTCTCTCTCTCTCTCTCTCTCTCTCTCTCTCTCTTCTCCCCCCCCCCCCCCTGCGGTCCCCGTCCCCTGTCCCGGCAAGTGTAGCACTTTGAAAATTGGGCCCACTTTTTAGCCATATATACCCTTCAATTTTAGTTTTCCACTATGAAGTACTCAACATCAGTTTACAAATTACAAGTGATCAAGTACACACCGTATACCCTCTTTCTATCACTTTCATTTGGCCCAGAAAAATTTTAACCTGTGTATGTTGAGTTTGCTTCTATCTTTGTGGGAAGCAAACCCTGTGACACTTTCCATCAGTATGTTTACATCCTTACACCGGGAGTAATAGTGCTAATCCTACATGCATAATTGAGTTTTTAGGTACAAGACCTATCTTAGGTCAGTTGCGAGTCGTGGATTTCAAAGATCGTGCCAATGTATTTATCTTTTCTTTTTAAAAAAACGTTGTCTTGTGGAATAGGATGCTTGATCATGTATTGTACGTGAAACATGAATTTATTTGCCATTTTACACTTAATCTGCTTTAAACAGAAATTGTATGACCAAATTATAACTGTCTGAGGCAGCTGTGGAATGAATTTCCATAGATCGGGGCATATACGTCAATCTGGCATCTAAGACGACTTAATCTGTTCAGTCCCAAAATTCCTGTTTTTGCATGTACTGAGTAGTCAACCCCCTTTTTCAGTCTGACCTGCTAGACACACACATTAGCCGTTGGCCTCAATTTTTCGCCCCACAAATGGATGTTAAAGTACAAGGGAACAAATGGGCGATAACGGGCTGAGTAACGATGATGCATGGGAGTTTAAGACATGCTCTCAGAGAGCAGACCCTGTATGGCATATGGCAAATGACAATGGCCATCACCCATACCAGCAGTTCACTTCTATACTCGGCTTATAAATTGTCCCCCATTTTTGAAAAGATTTTTTGAGGCTTCAGAAATTGTCTTGTAAGCTGACATTTACAGGGTGTTAATTGAATAGCTATTTAATACCTGTTTAAAATCTGTACAGGAAGCAACAGATGCTGAAAAGGGTTTCATAGAAGATGACAAGGTCGCATTTGAAGTCTTTGTTCAGGCTGATGCACCACATGGAGTGGCGTGAGTATTGTATTTAAATTCTATATTATGGGGTGTTTTGGAAATTGCCTAGATTGAGATGATGACCCAAATAATTTGGTGATTAAATTGAGCATAAGATAGTATCTTAATATGGCTGTTATTTCTTGCTAAGTAATGGACTTTTTTGGGGGTTGAGGGAGGAGTAGGGAACCAGTTTATCAATCACTTTCTAGCTTCTGGGTGCATGGAATATGGCATAAAATTGGAGAGTATGAATTTCTGCATAACTGCTTACAGGTATTTCAAGGGAAGTCATATTTTGGAAAGTTGAATTGAATGCACCTGTTGTTGAAAATTTAATTCTAGGTGGGATTCCAAGAAGCACACAGGTTATGTAGGCTTGAAGAACCAGGGAGCAACCTGTTACATGAACAGTTTATTGCAGACATTGTTCTTCACAAATCAGCTGCGAAAGGTAACGTGAATATTCACAATTCTCAACCTGAAAGTGGTTGCAAGGAAACTATTGTTGCTGCATTTCTGATTTTGTTTTTGGTTAAACATGAATGGCATAGTGACTGGAACTCCTTCCCTAACAGCCCAGTGGGTGTACCTACACATCAAGGACTGCAGCGACTCAAGAAGGCAACTCACCACCACCACCTTCTGACGGGCAACTAGGGATGGGCAATAAATGCTGGCCTAACCAGTGACACCCACATCCCGTAAATTAATTTAAAAAAGATGCTGCTGAGAGCTAGCAGTGTAAAAACATTTTTATTTTTAAAAAAAATGAAATATTTACTATTGCATTAGTTGCATTTTTACATTGAAATTTAACTAAATTAATTACTTTACCTATTAGAGCTCCTGTCAATTCTTTTGCAAATGGTGGGAATAGGGATGTTATGATGGGCCTCCAATCTTCCTGTGCCAGGGAGTGTAAAATTGGTTGAATCTTGTTGGGATCTGTGCTATTATATGTGCATACGAGTGTTGGATAAAGACTAAATCTGGCTTGGCTTTGATGTCTGATGTTTGACAAACTTGCTATTGTTTGCAAGTAGGATGTGTCCTTGAGACTCCACCCTGCATGCTTTTTGGTGTTGCAATTCCTCATCACCCATTAATGCCTTTCAAGATTGTAGGAGACTTGAGATATTGTGTCCCCCCACCCAAAGCGTTTCCCCAGTCATTTAACTCTTGTTTCTTCATGAAGGCCCTGCTTTCTCAACCTTGCCCTTCGCCTGAAGTGTGATGATCCTCTGGTTAAATTACCACCAGTCAGCTCTCCCCCTCAAAGGGGAAAGCAGCCTATGTTTATCTGAGACTATGGTGACTTTACAGTACCTGTTTCTTCTGCAACCTTTTATATGCACACAATAAGCTAAATACCTCTTATTCATCCATATATTTTTTAATTCATCCCTATATTCTTTAATTATTCTTTGTTTATTCTAAGCAGTAACAATGCTGCTATAGAAGAGTTTTATTTGCTGATACTCCTACAATATCATGGACTGATAGGGTGACCACCTTGATTACTTCCTTGTACGCCGAGGATTTTCAAAGTGTTTATTTTGGATTGAGTGCCATTTCAGTATATAGAACTGAGCTGGATTGCAGTCATATCCACTTGTGGCCTGGGGGCAAGTGCCAAATGGCTCCTTCATCAGATGGGCATATATATCGTCTTTTGTACCTTTTTTTTGAAGTTAATATGAAAGAAAGCGCTTGAAATAAGATACAACGTAGAGCATATCTCTTTTATGGTTTTAAGTCACTTGAGTAAGAAGCTCAACTCTGCCAATAAATTTAATTGTAAAGATTATTTTTCCTCAACGTCTTGCAAATATATGACTTGACCGTGAAATTTGCCATGATATGTGTTAAGTAGCTGCATCCACAATATCCTAGTTTTGATTCCAGTTTTATTTAATCTTGGCCATGATATTAGAAGTTTAGATAGTGTTAGATTGGTGTACTAATAGTTTACCTGCATAAAGTATTACAGGGCTGTTGGGTGCTGGAGAGCAGTTCCTATGGAAGTATACCCAGCATGAGTCACCAATTGCATTGAGAGCAGGAACAAAATAGGGATTGGTTGCAGTGGGGAAAGACTTGCATTTGGGATGAAAATCAGAATGCATTCAAAGGAGCTTGTAGCTGATGTCAGTGTAAATGCAAGAGATGCTTTGGATATGAAGTAAAATGTACCAAATTTAGAAATATTTTCTCCACCCAAACTGGTGAACTTGCCGGGGCTGAAACATTGTTTTTTTTAATTAACTCCAATTTTGCTGATTGATCTGATTTTCTTTGTCCTGTATAGGCTGTCTATATGATGCCAACAGAAGGGGATGATTCATCAAAAAGTGTCCCCTTAGCATTGCAACGGGTCTTGTATGAATTGCAGCACAGTGACAAACCAGTTGGAACTAAGAAACTGACAAAGTCTTTTGGGTGAGTCAATGAATACTTGTACATAGATCTGAAAAGAAATTACGTTTGCCTTTAAGAATTAAGGCTGCATTTTTGGACTATTTACTGGGCATTCAGTTTACATTCGAACCAAGTTTTAATACTCTTGTGCCGATTGCTGAGTGACTTAAATGGGATACTAATGTTTGTATGGTGCCTTGATGGATAGTGCAGTAAGTGGTTTGTCATTCTATCCCCATAACAATCTTGATCTGATTGCGTTAATCTAATCAACAAATAACTTTAAAATGTGGCCTTGAATGCCTGTTTGTATCTGTTTACTCATGGCAAAAATCATTGTGCAAACTTGAGTCAGTGATCTGTTCCCTGTCTGCAGACTATACTTCAATCAGTGAGTGAGGAGGATGTGAATGATTGCAAGTGGGCAGGGAGTCATGCAATGTTCCTTTTAAAATTCAGTTGCCTTGTACAGTCAATTTTTTAGTGCACAGTCCCTTTTAAGCTTTTTGCGCAGTTGTGCATATGTGATTTATCGGAGAACAAGGCCTGCATGTACCATTCAGGCAGCTGAGCTTTGTGGGAACATTGGTGAGGGGGTATCCATGTTTATGTTGTGTTTATTTTCTTATTGGCTATTCACAATTAGCTTAAATGTCTGTTGAATCTGTGCTCTGTGTATGTAGAACATAGAACATTACAGCGCAGTACAGGCCCTTCGGCCCTCTGTTGCGCCAACCACTCTAAAGCCCATCTACACTATTCCCTTATCGTCCATATGTCTATCTAATGACCATTTGAATGCCCTTAGTGTTGGTGAGTCCACTACTGTTGCAGGCAGGGCAATCCATGCCCTCTGGGAAAAGAACCTACCTCTGACATCTGTCCTATACCTATCTCCCCTCAATTTAAAGCTCTGTCCCCTCGTGCTAGACATCACCATCCGAGGAAAAAGGCTCTCACTGTCCACCCTATCCAATCCTCTGATCATCTTGTATGCCTCAATTAAGTCACCTCTTAACCTTCTCTCTTAACGAAAACGGCCTCAAGTCCCTCAGGATATTGGTACCCCACTGGTCCAGGTGTAGACCATCCCGTTTGTAGATCTCCCACCGACCCCAGAATGAGCCCCAATTATCCAGAAATCTGAAACCCTCCCTCCTGCACCATCCCTGTAACCACATGTTCAACTCCGCTCTCTCCCTATTCCTCGTCTCGCTATCACGTGGCACGGGTAACAACCCAGAGATAATAACACTGTTTGTCCTAGATCTAAGTTTCCACCCTAGCTCCCTGAATTCCTGCCTTACATCCCTATCCCTTTTCCTACCTATGTCGTTGGTACCTATGTGGACCACGACTTGGGGCTGCTCCCCCTTCCCCTTAAGAATCCGGAAAACACGATCCGAGACATCACGCACCCTGGCACCTGGGCGGCAACACACCAACGAGTCTCTCCCGTTCCCACAAAATCTCCTATCTATCCCCCTAACTATGGAGTCTCCAATGACTAATGCTCTACTCCTCTTCCCCCCCTTCCCTTCTGAGCAACAGGGACAGACTCTGTGCCAGAGACCTGTACCCCATGGCTTACCCTGGTAAGTCGTCACCCCAACAATATCCAAAGCGGTATACTTGTTACTAAGAGGAACGACCACAGGGGATCCCTGTACTGACTGCTTCCTCCCAGCCCCCCTCAGCTTCACCCATCTATCTTTATTCTTTGGAGTAACTACATCCCTGAAGCTTCTATCTATGACCACCTCTGCCTCACGAATGATCCGAAGTTCATCCAGCTCCAGTTTCGTAACGCGGTTTCTGAAGAGCTGGTGATGGGTGCACTTCCCACAGATGAAATCAGCAGGGACACTGACGGCGTCCCTCACCTCAAACATTCTGCAGGAGGAACATTGCACTACCTTCCCTGCCATACCCTCTAGATAAAAAAAGAAAGAGCTTACCTGTTATTCGCTCCCCTTCTCAGCAAGCACTCACTCAGCAACCTCTGCGCCCTGCACAATAACACCTGAGGGAAAATAAAAGAAAAATTACTTACCAGTCACCATCCAGTCCCTTATCTGCAGGCTGTGACATCAAGGTTCAACTTCTTCCTACGTCTCCTACCGTCAAGCCTTCCTCTTGTTCTTTACAGCGGTTGTTTTTTTTTTTTTTGGATAGAGGAGGGGGTAGGGAGGGAAACACTGAAGTGTTTCGGGTTTAAGTGTCACTTGACAACAGCTCCTACACAAACCACCTTCAAGTTAGGGTGAGCACACGGACGTATGCAAATTTCCCCACAACAGCCAATCAGCCACTCCGCTCTACTGCCCTCTGCTGGATCAAATGTCAGGTTAGTTACAGTATAACTTGCAAACCAATGCAGTATAACTTGCAAAATATTGGACAATTATGTTTCACAAGTGTTAGTCAGTGTTGTCCTAAAAATAAAAGCTTGATTAATTTTCTTGTTTAGGTGGGAAACACTAGATAGTTTTATGCAGCATGACGTTCAGGAACTGTGCAGGGTGGTAAGTATTTTTCTGTATTAATTGATTGGCATTTTGCACTGCTGAGGTTAACTCTGACAAATTCAAAACCTATCTTGTGGGCAGTGTGAATTGATATTGAAGCATTCCTGATTTCTAGTCTGAATTGATTGTGCATAAAACTGAGATCTGACTTGGGGTTGAAAACTTCATTCTGGATTTGCGGACAAGTAAGGGGCGGAAATAATGTTCTAAACAAATGTGCAAACCAGTCTACCATGGCCTTATCGACCCAGTTTCTGCAATGTGGGATACTATAAATCCATTTTATATGCAGACCCCTCCTCTGCAAGAAAACAATATATTGAAACCTTTTTTTTAATTGCCAAGGGGCCTATAGTCCCCCTTTTGTCTTGGCCGCAGTTGACTTGCCAACCCATCAGTACCCTTTTCTCCACCAGTGTAAATTGCTGTGATTGTTTAAAAGTTCGCATTCTTTCATTTGGCCTAAACGGGAGGCTTCAGCAATATATCATTCTTGGCAAAATCATCCGTTCGACTTAATTTTAATTGCCACATTTGAAAACTATGGAAAATGTGTCTCCTGTAGGATTCCATTTGGGATATCCAAGCTACAATTAAATTTTGAACTGTGTGCTCGTTTGTGGTGTTTGAATTGTATCAGGTCTTAAATGCTTATTATAATCTTTTATTGTCACAAGTATGAAGTTACTGTGAAAAGCCCCTAGTTGCCATATTCCACTGCCTGTTCGGGTAAGCTGGTACGGGAATCGAACCCGCGCTGCTGGCCTGGTTCTGCATTACAAATCAGCTGTCTAGCCCACTGAGCTAAACCAACCCCTGCCAAGTACACTGAGGATGCCTAAGTTGAATAGTCATTTGGTCATACAGATCTTGAATATTGCTGAAAAATACATTTTGTCTTCACTCATCAGACGAGATCCTGAGGGTTCTTGACAGTGGATGTGGGGAAGATGGTTTCTCTTGTGGGGCCACTTGTAAGACTGAGAAGAGGAGAAACTTTTTTTTCTGAGGGTCCTGAGTCTCTAGCGCACAATTTCACATGAAGTTTATGGAAGCTGGATCTGAATATTTTGAAGGCAGAACTACATAGATTCTTTGTTATCAAAACGGCAAAAGGTTATCGAGAGTAGGAGAGTAGGCAGTGTTATGGGCCACGGTTTCGAGAACCCAAAGTGTACCATGGAATTCACCTGACCCACAACTTTTAATAGATGGTGGTATGGGGAGCACACTGCCCACTCTACAGGTGTGGTACAGCAGAAATCAAAAAGTATTTTTTAAAGCAAAACCATGATTATTCTATGAACTCAAGTTAACCTTTTTAAAACATAGTGAACATCTTAGCAACCATTAATTCAAATACAACCCCTCAAAGAATACAACACTAAGTAATCCGCAAGGTAGCGAGGAAGGATCTAAAGAGAGAGCTAAGACGAGCAAGGAGGGGACATGAGAAGTATTTGGCAGGAAGGATCAAGGAAAACCCAAAAGCTTTCTATAGGTATGTCAGGAATAAGCGAATGACCAGGGAAAGAGTAGGACCAGTCAAGGACAGGGATGGGAAATTGTGTGTGGAGTCTGAAGAGATAGGCGAGATACTAAATGAATATCTTTCGTCAGTATTCACTCAGGAAAAAGATAATGTTGTGGAGGAGAATGCTGAGCCCCAGGCTAATAGAATAGATGGCATTGAGGTACGTAGGGAAGAGGTGTTGGCAATTCTGGACAGGCTGAAAATAAGTCCCCGGGACCTGATGGGATTTATCCTAGGATTCTCTGGGAGGCCAGGGAAGAGATTGCTGGACCTTTGGCTTTGATTTTTATGTCATCATTGGCTACAGGAATAGTGCCAGAGGACTGGAGGACAGCAAATGTGGTCCCTTTGTTCAAAAAGGGGAGCAGAGACAACCCCGGCAACTATAGACCGGTGAGCCTCACGTCTGTAGTGGGTAAAGTCTTGGAGGGGATTATAAGAGACAAGATTTATAATCATCTAGATAGGAATAATATGATCAGGGATAGTCAGCATGGCTTTGTGAAGGGTAGGTCATGCCTCACAAACCTTATTGAGTTCTTTGAGAAGGTGACTGAACAGGTAGACGAGGGTAGAGCAGTTGATGTGGTGTATATAGATTTCAGCAAAGCGTTTGATAAGGTTCCCCACGGTCGGCTATTGCAAAAAATACGGAGGCTGGGGATTGAGGGTGATTTAGAGATGTGGATCAGAAATTGGCTAGCTGAAAGAAGACAGAGGGTGGTGGTTGATGGGAAATATTCAGAATGGAGTACAGTCACAAGTGGAGTACCACAAGGATCTGTTCTGGGGCCGTTGCTGTTTGTCATTTTTATCAATGACATAGAGGAAGGCGCAGAAGGGTGGGTGAGTAAATTTGCAGACGATACTAAAGTCGGTGGTGTTGTCGATAGTGTGGAAGGATGTAGCAGGTTACAGAGGGATATAGATAAGCTGCAGAGCTGGGCTGAGAGGTGGCAAATGGAGTTTAATGTAGAGAAGTGTGAGGTGATTCACTTTGGAAGGAATAACAGGAATGCGGAATATTTGGCTAATGGTAAAGTTCTTGAAAGTGTGGATGAGCAGAGGGATCTAGGTGTCCATGTACATAGATCCCTGAAAGTTGCCACCCAGGTTGATAGGGTTGTGAAGAAGGCCTATGGAGTGTTGGCCTTTATTGGTAGAGGGATTGAGTTCCGGAGTCGGGAGGTCATGTTGCAGCTGTACAGAACTCTGGTACGGCCGCATTTGGAGTATTGTGTACAGTTCTGGTCACCGCATTATAGGAAGGACGTGGAGGCTTTGGAGCGGGTGCAGAGGAGATTTACCAGGATGTTGCCTGGTATGGAGGGAAAATCTTATGAGGAAAGGCTGATGGACTTGAGGTTGTTTTCGTTGGAGAGAAGAAGGTTAAGAGGAGACTTAATAGAGGCATACAAAATGATCAGGGGGTTGGATAGGGTGGACAGAGAGCCTTCTCCCGTGGATGGATATGGCTGGCACGAGGGGACATAACTTTAAACTGAGGGGTAATAGATATAGGACAGAGGTAGGTTCTTTACGCAAAGAGTAGTGAGGCCGTGGAATGCCCTACCTGCTACAGTCGTGAACTCGCCAACATTGAGGGCATTTAAAAGTTGATTGGATAAACATATGGATGATAATGGCATAGTGTAGGTTAGATGGCTTTTGTTTCGGTGCAACATCGTGGGCCGAAGGGCCTGTACTGCGCTGTATTGTTCTATGTTCTAATCCTTCCTTTTAACATCCATAAGACAAAAAAAAAACTTTTAACAGAAGCACATCCTTTTTAAATTCAGTACTGAGAACAGTTATCACTCTGAATTCACCAAATGTGAGATAGTCTTTACACGGCAGAGAGAACAACATCACACCTTCTCTGGCTAACTGCAGCTCCAACACTGAAACGAAACCAAAAAAAAGACAGCCAAGCTTTTCTCAAAGTGAAACTTAAAAAGCAGAGCCAGAGCTCAGCTCCACCGACACTCTGACATCACTGCAGTAACATGAGCAGACAAACATTTTTTAAAGTGACATGACCATGACACCTCCTCCTCTTCTCTCCCCCCCCCCCCCCCCCCCCCCCCCCCCACAAGAAAAACAAAAAACCCATCAACTTCAAGATTTCATTTTTCACCTTTTCACTATCCTTTAAGAAATGCACACAGTAAATATACTGTTTCGGTTTTAAAAAAACAGCACACGCAAACAGGTATAATATAGTCCATTTTTTAATTATTCTTCCTCCAACTGGAATCCCCCTCAATTGACAGTCTCTTTGAACAAGAAGGTCCTTGCACGATCCATCCATTTATCTGCGCCTCGGCATGTCTCTTTAAAGTCAGATACTTTAGTTCAATCTGATCTCAGAATCCCTTGTAATTCTCCAACACAGGAACATTGGTTATCACAGCTTTCAGGCAGTCAAATGCCTGTTGGAACTCCGTTGACCACTGACATTTTCGACGTTTCTTCAAGTCCATCAGTGGAGCAACCATGCTACAAAAATTTGGAGCACATGTTGATGCCAAGAAATCGCATTATTTTCCTTTGTGTTGATGGTATTGGAAACTCCCCAATAACTTTTGGTTTCACATCCTGTGGGACCATTCGACCCTGTCCGATTGTATGGCCAAGGAAAGTGACTTGGGCTTTTCCAAATTCACTTTTAGCTAGGTTTATCACCAAACCCGCCTCCTGAAGTCGATCAAATAACTCCATCAGATGTTTTAAATGTTCTTTCCATGTCTAGCTGAAAATTACCTGATGGTCGATGTATACAGCACAATTGGGTAATCCTGAAACAACTTTTTTAGTTAACCGTTGAAATGTGGCTGGGGTGTTTTTCATGCCAAATGGCATAACTTTGAATTGGTATATACCATCTGGAGTCCCAAAAGCTGAAATCGCCTTCGCCCTTTTGGATAAAGGTACCTGCCAGTAACCTTTAAGTAAATCCAGTTTGGAAATAAAAACTGATTATCCCACTTTCTCAACGAAATCCTCCAAATGTGGGATAGGATATGAGTCCGTTCCTGTAACTGCATTAACCTTTCTATGGCCCACACACAACCGTTGGGTACCGTCTCATTTAGATACCATCATTATGGGTGAGCTCCGTTGGCTGCAACCGACTTAAATTATGCCATTTTTAAGCATGCTCTCAATCTCTTTGTTAACCTGTCTTTGTTAAACTGGACCAATTTTGAAGGGTTAAGTCTATATGGATGTTGTTTGATTGGAACAGCATTTCCCACATCTACATCATATTAAGCCATTTTAGTACTTCCCAATTTATCTCTACAAACTTGCCCATGTGATATCAATAACTCTTTCAGGTCGGCCTGTTATTCTTCTGGAAGGTAACTCAAACAATTTATCCCAATTTTTAAGAACATCCTCGTTTTCCAATTTAATTTGAGGTATGTCAAATTCACAAGTCATCTGGATTTGGTTCGTCACTTTGAGTTAGAATCATTAAAACCTCCTACTTTTGCTCTCCTTCCCTTTCAAAGTACCTTTTAAACATATTCACATGACACACTCGGTGAGTTTTCCTTCTATCCGGTGTTTTTACCACATTCGCCCCACTTAATTTCCTTTCAATCTGATAAGGTCCACAAAACCTTGCTTTTAAAGGTTCACCTACCACTGGTAACAATACTAAAACTCTATCTCCACTGGCACGAACTTTGGATTTCTTGTCCGCTACTCGTTTCATCACGTGTTGTGCAACTTTTAAATATTGTCTAGTCGATTCACCTGCCCTATTTAATCGTTCCCTAAAATTTGACACTTAATCTAAGAATGTAAGCTCAGATTTCTCACTCACCAATTTTTCCTTAATCAATTTAAGTGGTCCTCTGACCTCATGACCAAAAATTAGTTCAAAAGGACTGAATTTGGTTGACTCATTAGGTGCATTCCTAATTGCAAACAGTACGAATGAAATTCCTTTATCCCAATCCTCTGGATAATCTGGACAATAAGCCCTCAACATTGTCTTTAATGTCTGATGCCACCGTTCTAACGTTCCCTGTTATTCTGGATGGTACGCAGTTGATTTAAATTGTTTTATTCCTAAGCTATCCATAACTTCTTTGAATAACCTTGAGGTAAAATTTGATCCTTGATCCGATTGTATTTCTGTGGGTAGTCCATCTCTAGTAAAGAATTGAAGTAACTCCTCCACAATCTTTTTAGCTGTAATATTGCATACTGGAATGGCCTCTGGAAACCTAGTAGACACATCCATTATCGTCAAAAGATATTGATTCGCACTTTTCATTTTAGGAAGCGGTCCTGCGCAATCAATTAGGATCCTTGTAAAAGGTTCTTTAAATGCTGGAATGGGTATTAAGGGCGCTGGTTTTATCACTGCTTGAGGTTTCCCTATCACTTGACTTGTGTGACATGATTGACAAAATTTAACTACATCTTTATGTAGTCCAGGCCAATAAAAATGTTTCTGGATTTTAGCTTGTTTTCCTTATTCCCAAATGACCGCCCACTGGTACCTCGTGTGCAACTCTCAACACCTCCTTTCTATACCCTACCGGCAATACTACTTGATGAACTTCTGCCCACTTTTCATGTGCCTGCATATGTAAAGGTCTCCGTTTTCTCACCAGGACATAACTTTTACGGTAATAACACTGGTATATGCTCAGATTCCTCTTCCGTATATGCTTTCTGATACATCTGTTTTATTTCTATATCTTTTTGTTGTAACTCCGCCAATTTTCCTGAACTAAAAATATCTGCCTCATCCTCCACCTGTTCTTGTTCTTTTTCAACCATCTGATCAAAAATCGTTTGATAATGGCACTTCAACTTCAACTTCACTCTTTGATTTCACCTCTTGTCTTAACCCGTGACTTTGCGACCTTGTTATTACACAATCTGGAAAAATTCCATGGTACTCTTCCTTCAACACTTCAGTTGTCTGATTTTCCACTGGCTTATCAACCACAGTAGGCATCACTCCCACCTGCGAACCAGCTATATCATTACCCAAGATAAACTGTATTCCTGGACAAGATAGTTTCTCTATTACTCCAACTACCACTTCACCACTCTTCACTGGACTTACCAATCTTACCTTATATAATGGAACACTACTCTCACCCTGAATTCCACATATTACCACCTTTTCTGGCAACATTCTTCCCAAAGGACAGAACTCCTCATCTCTTACCATTAAAGATTGACTAGCCCCCTGTATCTCTTAAAATTGTGACTTCTTTACCTGCTCCT
This sequence comes from Scyliorhinus torazame, assembly GCF_047496885.1. Taxonomy (NCBI): domain Eukaryota; kingdom Metazoa; phylum Chordata; class Chondrichthyes; order Carcharhiniformes; family Scyliorhinidae; genus Scyliorhinus; species Scyliorhinus torazame. Next base: position 174,675,145 of record NC_092723.1, on the reverse strand, counting down.
CTTGATACACATGAGTAAACTTTACCCACACAAGTAATTTATTTAAAGACATCTGGCACCTTCTTATCAATCACCTCTTGATCAGGCTGTACAATCTTTTGCACCTCCTTTGCTTCACTTGGGCTTTCCTTTACCACTTTAACAAACCCCACTGTCTTATCCTGTTTTACCACATCAACCTTCCCAGTGCTTTTCTTCAACCACCAACACTGTGACTTTACATGGCCTAGTTTATTACAGTGAAAACATTTGAAACTTTTCATTTCTTTTCCACCCTCCTAGATTTCTTTTTTAATCTGAGGTACACTCTCCTTAGTATCTCCCATCAGATCACCTTTGCCTCTACTACTTGAGTATTTCTCATGTCCCCAGTTTCTATCCCCCACAGGCTGAAACTGATGTCGGAAGCCAAGCTTTGATTTATGAACTAATTCATAATCATCTGCCATTTCTGCTGGTAACCTTGCAGTTTTAACCCTCTGTTCTTCCACATGAGTTCTCCCTGCATCAGGAATTGAATTTTTAAACTCCTCAAAGTATAATTTTTCTAGAAGTTTAGCCCTGCTGCCTCATGACGCCGAGGCCACAAGTTCGATCCTGGCTCTGGATCACTGTCCGTGTGGAGTTTGCACATTCTCCCTGTGTTTGCGTGGGTTTCACCCCCGCAACCCCAAGATGTGCAGGGTAGGTGGATTGGCCACGCTAATTTGCCCCTTAATTGGAAAAAATGAATTAGGTACTCTAGATAAAAAATTAATTTTTTAAGAAAGTATAAATTCTCTGAGAGCTTCATATGTTTGGTCTATTTTCAAAGCCCTTATCCACCTATCAAAATTATTCTGTTTGAGCCTTTCAAACGCCATGTATGTTTGACCAAATTCTTTCCTTAAATTTCTAAACCTTTATCTGTAAGCTTCAGGCACTAGTTCATTTTCACCTAAGATGGATTTTTCACCTCATCTGTCCCAGATAACTCCTCCGGTAGTGATGCAAACACTTCACTTGCCCTACCTGCCAGCTTTGTTTGAATCAGTAATACCCACATGTCCTGTGGCCATTTCATTTGTTTAGCCACCACCTCAAATGCAATGAAAAAGGCTTCTACCTCCTTCTCGTCAAACCTTGGCAATGCTTGGACATACCTAAATAGATCCCCAACAAGCCTTCGACTTTGACGCTCTTTCTCTTTATCCTCAAACTGTACGTTTCCCATTAAATCTGCCAATCTTAACTGACTCGTGTTTCATGGCCATTTTCCAAAATTCAAACTCTCTTATCTCTTTTGTATTCAAGCTGCTTTAATTCTTTCTCATGTTCCATTTGTTTAATTTGTAACTGAATTTTTGCCATTTCCAATGTGTCAAACTGTCTCAGGCAACTTTAAATGCTTAGCCACCGCCATAATTACCTTTTTTTCGCATTTTGTCAGGTAATGTTAACTTCAATGTTTTTGCCAAATCCAACAGTCTGCTTTTAGTCTCTGTCCGTAAGGTACTGCGTGTAATGCCTCTACCCCCAAAACCTCAGAGCCTCTGAAAGAGCCATTGTCCACAACACACTTCCTACTTAAACTGAAATACCACACCTGAAAAGCATCCACAATATGCTCACCCCTCACTGTCTTTACGTTCACTCAGCCAATCCAATAGATAGACTTTTATCCCGGACGAGCCCCAATTTGTTATGGGCCAGGGTTTAGAGAACCCCAAAGTATATCATGGCGTTCACCTGACCCACAACTTTTAATAGATTGTGGTATGGGGAGCACACTGCCCGCTCTTCAGGTGTGGTGCAGCAGAAATCGAAAAGTATTTTTTTAAAGCAAACCCATTTTTATTCTATGAACTCAAGTTAACCTTTTTAAAACATACAGTGAACATCTTAGCAACCATTAATTCAAATACAACCCCCAAAGAATACAACACTAAGTAATCCTTACTTTCCTTTTAACATCCATAAGACTTTATAAAAAAAAATTTAAAAAACTTTTAACAGAAGCACATCAGGTTTAAATTCACTACTGAGTACAGTTATCACTCTGAATTCACCAAATGATCAAGAGATGGTCTTTACACGGCAGAGAGAGCAACATTACACCTTCTCTGGCTGACTGCAGCTCCAACACTGAAACGAAACCAAAGAAAAAACAGACAAACCCAAGCTTTTCTCAAAGTGAAACTAAAAAGCAGAGCCAGAGCTCAGCTCCACCCACACTCTGACATCACTGCAGTAACATGAGCAGACAAATATTTCTGAAAGTGACATTACCATGGCAGCAGGAATGTGGGGTTGAAGTTATAATCTGGTCAGTGATGATCTTATTTAATGGCAGAGCTGGTCCAGGGGCCAAGTGGCCTACTCCCCCTAATTTGTATGTTCGTATTGGCAACCTTGTAAACCGGGCCCAAGCCACTCACCATGCACCTTTTTATGCTGAAATAGGGCATATCAAAGGCATCTTTTGGGCTAATGGCTACCCTGAGCAATTAATTTCATGCATATCCCACAAATTCATGAAGGGTGTTACTTTCGGCCTTGAAAATTGCTGTCTACCTCCGACGACCCTGGAAAGACAAGGTATCTCAGAAAAGTGAGCAACAGGTGAAGCTTGCTGTTTCACGCTGCTCCCATGCAATTGCAACAAGTGGTATTCACCACGAGCAGGATGCTGAAAAGACATTCTGCCTATTAAAGAAATTAGTAATGTAGTTTATAAATTTCAATGCCAGTGTGATGCTCCGTATGTAGGCTGTATGTCCCAAAGCCCGGTGGATTACATCAAACAGCATTTCCCAGCCACTGTTTGCAACAGGCAAGTACAGAACACACCCAACCAACTCGTGCATGCAAAGCTAAACTGTATCCAACGTTAGTTTGACAGCATTTCCTGAATAATCCTGTGTGTGAGAGAAGATTTACACTGATGACCAGTTTAAGATTGTCAATCAGGCTCGCAGTGTGGTGCCCTTCTATGTACTGGAAGCTAATATGTTGATAAGTTCTCTGCAAACACAAAGAACATGTGCACACATTACGCCTGTTTCAGCTCAACAAAATAAAGAGCCGTTTGCTGACTCATCCTCCGGGCAATGCCATGACCAAGCAGGGGCAAACTGCCTGGTTTCAATTTCAGGCTATGCTTGGCAGTTAACTGTCAGGCACCTGGTGCATCCTCAATTGCAACACCCCAGCCAATTATAGTTTAATTGCCAACTGATTCTTATGCAGTCAAAATTATTCTTTCCCCTTGTATCGGTATTCTTGAAGGGTCCTGATGAGTGCAAGGTGAGAAGTTTTGACGTGTCTCTCGTTTTTCAGCAATAGTCAAGTTCTGTACTACCAAATGATTGTACCCAAGTCACTTTATGATTTTGTGAAGGAATTTAAATCCCTTGCCAAACTATCCTGTTGAATATCTGGCATCCCTTCTCCGTCACTGTCCTACTTGCTGCCACGTTCGTCACTTTAGGATCGAGGTTGTTCAAAATACTGAATTTTCCATTGTTTCTATCATGCTGTCCTCAATGCAGCATTCTATACAGCCGAGTTGTTTGTTTCTCATGAATGAACCATCCTTTTGAGGTTGTTGGAACTTTGTTGAATGTTTTTTTTTCATCTTTTTCGGGATGTGGGCTTCACTGGCTAGGCTAGCATTTATTGCCCATCCCTAATTTACCTTGAGAAGGTGGCGGTGAGCTGCTTTCTTGAACTGCTGTAGGTACACCCACAGTGCCGTTAGGGAGGGAGTTCCAGGACTTTGATATGTTTTAAACTTGGAATGTAGAAACAGATTTAGAATATTCCACTTGGTGGCAGCAGGGACATCAGCAAATAATGGAAACACTTGGAACTAAAGCAAATTGAAAGAGCATATGGCTGTTTTCTTTTGTCAGCTGCAGACTGTTTTCTTGCCGAGGCCAGCTCGCATAAAAACTCAATATTGCAATATTGTTATTAGTTGAGAAATTATATGGTCCCCAACAACCTTTAAATTGTGATCCTTAAGCTGACAGAGGTTCCAAATGGCTGCTGATCTGAGCTCACGTTTTAAAATCCTCTCCAAACTGAACAGTTTATATTAGCATAAAATGTAATTTTGCAAAGCAACACTACGGAAAGCTTCACCTGCCAGTAGTATTTGCAAGGCAAGTATTTGAATACACCATATCCAATGAGCACATGCTTGCATTTGATATGTACATGTAGTAACAGGATTCTCTGCTTGCAGCAAGGATTTGTAAAACTGCCCCGAGTTCTAGATTAACATTTTAGACTTTCCTTATCTGTGTTGTGAAGAAGCGTGAATCTGGACAGTTTTGCAGTAATTGTTAATTTATCTGACAATAGGTTTCCTCAACTTTTTTTCCAGCTGCTTGATAATGTTGAGAATAAAATGAAAGGAACCTGTGTAGAGGGCACAATTCCAAAATTGTTCAGGGGAAAGATGGTGGTAAGTAATTAATTACTCAGTTAAGCAATTTCAAGACCTTTGTGGTGCTTTTGACATCAGTTAACATTTTCTCTTCGTTTTTAAAGTCATATATTCAATGCAAACATGTGGAGTATCGGTCTGAGAGAATAGAAGATTATTATGATATTCAACTCAGTATAAAGGGAAAGAAGAACAGTAAGTATAACTACTTAAACTTTTTATCCATCCATTCAGAATTGCAACAAATTAACAGTTGGCTTTTTTGTTCTGCAGTATTTGAATCTTTCAAAGATTATGTAGCAGTGGAGCAACTGGATGGGGACAACAAATATGATGCTGGCGAGCATGGTTTACAGGTATGTTTCTGATGCTATACAATATCAGGAAATGTTAAGCTTTACATTTGACTAATATTCTGATCATCAATTTAGCAACAGCCAGGGGTAGATTATAATCACAGAAAAATACAATGCAGATGAGGCCCTTCGGCCCATCAAGTCTGCACTGACATATGAAAAGCACCTGACCTGCCTACCTGATCCCATTTGCCAGCACTTTGCCAATAGCCTTGAATGTTATGATGTGCCAAACGCTCATCTAGGTAGTTTTTAAAGGATATTAGGCAACCTGCCCCTCCAGGCAGTGCATTCGAACTGTCACCACCCTCTTGTTTTTTTTTTAATAAAAAGCTTTTCCTCACATCCCCCCCCCCCCCCCCCGACCATCCTGCCCCTCACCTTGAACTTGTGTCCTCTCGTAACTGACCCTCCGACTAATGGGAACAGCTGCTCCCTATCTACCCTGTCCGTGCCCCTCATAATCTTTTACACCTCTATCAGGTCGACCCAAGTCGTCTCTGCTCCAGCGAAAACAACCCAAACCTATCCAACCTCACTTCATAACTTGAACAACCTCGTGAAGCTCCTCTGCATTCACTCCAGTGCAATCACATCCTTCCAAAATGTGGCGACCAAAATTGTATGCAGTACTCCAACTGTGGCCTCACCAAAGTTCTATACAGCTCCGACATGATCTCCCTGCTTTTGTAACCTATGCCTCGATTGATGAAGGCACGTGTCAATATGCCGTTTTCACCACCCTATTAACCTGCCCTCCTGCCTTCCGAGATATATGGACAAACATGCCAAGGTCCCTTTTGTTACTCTGAACTACCAAGTGTCATGCCGTTCGTTGAATACTTGTCAAATTACTCCTTCCAAAGTGCATCACCCCACACTTTTCAGGGTTAAATTCCATCTGCCGCTTATATGCCCATTTGACCATCCCGTCTGCCTTCCTGTAACCCAAGACACACGACTTCACTAATCATCACCCGGCCAACCTTTGTGGTCATACTGATTCTGCCCCCCACATAGAGATCTATGTTGCTTCTATAAATGATTAATAATAGGGGACCCAGCACAGATCCCTGTAGTATGCCACTGGACATTGGCTTCCTGTCACAAAAGCAGCTGTCTGTCATCACCCTCCGTCTCATAAGTATCCCATATGCAATTGCTGCCTTTGAGTCTCCCATGTAGGACTTTTGCAAAGGCTTTGCTGAAATTCATATAAACTACATCAACTGCACTACCCTCATCTACACAACTGGCCACCACCTCAAAAATGTCAGTGAAATTTGTTAGGCATGTCCTCCCACTGATAAAGCCATGCTGACTTATCCATGATTAAACCTTGCCTCTCCAAATGAAGATCGGTTCTTTCCTTCAGAATGTTATCGAATAGTTTCCCTACCACTGACGTGAGACTCACTGGTCTGTAGTTCCTTGGCTTATCTGTGCAACTGTTGTTAAGTAGTCGAACCACAATGAGCTGTTCTCTGGTCCTCTAACACCTACCCCGTTGCCAGAGAGGAATAAAACATTTGGGCCATAGCCCTTGCAATTACCTCCCACAGCCTGGGACACAATTTGTCTGGACGGGAGATTTATCCACTTTTAAGCCTGCCTCCCAATACCTTGTCATAGAATTTACAGTGCAGAGGAGGCCATTTGGCCCATTCAGTCTGCACCAGCCCCTGAAAGAGCCCCTGAGCCCTCACTTCCACCCTAACCCTGTAACCCAACAACCCCACCTAACGCTTGGACACACCGCGGCAATTAAGCGTGACCGATCCACCTAACCGACACATCATGGACTGTGGGAGGAAACTGGAGCACCCGGAGGAAACCCACACAAGACACTGAGAACGTGCAGACTCCGCACAGACAGTGACCCAAGCCGAGAATCAAACACGGGTCCCTGGCGTTGTGAAGCAAGTGTTAACCGCTGCGCTACCTTGTAGCCCCAATGTCAATTCTCTCAAGAACTTTAGTCTCTCTCCCTGGTTCCATACCTACATCCTCATTCTCTTGGGTGAAGACAGATGTGAAGTATTTGTTCAACTCCCTACCAGTGCCCTCTGGCTCCATCCACAGATTGTACCCCTGGTCCCTAATGGGCTGTACTCTTCCCTGGTTACGTGCTTCCCATTGATATACTTATGGAACATCTTGGGGATTTTCTCTGACTTTTACCAGCCAGAGCTTTCTCATATCCCCTCTTTGCTCCATCCTAAACTTTCAGTACCCTACTGATGCCTCTGCTGATTTACTTCCCTTGAACTTGCTAAAAGTCCCTTTTCCTTCTCATCACATCCTGAATATCTCTGGTCATCCGTGATTCTCTGGGCTTGTTACTTCTTCGTACCACTCTAGAGGGAATATGTTGGGCCTGTACCCTCCCTGTTTCCTTTTTGAATGCCTCCCGTTGCTCCACAGAGTAATTGTTTCCGGTGGCCAGATTCTACCTTATTTTATTTAAATCTGCTCATTTTCACCTCCCAATCCAAAACTTTTTTTTTTTAACAATTTGTAGATTTATTTTTCTATAACAAGCTTAAATTGCACCAAGTTGTGGTTGCCATCACTAAAATGCTGCTGCACCAACATCTCAGTCACCTGTCTGGCTTCATTCCCCAGAATTGGGTCCCTTGTTGGACCCTCTAAATATTGACCTAAAAAGTTCACCTGTAGACATTTTAAAAACTCCACTCAATCTGAGCCCTTAACGCCATGGCTCTCCCAGTTAATATAACTAATGAGTGGAGGGAAACCAGTCAGGCTTTGAGATATTAATTTTTTACTGCATAAATAATTCAAATTATTTTATTAAAAGTACTGAATTGTACCAGTTTTCTTTTTTAAAAGAACACATTCGGGGCTTAATGCTTCTGAGAAATATTTCATTCTGAAATATACAACTCCAACGTGACCTCCCTGCTTTGGTAATCTGCCTCGATTGATAAAGAAAAGTGTCACATTTGCCTTTTTCACCACCCTATCAACCTTCCCTCCTGCCTTTTTTCATATTGAAGCTGTAAATGGGGGTTAATTGTTGTGTGATCTTTAACATGTTTGTGTCAGTTGGCATTCCTGCAGTTCATTACATAAAATCATATCAAAGTTGGATATTGTTATTGGAACCTCTGCCTTTTGATATTTTGATCATGTTTTATTGTAAGACGTTGAGGATCACCCAAACCAAGTTGATCAGAAAAAGTTCTCCTGCCGTTAAAATCTAATCCATATCCTTTCAGTAGTTACACTCACCCCATCTGCATTTACTATCTTCCATTTCAAAACTCATCAGAGGCTTTACTTCACGAGTTGTAGCTTTAACAGTGCGCCTGTGGTGGAGCCATTTGGAAAAAGTTACCAACGGCATCTGATAGAAGAGTCGCCATGTGCTGTTCTGCTTCCTGTACAAGTCCTGCATGTTGGCCCCCACGAATTGCATAGTTTCTTGATCACTCAGTTCTCATCCTAGGGAGAAATTTACGCCCGTCTGTATCAAATTCCTAAAGGTATATAAATTAATTTATATCTTGTGCACAGGATGCAGAAAAGGGCGTGAAGTTTCTTACCTTTCCACCGGTGTTGCATCTTCAGCTTATGCGTTTCATGTATGACCCACAAACTGATCAAAATATCAAGATAAATGACAGGTAAGCAGACTTGTATTTTTGTCCATATTGACTCTTACTCAGCCTTCGTATGAGGCACTTATTTGTGTATTAAACAGCCAAAATATTTCCTTCAAAGATAATCCAAACCTGAATTCCGATGAGGAATCCTAATTGTTAATAGACATCATATTAAGAGTAAAAGCCTTGTAATGACTCGTCAATCAGTTTTTAGTCATAACTGTTTTGTCTTATACATATGGTGAAAAGTATGTGTAACAGCAGTGAATTGAGCACAGATTTGATGTAAGTTCCCTTGCTATGATTGATTTTATTTTCTAAATTGACTGGATCCTGTTGCCTCCATTTTGTGCAACATCTTTTTGATGTAATTTTTTTATATTGCCCACTGTTACCAGGAAGTGGCAAAATAGTTGGTGTTAATTTTGTTTCCGTTGAATTCCCTTGGATTTCCATTATGAAATGAAAATGAATGGAAAGCGCTTATTGTCACAAGTAGGCTTCAAATGAAGTTACTGTGAAAAGCCCCTAGTCGCCACATTCTGGCACTAGTTCGGGGAGGCTGGTATGGGAATTGAACCGTGCTGCTGACCTGCCTTGGTCTGCTTTCTAAGCCAGCTATTTAGCCCACTGTGCTAAACCAGCCCCTTAGTAACGATTGAGAGTACTGGGGAATACAGCCAGAGTTTGTGTTTGCCACTTTGCTGTTGCATATTGGATCTACAGCTCATGGTGATACTTTGCAGAAGTTAATTGATTGGGATCTTTGCATCGGATGGATGCAAGTTTTGTTTTTTTGGGGAGTTTGGAATGTTTTTGAGAATCATTCACTTTGCCAAACAGAAAGGGGTTAATGACCAGGGAAGAGAAACTGTGTTAAGAACAGCAATAGCTGATATGAACAAAAAAACTTGAGATTGGAGTATTCCATGGGGGGGAAGAGAACCTTCTATTTGGTATAATCAGAAACACTTGATGCCTTTAGAGGGATACAAACCCTGCAAGTGCAGAGGGTTTTAGTTAAGACGGGCATGATCAGCGCAGGCTTGGGGGTGGCTGAAGGGCCTGTTCCTGTGCTGTACTGTTCTTTGCTTTTTGTTTATTTCATTACTTCAGGATATATATTGCACTAAATACTGATTAAACCATTTTGAAGAATAGCTAGTTGATCAGTACATCTTTATTTCAAAAATGCATTGTGCCCAATGGTTCAGATTATTATGACCTATGCATAGATTTAATGGTCTTTGAAAATGTAATGTTTATTTTCAGGTACTAATTGTAAGAAAGCACAAGAGAACACATGATAAAAGTGCAGTTTCTTTACAAGCTGATTAGCTGGCTTTCTGTATTTTAATTTGAAAGGGGGAAATAGATGAGCAGAAAATAATTTGACGAAAGTTCATGTTTTGGATTGAAGATATTATACAAGCGGGTTGCAGCATATATGGGCACTGCACAACTTATTTTCAATCGAGTCATGTTATTTAGAAGTTTGATTCGCGCTTTAAAAAAAATAAATTTAGAGTACCCAATTCATTTTTTTCCCCCAATTAAGGGGCAGTTTAGCGTGGCCAATCCACCTACCCTGCACATCGTTGGGTTGTGGCGGTGAAACCCACGCAAACACGGGGTGATTCACACTTTTGACTCCTTCTATTCACCTTATACCCCCCTTAATGTGTTCTGTGCATTCATAGACATTGATAAACCGATCTAGATAAAGCACCTTGCTTAATTGAAGATTTTATGAAATCTTGAGTACGGCTTTAAACTGGGATTGATCAGCGTGCTGGAAATGTTACCACGTACAGTTTGGAAACTGCTGTCCTAACACAGTTGTTGGAGCAAATTACCTTCCTGAACCAGCAGTAGGATTTGCAAAGATTTTACACCATTCTAATTTTTGTAAAATGTGGAAATTAGTGTTTTTTGAAATCTTCATTTAGAAATAGGAAATGGTTCTTGAGATACTTTCTGATAGTCGGATCATCCTTCTCACTAACTTGTCAAATCTTCTCCCTCTGACTACCTCTGTTTTTTTGTGACTGGGTACCAAATCACGGTTCATTTACCTTGTTATTTTAAAAGAGTCTGCAGTTTGCAAGTGTGCTGAACAGTCAATGAAAATGATAGTTTATCAACCGTTGCAAGTCTTTTTTCATGTGTTTTTGGAGTAGCTTGTGTTTGGAGTAGCTTTTCTACAAATTCTGAATCTTTGAGAATGTAGCAGCACCATCAGTCAACCTGTAGCAGAATTCTTCCTGATTGTCATATTATCATGACTGTCCCCAATGAACTGATGGTGGTACAAAACATTTTGGAGACTTAATGTTCAGAATTTGTAGACACACGAGTTCAGGTACAGTGGCAATCACCAGTAGTTATACAAGTTAGCCTCAAATTGATCTAGCATTTTATTAAGACCTCTTTTATAACATCACTGTCTTCCATTGTTATTATTTCAAAGAATAATGTGAATGATCACTTGAGGGACTTTGCATGGTCTGTGCTCGACCAGAATTATTTCTGTTACACATGAGTAAAACTGCAGTACTAGCAATAGGTTATTAGTATTTAGCCCAAATTATCTCAAACCAACTTTGGACTCCCAATACACGTTACACACTTGCTGAAATATAAAATGTACAGTTTTCTCCTCTGTTTCAGTATTTTCTAAGGGCAATTTAATTTTATTTTTAAGGTTTGAATTTCCTGAGCATTTGCCCCTAGACGAGTTTCTGCAGAAACCCGATCCCAAGGATTCTGCTAATTACATACTACATGCAGTGTTGGTGCACAGTGGAGATAACCATGGTGGACATTACGTTGTCTACCTAAACCCTAAGGGTGATGGTAAAGTGAGTATATAAACCACTGATGAAGTAGCTACACTTAATGGGTGTGTATTGATGAGCAAGCCAAAGTTACTGTTTGGGTAATATGTGAAATATTGAGTTTGTGTGGAAATTTGAAGAAAAAAGTTGACGTCCATTTAAGACAATTACCCACAATGTTGTAATTGACCGAGTAGACTTTGGCTCTTGGTCAGTGTGATGAATGGTTACTGTACCCTTAACACCATGTAGGTGATGCCCCTTTAAGATCGGGTTTGGAACCCTGGGGGACTCCGCCCACCAGGGAGCCGTATACAAGGTGATGCCCTGTAGGTGGCACTCAGTAAGCACACATCTAGGTCACTGACTAGTTCTTTTCTTATTAAAGCCTTCATTTACCATTCTGCATTCTCGTGTCGATATTGAGGGTACTACAGTCAGTTTACTCGGGTCACTTCTGTGGGTGGGAGGGTCAACGTTGGATATTTCACATTTGTAACTGTCCTCTCAGAACTGGAATTTGAAGTTGCTGAATCATTTTTATAAGTTAGAATTAAATGTTTCAATTTGAATGAGAGGATCAATTTCTTTTCATACATCAATTCGCTACAAAATTGCAGGAATAAAGGCTTAGTGAACAGGGTATTTTTAAATTGTTCATTCCGTGCCAGCAGTTCATTTTTAAAATTTGCATAGTTACTCTCATAGCTGAGAATTTTAACATTGATGTGTTTCACCCATACTATGATCGGTGTCTCTCAGTTCTACCAGTTGTGTAGTTGGAAAAGGTTTTTAAAAATGCTTTTAAGTGTAATTGAACTTTTCATAATACTACAGGTACTGCTTTTAAAGGAAGCTATTCAAAAAGTACATGTTGCTAAATGTGCAATTGTAGGGATTTATTTTGCATTTTTATTTCTCTATTTTTAAAATTTAGAAATTACTTTTATTTAAATCATAAAAGCGAAATAAGTCATGCCTTTTCAGACTTCAATTTTTCAGCATGGCGAGAGATTAATTTGCGTCTCCAGTTCCTTCTCATTTTTAAAATCGGTATTGTTAAAATGTGGCTGATGCATCTGAGTGCTGTCTGTCTAAAGTAGGAAAATTGAGGCATGTTTGTTATTCAAATTGCCTCCGAGTTAATCATCAGTTTGGGGCTACTGTGTAAATGTGACACAAATGGAAGAATTTGTCTGTAAAACAGTCATTCTGGTGACTGATCACAGTTGAAGTTTTCTCAAGTCGTACACCTCTGGTCATTTGTGCTTTCTTAACTGGGTCTTTACGCAGCCTGCAATAGAAAGCTGTTTTATTGTAATCTGTTGCACTCACTTCTGTTTAACAAATGTGTGTTTGTTTTATGGATCTCAATTCTTTGACACAACAATCCTTGAAGCAGTCAATATCCAAATGTAGCAAGACCTGGACAATATCCAGGCTTGGGCTGGCAAGTTACATTTGCGCCATGCAAATGCCAGGCAATGACCAACTCTTACAAGAGAGGATCTAATCATCACCCCATGATCGCTGAATCTCCCACAGTCACCTCCCTGGGGTGTTACCATTGATCAGAAACTGAACTGGACTAGCTATATTAATACTGTGGCTGCCAGAGCAGGTCAAACCCCCCACCCAACCAAAGCCTGTCCACCATCTACAAGGTACAAATCAGGAATGTAATGGGATACCCTCCACTTGCCTGGATGCATGTAGCTCCAACAATACTCTTAAGCTCGACACTATCCATGATGAAGCCCACTTGATTGCTACCCCTTCCACAAACATTCAATGCCTCCACCTTCGAACAGTGGCAGCCATGTGTACAATCTGCAAGTTGCACGGAAGAAACGCGCCGAGGTTCGGCAGCATCTTCCAAACCCATGACCTCTAGCGCCTGGAAGGACGAGCAACAGAGACCAGGGAACCGAACCACCTGGAGGTTCTTCTCCAAGTTGCTCACCACCCCAATTTGGAAATGTATCGCTGTTCCTTCACGGTTGCTCAGTCAAATCCTGGAACTCCCTCCCTAACAGCACTGGGCGTGCTTGCACCTCAGGCTTCAGCGGTTCAAGGCTATTCGCCACCACCTGGGGGGGGTAACGAGGGATGAGCAATAAATGCTGGCCTAACCACATTCCGTAAATTAATTTTAAAAAGCACTTCCTATAGTCCAGTGTCAAATTGTTATTGTGTAGGTTTTTAAAAGTCTTAAGCTAGTCTGGTGTGACCAGTAGACCGCACTGCATGTATAATTCAGCTGTATTATATTTGAAACCGTACCATTTTATGGCAGAGCACTGAGAAAGCAGTGGCAGGATTGGACAGAGTCAGCATGGATTTATGAAGGGAAATCATGCTTAACAAATCTACTCTAATTCTTCGAGGATGTAACAAGTAGAGTTGATGAGGAGGAGCCACTGGATGTGGTTTATTTGGGCTTTCAAAAGGCTTCCAACAAAGTCGCACATCAATTTGCGTGTAAAATTAAAGCACGTGGGATTTAGGGGTAGTGTATTGAGATGGATAGAAAATTGTCTGGCAGACCGAAAACAGTAGGAGTTAACATGTCCTTTTCCAAATGGCAGGCAGTAATTAGTGGGGTACCGCAGGGATCAGTGCTTGGACCCCAGCTATTCGCTATATATATTAATGATTTAGATGAGGGAACAAAATGTAATACCTCAATTTGCAGATGACAAAATTGGGTGGGAGGGTGAGCAGTCAGGAGGATGCAGAGATACTTCAGTGCGATTCGGACAAGTTGAGTGAATGGACAAATGAATGGCAGATGCGGTATAAAAATTTGGAAACATCCGAGGTTATCCACTTTGGTCGCAAAAACGGGAAGATGGACTATTACATGGATGTCCATGGATTAGGAGAGGGGAATGTGCAGCGAGACCTGGTTGTCCTCATACACTCGTCTCTGAAGGTGAGCATGCAGGTGCAGCAGGCGGTAAAGAAGGCAAATGATATATTGGCCTTCATAATGAGAATGAGTACAGGACGTCTTGCTGCAATTATACAGGGCCGTGAGGCCACACGTGGAATACTGTGTGCAGTTTTGGTCTCTATCTGAGGATGTTCTTGCTCCAGAAGTAGTGCCTCAAAGGTTTAGCAGACTGATCCCTGGGATGGCAGGACGGATGTGTGAGGAGCGATTGAGTCGGTTAGGATTATATTCACTGAAATTTAGAAGAATGAGGGGAGTAATCTCATAACCTATAGAATTCTAACCAGACAAGACAAGGTAGATGCAATAAGGATGGTCCCAATGGTGGGGTGTCCAGAACCAGGGGCCACAGTCTGAAGATACGGGGTAGACCATTTAGGAAAGACTTTTTGAAACAATTTGAAGTACTCAATTCTTTTCCAATTAAGGGGAAATATAACATGGCCAATTCATCTACCCTGCACATCTTTTTGTATTAAGGGGGTGAGACCCAAGCAGACACTGGGAGAATGTGCAAACTCCACACGGACAATGACCCAGAGCCGGGATTGAACCCGAGCCCTCAACGCTGAGGCAGCAGTGCTAACCACTGTGCCACAATGCCGCCCCTATTTAGGTCAGAGATTAGGAGAAATCTCTTCACCTAGAGAGTGGCCGGTCTATGGAATTTGTTACCATAGGACATAGTTGAAGCCAAAACATTGTATGTTTTCAAGAGGCAGTTAGATGTAGCACTTGGGACAAAGGGGATCAAACAAAATTGGGAAGGGGGACCAGGCTATTGAGTTGGGTGACTAGCCTTGATCATAATCAATGGCGGAGCAGGCTCGAGGGCTGAATGGCCTCCTATTTTCTTGTTTCTCTGTATGCAAACTGTTCATGCTACATTGTTGAATTTAAAATACACCAACAAATTCTAGAGGCAGTGATGAAAAACTTTGAGTGGCATTTATGAGAACTTTAGATGCATTTTGTCTGCCCTTCCGACTGCAAATCTTTCAGATTTTTAATGAGATGCTAGTGTAGAGGATTTATAACTGGTGTACAAACCGCTTGCATCAATTAATGCAAGCAATGGTGTAGTGTTATGATTGTTGGTTTTAATTGCTGTTCAAGTCACGTAGGCATTGCTACCTTGAAACTGAAGAGAACAAATGTCTCTGGAGAAATGCACTGAAGTATTCTGACCTGGGGAATCACTGCTTCTGTTGGTAGTCTCTGTTCGCCTCTCCCCTTTTGTGATAGGGTATATCTTGAAACTTGAAAGCAACTCCTTTAGCCCACAGCAGTGCACTTTCACGCTGAGGAAAGGGAGGAATCATCTAAGTTGGGTGGCTAGAATTTTGGCCATTTTATGAGGAGTGTTTTGATACCGAGACTCTTAACTTCAACGTAATTACTTTACACTATCGTACATCAATGTATGATATTTTCTTGCCTTCTGCAAGGTTTTTTAAAACATCAATAAAAGAGTAGAACAATTTAATTTAGTTTTCTGTATCTTGTCTAACCCCATTACCTGACTTAATTGTCTTTCCACTCTTAATGTTTCAGGCTCTAATCCAAAAGCACCATTGAAGTAACTTTTGATAATTGCTTTTAACCCAAGAGCAGTGCACTTGTATGTTCAAAATTTTGTTGACGTGACGTTCCCTTTTGTATTTAAAAGGATAGTGCTTTGGCTTGTCCTGAGCTACAGTTGGTATTTTGTTATGGATTTAGCACAGTCTTGTATTTAAAAAAAAAATCAATGTATGGTCCCAACAGCATGCAACATCAAAAGATTGCTCAAGTTAATATGTTAAGATTTCACCGTGTAGTTATACACCAATACTGGTAACCTATCCTTCAGATTTTAATGGTCTAAGCTTAAGGCATTGTCAGGTTATCTGTTCTGCCATATTGGCCCATTAGTACCGCCCCTTGAAACTCATCTTGTATTTGAACATTAATTGAAAGCTTAATTGGTAGCCTTCTAAAAGCAAGCACCCTCTTTTAGAGCGTTCCAATTAATTCCGTTTAATTAAATCATGAAACAATATTTTTAACTGTTTTGATTACTTCCTTTGTTGACTATAAAATTATTTGGGATGAAGTACTTAATTCTGTTTGTCTGTCCTCTTTCCAAGTGGTGTAAATTTGATGATGACGTTGTATCAAGATGTACAAAAGAAGAAGCAATTGAACACAACTATGGAGGTCATGACGATGATTTATCTGTGCGACACTGCACCAACGCTTACATGATGGTGTACGTCAGAGAATCAAAATTAAGTAAGCAGGTTTTGAATGTAGATTGGAAAACGTTTTGCAGGTTTATCCAATTAGCAGATCTTCAACGGGTGGTTGACCATTGAGAAAGGGGGTTCTCGTTTGTCATAGGATTGACCTGAATTAGCAGTTTGTCTTCTGCGAATAGGTTGGAAAGATTGGGATTGTTTCCGCTCGAGTTTAGAAGAGTGAGGGCTGACTTGATTGAATTTTATAAGATCCTGAACGGTATTGGCAAGTGGACGTGGAAAGGATGTTTCCTCTTGTGGGTGAGTCCAGAACTCGGGGGCAATGTTTTCAGATTAGGGCTCACCCTTAAAGGAACGAGATGAGAATATTTTTCTGAGGATTGTGTGACTTTTGAACACTGCCTTAGAAGGCAGCGGAAGCGGGTTAACTGAATATTTTTAAGGCAGAGGTAGATTCTTGTTGTGCAAAGATTATCAGGTTAAATGGGGAATGTGGAACTTGACATACGTCAGCCATGATCTTATTGAATGGCGCAACAGGCTGGAGGGGTTGAATAGTCTCCTATTTCCAATGTTCGTATTCCCGCATTTGGCAAAAGTTCCTTTCAAGTGAGTGCAGTGGCATTTGTGACTGATTGCAGAACCTGTTGACCAATCAACGGGAGTACATTGGTAGCATATTGATTAATGGACAGCCCATCACTACTTGTATAACCTTATGGATGCTTTCTTGAACATCATAGATCTAGTTGGCATTGCCCTAAAGTTGCCTCGAAACGTGTTTTGCCATAAATGTAATAATGAACTAAAATTGTGTGCTTTGCTTGTTTAAGTATTGTTGACCTGTTAATCTTGGGCTTCATCTGCTTCTTCAGGTGGATGAAAAATTATCACAGCAGAATGTTCCTTAGATGTACTGGCCAATATTTCTTCCTGAACAGGTTAACTTGTCCATATCAGTTGATTGTGAAATCATCTTTGCAGATTGGCCTGCAAAACAACAGCGAGTACACCGAGTAATTTACTCACTGTGAAGTGCTTGGGGTCATTCAACGCTTATGTGGGTATTTGTTTCATTTTGGGTTTCTGTTGGGCAATTTACATGAAAACAAATGTGTTCAAAACTCTGTTTAAAGGTGAGGTTTTACAAGCTGTCACAGACCATAACATTCCACAACAATTGGTGGAGCGCCTGCAAGAAGAGAAGAGGGTGGAGGCTCAGAAAAGAAAGGAGAGACAAGAAGCACACCTCTACATGCAAGTGCAGGTATTAGAGCATTCTTGTGTCATTTACATCTGACGGCAATTCTTGATGCACTTCCCTGTCGCAATATGCACTCTACTTTTGATTGGAATTTGCCACGTGTGTTTAGGAAACAGACAGCACACTTTACACATTGGCAGATATTCAAATTTAAGTAATTCCACGTACGTCTTCAGGCTTTTTTTTAAGACAAATTACTTCACCTGTAATTTGATAAATTGTGCAATTCGACCGCATTTTTTATTAAAATTAATTTTTCATCTGCAGAGCTATAAGAACAAAGCCCCATTTGAAAGGTAGTGGGTAGCTGTGTCCTGATTACACTAAAAGCTCCCCATATCTGGGGGTCTCTCCACAACCCAAAGATGAGCAGCTTAGCTGGATTGGCCCTGCTAGAAATTGCCCCTTAATTGGGTTCAAATAATTGGGTACTCCTAAATTTACTTTTTAAAAAAAAAAACAACAACTACTCCCGAAGGGTTGTGAATGGTTGTGAATTCTCTGTCCCAGAGGGTTATGAATACTTAGTCACTGAGTGCATTTTTCTAGTCACTAAAGGAATTAAAGGGAGTGGTAATGGTGTGTGAGAGATGGGGAGGGGGGAAGCAGGATCGGTTGGTGATGAAAGAAGGGAAATTGCCCTTGAACCGTAGTACAAAATGGGGGAGTGGAATCAGGAGCTTGTTTTTAACACCACTCCGCTTTCTTTTCCCCCATCAACTCAAATGAAGTGAATTGCTTCGTGTGGCTTTGTGGTTATGATGAAGCCAAATGCAAACTGATTTAGATGAATGGCAATATTGTAATTTTATTTTTAAATTAAATCTAGTCAGCGGATTCCTGCATTTTGTTTACTTTAGATAGTAACCGAAGACCAGTTCTGTGGACATCAGGGTAATGACATGTACGATGAAGAAAAAGTGAAATATACGGTGTTCAAAGTCCTGAAAAATTCCACACTTGCAGAGTTTGTTCAGAATCTATCTCAAACAATGGTTAGTATTTCAGCACGGCATGTTCAACACTAAAACCAGAAGAGCATTGTCCACGGAAGAACTGTTTTCTATCGTCTTAATTGGCATATGACCAAATAATTAGAATTGCTATGTAAATGTACTTTTGAATCTGTTCTGGATCACTTCAGGCTTTCATCAAAAGGCACTGGGTGTTGTGACATTAATATAAATCTTAACAGTAGTACTGTTCACATTTTTCAAAAATCAATGGCACTGGAAAGTAAGTGTCTTTCGTTTCAGGCATCAGATTTGGATTAGCAATAGCCATCTTATCTGTCAGAGTTCATGAGTTCATGGCCCACATCAGACTTCAATCTAGGTTGATACGATGGCAGTACTTGAAACAGCATACTGTACTGGAAGTTTTCTTGCAAATGGGATGGAATACTCGACGCTTGCATGGATGAGTACAGCTCCAGCAAACCTCGGGAAGCTCAACACCATCAAAGCCAAAGCAACCTGCTTGATCAACCCTCCATCCACACCTTAAATATTCACTCCCTTCCTGCCACCGCCAGTACACAGTGCTAGAAAAAGATACACTGCAAGCCTCCTTTGATAGCACCATCCAAACCGGCAGCCCCTACCACCTCAAAGGCGGCAGATACATTGGGACACGGCCATCTGCAAGCTATTCTCCAAGCCACACCAAGACCATTCATTCATGTGCCTCACTTCCCAACCCAAGAATATTGGCCAGTTGTAACAGTCCAGATTATACCCTAGTTGAGATCACTTTCTCGGTGTAGCCCTGAAACTTTTGGGTGTGTGTGGTTTAATTAATCAGGCATTGCCACCTTCCTCGAGGCCGTGGAGAAAATATTTCTTTTGGGTTCTGAGATGTACAGCACACTTCTGCATAGAGCATTTTGTGTTTCTTACTCACAAGATTGTGCACTTGGTTCTAAATTTTCAATAAAGCACCATGACAAGTTGTCACTTCCTTGAAACTACTGAATTGGAATGCTGTACTAAATATTTTTTAATTATGTAACTGATTTTACCTACATTTTGATCTAATGTGTTGCTCTTGCTTTAATCTAGGGATATCCACAGGAACAGATACGGTTGTGGCCAATGCAGGCTCGGAGTAATGGGACTAAAAGACCTGCGATGTTGGACTACGAAGCGGACAGCAACAAAACTGTAAGTGTGTACATTCTAGGATGAATTCCCATGTAGATTTTGAAGTGACTTTGTGGCCTTTCCTGGAATAAACCGATGAAAAGCTTTTGTTGGGTATTTCAAGGCAAGGAATTTGATACCCATGAAGGATAAACAGCTGCATCGAGAAATGAATACGCTACACAGAGTGCCTCCTTCAATCAAAAATATTGCGATGGTTTGTTTGAGAATCCGTATGGACACATCGTAGTAGGCAGTTGTATCAGCAACATGGTGTGCTGGAGAGCGCAGAAGGACAGCGAGGCAGCAAATACTCCAGGCCAGGACAGAGTCTGCAGACAGCAGTTCAGCTTCTTGGACTTGATTGCTGACCTATGTGACATTCTGGAGGAGTTGATGCCACTGGGGTGTGGTGGACACTCATTGACTGTGGTAGTGGAGATGGCTGTGCTGCACATCCTTCTCACTGTCGGGTTGTTGCGGGGATCCGCTGGGTATGTCTGTGGGATCTCTCAACCTGCAGCCCATCACAGCATAAGAATTGATGGATGCTTTGTTCACGAGGGCAAAGTGTCTGTACGGTTCTAGTCTGATTCAGTACTAAAGCCAGATTCTGTTGAGTCCAGAGGATCCTGGACTGCATGCGTTTTGCCTTCAAGACTCCCTTCGAACAGCCAGGTTCTTTTGTCAGCAGGAAGAGCTTTCACTCGCTCAATGTGCAGACCGTATGAGACCACTGCAAAAATATCTGACCAGAGTGCGTTACATTCCTGGGAAGTTTCAATTCACAGTCCCAGGTGTTGCACATGTTTGCATAATCAGAAAACATTTGTGAATAAGTCCTGAGTTCTAAGCAGTATTCACTGAGAATCTGTACACACCAACATCGAGGCAGAGGACTCATACAGCCACTAGATCTAACTACATGAGTGAACGTTGACCCGCCAATTGGCCTTTTGAAAATGTACCTCCGATGTGGGGAGCATTCCAATTAGGACTCTCGATCACTTCCCACATCATGGTGATCTGTGCTCTGCACAACTTGACACAGCAGCCAAGAGTTGAACTGATACTGGATGACTCTCTTGATTACACCTACACCTCTGATGAGGGGGAACAGCAGTACTACTGGTGTAGGAAATGGCCATCCAGAGGAAACACTGATGGCAACAAACAGATCATGGCTTATCTACCTCCATACCATTTTCCACATATCCTTTGATGTCATTAGTATCCAGGAATCTATTGATTTTTGCCTTGAACATGCTCAATGAGCTTCCACAGCCCTTTGGGCTGAAGAATTCCGAAGATTCACAAGCATCTGAGTGAAAATAATTCCTCCTCGTCTCAGTCTTAAATGGCCTTCCACTTGTACTGAGTCTGTCCCCGCGGTTCTAGGCTAACCAGCCAAGGAAAACATCCAGTCTACATCTACAATTGTGTAAATTTGAAGTCACCTCTCATTCTAGGCAGCTCCCAGGGAATACAGGTCTAGTTGTCTCAATCTCTCCTCATGTAATAATTCTGCCATCCCAGGGATTAGTCTGATTAGCCTCCATTGCACTCCCTCTATGGTAAGTATATCCTTCCTTGGATAAGGAGACCAAAACTACTCTGTACTCCAGATGCAGTCTAACCAAGGCTCTATACTATTGCACTGCCACAGAAAAGACATGGTATGAACAATTTGCATCTGCAGCCATCGCATCTCTGGCTCCACACTCGCGTCTCCTGTTGTCAGCCTGGCCCGCTGTCACTGTAGCAATCTCTGTTGCTGCTGCTTCCATCTGTATTATCTTTGTGAGGAAGGAAGGGCAAACCACAACCCACGTGTCTCCACTCCTTTTCATCCATGCTCGTCACGGCAGCAGGCACTAATGATTGGCCATGGTGCTCTGTTGCAATGCTACCCTCTGACTTGATGCACACCTGGATTGTCATTGAATTCCTGTGCATGGGTCATCCACTTGGTGGTGTAGGGTGTTGGGTACAGTTCTGGTCTGAAGAAGCATTTGTAGTCCTACATGGGTTAACTGTCAAGCCTTTACTGACTTGTTGGAACTCTTTAGGTACAAGCTAGGAGCTGTCTTCATGCTTTCTGATACACACTGCACTTGTCCAGCATTAAACTGACTATGGGTGTGGTTCCAGTGTGCGCTCTCATCAGAGTGGGCAGTACTGTACTCTGTCACACATTAACCTGTTATGTGCCAGGCCCTTGTACTACGCAGTTGCACATGGATACCATATCATACATGCAGGATTGCCACTGCACCATGCATGCCATTCTCCAGCAAGCCCTCACTAGATCATTCAAGCACTTCTAACAGAACCCATGATAATGCCGCAATCTCTCAGCTGCTCACTACTTTGGCCACCTCCAGCTCGGGCACCTTTGTGAAGTGGAAATTCATGCGACTTCCATTAAAAGCACCATATCTTCACTCTTAAAACACTGCGTGTGAACTTTGTTCACAAATCCATGCATCACTTGAGAACCAGCAATTATTGTACTCTTAATTAGGAAAAATCATTGGTATCAGGGTATCCTGATTATTGTGTAACTATTGCTGGCTAGGAGAGTAAATTATTAAAAGTAGTTGGTCGTGCTCAAAATAACAATCATATTTGCATTTTGCCGCATTGCACAGGCAAACCCGTCGTGCACATGTTTGACTCCTCATAAAACAGGGAATCACAGTAAGTAGCTCTCATATTCACTGTAAACCATCTTTCCTGAGCAATATATTCTGACCTCAGAATGTACCTGTTTAACTTTGTTTACTCCCTAACTATCCTGCAGAGAGGAGGTACGGATTAGATTTCTGATCTGTTAAGATAGACTTGCTTTTTTTGAAGGGACAGACCAAGCCAGACATTTGTTCTCACAGCAACACACCTTAATACCAATTGGGAACGGTTCAGTTATAAGCTGCCTTATACTCTGAAGCCACATGATAGGAGATCAATAATATTTCTACATTGAGCTATATTAGTGCCTTCAATACTACATCGTGCACCATGAACCTAGGCCAGTGCATTATTAGTGCACAGATATTGAAGGTTTTTATGCAACATGAAGTAAACTTGTGAGATCAATGTAGTCTAATGAGCCAAACTTTGTTTTCCTCCTAGATGATTGAATTGAGTGATAATGACAACCCATGGACAATATTTCTAGAAACAGTAGATCCAGAGTTGGCCGCCAGTGGAGCAACATTGCCCAAATTTGATAAAGATCGTAAGTCCATATTAACCATATATTGTTAAAAATGGGGCATTTAATGAGGGGCTTTACAGGTCAGAGCTACCAGAGGAGCAGTCTGGGACGACCGACTCTTTGGAGGGCTTGGAGTTTCCCATGGTGGAAGAGGAAGTGTGGGAAGAGCTGGAGCTGCCATTGGGTCTAGAGGAGGTCCGAACAGCAATAGGACAGATGCAAACAGGGAAGGCACTGGGGCCTTCACACGGGTTCCCAGTGGAATTTTACAAGTGGTTCCCGGACCAGCTGGGTCCGTTATTGATGGGAATGTTCAATGATTCTTTGTCCCGGGGTTCTCTTCCTGCGACACTTGGTCAGGCACCCATCTACCATATCCTGAAAAGTGACGAGGATCCTGCGAATCGCGGATCATACCATCCTATTTCACTGCTTAACATAGATGCTAATCTGTTAGGTCAGGTTGTGGCATTGAGGTTGGAATTTTGTCTCCCGGAGGTGCTTGGGGAGGATCAGACGGGATTTGAAAAGGACCAAAGACTGTTGTCCAATGTGTGGCAACAGTTCTACATGGTTCTTATCCTGGCGGTGGGGCTGGAGCCAGAGATATTTGTGCCATTAGATACAGAAAAGGCGCTTGATAGGGTGGAGTATCTCTTCACTGTTTTGGAGAAGTTTGGTTAGGCCCCTGGGTTTGTTTTGTGGGCTGTACCAGGCTCCTTTCACCAGCATTCGTACAAATTCCAGGAGTCTGGTGTTTTTCAGTTACATAGGGGAGTGAGGCAGGAGTGTCAATAGTGATTGAGCCATCGGCCATTGCCCTGAGTGCCTCGGGCATGTGGTGAGGGATAGTTAGGGGTGGAATGGAACATAGGGTATCCCTGCAGGCAGATGACCTTTCGTTATATGTGAAGGACCTGATGCCCACCATGGGGGCGTGATGAGAATACTGAAGCTGGGAGCAAATTAAATCGGGGGAAGAGTGACTATTTTCCGGTCAGCCTCCGGGGAATGGAGCTAGCCTTGGGGTACTTTGTTTTTGCTTCTGGTATCTCGGGGTCCAGGTGGGTTGAGATTGGGCACCACTCAGCAAGCTGAATTATACCAGCCTGGTGAATAAGGTCAAACCTGACCTACAAAGGTGGGAGGGCAACCTTTGTTTGTCCCTAGCCGGTAGGGTCCAGTCAGTTAAGATGAACATTTTGCCAAGATTTCCATTTCTCTTCCAGTGTCTTCCGGTCTTTTTCGAGTTGGTGTTGGGATGTTGTGGGGATCCTGGGCCTACCTGGGTGCAGATGGAGTCTGGGTCAGACAGGGTGTCCAGTTTGGGTGCATTTCTCTTCCATTCGCACCGGCAAAGTAAAAATATGGAGGCAGCGCCATCGACATTTTAAACTTCAGTCAGTATTGAGGCTGGCCCATAGTTGTGCACCTGTTTCAGCCAGTGAGGTTGGATGCCCCATTTGGAGTGGGGAAGGGGCTGGCGAGATTGTGACCCATTTCTGGACGGTTGGTTTGCCAGCCTGGAGTAATTGAAAGTGATGTTTGGGCTCTCAGTACCTTTCGGTACCTTCAGGTATGTTGGTGTCTGAGTGGGTCTTGCCCCCACACCCCAAAGATGTGCAGGATAGGTGGACTGGCCATGTTAATTGCCCCATAATTGGGTACTCTGAATTAATTTTTTTAAAAAGGTACCTTCAGGTATGAAATTTTGTTCGACAAACCCAGAGGCACCACCCTCCTTTGGTGCGTGTAGTTGGAGGAGTGGAGTATGTCCAGGATATATGGGCTGAATCTAGTGCAAGATCTGGGTTCGGTGAAGGGGGTGAAAGCCTAGTGGGAGGAGGAGCTGGGGGGTCTCGTGTTGGAGGATGAGGTGTGGAGTCAGGCCCTTCATAGGTGAACACCACCACCTCGTGTGCAAGGCTGAACTTGTTCAGTGTTCCTGACCAGAGCTAGAATGAGTCACGTTATTGCCAGAGTTGAGGACCGGTGCGGGTGCTGTTCGAGGGAGCCAATTTAACCATGTGCACAAGTTTTGGACCTAACCCTAATTTTGGTCTCCTTTTTCAACACATCGGTGATTCTGGACATCGAAATTGAACCCCGTCCCTTGGTAGCCACATTTGGGGTATAGCACTTAACCGGAACTGCGGGTGGGTGCGGGGGTGGATGTTCCTAACTTCGCCTCACTGATTGCTCGGAGACGAGTCCTGCTGGGGTGGAGGTTGGCAACTCCACCCAGTGCCTCAGTTTAGTGAGGTGAGGTTTTGCTTCTGGAGAAGTTTAAATACACCATGAGAGGGGGTCAATTGAAGGGTTGTACCTGAGATAGCAGCCATTTAAAGAAACAGTTCTGTTGATTAATATGACTTGGGCAACAGTTATGTTTCACTTAATTACTTTTATACCTGTTTGAGGACATGCCTTTAAAGGATTAAGTTAAAATGCTCCATAATTGCATGTTGTAATAAAGAAATTGGTTGCAAATGTGCAATATGATAATGCTATGGCTTTTTCTTCAGATGATGTAATGTTATTTTTGAAGATGTACGACCCCAAAACTCGGAGCCTGAATTACTGTGGACATATTTACACCCCTATATCGTGTAAAATACGTAAGTTGAGAACTGAATACAGATATCAATTTGTACAGCTATTGCAAAGAATTAACTACTCTATTTATTGTGTGCAGGTGATTTACTGCCAATCATGTGTGAGAGAGCAGGGTTTCCGCAAGGAACTAACCTTATCCTCTATGAGGTATGAAAATACATGACCAAGTTTACTTTGTAAAACATAAATGCAATATTTTTTCAATAAAAAAATGCTTTTACATAAAATTTGACTTCAAACAGTTTATTTGGTAATTGTAAATTGAAACGAAAATTGGATCTATTATTTAGTCAATCATGTTGATTCAGAATACATTGGACAGCCATTTCCAATACTGAACTGGTATGTTGTTTGGGTCACAAGGAAGATTGAGGGTCATTTGTGATGTGTGTGTGTCTCTCTCTCTCTCTCTCTCTCTCTCTCTCTCCTTCTCCCCTCCCTCTTTCTCTCTCTTCTCCTCTCCCCCCACCCCCCACCCCCCCAACGATGTAAACAATATTGGACAAATATGATTTTAAAATGATCATGAAAAATCCGCTTCTGCTCAGATGCTCAGATCCATGAAAGTCATTATAAAATATAAATCTTCAAGATCACCAATTGCATGTGTATGATGTAGCTACAGTCATTTGGTTGACCGTTTTTATGCTTTTATAATTGCAACAAATAAGCAACATTACTTTTGTGATTATTTATATTAATTTGTAAAACTGTCTTTACTTTAGGAAGTAAAACCCAATTTAACTGAGAGAATTCAGGATTATGAAGTGTCCCTTGATAAAGCACTTGATGAGCTCATGGATGGCGATATTATAGTATTTCAGAAGTAGGTGATGCTTTAGTAGCAAATTAATGGAACTCAAATTGCTAATGTATGATTTTGCTTTTTTTTAAATTTAGAGTACCCAATTAATTTTTTCCAATTTAAGGGGCAATTTAGCGTGGCCAATCCACCTAGCCTGCACATCTTTGGGTTGTGGGGGCGAAACCCATGCAAACACTGGGAGAATGTGCAAACTCCACACGGACAGTGACCCAGAGCCGGGATCGAACCTGGGACCTCAGCGCCGTGAGGCAACAGGGCTAACCCACTGCGCCACCGTGCTGCCCTGATTTTGCTGTCCTGATGTGCACGTTTCTAGTTTGTGGTGGGAAGTTGTGAAATTCCAGAAACGAATAGTGCCAATATTGCTTTATACAAATGTTGGGGAGTGGGCAGGAGGTTTTTTTTTCTACAGAAGTACAACAAAAGTGATAACTAGATAACACTCATTTAACTCCACCAAAATGCATTAGGAGCAATCTTATTCCAGAATAATTCAGTGTGAAAGACTGGAGCAGGCAACCCATGAGACATTTAACTCTTCTAAAACTGATAATATGGATAAAACTGATGGAAATCTTCCAATCTTGTCATGGTTGTTATCCTTATTGATATCCTTCATCATATAATTGACCCATTGATATCCTTCATCATATAATTGACCCATAGTACGTCAGCCCCGTGTCACAAGTATTAATTCTGAAATTTGTGTAAAAGACAGTTTCTCTCCAGCACGTTGTTTTCTTAAACACAAAAAGCATTTTGCCAAGAGAGCATGCCAATTCTGCCCATTTAGATTTGGATAGCAACTCAAGACAATCTTGTTAGAAATGCTATCATTAATCTGTGCCCTTTATCATGCCAGTTTTATTTTCCTTTTCTACGGTATTGCCACTTGATGGGGCAGGATGCCACAGGGGCCAAGAGTCTGTTAATATAACTGCATTGCCCAAATAACCCACTGTTTGGACAGTTACTCAACCGTGGGGTGTCGTGTCTAAGGCAGATTTTGATGTCGGTCAAAGTCCACAGAAGTGCACTTTCCAGCAAAGGTTACTCATTAGCATTTGGTGTGGGATTGCTCCCGAACTAACTAATGTCCGGTCCATGAAGTTAATTGTAGTGTCCAAACTCCTGAACCACTAATCAGCTAACTTGGGTGTGGGCCAACAATTCAACTTGAGACTTTAGGATCTTTTTTTAACTCTTATTAGCTAGCGCAAAGCTGTTTATTTAACTATTGGAGTCGTTGATCTGCATAATTGTGGTTTGAGCTGGGAGAAGCTTCTCTAGAGATCTGCAATAAGTGCTGCATTTCTGCAAAAACTTAATATTCTAGTTAAAGTTTACAGTGATGCTACCTACAGTTTGGTTTTCTTAGTATGTTTCAAGAAATTTAAAAACTCACCTGTAAACAGTGACACTGGATGTTTGTAACTATTTCATTCCACCCAAAAAAAAAAATCTGGTGGCTGAAAGCATATTTCACCTTATTTTTCCAGTATTTTGCAGGTATCAAAATTTGTTACCTCAACTCAAACTTTGTTGCCCCAGCTCAAAATGTAATCCATCCTGCAGACGCACAATAGGCCAGTGTGAGTTACTGCTCCTTTGTGACAGGCTCTAGACCACAGCTTGCCTCCACATTGGGTAATGAAATTGCCTAACCGTTGCATGTTTCTCCTTACAATTGGCAATCTGTACTCTTCCATGCTGGAGGCAGAAATGGAAACCAGAAAACTAGCTGGCAGATGGGATTCTAGTATTATCGTTGGTAGATGTATTCTGAACTATCACATACCATCCAATACTCTTTCATTTTCTTTGTTTTTGGTATTGTTCAAGTAGAAATTTGGTCAACTTTAGTGAATTGCAAGATTGGGTCCTTCTATATTAAACTCTTGCAAGCTTGTCATGGTAGAAATGGGCCATATTTCTTATAGGCAATTTGGCACCCTGACCCTCATGATTAATCTTCTAACTTAACTTTCTAGCCCACTTCCCATACCCCATGATTCCCTGACAGATCAATAATCTATTGATCTTGGTCTTCAATAGACTCAATGGAGCATTCACATCCCTGTGTGGTAATTGGCCAATAGCTTTACCAGTCTCAATACATGCTTGCAGACAGCAGATCGGTAAATGTCAGTTTGCAAGTGTTGTGTGAACAAGTTCTCCCAAATATTGTTTCTGCGAGAAACTAGCTCTACCATTTGTGTGTTTAATGCATAACTAATGTCTGTAGTTCAGTTTACTTTCATATTATGGGATATTCTTCGACCTTCTATTTCCTTCAAACTTGGTACGTTTGTCTGTGAGCCATCTTTTATTTCTTCTTTGTTGCCTTCATCCTCCACCTTTTTCGTGAGTTGGAAATGAGTTAGTGACTGGGCAGGCTTAATGTTCCAGACAATGATTGTCACCAAAGGTGAATTATCCCTCTTCATTCTTTTCAATCTGTCTACAGCCATTGTCAGGGTTGGCCACACCATCCCCTTCCAATTCCCCCATCATCGTCTAGCTGGGAGGGACTGCACTCACCTGATTCTGATGTATCCAGTCAGAGCCAATAAATCACCTGCAATGACTTCCCTGCCTGTGCATGCTGTCCTGTAAGAATGTTTCCTTGCGACCTCCCACCCCTGCCATTTCTCATCGAGTCCACCGTGACATCAGAAAACACTGCCGTCCTTTTCCATATGCTCATTGTTGACATACAGTTCTTCAAGCACCACTCCTCTCGCGACCTGTGCTTTCTGGATTATCGGACTGCTTGTTCAGCGTCCATACTAATTAAGCAGAAATTTCCTGCAGCTAAATATTAGGAAGACCAAAACCATTTGCTTTAAGTCTGTCACAAACTCTTGTTTCTTAGCTCCTGACTTCATCCCTCCCCCTGGCAACTGTCTTGAGGCAGGAACAAAACTGATTGTAACCCTGGTGTGATATTTTGCCCTGAGATGAACTTCTGGCCACATCTTTGCCATTCCTAAAACACTCTAATTCTGCTACCTTAACATTACCTGACTTCACGTCTCAACTGATTTTCTGCAAAAACCCTCATCTGTGCTTTTCTGGACTTAACTATTTCAGTGCACTCAGAGTTGGCCTTTCACAATCTGCTTGTCCTACTTGCACCAAATCCTGTTACCCATTCTGTGATTGTTGACTAGCAACACTTCAAGCCACCCATGTCTTCAGTTCCTGCCCCCATCCATCTTGCTAATCGCCTTCAGCCATACAACCCTCTTGAATATCTGTGCTAAATAACCCTGGCCCATGAGCAATCCTGAGTTTAATCATGCTCTCATAGATGGCCAGGTCTTCAAATGTCATGGCCCAATGTCTCCATAAACTTCTGCCAGTTTTTTAACTGCTCATTACTTAACTCTTTCAACTGACCTAACATCTCCGTATCCAAAGGGAAAATGCTGGAAAATCTCAGCAGGTCTGGCAGCATCTATAGGGAGAGAAAAGAGCTCACGTTTTGAGTCCAAATGACCATTTGTCAGAGCTTTGCCAAAGGGTCATCTGGACTCGACGTTAGCTCTTTTCCCTCCCTACAGATGCTACCAGACATGCTGAGATTTCCCATCATTTTCCCTTTGGTTTCGGATTCCCGCATCTGCAGTAATTTGCTTTAAACATCTCCGTATGTGGCATAATGTCAAATTTTTTGATCACTGGCCTGGTAAGTTTTACTTTATATAAAAGCCATTGTTTAAATGCAATCAGAAATTCATAATAAAGATGCACATTTCTATTCTTGCTGCATGTTTCATAATAAAAATTATTGCAACCAGCAATAAGGGCGAGTTGGTACTGTGGTTAGCACTGCTGCCTCAGCGCCAGGGACCTGGGTTCAATTCCAATCTTGGGTGATTGTGTGGAGTTTTCACTTTCTCCCCGTGTCTGTGTGGGTTTACTCCGGGTTCCTCCCACCATCCAAAGATATGCAGGTTAGGTGGATTGGTTATGCTAAATTGCCCCAGGTTGGGGGATGGGGCCTAGGTGGGGTGCTCTTTCGGAGGGTTGGTGCAGACCTCCTGGGCCTTCTGTACTATAGGGATTCTATGAAAGAGGAATTGACCAGTAAAAAACAACACTGTTATCAATTTGTTTCTGACTGAACAGAAACATTGGCTCAATCTTTACTGTTGACAAGTTCGACCATAAGACATAGCCCGCTGAATCTGCTCTGCCATTCAATCATGGCTGATATTTATCTCATCCCCTTTCCCCTGGCTTTTCCCCATAACTCCTGATCCCCTTATTAATCAAAAACCTATCATTTCATTTCATTTCATATCTCTGTCTTAAAGACACTCAATGATTTGGCCTTGACCGCCTTCTGCGGCAAAGAGTTCCACAGATCAATTTGCTATTTCCATTTCCTACCCAAAGGTACCCATATGTGCAGAAATTAATTTTATCCAGTAATGTGCATCCAGTTACGTGGTTACTAGCATTGGTACTCCAATCTCCATCTAACAGTGGTGCAACTATTTTAGTTGGGCAGTCTGAACACATTGGAAAGTCCAAAGGACACTTTTGAAATAATTGGTGCTTTACATTGGAGGCACTTCAACAGTATCTTACCACAATGACCTTGATTTTTTCACTGTTAATGCTGCTCACATAAAGCAGAAGCACTGCCTTTAATGGTAAAACCTACGCCAATAGCCACACCATTTTAACTTTTAATTCCACAAACAATGCAAAATTTTGTGATTGTGCTCAAGTTTAGTTTTGAACATTTTAGCATCCTTTTGAGTAGAATAAATCTTTTGGGCAGCTAAAGTCACTAATTCTTTTCTGGTTGTTTTTCAGGGATGATCCAGAAAATGACTCGAGCGAGTTACCAACAGCAAAAGATTATTTCCGAGATCTGTACCATCGAGTTGATGTCATCTTTTGTGATAAGACTATTCCCAATGACCCCGGCTTTGTGGTCACTCTGTCTAATAGAATGAACTACTTTCAGGTACGAGAGCTTCGGCAGTTCACTTGTGAGAGTTAAGCGATAGGTATGTTTTCTTTAAAAAAAAAATGTAAACACTTGATCCCAGTGTCACGAATTTGGTCATATTGAACCAGAACTGAAGTGGAATAATATCCATTTAAATTAGAAATTCATTTTAGCATAGAGATAGACAATTGTTTTTAATGTATATTTGACAAATGTATGATGTAAGTTGTAGATTTTCTAAATCACTGAAACAATAATGGTTGCTTCAGGAAAAGCTGATTTTTGGTAGTGGCCATAATGGTTGCCTTAAGTGACTAGTTCAGTTTATTATAGTTGGGGCATACTGTTAATGACAGCTTGCACTTTTAAAGCACCAGTCATTAAAATGTCCCAAGGCACTGCAGGAGGGTTATAAAGCAAAATTATAACTCCCTGGCACACACAAGGACAGGTTTTCAGGAACATCTTGGAAGCACAAGAGATTTAGGGAAGGAATATCAGAGATTCTGGTGCATGTGCAGCTGCCAGTGGGGGAGTGTAGAGGAGTAGGGAGATTGTGGGGGTGGATTTGTAGGGCTATGTATTTCCCAGAGATGGAGGCAAAGTCTATGGAGAAGGTGAAAATGAGGATGAGACTTGTCAAATCATTGTTCTCTGACTGGGCGCCAACATGGATCAAGAGCACAGGGGTAATGGATAAATGGGATTTGATATATGTTGGGAGAAAGGGAATTTTAGATACATTCAGATTTACAGGGATGGCAGAAGGGGGGAGGCTGCTCGGGACAAGATTGGAATAGTCCGGTTTAGTATGAGGGTATTTTTTTTAGCAACAAGATAAGCTGAGGTGGGGCCAGAGTCGAATGATGTTATGGAGGTGGAAGTAAAAGACCATGGCGATGTAGCGGATATGGGGGTTGGAAGCTAATCTTGGAAGTCGAAAAGGTGTTGTGATTGCAGGCGGCCTTATTCCGCCTCCCCGTGGCCAAAAAGAAAAGTGGAATTTGATCATGGCTGCTGCTCTCTTCTGCTTCAAAATGTGACATTATTTAGCAAAAGATGTATTGAACCTAATATAGCCCAGTCAGTTGCAAGTTTTCAAATTTTGTTTCAAGAGTAAGCCTGACCGTTCCCTTCCCGTATTGTACAATTTTAGGTTTAGTTGAATGAGATTTATTTTGGCATCTCACTTAACAGCAAGGAGACAATTAGTGTCGATAATTGATTGCATTTACTTGCCCTTTTAATTTAATTTGACAGATTATTGATAGGTTTGCTCTAACAAACATTTAAAGTTACAAATCCTTAAGTTTCTGAAAAGAGTTCATTACAGTATGATTTTAAATAGATTATTTATTCTGTTCAATGTTCCATGAAAGTTTCCTGACTATGATACAGGACACTACTTTGCACCGTCCGTTTGTAATGTGCCCCCACTAAAAATGAGCAGTTTTAAATTCCGCTTTTTCTTCCTTGGTAGGTTGCCAAGACAGTAGCACAGCGACTAAACACTGACCCAATGTTGCTGCAGTTCTTCAAATCTCAAGGGTAAGACTACGTAATTTCAGTTTAACTTTTTCTCAAATAGATTCTAATCAGTGAATGTAATTATTTTCCCAACTTCCATACGCAGTCGATCTTTAGTAATTTCAGTTATTTTTTAATTCCTGGGAATAGCACCTGGTGGGTGATGGAATAAAAAACCCGTTTAAAATTGGGTGGTTTCTGATCATCTCACCTCACATGCTAATTTCAGAAGTAGGTCTTAGAACTGCAAACGGATGAACGAAGTAAAATAAAATCTTGCACACCGTTAACAGACTGAAAAGCTGTGCAGCGCAAAATAACTAAATCTGCTGCAGCTTTTTAGTTTTGCCAGTGTCACCAGTGTGCTCATTATTCACTCTTTCTGTTTGTTACCGTGCAAAGCGCAAACATGTTTTTGTACGAAACTGACATTGTTCAGTCGAACATGGCTATAACCTGAACTGTTGGAGCCAGATTTGTCTTTGTTGATCGGGAAAAGTCCTTCATGTGTAATGGAGGCTGGGTCGACTGATTAGTGCCTGCCGCACAAGCATCCGTTGTAAAGAATTAACCATAATTCAGCGCAAGTTGATACCTAATTTTCTAAGCTTAAAAAATGCAGCAAATGCATGATATGGCAAAAGAAACGACATTGTAATAGATTTTAACGGTGGTGGTCAAACGTGACGGGACAGAGAGAGGGGCGGGGGGAGGGGGAAGAGATCCTGAAATATTTTCCTTGTACTTAATCTGGAGTGCCTGATTCTAATGTAGGATGCTCAAATTAAATTATAAATCGGTTTTGTAAGGGAATTTGTCAATTCATTATTTGCCAGTGAAGGACAATGATTTCAATGTGGGTGGCCAATGTGAGAGTGAGGTTAGGAGTTGTAAATTGTGACGGTAAAACAAAAGTAATGACATTGACTATCCTTCACCTGTGTCTCAGCACTGGACATACTTTACTAGAGCCAGTTTTTGTTCTTAAAATTTGTGATTTACCTTCTTGAAAATAATCATTGATATTAATGTGCTCTTAAAAATGCCTAAAATTAAAGAATTTTATTGTTAAAAGTTACAGGGATGGGCCTGGTAATCCTCTTCGGCATAATTATGAAGGCACACTTAGAGATTTGCTGCAGTTCTTCAAGCCAAGGCAACCAAAGAAACTCTATTATCAGCAAGTAAGTACGTTTGTCCTCAACCTTTCTGCCACATATGGCAAGGACTTGAGGTAAATTGACGGTAAATTTTCAAATCCAAGTATATTTGCTTGCATCTATTTCAGAATTAATCAATCGCTGTTGATTCAAAGCTTACAAAACTTTTGATAACCTTATGTATTACTTCTAATTTTCTTTATGGAGTCCGGTAAACTTGTGGAGTAACTTAATCTTCAATCTTATGACCTTAGTGGAAATTTGGCCTTCCGTTTGTCGTTGTGAATCATTGTGGAGATTTATTTGAACTTGATTTAGGGCAGATACTGGGAATCTGTGTACACTTAGCAAACGTGTATTCGCAAGTGTGATGGACAACTTGGATCAAAATGGCAAAGATTTACTTTTACGGCAATTCAAAACTTAAGGATTACATACACAAATATGAGAGAATTTCTTTTGTAAAAGGAACCTGACCCCATCAGTCTCGAAATATTGCTGCACTGCCGTCTGAATGTTTGAAGCTTGCTCAGCATTTTTATTGTAGGTGCAACTTTAGCTAACCTGGAAATTGAAAGCAAGAAATTTTATAAGAATCTTATGAAATTGTCACCTTCTGAAAATAAACTCCCTGGACCACCTCAGAAAAGAGTTAGTTTGTCATGGGTTTGATGGAGTATAGCTAGCTCAGTTTGAGCTACTTGGGTTCATGTTATCGCTTTGGGACGGGTGGGAAATTCAATCAAAATTTCAAGGGTTTAAAGATCTAGCTTATTTTCTTGCGATCTTTTTAATTTGCAAGTCTTTATTTCATAGAATCATAGAATTTACAGTGCAGAAGGAGGCCATTCGGCCCATTGAGTCTGCACCGGCCTTTGGAAAGCCCACACCACCCTATGCCAGTAACCCCACCTAACCTTTTTTTGGACACTTAAGGCAATTTAGCATGGCCAATCCACCTAACCTTTATTTGGAAAAGGCAAAATAAATTGAGTTCAGCAGCCTAGCCTCAGCATTATTATGGAAAATAGATGTAATCATTGATTGATTTGATTTATTGTCACATGTACCGAAGTAAAAAGTATTTTTCTGCGGCTGAGGGAATGTACACAGTCTGTTGTGTGCAATGTGTGTGACTGGCTTGTATTTGTAAACGTTAGAGATTTTAAAGGGTATATGTTTATTTCAGCCAAAGTTGCACAGTGGTTTTGGCGAGTAGCAGATGTATTTCCAGTGAGGCTGGATAAGCATATGAGGCAACAGGAAAGAAAGGGTTTTCTCGGAGGGTGGTGATGGCATATTGCCTCTGGACTAGTACTCCAGAGGTCCAGGCTAATGCTCTGGGAAGCTTTGAACAAGGTGGGTTTGAATCCCACCTTGGCAGCTGGTGGAATTTAAATTCAATTCACAAAATATGAGATATAAAGCTAGTCTCAGTAATGGTGACTGTGGCAGCTATCAATTGTTGTGAAAACCCATGTGGCTCACTGATGTCCTTCTCAGGAAGGAAATCTGCCATCCTTGCCTGGCCCACATCCCCGGAAAGAAGAAAAAAAAGAAGCTCCTGTAGCATTAATGCTGCCATGGATTGGTTGTGCTGAATGGCCTGTTCTTGTGCTGTACATTCTTTCTTGTGCTGTACATTCTTTCTTGTGCTGTACATTCTTTCTTGTGCTGTACATTCTTTCTTGTGCTGTACATTCTTTCTTGTGCTGTACATTCTTTGTATTTAACGTTGTTTTGAAATGTCACTCCCACATTTTACACAGCAAAGACAATGCAACAAATCTTGCTTTCCATTAATTTGTTTATCTAGCTGAAAATGAAGATCACAGACTTTGAAAACAGACGGAGTTTCAAGTGTATATGGCTCAACAGCAATTATAGGGAAGAGGTAAACGTCAATTTTAATGCTGCATTAAGATTTAACAACTAGGCACTTCACAATTTCTAAAGTGGATGTACTAGTTAAACAAATTAAATTGTAGAACAGGATCTAAATTGAAATCTTGCTTACAGCTGAGGATAAAACCCAATTTTCCTTCCTGCAATGTTACATGAATGCCATTCTTTATCTGCCAACACATTCATATAGAGGTATCCAACAAGGCATGCACCAGCGAGTGCAAAATCAACAGATAACATTAGACAAAACCACTTCTCTTTCCCCCCCCCACCCCCCCTGCACAGCTGCATCTCCAGATTGGAAATCAAAGCAATTTGCAAGTAAATTCCTTTGAAAATGTACACCTCTACATATGGCTGTATGCAGGTACACCAGACCAGATCCATACAGTACATTAAATTTGAATAAGATCTTGGCTGTTTATAAGAATATATAGAATATAAGAGTTACACAAGATGAACTATAGTTACAATCAGGCTTCCAAAGTTGACAAGGGGAAGAATCCTCATGGGGTCGAATTAAATATTGAAAATACTCGAGTCATTGTTTTTGCTAGTAATTCACAATTGGACTGCTTTCTTCTTATTCCTTTCGCTTCTCATTACTTGAGACACCAGAGTGTATCAGTTACAACAATGCAGAATTGGGTCAATTTTCCAGTAGGAGTACAAAATACAGATGGCTCACTCAACTTTATACTAATTCTACCATTGATTTCTCCTGCCTCTAAATCAGTGTCTCCATGATGCATACAAATGACATCCGAGTAACAACTTGGAGAGAGAAAAATGTGCTTAACTGTCCTCGATATCATCTTGTTACTATGGTATAAGGACAACTCCAGTTCTCTGGCTATACTGCCCTTGCAAACCATTTACAATAAACACAAGTGGCCACGTCAACTTCTCCCAAAACATCAAAGATATGAATGAGTGCGCTTCATGCATTCCATCAGCGCCTTAGGCCCACATACACAGTGCATCTCATGCTCACCAGAAGGCTGTTTTAACTTGTGCTGATCCCACAAGCAGCACAGGACATCAAAGTACACAGGGAGTGGGACACCTCATTTCCACAGGGATCATACTTAGAAATATGGACCCATGACTATATATGGTTACTTGCTTTTTAATTACTTTTCAAACTTTTCAATATTATAAACTCAGAAAATCTGTAGTTGTAATTGAAGTTTAGACCCAAATTTAAAGTACCAGCCACCGATTTAATTTTCACTTCGTAATTAAGTGATGGACATCTGATTAATTTATGAGGAAACTAGCTCAAAACATTTTACACTGGTTAGCCAGAAAGGTTTGTTGCAAGATATTACGGGGATGAAATTGTAAGTACATCATTCAACAAAATACAAATTGAACTATTTATTGTGTTGCAGGAGATAACACTATATCCAGATAAGCATGGCTGTGTGCGTGACTTGCTGGAAGAATGTAAGAAAGCTGTGGAATTGTCAGAAAAAGGTTCCAGTAAACTAAGGTAAGAACGTGTTATTCCACCCGAACATGCTTTGTTGTGATAACTCTTGGTTAATTCAGGCGGTGGGCAATGATTTGTACTGGGTGATGGGTTGTAGTCTGTGGCCTTGGAAGGCATCCAAATTCAACTTGAGCTGTGACAAAGAGTCATCCAGACTCGAAAGGTTAGCTGTTGTCTCGCTCCACAGATGCTGTCCGACCTATGGAGATTGTCCAGTATTTTCTATTTTTGATCCAAATTCAACTGTTTTGACGTTGGTCATCCACTTAGTGGTGTCAGCAAAAACTCAGTGTATTGTGTACGGATCCACCAAAATTCTTTTTTGAGCTAACGATTAGTCTGCTTTTATTTTTCTTCTAATTCTATGCACTGCTCTCTCATTTTTAATATTAAGTAATTACTTTCTCGATCTCTTATCTGAACACAGCTATTCAGTTTAGGCAAATTAGGTGCAAGTTAGGTGAGTAGTGGCACCTTTAATAATAATTAGTTAATGCATTTCATTTTTACGGGCATTGACTGAGGAAGGTAATGCTTGGATACAAAATAAGTGTAAATCTTTGGGAGTGAAGAGTGGAAGTAAATTTTGTAGTTTTATGGTAGTTTAAATTGCCACCCAGTTCAAGTTGGTTTCACAAGTGGCAGTGTACTGCGTGACATTTCCGCCACAGTTTCTGAAAACTACCTTTAGCTGCCAGATATCCAATCAATTGGGAGGCCATCTTGGTATTTTGCATCTCTGAGCAGTCACTTTAGGATCCTGAACAGTGGATTAAATTTAAGCAACTTGAATGCGTTGAGCTGTGAATATATGTTTGCTTTCAGGCTACTGGAAATTGTAAGCTACAAAATAATTGGCGTCCATCAAGAAGATGAGCTGTTAGAATGTTTATCTCCAGCAACAAGCCGTACATTCAGGATAGAGGTCTGTTGTGTGTTTGTATCAAATTATTCTGTGGCCATAACTATTTTTTAAAGCAGTTTCCAGTTAATTTTCTCATTTATTTGATATTTTTAGGAGGTCCCACTAGATCAAATTGATCTGGACAAAGAGAATGAGTTACTGATCCCAGTGGCACATTTTCACAAAGAAGTTTTTGGCACTTTTGGAATTCCATTCTTGTTGCGGATATGCCAGGTAAGGTGCCCAATTCTGTGCTCTTTGCAGAACATTTGATTAGTGAGCATTCGACTCGTCTAGCTGTCACCTAATGCAACACTTTGTAGTGTGGAAAAATTGTGCAAGAACGGTTTGAGAAGGGTTTTTCCCCTGAGCTTGACCAGAGTTCATGTGTTCTCCAAACATTTTAGAGCGAGCCCTTCAGAGAAATTATGAAGCGAATTCAGGCCATGCTGGAAGTTCAAGAGAAGGAATTTGAAAAGGTAAAAGCAGCTAATCTTTGCCATCTTTTTGTGAGTATTTTGATGTTTCTTTGACCAAGTTGAGGAAGCAGTGAATACCCACTGTGGTTGGCTGCTAAGACTGAAACCTAATATTGAACAAGAGCAGTAAATACAAGAGCTGGTTCTTGCCGTCATCCGGTGAGTGTTCACTCCTCTTGTTTGGAATCCTTAATATTAACGTTTATTTCTCTTTTAAAGTTCAAATTTGCGATTGTGATGATGGGTCGGCACCAATACATAAATGAAGATGAATATGAAATCAATCTGAAGGATTTTGAGCCTCAGCCCAGTAAGTAGCAAAAATATTTGCAAATTTGTTTCCTCACCACTGAACCAGGAGTTGGTTTCAATCACGTAACGGGCGCTAATGAATTGATTCCTGTGTTTTTTTTTACATTGGAGTTGAAACTGCTTTATACATTAAAGAAAACAAATCTAGACAGCAGTGAGGGTTAACTTTTTGTGGGAGTTTTATATACGTGACTTTTTTTTCAGAAGACTGGCCAGTTCCAGATTCTCTACAGTTAACGGGTAAGCTCTTGTGAGACCGAAGATCATTCAAATTGCATCTGTACATGTGAACATGTGACCCTAGTGTTTGCATGAGATATGTCTTTTTAAATTAACAGCAAATTCCATAATGTCGTGCCATTCTGGGCCTGACAAGTGATCCCGAGCCTGGTCACTGTTACGGAGCTGATGTCAGGTTTTAACAACGTACTGCTTTTATTCATTTGGCCTGAAACTTTCACGACGTGATAAACTGCAACAATTTTAGAATAGGTTTTGTAACTAAAGTATCTGTGACAAATCCAATCCCAAATTTCAGGCATTGCCATCAACACCTCTGCCAGGACATTAGAACTTTTCATGTAAAGCCAGTTTTCTTGTAATATGTTTGAAATATAAATGACCTATTTCCTGTACAAACTATGTAGCGCTGTGCAGTATACAGTGCCGTATCATTTTTCCGGTCTTTTTTTAAAAAAGAAATTGGAAGGGCTAGGAAAGGGTGGCAATGGCTACAGTTTGCCCAAAACATCCTTACAAGTGATTGTAAACAAAAAATTAGAGTTCAAACCAAAAAAAGAGTCTTTCTTTGTCTTTCCTCCCTGTTCTGGATGTGACTGCAGGGTAAAGATGAGTTGAATTGTTAAGGGGATCAGAAAGATGAAGCATGGTACAGCCATCATCTACACTTTCCAGGAATCACCTTCATATTGCAATTGGTTGGTAATTTGGCTCGTAGCTGAGATTGGCGAGCTCAAGATCGGATGGTCTGGCCGTGTTTATCTACTCGGCAACTAAGTTACCCCATTTATAACAAACATTGCTCCAAATCATCTATCTTTCCTTCTCTGATGTCAGTGTGAAAATAATGAATCAAATTCAGTGCTGTTGGTTCAGTCAATTACTGCTTAATTTCCACCCCCCAAGTGTCTGCCTCGGCTCCTTTTGAGGTGGACCAACTTGGTTTGGTGTCAAAGTTTGTCTGAAAACACTTGTGCAGTATCTTGATAAAACAACAATATTATTTAGTATTAAAGCAAAGTACTGTGAATGCTGGAAATCGTAAATAAAAACCAAAAATGCTGGAAAAACCCAAGCCTGGCATCATCTGTGGAGAGGGAAACCGTTAACTCTGAAGAAGTCCTATGAACTCAATGTTTCTCTTTCCACAGATGTTGCCAAATCTGCAGACTTTTATTTAGATCCTTTAAGTTAACACCCCAAGGCGCATCATAGGAGCATTATAAAGAAAACATGACACCAGTACACTTGAGATATTGCATCCAATGAGCTAAAGCTTGATCAGACGTAGTTTTAAAGGAGTGTCTTAAAGGAGGAAATCAAGATAAGATGTGTAGATTGTAAAGTGATAAGGAGATTTGTAAGTGTAATTGGATTGGGGAAAAGGTTTTTTCCCCCAAGGCCTGGTATAGAAGGTGGCAGGGTTGGGGTGTGGCAGGGAGATGTGGATGGGGAGTACTGCAAGGCAGGGATCAGAAATAGCCATATTCCTACTTGATAGAGTAGGTCAAACAAGATCTTGAGAGATAGCATGGTCAAGGGGGCGACCATGAATATAGGCTGGGCGTTTATGTGCAGATACAAGATTTAGAGGAGGATAGGAGGGCAGTAAACTCCGCACACGGTGAGTTGGAATGGAAGTTGAAATCACCAAACATCTAACTTTTTGTTGTAAAAGCCGAGGGGGCAAAGCAGTAGATATTTTGATGAGAATTCTTTTATTGTCCTTGAAAATGCAGTGGAAACACAGGATTTTGAAAAAGGGGTGGAACAAAGCGAGATGCTCAAGGGGAGGAGAAAGTGCCAGTGGTTAGACCAAGTGTCATCTGGTACTGAGCGCCACGGTACCACCTTGGTAGTCTTGGCAGGGCAATTCCTGGAAGATGTGGGCACATGAGGAGGGTTCAGTAAGTCACGGTGTTATCCCACCACATTAAGTTCATCAATGGCAGTAGAAAGTTTAAGACTATTGGTGTTGGTTGGAATTTAGGATGGGCTTCCTCTGCAGTGCTGTCTGAAATGCTCATGTGCTGCAACACTACCCATGTGGGATAATATTGCATGAGCATTTAATATTACAAATGTGACGATAGGAATTTGTAATGGTAAATGCTGGCCGAGACAGATGTTAGAAGTTAGGTTTGAAACTTATTACTGCAAACGAAGTAAAACAGGAAGCATTATTGTACTCCATGAATGAATAGAGGAGTGAAGATCTATAGGATATTAAAAGATGACGCGTTTAACAATTTCAATCACTGAGGCAGCAGCAAATAAACCAATGAAGTGTTCAAAGTAAAGAGGCCACACTTCAACGAGAAATTCTGACCAGACCACAACTTGTTCAATTAATGGGTCAATCAGGTGAATTGAAATTCTGGAGGCATTACAGAAAAGAGCCATGAGACTGATCCCTTGTGTCAGGTGGTTAAGTTGGTTAAGTTATGAGAAAATGTGAGAAAAATACATTTATAAAAACAAGTTACTCGAATGCTAGAATCTGAAACAATCAGAAAATACTGAACAATCTCAGCAGATCTGACAGCATCCGTGGAAAAATACATTTGTTGAGCTTTGAAACGTGACTCAGAGGGAACCCCCTCTTATTCATGAAAGCTCCGCCTTCTCAACCTGGCCCCTCACCTGAGATGTGACCCTCGGGTTAAATCACCACCAGTCAGCTCACCCCCTCCCTCACAAAGGGATAAAGTAGCCTATGGTCATCTGGGACTATGGCGACTTTACAATTTTAGAGGGGGAACCTCATGAAGATGAGTTTTTTGTTTTGATAAACACAGAATGTACGCTGTCTCCATACAGGCAATTCACACTTCGCTGAGCCCCAACAGTTTAGAAGATTGGCACAATCACAATTTGGGGAACACCATTTTTGTGCGGGAGCGTTACTGAAGTTTTAGCTAGCTACTGGTTGGGGCATTATTCGCTTACAAAGTGGGAAAAGAATCTGCAACCATTAATCACAAAAAAGCTTCAAAAACTGTGCATTTTCATAGCCACCACGTTGTGGCAGTGTGAAATTAAAACTGAATTTTGCAAAATGTAGCTGTCTGAGTCCTCGGGATATCTCTCAGCTACGACAGGGTAATTTGTCCAGATTATATTTCTGTTGTCTTTTCACGCCAGCACTGTTGGGATTCAAGCCAGGTTTGCTTAACTTAGCCTGAGAACCATAAATTGCTGACTTAGATGAGACCAATTGTTTCCAATGGTTCATTGCACGTTTGTTTGGCTTGAAATCGGCAGTAGCGCTTGCACATAGCTGCGTGCATTGTTCTGCAAAGACTCGGTTAAAATAAATGGATTTAAACCCAATGTCCACTGGATGCACCATGCCGGAAGGTAATCCCAGGAAATGCTAGCATTTTGACAGCTTTGCTCGAATTTAGAGATATACATTTTCAACATCCATTGTTGAACTGCTGGAATCTAAGAAAAATGTACAAATGAGTTACTTGAGAATAGGTGGAAGGAAGCGAATGTTTTTTTCTTTTAAAAGCATGCTATTGTCCATCACTATGGAATCTGAGAGTCATGAAGTTTTGCAAATGTTTCTTCAAATACTAGAAGCAGAATCTCTGCAAATTGCTATGCCAGCCTTGTGTGAAGCTCTCCAGGGGCTATGTTTAATTTGCATGGGGCTCTGTGACCAACAATTCTAGTAATTCAAAAGTTTGAGACTCTAATTAGTAAGTTAGTAAGTGATGCAATCATTGGAGACTACAAATGTTGTGAATATTGTCACTTAAACTGCTTTTCATTCTTGATGCAGTTGAACTTCTAAATATAACTTTAATTGAAAGGGGCACTTGTATATAAAGGGATATTTATAACTTTTCCTGTTTCTGTTCCTAGGTAATATGTCCCAGCCAAGGCCATGGTTGGGGCTTGATCACTTCAATAAAGCTCCAAAGAGAAGTCGCTATGCATACCTGGAAAAGGCAATCAAAATTCACAACTGATGCCAATACCTGATGAGTCAGGATTGTGTCTTTAAAAAAAAAAAAAAAAAAAAAATTTTTAAAAATTAAAAAGACAGTGTGTGCACCCATTCAACAGCAGTACAAATGAACTTTGGTATACGTGCACCTTGTCAGAGGTCTTCAGCGACAGGGTTTGCTGCTGATGCTAATTTTATTTTGTTGAGGCTGTTCAGTTTGGCTTCTCTATCTATTGACTGCCTATTTTCCAGATGGAAAGACGATATGGTTTTACCTACTCAAAAGAGCAATGCAGTTGGATGTGAATTCTTGCTTGTTTTAAAGATGTGGCCGGAATGTGGCAGCATAGCGAAGGAGCTGAGTAGTAAGGAAACAGCTAGTCATTTGCTAAATGGTTCCATGCCTTTAGAATAACCCACAGCAGATGGCATAGGATTCACATCTCTGGCTGGCTGCTAATTATAGGTGTTGTGAAACTTCTCAAAACACTTCAGCAGCTAGCATCTTCATGTTTACAGTCATTTGGATAGTTTTTCTTTATTTAGGTAGTTTGGATGAATTCAGAATTTTTGTGAATTTGTAAACACCACCAACTTTCACAGCATTAATAAATGGTGTCTGTACTACATCTTGCACGTTGTTGGCACTTAATATTAAGGAGATGCATTTTTTTTTCTCCCAGCTGAATGTGGTCTTTGATTTGTTTTTTT
This sequence comes from Scyliorhinus torazame, assembly GCF_047496885.1. Lineage (NCBI taxonomy): Eukaryota > Metazoa > Chordata > Chondrichthyes > Carcharhiniformes > Scyliorhinidae > Scyliorhinus > Scyliorhinus torazame. Next base: position 174,630,968 of record NC_092723.1, on the reverse strand, counting down.
TAAACATGATCTGGGTTTTTGTTCATCCCATACTCTTTGTAGAACACCTTGGCAATAATAATAAATCAGTACTCATTGTATCCTGCCTGGTGCGAGTTTGTAGGTCTGGCTATGCTTGTTATATTTTGATGCTATGGCCGTTAGTACTTGCTAATGGTAACTGGCTGGAGTAGGTGGGGTTTACTGTGCTGCCTGTGGGAAACCGTTTTAAAAACACGATGGTGGCTGGAAAGGGCAAAGCTGAAAAATCTAAATGTGTTCTATTTTGTCATGGTGAGATGTGAAAAATTATAACATGACAAAACACAGCCTTTAGCACAGAGGGCATGCTCAATAACGTAAGTAGTAAGCTGTTGACTTTGTAAAAATTTTTAAAAATACAAAAAAAATTGTATATTTAATGATGAACATGTACAATTTTAACACTCGAAGGAATAAATTCCCATGGAGGAGTCTGCAGGTAGAGTCACTGATGTTGATATTCATTGCGTGTAGTTTTATTTCCGACTGGTTTTTTTAAGCTAATTGCAGCAGCGTGTCTAGTTGAGTGCAGTAAAATAGAATCTTCAATTCACCACTTTTAATTTCTCTTTCCCTCTTATCTTTTTAATTCACGTAGCAGTGTATAAAATCTTTTCCTGTATATTGCCTTTTTGCTGGAAAATGTTGTATGTTGAATAAAATTTTCTATAAAAATTCAGTTGTATTTATTTGCTTTGTGTACCCACAAAGTGGTAATGTTTTGCTTGGCTAGGTTTGTTTTGGTTGAGTGTTTCAACCTGGAAAAATATGTTCGGATAGGTTTGCAGATTTTTCTGTAATGCTGAATATTATAAAGTAGATTTAGACCAAAAATATGGGCTCAAGCAGCATTTTATTTCTTAGATTATTTTGGTAATGGCATGGTGTCATGGATGTTGATATCTAGCAATGCTTCAACTGTTTTGCGACTTGTTACTACTTGCCAAACTACTCATACATGGTAATTCTACTGATTGACTTCAACTGTTTTATAACGCACATTTTCTTGCACAGTTCTCCATGTACACTTGTTTTTCAAACAACCAATTTAAATGTTGTTGAGGTTGTAAGATCTTGGCAGTACTGTTTGCTTTTTGTTTTTAGATTGGTACTCAATCCTGAGAGTTGTTAATTGTGGACTGGCATTTTGTGCCTTTCAACTTGCGGTTTACTTATTGACTCTAGAGGTACATGTGTTTTATTCTTTGTGTCCAAATGTTAGGGTTGCAAATAGCACACAGTAGCCTATGAGCTAGAGTAAGCAGCTTCAAATATCATTGCTGAGATCAATCATAGGAGATAGCTGGCAAAGCAATACTTTCCTGATTTGGGATGTCCTCATTTATTTAGTGTTTTAACTGTCACCGTTTTGTGTATCGTGTGCCATTCAAAACAAATTTGTATTGATCTCGGCTGTTCTAAAATGTCAAGTGAAAAATTAAGGATGTAAACACATGTTATGGAAAGAAGGTGTCTCAAAATTTGACAATTAATACTGCAGCAGATCAGATGGCATTTCACACTGGGTGAATAAAATTGGATAACTTGACAGGTTTCTCCCTCTTATGCACAGCAGATGCAATGAAGAATTGCCATTTTATAGGAAACACAGACTGAAATGTGTTGTGCTTTATTGTGGTTGTCATGATATTGGAGTATGCTTTGTCTACCTATTTAGTCAGTGGCACGTGTTATCATCCTCAAAAAGAAACTACACCATTTTGTTATCTAGTTAAGATTTCCTGTAGCTTTCTCAGGCCAAAACTGTAATTTGCCTACCATTGATTTATTTTTTGGATTAACTGACCAACAAACCCCCCCCCCCCCCCCCCCCCCCCCCCCCCCCCCCCTAGGCTTGTACATTTCAGTGACTCCTGTGGTTGACCTCTGCAATGATTTTTGAAGTTTCTTACTTTATCTCATTGGCTACTGCGTGTTATTTACAATTTTAATGCCCATCATCAGAAGATGTGAACCGTGTTTCAGGCTCCTGAAAAATGACCACGGTTCTATTTTGTAGTCTTCTCTCCCCGAGAGATCATTTCCTTGGGACTGGGACAGAACAGGGATGAAAAAAACTTTCTTGAGCAACTTGCGTGTTATTCCGGAAGGAAAGTTGTAGTTAATTTGCGTTAGTGTTTACTCCTGTTTGCTTATTGTCCCCAAACCAGCAGGGGTTTCTGACCCATCTATGGAACTTTGCAATTCTTAGATGGTCACTTAAAGCAGGCAGGTTTAAAGACCAAGTTAGCAGAAGGCATTATAATAAAGGCCGCCAGAGAGAAGACTTAGTATTGAAATGTTTGGGCTGATGGCAGACAACTTGCATTAAACAGTTGTTCATCTTGCATATACAATTCAATCAAGTTAAAAGAAAACTCTGGAACAGGATTTTTTATTTAATGTAATACAAAGTTGTGTTTCAATTGGATTATGAAAGTGGTTGTGCATTGTAGATGATCAAAATTGCACCAGTTCACATTTGATTCGACAGCTGAGGATGGAAACTGGAATGTTCCAGCTGTTCTTAGCAGAGGACCTCTGAATATTCTGTTTGGGGACACAGTTGCTCAAGTGTGTGTATACGTATGTGATGGGGGACTTGGGGAGCTGTCACCTAAAGGGGGACCCAGCAGTAAAGTGTATTTACCTTGAACTTGAAATGTGTTTTCCGTTGGATATAGAACAGTAGGCCATGATGAGGAAAATTAGAGAAGGGCAATTAAAAACTTGGTCATAAAGATGTTTTTTAATTGGTTTTCAAAAGTAGCTAAGCAGGGCTGTTTAGGAAGGAAGTTCTAAAGTGCAGAACTAAATTGCATAAAAAGCCCTGCTGCCAAATAGTGAGGTGGGTACATAATCCGTCACTATCTGTGCGAGAGATAATAGAAAGTTGCTAAACACCAAGGCGACTGGAGGATTTTAAGCAAAGGTGGCTGAACTCATGCCTGTAAACGATCGCTGATTTATAGTGTGTAGGCTTGGGAGAGATGTGTGGAGAAAGAGAAGAAGCTTGATATGCTTGAACCAGATTTAGTGAAAACCGTTTGTTGCCACCATGTGTGCTTGTGTGGCTGACCTTTTGAGAATTAGGACACAAAGATGGTGACTATCTGGAGATTCTCTGAATGTGGGCATCATAAAAGAGTCCACACACTCAACTGGCAGCTATGGTAACAGGTGAAATGGCAAGTGGAAGGCCAGAGGTAAAAGTGCTGATTGAGTAGTTTCCTTCAATGCCTGAGGTGGATGATGAGCTATGTGGGTGCAAAGAGAAATTAAGTGGCCTTTTCGATATGTGGGGGTTGTGGTATTGGTGAGGAGAATTAATGTGGAGAATGTGGTTTGAGTTGAAGACATATTGGAGGGGAACTGGTTGGGGAAGTTCAACAGTAAGTTGAAGATATCGGAGGTGTGAAGCATAAGAAAATCTGGTTGGGACTGAGGAGAACAGTGAAGTGAGCATTTTAAATGAAAGCTGGCAAAGGGCACCAATGGTATCAGTATAAACATTTGGCATAGTCTGGCAGACAAATAACCAAAACAAAGCAGGTTCCACCACTTGTGAAGAATATGGTATCTATAAATTAACGAGGCTGAACTTAAATTGGAACTTGTTTATATGTTTACATTTTAAGAAGCAATTTTTAAAATCCTGTTTGGAATTGGAACATTATTAGGTTTTCGGGATATATCCAGCCAATGTGATGAAGGTTATTCTTCTAGAGATTGTTTAGCTCGTACTGAACACATCGCAGATTGGTGCACATGCACAGCTTTTACTGCCCAAAATAAAGCATTGTGACTTTCAAATTGACATTCATGTAAATTAATAATGATGGTTCTTTTTGGCCAATAAATGTGGCTGTCTATTTAAATATGGATGTTTTAAGTGGTAACGGCTGTAATACTTTGTACTTTATCCGGATCATGTTTGAAGATTTCCTTCCATCTGCTATTGATGACCAGTTGGCAAAGTTAGTTTTCTGCCCAGTTCATTTTCATCTCAACTTTTATCAGCTTCAACTCTAGCATTCCCATTTCTATCTAATTAATTAATTAACCCACACCTACCCCCCCACCCCCAAATTTGGTGCAACCAAATTTAGATGATTCCCTTTCTGCCTTAAACTTGATTAATTCATGGGGTGTGTCACTAGCCAGGCCAGTATTTGTCCATCCCTAAATGCCCTTGAAGGTAATGAGATGCCACCTTAGACCACGACCATCCATGTGCTGTTACAGAACAAGCATTGCGATATATAGTTCCGAGTAAGGATGGTGTGTCTGCGCTCCCATGTGCCTCCTGCTCATGTTCTCTTGCAGGTTAGGAAGGAACTTTAGTGAATTGCTGAAATGCATCTTGTAGATGGTACACACTGCAGTCATGGTGTGTTCATGATGGATGGAGTGAATGTTTTAAGTTGGTGAAGGTGAGTGGCTATGGCCTAATCACTTTTATAAATGGAAAACAGACTGAGCTCCAGCACAGATCTCAGAAGAATAAACTTTGCTTAACTAAAAGTTGATTTCCCTGATTATAGCCATGCTTTAAGTTCCAACCCATATTGAGATTGCCAGATTATACACATTCTAAGGTAGAGTATCTAATATAGAATGGCATGTCTCTTTCCTGAAAATGGATGTTCAGCTTTCCACAAGTTCTTTAGCACATTGACAGGTTCCAAAATATGCTCCCTTCTGTAATGAGCTGCCTGAGTCATGTGTGGCTCAGTTGGTATCATTCTTCTCTGAACCGCAAGGTTCATTGGTTAGCTCAGGTCTTGAGCATAAAAATCAAGGCTGACACTTGTGTTCTGCACTATTTGAGTTACCATCTGACATGAGATGTTGAATAGGCATTTTCTACGCCTTTAGAGGGACATAAAAACCCTCATGACACCATTTCATCTGGTGAGTTATCCCCAGTGTTCTGGCCAAATTTATGCCTGAATTGACATAATAACATAGTCATTGTCACATTGCTGTTGTGGAAACCGGCTGCTGTGTTTCCTATAGTTCTACATTTCAATAAGTACTTTGAAGAGTCCGACAGCTGTGAAGATCACTATATAAACGCAAGTCTTTTGTGCAGTATTTCTAGCTAAAGTTGATGTCATCCAGCCTCAGCAAGTCCTGTTCCCCCATCAACCCTGTGCGTGTTTTGACTCCCCAGTCGAGCACTGCTTCATCTTCACAAATCTCCTAAATCCTGCCATGATGTTGCCCACCTCCAACCAAACCCCCTACCCTCCTGCAACGCCACCATCCTCTAAGATGCCTGCACTCATCTAACTCTGTACCCGAGCATTCCTGATTTCAGTTGCTCCACCAATGTTGGCTGTGCCTTCAGCTACCTAAGCTACGAAATGCCGTCCCTCAACCTCTGCCTTTCTACCTCAATTAAGATGCTCCTTAAAATGTACCTAATTTTACAAATGTTAGCCAACCACCCTTGGTGATGCTGTCTTATTTTGCTTTATAACACTCCTATGAACTGCCTTTGGCATTTTATTGCATAGAAGGTGCTTTTGCAAATTCTCATTAAATCCAGTGAATTTTTGATTATTTCCAGTAGTAGCCATTCTGCATCTAATCGTAGCCCCTGTGCTTCAACTTTGACATTAGTTTTTACTAATATTAAAATTAACCAGCTTGGAGAAATGGTGGAAACAGGTTGGCTATATTCGCACCTTGGGGTGGTAGGAGAACATTTCTCATTGACATGGGCTCTCAAGGGACAATACCCACCCAGCACGGTCGATCCTGACTGCGGAGGAATAATGGTGCACAACCAATATTCAATGTGCAAATTCATTCAAATCCAATTAGGTTTCTTTCAGAAAGAAACATGACATGTGGTCTGGTATTCGTTGGAGAAACAGGTGATTTTGAATCTAGGTTCCTCAAGCTCCCCACCACACACATTTCTTCTCAGTTGTGGATCTGTAGTAGATTAATGGAGATTGATCACTCAATGACCCTCGTTTGCATCCAACTTGTGGCTGACGATTCCCATGTTCAAAAATACCTTTCCGCCATTCCTCACTCGAGCACAGGCCCTTGGGCAATGATGGTGTTGTGGTACTGTTCCGAGACCAATAAGGTAACCGTAGTCCCAGGTGACCATCGGCTGCTCCTCTTTGAAGGGGGAGCTGACTGATGGTGAATTAACCTGAGGATCACCACATCTCAGACGAGGGGCAAGGTTGAGCAGGTGGGTCCTTCATAGATAACCTCAACCGGTACGGGAATTAACCCAGATTGTGGATCTCCCTCTGCATCACAAACCAGCTGTCCAGCCAACCGAGCTAAACCAGCTCCCTGGACTAATAAGCCAGTGTTAATGCACTCGGAACATGGGTTTGAACCCACTCCGGCAAATTAGACTCATGAGATAAAATAGAAATGTGGAATGAAAAGCTAATCTCTGTAATGATGCCTTGAAACTCCCATCGATTATTGTAAAAACCCATCTGGTTCACTGATGTCCTCGGGGAAGGAAGTCTGCTGTCCTTGTCATGGCTCCATGTAAATAACTCCAGACCCTCAGAAACCTGGTTCACTCTTTACTGCCTTCTGAAATGGCCTAACAAGCCGCTCAGTTCAAGGGCAGATGGGTAACAAATGTCGGCCTTTCCATTGATGCCCACATCCCATGAAGGAATACTTTTTTAAAAGCCTGACCATCTCCAAATGTGTTCAGGAAATCCCTACAGTGCAAAAAAAGGCCATTCGGCCCATTGGGTCTGCCCTGACCCTCTGAAAGGGCACCCTACCAATTCCCCCACCCTATTCCCATAACCCTACCGAACCTGCACATATTTAGATTGTGGGAGAAAACGGGATGAAACCCGCACAGACATGGGGAGAACATACAAACGCCACGCAGTCACCCAAGTTTGGAATTGAATTCTGGTCTCTGGTGCCATGAGGCAGCAGTGTTAACCACTGTGCCACCGTGCTGCCCTAAATTAAATTTAACTATCCTTTTACTTTTTTTTTTTTAACCCTACTATTTCTCTTAATGTTGATCGTCGGTCTCTTTATCTCTCCTGGTCTTTAAACTTTTTGCATTCCATTGTAGAGTTTCATATTTCAGTTGTTTTGAATTATCCTCGTGTTATGCAACCTTTGGCCACATGGTAGCGTACTTGCTTTTTCCTTCCTTGTATCTTTTATTAGGTACACCGTTTAAATACATAAGCAGAATATACTGCAGGTTGGTGCAGTTTAGCACTGCTGCCTCACAGCCCCAGGGACCCGGTTCAATTCCGGCCTTGGGTGACTGTCCCTGTGAGTTTGCACATCTCTGTGAAGTTTGCACGTTCTCACCAATGTCTGCGTGCGTTTCCGCCCACAGTCCAAAGATGTGCAGGATATGTGGATTGGCCATGATAAAATTGTTCCTTTCTGTCCAAAAGGTTACGTTGAATGGATAGGGTGGGGGTGTGGGCCTAGGTCGGCTCTTTCAGACTGTTGGCGCAGACTCAATAGGCTGAATAGCCTCTTGCACTGTAGGGCCTGCAAGTCATTGTTTTCAACATGCTATTTTGGACTGCATAAACAAATTGAAATTGTTTTAATTGTCCAGGTATATACTGGTTTAATAAATATGCATAATATTTGCATTTTAGCTTATTTCTCTATCCTGTTTTTAAAAATACATTTAGTGTACCCGATTAATTTTTCCAATTCGGGGGCAATTTAGCATGGCCAGTCCACCTAGACTGCACATATTTGGGTTGTGGGGGTGAAACCCATGCAAACACGGGGAGAATGTGCAAACTCCACACGGACAGTGACCCAGAGCCGGGATCGAATCTGGGACCTCGGCGCCGTGAGGCAGCAGTGCTAACCCACTGCGCCACCGTGCTGCCTGAGATTTCTCTATCCTGTTAGCATCCACAGTTACATTCAGTGAAATGTTTATTCCTATTCCAGTTGCTGTCTACTTGGTCATCGGGTAGATTTGTAACTCAAAAGTGTTTACACAACATAATGCATCTTAAGGTGGTGTGGGGAAAGGTTTCTGTGATACCTGTTTTTTAAAATATATAATTGCTTTTAAAGTATTTACTCATTCATCCTACCAGATTAATTGTTTTACTGAACAATGCTCATTTAAATGAAAGCATGGGGGTATGATGCCAAATCATTTGGTGGCTTGGGACAGAGGTGACTTGTGTGTTCTGAATTAATCGGCATCTCCCGCTAAGTTACAGCACTTTCAATGCCTCGTAAATTCTTAAAAACAGCAAGGTTTTTCTGCGAGTGAATTCTCAGCAAATCATTAATCAATTATAAAGTTCACATAAGCCTTTTAAGGAGCAATGTAAAGAGTGTCACATTATTCCAAGACTGGTTCAGATTTCCCTGTGTACGCCGTGAGATTCGTTGATATTTTACAAAGTTTCACCAGTTTTATTCCTGACCTATTGATCTCTGACCACAGCTAATCAGGATTTGAAAACCTGGGGATTTTGACATGTGCCGAATTGCGGCAGGGGCTACATTTCCAAGTACTGCATTGGCTGCAAAGCATTTTTGGACATCCTGAGATTGTGAAAGGTGTTTTATAAGTTAACATTCCTCTGTGACTAAGTTGCAAGAACTGCTGCGTGAATTTGGGTCGTCAACATGCAAGGATGTTCAATGCTTTCCCAACACTACTTCCACAGCTCTGGATAGACTTTATATCCGTAACGCCAACAAAACGATCAGATACTAACTCATCAGCCCCAGCAACAGAGGGAGGCTTCCAAAATTCAAAATGTAGGGCGGGATTCTCCGTTTCTGAGACTAAGTGTTAATGCCAACGGAGAATCTGTGGACATTTGCGACAGAAAAACCGGTTCTGCACCTGGACCAATTCCGGTATCGTTGAGGGGCAAGCACCGGTGCCAAGTGGGACACATTAGATTCCACCGAAATATGGTGCGAGGTACACCGGGTTCATGATTGACACTCTGGAAGCTGAGCTGCAGCCCCACATACACAGTACACTCCTACACACACGTCCCAGCCAAGAAGATGGCACTGATTGTGCCGGACTGTGCCCATACAGCTGATGAGTCGTGTGGGGCCAGAGGACACCCCGGGGGGACACCTATATGACCCGTGACACTAAGTTCACAGTGGGCTGTTAATGGTGCGCGCAGATGCATGGCTGCCTTGCTGGCTGTGGCAATGGTGCTCTGTGTCTGTCCACCCTAACCCCACAGCCAGCGGCACAACTCTGCAAACTGGCCATGTTGGGCACTTTCCGTACTCCCTCAGCAGCCGCCACGCCGGTTTCACGATTTTTAAAAGCACAAGTGAACCACGGCGTCAGGAGCTCGGCCCATCGGAGGCGGAGAATCGTGGAGGCCCTGGAGAATACCAGGCCGGGCCCGCCAATGATACCCAAACGATGCCTACTGTATGTGCGGAGTGGAACGCATTGACGCTGTTTTCGAGGTAACGGAGAATCGTGATTTGGCATCAAATCGGTGCTTGCTGCAATTTTGCCGCCTGAAGCTATTCTCCGCCAAATCGCCTTTCCCGATTTCTGCGTCGGCTAACGGAGAATCCCACCTGTTGGCTTTTCAAAGAGCAACGAAGCTCCAACAGCCAAGTGTTTTCGTCTGAACCCTCGGGTGAGTCAACGTGATACCATTGCATTATTTTGAAGAAGAGAGTTCTTCTAGGTGTCCTAGCCAAAACGCATTCCTGTCAATATTCCTACAAGGTGTTGTGGTCATTACCACATTGTGCTGTTATGGGACAGTGTTGTACAAATTGCTCCATTATAACAGTAAAACAAACTGCTACACGAATGCCAGTTTTTCTTTAAATGGTGGTTATATTCGGAAAAGATGAATTTTCACACAGCAGCCTGCTTCACCAGCACTTAGATTTTCTCTCAGTTGCTTTGTGGATTTTGTGTGAGATGCAACTGTCTAGGCATCTCGATATAGCTATTATCTTGATATCAGCTCCCATCATTTTCACACACATGGGCTATTCTTGCTGAAAGGGTTTCTTTTTGAAATGTATCGTGAGGTAAGCATTCATCGGGCTAAGTTGTGTTTTTCCACCCTTCAGAGCTATTTGGAAAGAAATTATAACTGGTTAAGCACAGTATTGTGGAGAAGGAACAAAGAGTGCATGTACCAGTAATGTAAGTGAAACATTGAACCTTAATACATGTATTGAAGTGTCATTCATTTTTTTTATGTAAATGTTTTTATTGGGTTTTTGAACATAGTAAGTTTACAATTATGTACACAGATTGAAATATATATAATAACCTGGTAGGGTATCGTACACCAGCTCAAAAACAGCAACTCTGTACAGTTAGCAATATTGCGTTTAACACACAAATAGGCACATGTTTGTGGGGTGTGGGGGGGTGGAACTAGGGAGGTATATATACATTTGGGTGCCAGAGAAACAATTACAGTAGTTATAAAGTGTCATTCATGTTGTAGCTCAAAGTGCTTCACCCCATGAGTTAGCCTTTAAATAGACAAATGAACAGAGCTGCTAATCAACGCAGAGGAACTTCCCATCTGTGGGTTATGATTTTGTGTTAAAACAAGAACTGGCATTTGTACAGTGCCATTCATTACCTCAGGATCCCCCCCCCCCCAAAACAAGAACTGGCATTTGTACAGTGCCATTCATTACCTCAGGATCCCCCCCCCCCCCCCCCCCCCCCCCCAAACAAAACACATCACAGCCCATGAAGTCATTTTGAAGTGTAGTCACTGAAGTCAAGTAGGAAATACAGCAACCAGTTCACACGCAGCAAGATCCCACAAAGAGTAGGGCACGGTGGTTAGCACTGCTGTCTCACGACGCCAGGGACCCGGGGCGGATTCCTACCTTGGGTCACTGCATTCTCTGAGTGCTCCGGTTTCCTCCCACAGTCCAAAGATTTGCAAGTTAGGAAGGGCTATGGGGGAGGGGGGGGGAGTGCTCTTTCAGACGGTCAGTGCAGACATGCGGAATCCTGCACTGTAGGGATTCTATGACCAGATCATCCATAGTTTAGTGATGCCGAGAAGGATAACAATTGGCCTGGGCACCATACAGTCATCATTCCAGCACAGAAAGAGGTCATCCAACCCGTTGAATTCTTTGTAGAGAAACCTTGTCAGTCCCATTCTCCTGTTCTGCCCCCCTTTATCCTGCAAGTTTATTTCTCTCCTGTGCCCAGCCAATTTCCTTTCAAAATCATTAAACGCCGCTGCATTCACCAGACTCCTTTGTAATGATTTGGGAGGTCAGCTCGGTTGTCTGGACAGCTGTTTCGTGATGCAGAGCAACACAAACAGCGTGGGATCAATTCCTGTTTTAAATTTGTTTAATTGACTGCCCATTCATTTACTTAACAGGTGTCCTAAAATGGGCATTTGTAACGTGTGTCCATAACTCCCAGCAATGCTCGGTGCTTACCAAGTGCGTTGCATGATGCAGTAGGATTTGCTGTTTGCGAGTCCTGCCTCTTCCTCTGCTGTGTATCAATGGGAGTTCATCACAAATGTCAAGAAAACCACTTTTCAAATAGTGGAAGGAACAGCGGTAGGTGAATTGAATACATTTCCTTTTCCAAATGAGGATCAAGGAAGTGAGATTTTTGTCAGGGTTTTCCCCAGTTTCCCACCATGGCTTTAGCGAATGATCAGTGTAACCATAGTCAACAGCGGCGTTATTAATCATTTCTAATAATTGACGATTTCAGGGTGTTTCCACTTGCTGCTGGAGTTGTAATGGGAAGTTCGGAGAAAGCCCACAGATTGTCGTGGTATTCCAGGAACCATGAGCATTTACTGAGCAAATTTTTCCCTCGCATCCTTAGAAATCACCTCAGCAGAAATATGCATACCGTCTCACTACACTACAACCTTCAAATTTCCCGATGGGCGACACCACCGATTACTTGCCCACGCATTTTCAATTTCTTTAAATGTCATTCCCAAACTTTATCAGGTACTAAATATTGCTATTGTATTAAGCACTGTTCCAACAAGACATCACTATGCATCAAAAATACCAGGCAAAATGTTTGCAGCAAAATGCCAGATTTGTACTAATCTATCGTTCCGCATCTCCAAATGCTGATGAAATTATCATTTATATTTTTCATCTGCAACAATCTATTTTACCAAAGTATCTCCAGAGATTCTATTATCTCATTTCAAATCGAACATTAATAAAGGCGATTGCTATTTGAAAGACTGATCATCTCTAAGAGGAGGATCTGGTGCAATGGGACGATTTGGGCAGCACTGTAGCACAGTTGCTTCACAGCTCCAGCGTCCCAGGTTCAGTTCCCGGCTTGGGTCACTGCGGAGTCTGCACCTTCTCCTCGTGTCCGGTTTCCTCCCACAGTCTAAAGAAGTGCAGGTTAGGTGGATTGGCCATTCTAAATTGCCCTTGTCCAAAAAAGGTTAGGTGGGGTTACGGGGATACTGGGGGTGTGGCTGAGGTAGGGTGCTCTTTCCAAGGGCCAGTGCAGATCCGATGGGCCGAATGGCCTCGTCCTGCGCTGTAAATTCTATGATTCATTTGTCTGCGTGTAACGTGAAAACAGAAAATGCAGGAATGCCTCTAAAGAGAAAAGTAAACTTCTGGGTTTTTTAACGCAAGATACTTTCTCCGAACTGAAAGTTTATACGAAAATCGATCGGGCTGTCTGATTCTGAAAAAATTAATAGAGTCACAATTAAGTGGGGCAAGATTTTCTTTGATCTGGTTGAAGGATTTCAAAGTGACTTGATGGGGGATGGAAAGATAATCCTATCCATTGAGGTTCTTCAATGTTGCGAAGATTTATTTTAGTGGGGAGCAGCTGCCGTTGCGGGTGATTCCACCTCCGCTCTGGAATAATGTGATGCGTTGATACCGACTGGGGCAACCCAACATTGCAGATTGGACCTCGAGCAGGCTACTGGGCCTAGTGCACGTCTGTCTGCCTGTACTGCTAGGCGAGCAGTGCAGTACAGCTTGTAATCTGCACAAGCCTCATTTTGGAACCTTAGGCACCCATTTTGCAATCTCGAGGTCCAAGCATGCAGGGCAGCTGCACGTACAACTTGCATTCCACCCACTCAAGTGGGCTAAAAAGGAACAGACTCAACACCCTTCTTCCTTGTACCACCCCCAGAGCGTGACATTTAACACCATTACTTTTCAAAGGTTTCTAAGGTGAGATGTCAAAAAATATAATATACCTGTTATGCAGCACTGACTGCAGCAGACATCCCAATGGAATTCTTCTGGACTATACAGCCAGCAAGGCGCTGTAAGACCTGTTGTTGCCAAGTCAGAGCAGAGATCGTCGGGATAAACAAAGTCTGCAAGAGCTGGATCTCTATTTCAGAAGTATTGTGCACGGGTATTGCAGTGTACTGGGAACAAAATGTTGAAATCTGCTCTACAGCTGCACCCTGGAAAGACCACTGAACACAACAGATGCAGCATGGAATCACCACATCTCAAAGGAGAGTTGACTGGCACTATTCGTTTATTTTCTTCTCTAACTGTTTGGAAAACAAAATGCATTTTATCGTCTGTACTAGTGTGAGTGTGGGCCGAGGCAATAAGCATTTTGATTCGCCTGGTTTTTAAATTCTGGAAGTGGCCAATAAACATCTTGTTCTTTGATTTTAAACTCAGAAAACGTGTCTGATTACTTATGCTTTCAGATTGTAAAGAATTGTCAGGTTGTGAAGAATTGTTGAGACACCTGCAGTATTGATAAAGCACATGCCTGTTAAATTCACACAACTAAACCCTGTTACAGCAAGACCTGGAGTGATAAATTCGGGGGAGTCTGTTTTCACTCTGTGGCCGTGACTATGAAATAAGCACGTTTTCTTTTTTTTTAAATGATGCCCTGAGAATTGAGGGATCAAATACCTCCACGGCCGCTGGTGGAATTTAAATTTAATTCTTTTTTTAAAGCCTGGAAATGAAATCTTGCAGGTTCTCCCTTTCCTCTTTGCGGGGGGGGGGGGGGGGGGGGGGGGGGGGGGGAGAATGAGTGGAACCATTAAAGATGTCAGACAAAACCGAGCACAGGGAAGCAAAAGTCCACCAATCGGCATCTTGAGATGGTCTCAGTTTGGTGGGAAAACTGAATGAGCAGGAACAATGCCCAGCAGGGGGAGCCAAGTGACGCAACTGTGGTAAGTTGGAACATTTTAAAATAGTCTGCAGATCCAATGTTTCCGACAGCTGATAGGAAGAAAGGGGGGGAAAATAACAATTAGAGCCACAAAAAGAAACAAAGAACCGTCTTAGTTAAAGAAACAAAATGAAAGTTGGAGAATTGAGTTAAAAGTTGTTTGTCATCCCACAATTGGATACTGGGGCAGATGTTTCAGTATTATCTGTTCCAGTAAAAGAGCTTAAAATGTCGCACAACTAGATGGAGGATGGCTTGTAACAAGTTCCAAGATGGGCTGCATTCACAGGCCAACACTTGGCAATACTAAGAAGAATGAAGACATTGTGGAACTCCTGCATGTAACAACAGATGTATTACCTTAAGGGTACTGGGAAAGAACAAAGAAAAGTACAGCACAGGAAAAGGCCCTTCGGCCCTCCAAGTCTGTGCCGACCTTGCTGCCCAACTAAACTACAATCTTCTACACTTCCTGGGTCTGTACCCTCTATTCCCATCCTATTCATGTATTTGTCAAGATGCCCCTTAAATGACACTATCGTCCCTGCTTCCACCAGGCACCCACTACCCTCTGTGTAAAAAAAACTTGCCTCGTACATCTACTCTAAACCTTGCCCCTCGCACCTTAAACCTATGCCCCCTAATAATTGACCCCTCTACCCTGGGGAAAAGCCTCTGACTATCCACTCAGTCTATGCCCCTCATAATTTTGTAGACCTCTATCAGGTCGCCCCTCAACCTCTGTCGTTCCAGTGAGAACAAACCGAGTTTATTCAACCGCTCCTCATAGCTAATGCCCTCCATACCAGGCAACATTCTGGTAAATCTCTTCTGCACCCTCTCTAAAGCCTCCACATCCTTCTGGTAGTGCGGCAACCAGAATTGAACGCAATCCTACAAGTGTGGCCTAACTAAGGTTCTATACAGCTGCAACATGACTTGCCAATTCTTATACTCAATGCCCAGGCCATGAAGGCAAGCTTGCCGTATGCCTTCTTGACTACCTTTGCCACCTGTGTTGCCCCTTTCAGTGACCTGTGGACCTGTACACTTAGATCTCTCTGACTTTCAATACTCTTGAGGGTTCTACCATTCACTGTATATTCCCTACCTGCATTAGACCTTCCAAAATGCATTACCTCACATTTGTCCGGATTAAACTCCATCTGCCATCTCTCCACCCAAGTCTCCAAACAATCTAAATCCTGCTGTATCCTCTGACAGTCCTCATCGCTATCTGCAATTCCACCAACCTTTGTGTCGTCTGCAAACTTACTAATCAGACCAGTTACATTTTCCTCCAAATCATTTTTATATATACTACAAACAGC
This sequence comes from Scyliorhinus torazame, assembly GCF_047496885.1. Taxonomy (NCBI): domain Eukaryota; kingdom Metazoa; phylum Chordata; class Chondrichthyes; order Carcharhiniformes; family Scyliorhinidae; genus Scyliorhinus; species Scyliorhinus torazame. The sequence continues at coordinate 174,615,440 of NC_092723.1, read as the reverse complement.
AACGGTCCCAGCAAGGTTCCCTGCGGAACACCACTGGTCACAGCCCTCCAATTAGAAAAGCATCCTTCCATTGCTACTCTCTGCCTTCTATGACCTAGCCAGTTCTGTATCCATCTTGCCAGCTCACCCCTGATCCCATGTGACTTCACCTTTTGTACTAGTCTACCATGAGGGACCTTGTCAAAGGCCTTACTGAAGTCCATGTAGACAACATCCACTGCCCTACCTGCATCAATCATCTTTGTGACCTCGAAAAACTTATCAAGTTAATCAAGATGTAGATGAGCACGTTTTTTTCACAAATAACAGTCTGTTAGCATTCTTAGGGTAATTGGCAAACCCTTAAGAAACCTCTAGACTCTGTATTCCTCCCCCTCTACTCTGAACCCAAGATGGAGCAAAAGCTAGCCTCAGTAGAGTAATGGTGTCCATGGGACTGCCATTGATTCTTGTAAAAACCCATCTGGTTTACTAATGCCCCTTTAGGGAAGGGACTCTGTCTTCCTTACTTGGTCTGGCCTACATGTGACTCCAAACCCACAGCAACATGGCTGACTATTAACTGCTGTCAAGGGCAATTGGGATAGGCAACAAATAGCAATCTTGCCAGCAAAGCGCTCAATTCCATAAAAGTGTTAAAATTGTACGAAAATGTTAACAAAGTGACATGCAATATATTATGTTTAAAACCCCAATTTAAAAAAAAACGTTTTTAAAAATAAAAAAACAAAGTGATATGCTGAAAAACTAAACGGAAAAGATATAGGCTGGGATTTTTCTTTTCGGACGTGGATGGTGATGAGAAAATCGAGAGAGGCCACATTGTGTTTTCCGTTAGTGTGGGGGCCTCTTATTTTTCTCTTCTAACAAGAATCAGTAGTCTGGTTATTGGAGGTGTCAAAAATACAACTATTGTTAGTTACTCACGGATATACACTGGAACAGGAACCGAATAAAACTTGGAAATGAAATTAATGATACATTAAAAAAAAGTCAAGCTCATGGCGAAAGCATAAGCAGAAAACAAATCACTGAACCACAAACAGATAGGTGATTCAAGAATTCAGCAACAATGAACCTGAACCACGAGGTCCCACTGTTAAGGAAATTCTTATCTCTGGTTTAACCCATCACTTGCGATAATTGGCTTATAAGTCTCAGCTGGGACCTCCCGGTTTGTTCGAATGAATGTCTGTTAACTTGTTTTTTTTTTTTAAAATGTAGAGTACCCAATTCATTTATTTCTAATTAAAGGGCAGTTTAGCATAGCCAATCCACCTACCCTACACATCTTTGTGTTGTGGGGGTAAAACCCACACAAGCACGGGGAGAATTTGCAAACTCCATACAGACAGTGACCTGGGTCCGGGATCGAACCTGGGACCTCGGGTTGTGAGGCAGCAGTGCTAACCACTGCACCACTGTGCTGCCCAAGAGGATAACTTTTTTAAAAATATATTTTATTAAAGTTTTCAAACAATTTTTCCACCTTACAAATCAACAAAAAAGATAAAACAACCTAATAGATAACATAATTTAAATAAAATAGTGATCTAACAAAGTAACAAAATAGTGCTTCCCCCCCCCCCCCCCCCCCTCCACCCCAACCAAAACAAAACTGGTTGCCCCCTCCCTCCTCCTCCCCCCCCCCCCCCCCCCCCTTCTGGGCTGCTGCTGCTGACTATCTATTTTCCCTTAACGTTCCGCGAGATAGTCAAGGAACGTTTTAGAACCCCTGAACCGATCCCCTCAACGCAAACTTCATCCGTTCCAGTTTTATGAACCCTGCCATATCGTTTGTCCAGGCCTCCACACCGGTGGGTTTCGCTTCCTTCCACATGAGTAAGATCCTTCGCCGGGCTACCAGGGACGCAAAGGCCAGAATATTGGCCTCTTTTGCCTCCTGCACTCCCGGCTCATCCGCTACCCCCAAATATAGCTAACCCCCCAACCTGGCCTGACCCGGACCTTCACCAGCTTTGAAATCACTCTTGCCACTCCCCTGCAGTGCCGGACATGACCAAAACATGTGTGTGGTTCGCCGGGCTTCCCAAGCACCTCCCGCACCTGTCCTCCAGCCCGAAGAACCTGCTCAGCCTCGCTCCCGTCATGTGTGCTTTGTGTCGTACCTTGAATTGTATCAGGCTAAGCCTGGCACACGAGGAAGAGGAATTTACCCTACTTAGGGCATCAGCCCACAGACCCTCCTCAATCTCCTCTCCCAGCTCTTCTTCCCATTTTCCCTTCAGCTCCTCTATAGCGCCTCCCCCTCCTCTCTCATCTCCTGATATATTTCGGACACTTTGCCCTCCCCAACCCATACCCCCAAAATCACTCTATCTTGGATCCCCTGTGTCCGGAGCAATGGAAATTCCCTCACCTGTTGCCTCATAAACGCCCTCACTTGCATGTATCTAAAGATATTTCCCGGGGACAACTCATACTTTTCCCCCAGCGCTCCCAGGCTCGCAAACGTCCCGTCAATAAACAAATCTCCCAATCTCCTAATTCCTGCCCGATGCCAGCTCTGGAACCCTCCATCCATCCTTCCTGGGGCAAACCTATGGTTGTTCCTGATCGGGGACCACACCGAGGCACCCGTCACACCCCTATGTCGCCTCCATTGCCCCCAGATCCTTAAGGTTGCCGCCACCACTGGGTTCGTGGTATACCTTTTCGGGGAGAGCAGTAGCGATGCCGTCACCAGCGCCTTTAGGCTTGTTCCTTTACCGGACGCCATCTCCAGCCTCTTCCACGCCGCCCCCTCTCCCTCCCTCATCCACTTGCAAACCATCGGCACATTGGCGGCCCAGTAATAATCGTCCTGATTCGGCAACGCCAGTCCCCCTCTGTGCCTGCTGCGCTGCAGGAACCCCCTCCTTACCCTCGGGGTCTTCCCTGCCCACACAAAACTCATCACACTCCTATCTATTTTCTTAAAAAAGGCCTTAGTGATCAAAATGGGGAGACATTGAAACACAAAAAGAAACCTTGGGAGGACCATCATCTTGACCGCCTGCACTCTGCCCGCCAGTGAGAGTGACAGCATATCCCACCTCTTGAAATCCTCCTCCATCTGCTCCACCAGCCGCGTCAGATTGAGTTTGTGTAAAGTTCTCCAGCTCCTGGCTACCTGAATTCCCAATCGGAAGCTCCTTTCCGCTCTCCTCAACGGCAGGTCGTCTATCCCCCTTCCCTGATCCCCGGGGTGGACTACAAAAAGCTCCCTCTTCCCTATATTAAGGCTATATCCCGAAAAATCTCCAAACACCCTCAATATCTGCATAACCTCTGTCATCCCCTCCACAGGATCTGCCACATACAGCAGTAGGTCATCTGCGTAGAGTGACACTCGGTGTTCCTCTCCCCCTCTAACCACCCCCCTCCATTTCCTAGAGTCTCGACGCTATGGCCAGTGGTTCAATTGCCAGCACGAACAGTAATGGGGACAGAGGGCACCCCTGCCTCGTTCCCCTGTGTAACCGAAAATACTCCGATCTCTGCCGATTTGTGACTACACATGCCACTGAGGCCCCATAGAGGAGTTTAACCCAACTGACAAACCCCTCCCCGAACCCAAACCTCCTCAGCACCTCCCATAAATACTCCCACTCTACCCTATCAAATGCCTTCTCTGCATCCATCGCTGCCACTATCTCTACCTCCCCCTCCGCTGGGGGCATCGTTATCACCCCCAACAGCCGTCGCACGTTAACATTCAGTTGTCTCCCCTTTACAAACCCTGTCTGGTCTTCATGCACCACCCCTGGGACACAATCCTCGATCCTCATCGCCAGCACTTTTGCCAGCAACTTGGCGTCCACATTCAGGAGCAAGATAGGCCTATAAGACCCGCATTGCAGCGGATCTTTATCTCGCTTCAGGATTAATGATATTGTCGCCTCCAACATTGTCGGGGGTAGAGTCCCCCCTTCTCTGGCCTCGTTAAAGGTTCTTGCCAACAGCGGGGCCAACAAGTCCACGTACTTCCTATAAAATTCCACTGGGAATCCGTCTGGTCCCGGGGCCTTCCCTGCCTGCATGTTCCACAGCCCTTTAGTCACCTCGTCCACCCCGATTGGCGCCCCCAGACCTGTCACCTCCTGCTCCTCCACCTTCAGGAACCTTAGTTGGTGCAAAAACTGTTTCATCCCCTCTTTTCCCTCCGGGGGTTGGGACCTATATAGCCTCTCATAAAAGGTCTTAAACACCTCATTTACCTTCCCTGCACTCCGCACCGTAGTTCCCGTTCCATCCCTAACTCCCCCTATTTCCCTCGCCGCTATCCTCTTACGAAGTTGGTGGGCCAGCAGCCGACTCGCCTTTTTCCCATATTCGTATCTCATCCCCTGTGCCTTCCTCCACTGTGCCTCTGCCTTCCCTGTGGTCAGCAGGTCAAACTCCATCTGAAGTCTTCACCTCTCTCTATATAGTCATTCGTCCGGGGCCTCCGCATATCTTTTATGCACACTCAAAATCTTCCTCACTAATCTCTCCCTTTCTTTGCCCTCTTTTTTTCTCCTTGTAAGCCCTAATGGAGATCAACTCTCCCCTAACCACCGCCTTCAGCGCTTCCCATACTACCCCCACCTGGAACTCACCATCATCATTGGCCTCCAGGTACCTTTCAATACATCCCCGCACCCTTCCACAGACTCCCTCATCCGCCAATAGTCCCACATCCAGTCGCCACAGTGGGCGCTGTTCCCTCTCCTCTCCTAGTTCCAGATCCACCCAGTGCGGGGCATGATCTGAAACGGCTATGGCCGAGTACTCCGTTCCTTCCACCCTCAAAATCTGTGCCCTACTCAAAACAAAGAAATCTATCCAGGAGTAAGCCTTATGAACATGGGAGAAAAAGGAAAACTCTTTGGCCAATGGCCTAGCAAATCTCCATGGATCCACTCCCCCCATTTGCTCCATAAACCCCCTGAGCACCTTGGCCGCTGCCGGCCTTCTTCCGGTCCTGGATCTAGACCGATCTAACCCTGGATCCAGCACAGTATTGAAATCCCCCCCCCATTACCAGGCTTCCTACCTCCAGGTCCGGGATGCGTCCCAGCATCCACTTCATAAATCCAGCGTCGTCCCAGTTCGGGGCATATACATTTACCAGCACAACCTCCATTCCCTGCAGTCTGCCACTCACCATCACATATCTGCCACCGTTGTCCACTACTATATTCCTAGCCTCGAACGACACCCGTTTCCCCACCAATATAGCCACCCCTCTATTTTTCGCGTCCAACCCTGAGTGGAACACCTGTCCCACCCATCCTTTCCTTAACCTAACCTGATCCGCCACCTTCAGATGAGTCTCCTGAAGCATGACCACGTCTGCCTTCAGTCCTTTTAAGTGCGCGAACACTCGGGCCCTCTTAATCGACCCATTTAGGCGCCTCACATTCCACGTGATCAGCCGGATTGGGGGGCTGCCCACCCCCCCCCCCCCTACTCTAGGCCAGTCCCACGTCCAGGTCCCGCGCACCCACCAGCCCCCCCAGGCGGCGCACTCCCGTCCCGACCACCTCTTCCCTTGCCAGCTCCCTCTAGATCCCAGCAGCAGCAACCCAGTTCTCCCCCCTCCCCCGCTAAATCCCCATCTAGCATGGTTACTCCCCCCATAATGCTTCTGAAAGTCAGCTGACCCCGTCTTCCCCCGCTCTCTCCTTGACCCCCCGTGTGTGGAACTCTCATCCTCCTTGCGCCTATCTTCCCGCCATCATCTCCCTAGCACGGGAAAAAACCCGCGCTTTCCTAGATCATCCCCGCCCCCTATGGCGCAGCTCCCCCACAGCCCCGTTCCCATTCCCCATCCCCCACCTATGTCCCTTTTTCCACCGGCGCCCACATTTCTCAGTGTCCCCCCATCAAAGAAAAAAGGGGATTCTTCTCTTCCCTTTCCCCTCCCCATCTATCGTCCCAATACGGTGAACCTCCCATTCCCCAATTTACATTTCTGTACATCAACATCGTCATCTCCCGCACAGCATCAGTCCCTCAGTTCTGGTCCAATTTCTCTTTTTGGATGAAGGTCCATGCCTCTTCCGACGTTTCAAAATAATAGTGTCTATCTTGGTACATGACCCACAATCGCCCTGGCTGCAGCATCCCAAACTTTACTTTCTTCTTGTGAAGCGCCGCCTTGGCCCGATTAAAACTCGCTCTCCTTCGTGCCACCTCCGCGCTCCAGTCCTGATACACTCGTATCACCGCATTCTCCCACCTGCTACTCCGTACCTTCTTGGCCCAGCTCAAAACAGCCTCTCTGTCGGTGAAGCGGTGAAATCTCACCACTATCGCCCTTGGTGGTTCTCCAGCCTTGGGTCTCCTCGCAAGGACCTGGTGAGCCCCTTCCACCTCCAGGGGGCCCGAGGGGGCCTCAGCTCCCATTAGCGTATGGAGTACCGTGCTCACATAAGCCCCAACGTCAGCTCCCTCCACTCCCTCGGGGAGACCCAGAATCTGGAGGTTCTTTCTCCTTGATCTGTTCTCCAGGACTTCGAGTCTTTCGATACACCTCTTGTGTAGCGCCTCGTGCGTCTCCATTTTTACCACTAGGCCCAGAATCTCATCCTCGTTCTCAGCTGCCTTCTCCTTCACCCCACGGAGCTCTATCGCCTGGGCCTTTTGCGTTTCTTTTAGCCCTTCGATTGCCAACAACATTGGCGCCAGCACCTCCTTTAATTCCTCCACACACCGTCTAAGGAATTCCTGCTGATCCGGCCCCCATGTCATCTGGTCTCCATCCGTCGCCATCTTGCTTCTTCCTTCTCTTCTCTGCCGCTGCTCCAGAGGATCCTTCGCAATCTGGCCACTACCACCGATCTTTTCCATACACACTAGGGGGGACTCCTTACTTTTTCACCCCACACTGGGTTTGGTCCGAAGAAATTTCCGTTGGGGCTCCCAAAAAGAGCCCAAAAGTCCGTTAAAGCGGGAGCTTCCGAAACGTGCGGCTTAGCAATGCATCACCACAACCGGAAGTCCCCCAAGAGGATAACTTGTTGGTCATACTTAAGATTGACTGGTGCCCATCAAAACTACCTTCGCGTTTGCGTGTGCCATCTTAGGAAAAATACTGGATATGTTTTCTCACTCTTTGCCATGTGTCATAGCTTGGCAGAGCCCTAACTGAAATTGATTCGTTGATTACAGAGAGAAAATCATGGACCATAGAACTTGCAGTGCAGAAGGAGACCATTCGGCTCATCGAGTCACTGAAAGAGCACTCTATCAAGGCCCACACCTCAACCCGATCCTCGTAACCCCACCTAACTTTTGGACACTAGGGGAAGTTTAGCATAGCCAATCCACCTAACCTGCCCATCTTTGGACTGTGGGAGGAAACCCACGCAGACACTGGGAGAGAGTGCAGACTCCGCACAGACAGTGACCCAAGCTGGGAATTGAACCTGGGAGCCTAACGCTGTGAAGCAACAGTGGTAACCACTGTGCTACTGTGCCGCCTGGGTTCCCACAGTCAAGACACTTAATATTTTGCTCATTAGTTATATGCATTCAAGTAGCCCCTATATGAATGAAACTAGACTGTCGGGTCGCGCAAAGTCTTGCCGCATTTGTCCCCGCCAGTGATGTAATGGAAATCAACCCCATAAAAAAAATTTGAATCTAATTATCAGGTCCATTTATGTCGGTGTGAATTATGACCGCTTCCCCCAGGGTGGGTGCCTGGTGAGCATACCCCCCCTGAAGGAACACAGGTGAGTGCATCAGTCACGAGGCAGAGGCAATGGGGGGGGGTTCCATTTTTCCATGTACCCGGGGTGACCTTTAAAACTACCCTGATTTTGTTTTGAATTGCTGGCAGGGTCTGCTCAACCAGAGCGTCATGGCGTGGGGACCGTCCCTTTCCCGAACAACATGATGAAGAAAGCTGCCGTTGGGCCCAGCAGCTTCCCGCTCGCCGCCACACTGCGGCAAGGTTCCGCTCAGAGTGTGAATGGGGTACAGAAGTTACAGAAGATCAGCCATTGATTCAATTGGGGATGAATATCTCAATTAATAAACGGCTCAGGTAGTACAAACAAGTGTCCTATGAGACTACGGCACGTGTTTGTCACAAACTCTTATTCGTTCTATTTGATCAGTGTATAAATCATTCTGAAAGAGCTGGGCATGATTTTTCACAATTGAGAGTAAGTTGGTTGCTGAGCTGAGAGGTTTTGGCTGCGAGATCCCATGGAGCAGCCTCTGGTGTCTCGCTGTAACTCCGGCACTAGACCAACAGAAACCCCTGAGAAATGCTGCTATTGTGCAGGAGGATGGCAAGGTTAATGGTGGTGTTGGAGGGCAGGGGTGATGGGGGCTAGGGGTGGGGTGGGAAGGCTGGAGGTGGTGCTGGGGGTCCAGATTGAGGGGGGGGGGGTGAGGAGGATGGCAAGGTTAGTGTTGGTATTGGAGGGGTGGGGGGGAGGCTGGTGGTGGTGCTGGGGGTCCAGGGTGAGGGGGGGGGTGTGTGAGGAGGATGGCAAGGTTAGTGTTGGTATTGGAGGGGTGGGGGGGGGGGGGAGGCTGGTGGTGGTGCTGGGGGTCCAGGGTGAGGGGGGGGGGTGAGGAGGATGGCAAGGTTAGTGTTGGTATTGGAGGGGTGGGGGGGGGGGGAGGCTGGTGGTGGTGCTGGGGGTCCAGGGTGAGGGGGGGGGGGGGTGAGGAGGATGGCAAGGTTAGTGTTGGTATTGGAGGGTGGGGGGGAAGGCTGGTGGTGGTGCTGGGGGTCCAGGGTGGGGGGGGGGGAGGTGGGGGTGGGGGTGAGGAGGATAGCAAGGTCAGTGTTGGTGTTGGAGGGCGGGGGTGGGGGGATGGGAAGGTTGATGGAGGTGCTGGAATCATCAGGAAGTCTGGAAAGTGATTCTCTTTGCAGATTTGAAGACGTGCTTCCTGATTTTGCTTCAGCCGTTTAATCTTGCCCTCTCCATTATGATGGGAGATTAGTGATTGTTCTGCAATGTTTTGTTCTACGAATAACAAGGCCCAATTCTCATTATATTTGGGATGAAAGCATGTTATTGCAAAATATGTATTAATGTTTTTGGATGAAATTTCTCTGGCCACAATTTTAATGAAGGAATTAATCTGTTTATTTAAGATAAATGAGCAACTGGCTCGATATGAATTTTTTGTACATAAACGCTTTAATGCATTTGTCTGCTAACACCACATGACAGACTTTGATTTGCAAACGTGCAATCCTGAGCTAAAACCTTTGAAATGTGCCTCCAGACCAACTCTCCCAGGGTTGGTCCTGACCCAGTTTTTTTGTGACTCGGTTCAAACTCAAAGCTCTACATAGAAAAACAAAGACTGAGCCAAGCAAATTAAATCTGATAAATTACTTCTATTTTGTGTAGAATAATGTTTTGCGTTACTATCAGGAAGCTAGCCTTGGTGGAGGAACTATCCATCAGTGACGTTAATACAATAAACAGCAATGGTCTGAAAGTGGGTTGACGACTCTGATTACACATATTCCTGGTGATTTCATCACATGACCTCCAACATCCCCAGCCTTTTGTTACAATCACTGTTAAAAAAATCAATAGATTTTAAAAAGAAGTTCGAGCTTCCACTGGCTAAAAGGGTCACATGACAAGATTTCAAGTTTTAAGCCTTTTACTGTACAAACAAACTAAAAGTAACATTGACCAAACAATATTTCATTGACCCATTATACTCTAGACTGCAGAAAAGACCCCCCATTTAAAATTTAAAAATCTTCCTCCTCTCTCATACTTTACTTTGTCCATTAAGTAGATACTTTATTCTCCCGTCCACAGCTACCCTTTTTCCTTTTCTAGATTGATAACTCATCAAACTGACTTTCATGGTGAATGACAATTTGGAGATCGGTAGCTAAAGCAAGGCAAATCTCCCAGCCTCATTTAAACCCTCACACACTTGGTCACCCATATAGTGTAATATCTCTCTCTCTCCCAAAACAGAACATTTTTACCAATTTCATATATATATATATATATATATATTCTTTCCCATCTCCAATATTTTTATATCTATTAAACGAAAATGTTTAAAGTTTTTTGTCAAGCCCACACGATTGTTTTCTCCGGCGTTTGCAGTCATTTCTAAGAGCTTCATCTTTAATTCTCGGCGACTCCAGGGAAATCCTGGAGGGTTGGCGACCAATTCTGAAAGGGCATTGGGTGTGGGTGTGGGGTGGGGGGGGGGGGGGTTGGTCGTCTCTGACTCCAGTTTGATCACATCATCCAGCATTGCCAAACTCTGGGAGGGGGAGTTTGCACATTCTCCCCGTGTCTGCGTGGGTTTCACCCCCACAACCCAAAGATGTGCAGGGTAGGTGGATTGGCCATGCTAAATTGCCCCTTAATTGGAAAAAATAATTGGGTACTCTAAATTTATATTTAAAAATAGAATAGAATTCCTTCAAAAACAACCTGTTCTTTTGAGGTGTGATTGGAGAGGTTGGGCTTCTTGTCCTTGAAGAAAAAAGGCTGAGAGGTGACTTGAACCCTATTACCTTGTGGGATAACATAACCCCAATCAAAATCCTGGAACTCTCCCTCACTGCCGTGTGTGTGTTCCTTCAACTTGGGGGCTGCAGCGGTTCAACAAGGGGGGCCTGTTTTGTTTTGATCTATTTATGGGACATGAGCATCACTGGCATGGTCAGCATTTATTACCCATTCCTACGGGCTTCCAGCCAGCAGGAGGAGGACGAGAAGGAGTTGGGTTACACACACAGTTCATGTGGGACTGACAGTAGCACAATCCATGCAGAGATCGATGTGAGAATTTATGACCCAGAACTGGGGTCAGTTTTGAGAATTGAAAAGAGTTTGGCAAGAATCTGAGGTGGCCTCAGCCCCACACCTGTACTATCTACTGAAAATATGTATATAGTTATGAGCTAATAAAGACTTGTTGTCAACATTATCTAGACTATGATTCGTCATAAAGGACCAACACTTATTTTAGGTGCTTCTTTTCTGAAACACTTGTACAACCTCTTCATCTGTTTTCTTACACTCCTGACTAGTTTAGCTTTCATACTGGCGAGGTGATGGTGTAGTGGTATTGTCACTGGACTAGTAATCCAGGGGGCCCAGGTTCGAAATCCCACCGTGGCTGATGGCGAAATTCGAATTCAATAAAAATCTGGCGATGACCATGAAAATGTTGTCGCAAAAACCCATTTGGTTCACCAATATACTTTAGGGAAGAAAATCTGCTTGGTCTGCTCTACATGTGACCCTCGACCCACAACAATGTGGTTGACTCTTTAAAAAATGGCCCAGTAAGCCACTCGATTCAAGGGAAGTTAGGGATGGGCAATAAATGGTGCCCCAGCCAGCGATCTCATGAATAAATATTCTATTTTCTTTTCCATTTTTATCAACTATTTGGTGGCCCTTCACACTTTTCTAAATTTCTCTCAATCATTACTACTATTTTTTGCAACATTGTTAGCCTCTTCTTTTCGCTTAGTACCATCCTTAACTTCCCAAGTCAGCCACTGGTTGTTCTTTCTTGCTGAGATTTTGATTTTTTTAATGGAATGCACTTTTGTTGAGCATTTTCGATTGTCCCTTCAAATGATCCCCACTCTTTCTTTACCACCAAACCTTTTAGCCTACTTACCCAGTTAACCTTTGCCCATGCTCGCCCCTTGTGCCTTTACCTCACACTTTATGAGCTAGGACACAACAATTTTGCGAATGCTAGTTTGGAGAGCTGGTGCAGACATGGCGGGCCGAATGACCCCCCCCCCCCCCCCCACCCCCACCCCCACCCTAACAGCTCTGCAACTCTGCGATTCCGCCACAAGTTGAGCTCCACCTTATTTCATGAGTGACGGTTCCTCCAAACGTTAAGCGAGACAGGGTGGGGGAGAAAGTTTGCAACACAAATGTTCCTATTGTGCTTGGAAGCCAATATTCGACCTTGCTTTTGGAGTTATTTAAAAGGTCCTCTGGTTTGATGCGTACAGCAGATGTCAGGAAATTCCACATTTAGTGAGATGCCAAGATTTATTAACGAATCCCATTGTTGACTCAAATCATCAGTTAAATATAAATTGACTCAGACTTTTGTTGACTGTTTTCCACTAGATTTAAGTAGGGTCATTCAGAGGATATAATTAACATTTGTTACGTAGAACAATTAACGGTACTGAAGGGTAAGGGGCCATGTTTATAACTCCAGCAGATGGTTTGACTCCTACCTCTGTTCTGTCCAAAGATCACCTATTTTCCAGTTACTTGCGTTTGCCTGTTCTGCCTTTCCTACAGGTTTTTGGATGTATTCAAGATGAGAGAGATCACTACTCCGGTGTTTCACCACGTCTTTGGGAACCTTCACAATTGCTGTGAATAATTCCGCATTCCTTTATTTGTAAGAAATGCAGGGCGTAGGAAAATTATACAGTTCGATTCCTTGATCCTGTAATGATGATCTGCTGCTGAACTTCCGTATTCTTGACCTGATGGAGTCGACATGAACTTGCATATTTGTCTTTTGTAGTCATGGTCACCCGTTGTCTAGAAAAAGATTACATGCACAGACACCTTGGCCTGTCCCATTGCCTTTACTGTTCATTGCTATTGTTCCATTTTCTCAACGCCCTTTACAGAGGTTTAGAGGCGTTGAGAAAATGGAACAATAGCAATTGTGGAGGAAAAGGAATTTCACCAGAGGGTGGTGGGAATCTGGAATGCATTGCCTGGGAGGGTAGTTGAGATGGGAACCTCACAGCCTTTAAAAAGTATGTGGGTGAGAACTTGAAATGCCACAGCATTCAAGGGTCTGGGGCAAGTACCTTGAGGGGCCGCAGGGTCTCTTTGGCCCTGCATGAGCTTATGATTAACTTGCCCAATATTCAGTCTGCTGATGGTAATGGAGTGAAGATGAGGGGAGGGCGGAAGGCGAGAGGGATGGGGGGGGGTGGTCTAAAAGGTGTGGCCAATTTACTCCACCAGATTATCATCCAGGTGTTGAGAGCACAAATCTATCCTGGAATCGACCAACTTCTTAATTTCTAAACAGCAACAGTGACGGCACTTCGGAAATACTTTATTATAAAATTTAGAGTATCCAATTATTTTTTTTCCAATTAAGGGGAAATTTAGCGTGGCCAATCCACCTACCCTGCACATCTTTGTGAGTTATGGGGGTGAGACCCACGCAGGCACGGGAAGAATGTGCAAACTCCATACAGACAGTGACCTGGGGTCGGGATCGAACCCGGGTCCTCAGCTCCATGAGGCAGCAGTGCTAACCACTGCGTTATCGTGCTGCCCCAAAAATCCTTAATTGGCTATAAAGCACTTTGGGACATCCTGTCATTGTGAAAGGCGCTATGTAGATGAAATAGTGTTACTGGTGGTGTCAAGATTCTAGACCTGAGTCACTGGAAAAACCTTTTCAGCTGTCCTTAATAAATTCATTTTGCTTCCAGCGCCATCCTCGAAATGTACATATCTGAGATGATTTCTATCCTGAATTCTGATCTATTTTATTTCATGGTTCTGATTGCATTATTTTGTCTGCATTTGTTGATTACCTCACTATCTAGCTACTGCCAAAAGGTCAAAGGAAACCTCGGGTTGCCAAATGTGCTCTTTGTGCAAAATCACGCAGTGGTATTTGGATGAAGGGAAACAGAAAATGGTTTGTGCTGCAGAACTTGGCAAAAAGTGTCGCAAGAACGTGAGCATGTAAAGAAATGGGGAAGTGTGCAGAGGAGACTGACCACAGGAAGATCAAGGATGAGGGACTTCAGCAAGTCGAGAGAAGCTGCCCTTCTCACCAGAGCAGAGAAGGTTAAGAGCGGATTGAGTCGTCCGGCCGGACTATCTAAAGAACAGAGAACAAAGAACAATACTGCACAGGAGGAGGCCTTTCGACGCTCCAAGCCTGCGCCGATCACGTGTCCTATCTAGACTTACCACCTGTCTCCTTCTATACCCCATCTGTTCATGTGCCTATCTAGATAAGCCCCTCTTGCGCGGCTATGTTTGAGGCTGGGTGTCTCTGAAGAGGGAGCATGCAGTGTCCACGGGCACCATTGAGGCCTTCCATGCCCAGTGGGCACCGCAAAGGCTGGAGTGCTTTATAGATCCTCGTAATCACATTATGATGTTAGGCAAGTTTTCATTGTTCTTTGTTGTGTTTGGGCAGTGCCCCTACCAGGAGCACTTTGTCCCTGAGCTTGTTTCTTTTAGTATAGTTAGTTGATCAAACTTAAAAGACCAACGGGCAGGTTTTGTCACCTTCTCACCGCCAGCTTCACCACCTTGACTGTTTTACCCGCCGACGGGAGTCTGACGGGTGGCTCCCCGCGGCCCCCATGGCCGCCAGTCCACCCGCTGCCCTACAGAATCCAGCCTATTATCTCCGCAGTCTGACACTTAAACGAACCATTTTGTGACCACGTGCTATGGTTCCGGTCTTCTGACACCAAGAACTGAAACTAATATCGGTCTCCTTGGTCTGCACATCATGAGGCAAATCCCCTTGAAGTCTGAATGCGCCCAGCGGGCTGAAACAAAGACACAAGAACAGATTAACTGTGTGAAGACCTACATTACTCAGACAAAATAACTGTGGGGAATTTCAAGATAAATTGTATCATTAAGTCGTTAATCTATTTGCAATTTGGCTGCGGTAGTAATTTAACTTCTCAATCTTGGCGTTTCTGTTTCAAAATAGTTAGATGTATTATTTTGGTTGCTGCTGATGATTGTAGCTGGTAATATTTCAAATCCATGGACAACGATTTGTCCAATAAATTAAATTATTTTAAACAGGAGCTGCTATTAAATGGAATCCTCTGCTAAATGAGCCGGCTAATGTTTATATATTCAAATGCACATCTGGATCCCATCTTCCAACAGCAATAGAATTGAGTTAATCGAAAACTCTATTGCCCTTTTCCAAACTTGTACCAAATCCCGTTCATCCATCGACCCGTGCTTGCTGATTCCTAGTTGAGCAACCACCTCGATTTTAAAATATCCATGTTTGTTTTCAAAACCTCCCCAAGACCTTGTCCCTCCCCATTTCTGTAACGTCGTCCAGCTGCAAACTGTCAAGGATACATCTCCACTCTTCCACTTCCCCAGTTTTGATCATTCCACCATTATTAGCCGCAACCTCCCAAGCTGCCTCAGCCCAAAGCTCTGGAATTCCATCCCTACATCCCTCTGCCTTGATCTCTATCTCCTGCTGTGAGGTGTTTCTTCATGCCTGTCACTTTGAAAAGGTCATCATTTTTCCTGATGTGATTTGGCGCCAGAATGTTTTGACAGTTCTCCTGTGGAGCACTTTGGGGATGTTTCATGGTGTTAAAGATGGACATTAAATGTAGGTTACTGTTGTGAGATAGCATCTTTCAGGTCATCAGGATGTCCCCAGGCACTGCCACATGCTGATTCTCACAAAGCCAGAGTGACAGAAAGAGTTTAATGCGAGTATCAGAATTCAACAAGGCCCGATCAGCTGCTGAGCCTTCAAGGTCAAAACCTGTGATACAATGAATTCTATGGTCTCAACTAAGCATTCATAATGAGGCCAACCAGAGAAACAGATGTCTGACCATCTGCTTCTGTTAATAGAATTCCCAAATGAACTAATTCTGAATGCTTGGCTGAGCTCCAAGACTCACTAATGCTTTAGCTTAACAGGGGTTCTGACATCTTAAATGTGTCACATTAAGATTATTGATGAGGTTATAATAAGTAATCCTTTCTTTGTCCTGTTTGGTCAATATCTATGTTTGTTTAGACAAGATTAAGGGATGTGAATCAAGGAAAGGCTCCTCTCATTAATAATGCAAATTGCTCTGTCCGATGGACACTTTTATAAGGTTGTAAGAGGAGCACTTCTTTTCAAAGCAGATTTCTGAATGGGTGTTTGTATTCCCTCAGCATTTTAGGTTGGGCCATTGTGTCAATATGGCTCATTGGGGATTTATTTCATTAGTGCAATGATAACAATTAAGATTTTTACAACAGATTCCCTGATATGTTATTTCTATGCATATATATAATTCAATAAGTCAGTCTCTGCGGTGGACATCTATTGGCTTTTGGTAGAATTTGGCCTTCTCGAACTTGGTTACTTGCAACCTCAGAAGTGTACTCATTCCTTTCTGTAGATGGTACTTCTTGAGTAGTTATTCCAGTATCTGTCGCTAGAGGCATTGAAAAGTCCTCAGACACAGAATCTGTACTCGTCACTGTCTCTGGTCTCCGTTCCAAATCTCCAGATCTTCTAAAAGTAGAACCTCTTGAGAAGTTTCTGCAAACTCACTTTAGTGCAGCAAGTAACTGATCAGCATGACGTCGCCAAGCTCTTTCATCATCCGTCTGTACGGTGTATGATATCGGACCTGGCTCTGCTAGGATCATAGCTGGCACCCAATTCTCGCCGGTGGCACAGCTCCTAGCTAACACTCTCTCTCCCTGGTTGAATACTCGCTTTTTAGAGATTTTCTCCGTACGAGCAATTTGTGCTTGATGTTGTCGTTTGACAATCTCTGAAGTATCAGGGTGGAGTTAACAAATCAAACTGTTCGTCGTTTCCTCTTGAATAAACAGCACTGCCGGTGAACATTGCGTGGTAGAATGTACAGTGTTCCGATAAAATATTAGAAATTTGTTTACTCTTCTCGGTAATGTTCCCTGGTCCTTGGATACTTTAATAGAATGTTTTAATAATTGCACAAAATGTTCAGCCTGTCCGTTTGTTGCTGGATGGTATGGAGATGACCTGATATGGTGCATACCATTCCCCTTCAAGTAGTCCTCAAACTCCTTTGAAGTAAACTGTGTACCATTACACAGCACGGTAGCATTGTGGATAGCACAATTGCTTCACAGGGCCAGGGTCCCAGGTTCGATTCCCGGCTTGGGTCACTGTCTGTGCGGAGTCTGCACATTCTTCCCATGTGTGCGTGGGTTTCCTCCGGGTGCTCCGGTTTCCTCCCACAGTCCAAAGATGTGCAGGTTAGGTGGATTGGCCATGCTAAATTGCCCTTCGTGTCCAAAATTGCCCTTAGTGTTGGGCAGGCGTACTGTGTTATGGGGATAGGATGGAGGTGTGGACCTTGGGTAGGGTGCTCTTTCCAAGAGCCGGTGCAGACTCGATGGGCCGAATGGCCTCCTTCTGCACTGTAATTTCTATGATTACCACTGACAATCTGCTCCTGTGTTTCGAATCTTGCAAATGCTTCATCTAGCTTCCCACTGGTCTGCCCAGCCATCATTATCGCGACTTCTGATCATTTTGAGTGAACGTCCACAATCACCAAGAACATGTGACCCTCCAAGTGGACCAGCGTAATCGATGTGCGTTCTCTGCCAGGGAGGTGTCGGCCATTCCCAGGGATGTAATAGGTTGTAATGGTGGAATGTTCCTTAGTTTTGCACAAGATTGGCATTGCCCAACTTTCTCTTCAATTTGAGCATCTAATCCCGGCCACCAAAAATAGCTGTTCCTATTCCTTCATCCTCATGACATCAAGATGTCCTTTATACAGTTGTTCAAGGACTCTTACTATGTACTCTTACTTACTCAGCCATGATTGAATGGTGGAGTGGACTCGATGGGCCGAATGGCCTTACTTCCGCTCCTATGTCTTATGGTCTTATGGTAAGCATGGAGGAGTAATCATGCAGATTCCCCATAATAGAACTCCATTCTGTACTGTCAACTCAAATCTTCATATGATATAGGGCTTGAGGTCTGGATTTTTCTTATGAATGTCTGACAGCTTTTCTTTTTGGACCAAGTTCATTATCTTCCCCATCACTGGATAAGTTCTTGTATATCTTTGAACTTGAGATGAAGTTACAGGTACTATCCACAAGCAGGAAATACAAAATATTGACATTTTTCTTCTGGGTCATGCTTGACTTGTAACGGCAATCATGATAAAGCATCAGCATTTGCATGCTGCTCTGATTTGCGATACTGGATATCGTAGTTACACCCCAACAATATCAATGACCATCTTTGCAATCTACTAGTACTAAAGAAGGTATACCTTTACATGGCCCAAAGATTGTTGTCAAGGGTCGATGATCCGTCAAAAGGGTAAAATGACACCCATAAAGGTGATGGGGGAATATTCTTGCACCGAAAATGATGCTCAAAACTTCTTTTTCTAGCTGAGCATAATTCACTTCTGCGCTAGTAAGCGTGTGTGAAGCAAATGCTATCGGTCATTCTTCTCCCGAAGGATAATGTGCGAAACGACTGAGCCAACACCGCAGAGTGAAGCATCACAAGCTAATCGCAACTTGATTTTTGGACTATAATGAACAAACAGCTCTGACTTCAGTGAAGCTTCTTTCACTTCACTGTATTCTCACATTCTTCTGACCAGTGCCATGCCTGTGTGACACATAGCAAAGTCTGTAAAGGCTTCAATTGTGTTGCTGAATTTGGCACAAATTTACCATAATTAACCAATCCTAAAAACAACCTTAATTGTGTCACATTAAGATTGCTGACATTTTATTTTATTTTTTGTGTAAGCCATCTTTGTCGATGATATGGCCAAGGTAATTTATGGATGAATTGAACAAGTCACACTTTTCCTTCTTAACTCTCAGGTTGTGGCTCTGTAACCTCTTCAGTGTGGCTTCCAAATTCTCCAAACACTCGAACCGGTGATGAGTATGTCATCGAAATAACATTGCACTCCATTCAGCCCACTTAGAATTTGACCAATGAATCTTTGAAAAAGAGCAGGCACAGATGTTGTTGCAAAAGGACAACATAATGAAATAGACCTTTGTGCATCACCATGGTGAGTAGTGACTGTGATTTGGCAGCCACATTCATCTGCGGATATGCCTGTAAAAGATCAATTTTACTGAATTTCTGTCCTCCAGAATGTCCAGCAAACAAATCTTCAATCACCGGCAGTGGATAACGATCTGTGCACAAGACTGGATCAATAATAGTTATAACATCTCCATAAAGTCTCACTGACATCCCGCTTTAATACAGAAAAGGTTGGTGCCGCCCAATCTCTTGTAGCAACAGGTTCAATGACTCCTGTCCTTACTAATCTGTCTAGTTCTTCTTCAGCTTTAGGCTTGATGGCGCATGGTACGGTTCTAGCTTTGAGACAATTGGGTGTTCTGTCTGGCTTGATTTTTAGGTGTAGCTCAACTCCAGTCATAGAGACTGGTGAATCTTGAAAACACCTTCATATACTTCTTCAGAAGTTGCTGCACGTTGCTGCACGTATGAATCCACAAATAGATTGACTGTTTCCCAGTTAAGCCTAATCTTAGCCAACCACACTCTGCCAAGTAGAGCAGGAAATGTGAAAAGGCAACTTCACCATCTGCCCGTTTGCTTCTATTTCACCATAATGCATCCTTTTAATGGTACAACCTCTTCAGTGGACATCCTTAGGATCACTTTTGATGGTTTTAAAGGCAGATGCTTCAGCTTTTGATGATAAATTGTCTCAGGTATTAACAATACTGCTCCGCCCGTATCCACTTCCATTTTAATTCCCTGACCTACAAGTTTTGGATATGTCCAGAAAAGCTTTTTATTTCCCTGCATTGATAAAGCACCTGGTTTCAGCTCTTGCTCAGTGTTGCTGAGTTTTTTGAATGATATTGAGCTTCATTCACTAATTTGTAGGTGCAACTAGATTGTTTACTTTTTTGTTCTTCGCGTACTTTCTTGGTGTAGAAGAGGTTTTCTGATTCCACCACCCTGGCCCTTCTTACTCCGTTCAGGCATGTATACGATTTACTCCAGCATTCCCCCACTGAGTGTCCAACCTGCATACGATGGTGATGCAGTTGCACCTTTGCAGCCTTCATCCTTGTGGTGTCCATTTTGTGGATCTTTGCTTCAGCCTCTAACTGCGAAGCCTCTCTCATTGCAAGCTCCATAGATGTGGCAACTTCCATAGTAGCTTTCAGAGGTAAATCACTTACACTAAGCAGCTTCCTCTGAATTGCTCCACTGCGTAACACACAAGCCAGACTGTCTCGAAGAGTATCACCAAGTGTTGTACCATCGGGAGGCAGTGGCATAGTGGTATTGTCACTGGACTAGTAATCAAGGGTAATGCTCAGGAGAACCCGGCTCTGGCCTACATGTGACTCCACACCCACAGCAATGTGATTGACTCTTCAATGCCCTCAGGAA
Source organism: Scyliorhinus torazame (assembly GCF_047496885.1). Classification (NCBI taxonomy): domain Eukaryota; kingdom Metazoa; phylum Chordata; class Chondrichthyes; order Carcharhiniformes; family Scyliorhinidae; genus Scyliorhinus; species Scyliorhinus torazame. Next base: position 174,595,259 of record NC_092723.1, on the reverse strand, counting down.
TGGCCTAGCACTCAGTTCAAGGGAAATTATGGATGGGCAGTAGACGCTGACTCAGCCACATCCCCATAACAAATTTTTAAAATTCTCAATACCTAGCTAATCATCTTAAAGATGCTATAAACTGTAAAATGACTTCACCTTCTTCCTGACTACGGCGGTGGAATGGGAACATTTCTGCAGTCAGTAATGGTTTAGGAGAGAAATGTCCCTCTAAGATTTTCATTTACTCAATGAAGGGCTTATCTCCTGGTTTTGCTGGGCGGTCAAGATTTACGGCCAACCAGCTGAACAATGTTGTGACCTTTGGGTCCTCCGGTGTCTGATCAGCTACTAAAAATGACTGGGATCTTTCCTCATATGAATTAGATGTTTCATAATCTTCATCAAGCGCGCCCACGGTGCCCGTTTGTCCCGCAATCTTTGGATCCCGGCTCCGAGCCTCTGCTTTTCCTCCCTTCCGACTGTGTTGGTAAGTATGGCACAAATAATCCCTTGAGCAAGCAACTCGGAATTATCTTCCCTTTTACGGCGGAGTATATTTTGGCTTCTCTACCGATTAGTGACTCGTGCAGAGTCGGCCGACCAGGTTCCCGGCAGCCCGTGCAGCTTCGCCACATGTGCAGTCCCTGCAGTCCAGACCTCACTCACTTCAAGGCCAGCAGGCCTTCCCCCACAGTTGGTCTTCATACTCACAATTGACGTCGAAAACCTTTGTTAAACCTTCACATCATCTGTGTGTGTGTGTGTGTGCCGCGAGTCCGGTCCCAATCTTCCATTGCTACCGATTAGTCACACAATTAGTCGCCGATTGTCATCTTTCCAGCAATTTTCCTGCCTCAATCCTTGTCGCCAGTTTTCTCTCTATTATATTTCTTTTTTGCCGGAAAGAGAGAAGGTATGGAGGTGCCCACACTCTGGATTCTTGTGAAACACATTGAGAGGTTTATTAAGGGTTGCTCATACAATCAAGATGGCGATCTGTTCAAAGCCCGCGCAAACACTCTGCTGACGTCACTGCACATCACGTGACGCAGAACCAGCAGGAATGTATTCCCAGATACAGAGCAGCCCGGAAACAGTTTCTCCTTATTTATCATAATCAAAGACCCCTCCCACCCGGGTTATTCTCTCTCCCAACTTCTTCCATCAGGCAGGAGATACAAAAGTATGAGAACAGGCACTAACAAGTTCAAAACAGCTGCTTCCCCGCTGTTACCTGAATTACCCTCTTGTGGATTGAACTGATCTCTCCATACATCTTCTCTACTGAGTAGTACTACACTCGGTATGCTTCACCCGATGCCTGTATATTTACATTATGTACTTCCTATGGTTTTTTTTCATGTATGGAGGAACGATCAGTCTGGACTGTACGCAGAACAATACTTTTCACTGTTCCTCGGTGCACGTGACAATAAATCAAATGCAAATGCAATCCAACTCTGTCCGAACCCTTCATGGTTTTGAACGCCTCTTTTAAACAGTGCCAGATTCTGCAGTTTCTCCACGTTAACTGGAGCCGCTCATCCCCGCTCCCGTCCTAGTAAATCTCCTCCGCACATTGCTGACTTTCAGGAGCTGTCACCAAGCAGGCAAGGTTAACATCGCCCCCACGGCATTTAAATTGTCATTGGTTAGAGGGACTCAAGAGTTTTAGTCACCAGATGCTGTGTTAACCTGAATTAATTTAATTAAAGCAGTTCAATGGTTTGATGTGTGCAATATATCCTTTTGCAGTAGGTTGTAAAATATTTGAACGCAGCATTGCAGTGACGCCATCGCTGACAATGAGCAAGAGAGGAGCATCTGCCCCGAGCAGCTGGAGACGAGGGCTTTGAAATCCTTTGTTAGCATCAGCGACTTAAAGAGGTGCGTGTGTCCCTCTCCTTCCTTTCCCGTCCCCTGTGTCCCTCTCCACCCCCCCCCCCCCCCCAAGCAAATTTTAAAAGATGACATTTAAGAAAAAAACAGCTGTACAATTAAAATGGATATCTTGCTGACAAAGATTTAATTCCTTCTGGCAGCCAGATTGAGATACTGCTGCTCATTAATTATTCATTTTCAGCCAACCACAAATAGCCTCTGAAGGCCCAGCAGGCTGCAGATCTCCGGAAGACTCTCAATCATTTTCCCCTTTTTATTTTGTGCAGACTGTCAGGGGAAAGAGAAACCATACAGATTTCATGAGTGTTACGCGGTGAGGGTTACAGCAACAAGTGAACGGTGGGGGCTCTTGAGCATTTCCAGAATCCAATCGACCCATTTATTGCACGTCAGACATTTTGGGGGCTGACATTTCTCTTCAATTCAACACTTACCGCTTACGGCTCTGCTGGGTTGTATTCAGCTGCTGCTGCTTGGAATGTCAATTTGAAATTCCGCGTAGGTGCAGGCAACGTCGCCACTGCAACAACCTGCATTTTTGTAGCACCTTCGATGTAGGAAAACGGGGTAAGGCCTTTCGCGTCAACGGTATCAAACATAACTTGGCACTGACCCATGTCTGGACTGTTGTGTTGGGCGCTCTGGATCTGTGGAACACATACAGGTCACCAACACTTGAAATAGTGCAACACTATTTTACTGAATCATTAACTGTTTAACATGCTCTCACTGTGGGTTAACACGATATTAGCTTTAAGTAAAGACCTTTGGCTTGTCCTAACCAGTCGATGCACTCAGCACATGGTGAATGTCTGTGCTGCAGGCTGTGAGCTCTGTCCTCCTAGCTAGCTGCAGCTCGAATGAGCGGGAGCTCTGATGCCCCCTGTCTTTATAGTGAGTGTGCTCTATGATTGGCTGCGGTGTTGTGTGTGTTGATTGGTCCCACTGTGTGTCCATCAGTGTGTGTGTCTGCACCATGATATACTGGTGTATATTATGACATCCTCCCTTTTATAAAAGAATGTACATGTGTGGCAATAAATAGTGTGTGGTGAGAATGTCCCTGACTACGTGTGTGCGAAAGACATATTTACAGGACTATGTACGTGAGAACTAAGCTATTTACATGGTAAGGTACCTGGTGCAGAAAAACAGTATGCAACAAGAATAACGAGATGAACACTATATACAAACCATGTAAACGATCAAACGGAAGAACAGAACAATTCAGAAAGTCTATAAGTCCACAAAGTTCACAAATTAAGTCTCTGAGGTGGGCGACGAATTCTGGTTGACCGCCTCAAGGGTGAGTCGGGAGCCGCCGGCTGAGGAGCAGGCTGGACTGCTTCAGAGTGAGGAGGATGCAGAGTGACAGGGATCTCTGCATAGTCCATGGCAGGGTCAGCAGGAGGGCGAGGCGACAGTGGAGGATCACGTAGTGAGCGTGGAACGAGACGAAGGGCATGTCGATTGCGGCGCAGAATGGAGCCATCCGGTAGACGAACCAGGAACGAGCAGGGGGGCCACCTGCCGAAGGACAACAGCGGTTGCAGACCAGCCACCATCCGGAAGATGGACGCGGATGTTGTCATCTGGAGCCAGAGCAGGGAGATCAGCTGCACGGGAGTCATGAGCCGCCTTGTGCTGTGCACGAGACAGCTGCATCTGTCGAAGGACCGGAACGTGGTCGAGGTCTGGGACATGAATGGACGGCACCATCGTCCTCAGGGTGCGACCCATGAGCAACTGGGCTGGCGACAGGCCAGTGGACAGCGGGGCCGAGCGATAGGCCAGCAAGGTGAGGTAGAAATCGGACCCAGCATCGGCAGCCTTGCAGAGGAGCCGTTTGACTATATGTACTCCCTTCTCCACTTTGCCGTTGGATTGGGGACTGGATGTCACATGGGCAAAATTGTACCGCCTGGCAAAGTTGGACCATTCCTGGCTTGCGAAGCAGGGGCCATTGTCCGACATCACAGTGAGTGGGATGCCGTGTCGAGCAAAGGTGTCCTTACAGGCACGGATGCTGCAGACAATGTGATATTATGCAACCGTATCACCTCCGGATAATTTGCAAAGTAGTCCACGATCAGGACATAGCCTCTACCCAGCGTGTGGAACAGGTCGATGCCCACCTTGGTCCAAGGTGATGTGACCAACTCATGGGGCTGCAGGGTCTCACGTGATTGGGCCGGCTGGAAGCGCTGACAAGTGGGGCAGTTGAGCACTGTGTTGGCTATGTCTTCATTAATGCCGGGCCAGTACACTGCCTCTCGGGCCCGTCGGCGGCACTTTTTCACACCAAGGTGACCCTTGTGTAGCTGTTCCAGGACGAGCTGGCGCATGCTATGCGGGATGACAATGCGGTCCAGTTTCAGAAGAACCCCGTCTACTACCGCCAGATCAGCTCTGACATTATAGAACTGAGGGCATTGGCCCTTGAGCCACCCGTCTGTTAGGTGGCGCATGACACGCTGTAGCAAGGGGTCAGCCGCCGTCTCGCGGCGAATTTAGACGAGGCGTTCATCCGTGGCAGGTAGATTGGAGGCCACGAAGGCCACATGGGCATCAACCTGTCAGACGAATCCCGCTGGGACACATGGAGTGTTTACTGCCCTGGAGAGAGCGTCAGCAATGATGAGGTCTTTGCCTGGGGTGTATACCAGCTGGAAGTCATATCGCCGGAGCTTGAGAAGAATACGCTGGAGGCGAGGCGTCATGTCGTTCAAGTCTTTCTGTATTGTATTGACCAGCGGGCGATGGTCGGTCTCGACGGTGAATTGGGGAAGGCCGTACACATAATCGTGAAACTTAACCACACCGGTCAGAAGGCTCAGGCATTCCTATTCTATCTGCGCATAGCGCTGCTCCGTGGGGGTCATGGCACGTGATGCATATGCAACAGGGGCCCATGATGAGGCCTCATCATGTTGCAGGAGCACGGCCCCAATGCCGGATTGGCTGGCATCGGTCAAAATGTTGGTCTCTTTTGCTGGATCAAAGAAAGCTAAGACCGGGGCCGTGGTGAGTTTGGTTTTGAGTTCTCTCCATTCGAGCTCGTGGGCAGGGAGCCATTGGAAGTCTGTCGTCGTCCTGACCAGGTTCCTGAGAGGCGAGGTTAGGGATGAACTTCCCTAAAAAGTTGACCATGCCCAGAAATCGGAGGACCGCCTTCTTGTCCTCTGGCGTTTTCATGGCTGTGATAGCAGCCACCTTGTCCGCATCCGGCCACACACCCAACTGGGAGATGTGGTCCCCGAAGAACTTGAGTTCCATCTGACCAAAAGAGCATTTGGCCCTATTGAGGAGGAGGCCCTGCTCACGTATACGTTTAAACACGCGCTGGAGGCGACTGACATGCTCCTGCGGGGTGGTGGACCAAATGATTATGTCGTCGACATTGACGCGAACACCTTCAATGCCTTCCATCATTTGTTCCATAATCCTATGGAACACTTCTGAAGCAGATATGATCCCAAACGGCATCCTGTTGTAACAATATCTGCCAAAGGGGGTATTAAATGTGCAGAGTTTCCTGCTGGATTTGTCGAGCTGGATTTGCCAGAATCCTTTTGAGGCGTCGAGTTTGGTGAAGAGCTTGGCGCGAGCCATCTCACATGTGAGCTCTTCGCGCTTGGGAATTGGATAATGCTCCCTCATGATATTGCGATTTAGATCCTTGGGATCAGTGCAAATTCTCAAATCGCCGGAAGGCTTTTTTACACATACCATGGAACTGACCCAGTCGGTTGGTTCTGTGACTCTGGAGATCACTCATTGGTCCTGGAGGCCCTGCAGCTGCTGCTTGAGGCGGTCCTTAAGGGGTGCTGGGACCCTGCGAGGTGCGTGCACCACAGGCGTGGTATTCTGGTTCAATAAGATCTTGTAGGTATATGGGAGCGTGCCCATGCCTTCGAAGACGTTGTGGTGCTGGTTGATGATGGTGTCGAGTTGCGCCCTGAAGTCAGTGTCCTGAAAGGCAGACGTGTCATCAGGAGAGAGAGAGTGAACTCTCTGAACTAGGTTCAACAACTTGCATGCCTGCGCGCCAAGCAGGGAGGCTTTCGAGGAGCCCACGATTTCAAAAGGAAGGATGGCTTTGCGTGACCTGTGCGTCACTTCAAGTTGTCACGAGCCGCTGGCATCAATGGCATTGCCATTGTAATCCAGTAGCTGGCAGGCTGATGGCAGGATGGCTGGTTTGACACAAAGGCTTTGGAAGTCAGACCGCGTAATGAGATTGGCGGAGGCACCAGTGTCCAGGCGGAATCGTATTTGGGACCGATTGACCGTCAGGGTGGCACACCACTCATCGTCCGGATCGATGCTGTATACCGATAGAGGCTGGTGTCTTTACTTCGGGGACATCCTGTTTTTTGTCACGATGCCGACTCGAAAAGGCGTTATTCAGGTCCTCGGTGTCACTGCTGTGTGGGAGGTCCGCATCGGACTCGGTGACTGTGGGTTGAATTGCCCGGACATTCCTGCGAGGCAGGCTGAAGCGATATAAGTTGGCAGGCTGAGCTGCTCGGCATAAGGCAGCATAGTGGCCAAGTCTGCTGGCATTGTCGAGATTTGGCAGGGCATTGCCGTTTTAAATGGGCGAAGCCACAGTTGCCGCACGTTGTAGCGGCAGCACATTCACTGCGCCACCGCGCATGCGCGGTGCGGTCGTGCTTGGTGTGCGCCTGCGCATTACGTTCGTCGACGTCGCCGTCCCCTCGTTTGGTGCGCACAAGCGTGGGAGTCCGCGAAAAGCGCGCAAAATGGCCGCCCGCATCCAGGCTGAGGCCCTGGAGGTGCTCAATTGCTTGGACCCGTTCCGCCTCGTGGGGACCTTGCCGCGCCGTTTCAGCCGCTTGGACGTGGGAATACTGACTCGTGCCGTTTTCGTGTAAGACACAGATCTCAATGGCAGTCGCTAGGGTGAGTTGCTTTACTTTGAGGAGCTGCTGTCGTAGGGGGTCCGACTGAACACCAAAAACGATCTGGTCGCGTATCATGGAGTCGGAGGTGGGCCCGTAGCTGCAAGACTGCGCAAGGATGCGGAGGTGAGTGAGAAAGGATTGGAAAGGTTCATCCTTACCCTGAAAACGCAGTTGGAACACGTAGCGCTCAAAACTTTCATTCACCTCTACGCTGCAGTGAGTGTCAAACTTGAGGAGGACCACCTTGAACTTTGTTTTATCTTCATCATCCGCAAAGGTGAGAGAATTGAAAATGTGGATGGCATGGTCCCCGGCCGTGGATAGAGGAGAGCAATCTTCCTGGTATCCAAGGCATCCTCCCTGTCTGTGGCCTCAAGGAAGAGCAGGAAGCGCTGTTTGAATATCTTCCAGTTGGCCCCTAGGTTGCCGGCGATGCGGAGCGGCGGCGGCGGGCTGATGTTGTCCATGTTGCAGGATGACGGAATGCTGGCGGAAGGCAGATCACTTGCAGGTAGGTCTAAGAAGTGCTAATATCCCTCAACTCCTGGTATCATGTTGTGTTGGGCGCTCTGGACCCGTGGAACACATACAGGTCACCAACACTTGAAATAGTGCAACACTATTTTATTAAATCATTAACAGTTTAACATACTCTGACTGTGGGTTAACACGATACTAGCTTTACCTAAAGACCTTTGCCTTGTCCTAACCAGTCGATGCACTCAGCACATGGTGAATGTCTGTGCTGCAGGCTGTGAGCTCTGTCCTCCTAGCTAGCTGCAGCTCGAATGAGCGGGAACTCTGATGCCCCCTGTCTTTATAGTGCGTGTGCTCTATGATTGGCTGCGGTGTTGTGTGTGTTGATTGGTCCCACTGTGTGTCCATCAGTGTGTGTGTGTCTGCACCATGATATACTGGTGTATATTATGACATGGATGAATTGGGACAGGGGAAAGGAAGCAAGTTTTAGAAACAATATTAAAGGAGGGGTGAGGAAGAGAGTTGGAATAGTTTAGGTATCGAGTTCCAGTGATTGGGGCCTCCGCAACTGAAGGCACAGCGTCAATTGTGGATCAATGGAAACCATGAATTTCCACAAGACAGAATTGAGTCCGCACAACAATCTCGGAGCATATAGGGCTGGGGGATATTACAGTATTACAGAGATGGGCGCTGGGGGTGGGGGTGGGGGGGGGGGGGGGGGTGGAGGCTGGAAGCAGGAGGGTGGGGCACTATTAAGAACCAGCAACTGGAATATTTTCCTGCGAGAAATCCTTGACAGGGTTCAGTTTAACCAGAAGGCCATCTCTGGTGCAGTTGAGGGCAGCACGGTGACGCAGTGGGTTAGCCCTGCTGCCTCACGGCGCCGAGGTCCCAGGTTCGATCCCGGCTCTGGGTCACTGTCCGTGTGGAGTTTGCACATTCTCCTCGTGTTTACGAGGGTTTCGCCCCCACAACCCAAAGATGTGCAGGCTAGGTAGATTGGCCACGCTAAATTGCCCCTTAATTGGAAAAAATGAATTGGGTACTCTAAAATTAAAAAATAAAAATCTCTGGTGCAGTTGGAGTCGCATTTTGAGAACTTTGACTATTTGCTCTTTGTGGTGATTGTGCCTTTCAGGGCAACATAGGCCATGTGACCCTTACTCTGTTGCGTTGCCCTGAAAGGGACAATCACCACACCCATGCAGGTATTTTGATGCAACTTATATTAACATGTTGCTCTTGTGTTGAAATTTAGCTCAGCAAGAATGAGGGATGGAGATTAGATCCAGATTGAGGCCGCTCTGAATTGATGCCTCCCACATCCAGGAGTCGGGGAGCCATGGTAGCCGGGTTGATTTGCAAACCTTTTATCCAATCTCTCGACTCGAAGAGCTGGGGGAGGGACAAACCATGTGACTCCTGATCTCTTGAGCCAGTTAAGGACATAGGAACTCATGGGGCAGGACTTTCGAGTCCCAGTCGGAAAGCATGAGTAAGGCCATTTCTTGACGCTGTGTTCCTGAACTCTGAACGTAAATCCGTCTCGCCCGGAATTTTCATTTTCCGGAGTTGGGAGGGGGCTGAAGTTGTGGCTGCGCCTCCCTCCTGAAGCAGACCTGAGGTGGGAAGAGAGGCAGGTGACCGACCAGGCCAGCAGTTAAGAAGGCTAACCTGCATTCACAGGGACATCGACCCTGTTCTCTACATGGTTATTAGTCCCCTAGCCCTCACCCTTCATCCCCTACTTACCCTTATGTGTCCCTCCATACATCAGTGCCTCATACATGCCGAGTCCAGCCCAACATTCCCGCTCCATTCATTTCCCGTGCTCCCAAAGCACCCTCCATATCCACTCACCCTGTTTCCACTATGGACAGAATCATGAGTCATATAAGAGTGGGAAGTCTTTGAAATGCTCATGTACTAAAAATAAATCAGCGAATCAAACTCCAGTTGAAAAATATTGCCCCTCTTGAAAGCTCATAAAACTGTCACTCAAACACACAACCATTCAATCTGCCCTTGAAAACCTTTTTTCATATTAAGTGTTCATTAACCTGTAAAGTAAACAAACAACCATTTAAAAAGCTCTTCAGGGCAGCATGGTGCCACAGTGATTAGCACTGCTGCCTCACGGCTCCCGGTCCTGGGTCACTGTCTCTGTGGACTTTGCACATTCAACCCAAAGATGTGCAGGATAAGTAGGTTGGCCATGCTAACCTGTCTCTTAATTGGAAAAAATAATTGGGTGCTGAGTGTTGAATTTGGTGCTTTTTGAGTGCTATAGTAAGAGTTTGGTGACCGAGGGAGTGTAAGGTTTCATTTTTATCTAAAGTTTAGTCTTTCTTTTATTTAGTTAATTAACTTAAAAGTTGCTGTTTGGTTTAGAAGAAGGTGAATTTTCAATCAGCTTTAAACAGGCTTCTACTTGTAGGCACTTGCAGCTGGAGCTTGTTAATTAGTTAATTGGATTAGGCCAGTTTTCAGAGGCTAGATTCACAGTATAAAAGTGATCCCCTACAGTGCAGACTTTGTTTGCAGTGAGTGCTGAATTTGGTGCTTTTTGAGTGCTATAGTAAGAGTTTGGTGACCGAGGGAGTTAGGTGAGGAGGGAGTAAGGTGCTCCTTTCATTTTGTTTCCGACATTTCCGCAAAGAGTGCGAAGAGAGCCAGGAGTTTACAGAGAGTGCAGCTGACTGGGAGCAGAGTCGGAGGGCGGAGATCCAGTTGGTCCACAGGGCAGCTATATTCTGTAAGGTAAGAGGGGATGGAGGCTAGGCCAGTTGCATGTTCCTCCTGTAGGATGTGGGTGGTGAGGGATACCACTGGTGTCCCCGCTGACTATACCTGCAGGAAGTGCACCCAACTTCAGCTCCTCAAAGACCGTGTTAGGGAACTGGAGCTGAAGCTGGATGAACTTCGGATCATCCGGGAGACAGAGGGGGTGATTGAGAAGAGTTACAGGGAGGTAACCACACCCAAGGTACAGGACAAGAATAGCTGGGTTACAGTCAGGGGGAAAAAAACAAACAGGCAGACAGTGCAGGGATCCCTCGTGGCCGTTCCCCTTCAAAACAAGTATACCATTTTGGATGCTGTTGGGGGGGATGACCTACCGGGGGAAGGCCCTAGCGGCCAGGTCTCTGGCACTGAGTCTGGCTCTGGGGCTCAGAAGGGAAGGGGGGAGAATAGAAAAGCAATAGTTGTAGGAGATTCAATGGTTAGGGGAATAGATAGGAGATTCTGTGGTCACGAGCGAGACTCCCGGAAGGTATGTTGCCTCCCGGGTGCCAGGGCCAGGGATGTCTCGGATCGTGTCTTCAGGATCCTTAAGGGGGAGGGTGAGCAGCCAGAAGTCATGGTGCACATTGGTACCAACGACGTAGGTAGGAAAAGGGGTGTGGAGGTAATAAACCAGTTTAGGGAGTTAGGCTGGAAGTTAAAAGCCAGGACAGACAGAGTTGTCATCTCTGGTTTGTTGCCGGTGCCACGTGATAGTGAGGCTACGAATAGGGAGAGAGTGCAGTTGAACACGTGGCTGCAGGAATGGTGTAGGAGGGAGGGCTTCAGGTATTTGGATAATTGGAGCGCATTCTGGGGAAGGTGGGACCTGTACAAGCAGGACGGGTTGCATCTGAACCAGAGGGGCACCAATATCCTGGGAGGGAGGTTTTCTAGTACTCTTCGGGAGGGTTTAAACTAATTTGGCAGGGGAATGGGAACCGGATTTGTAGTCCAGCAACTAAGGTAGCCGATATTCAGGACGCCAAAGCGTGTAGTGAGGCAGTGGGGAAGGGAACACTGACAAAGGAGAGTACTTGCAGGCACGGAGATGGTTTGAAGTGTGTATACTTCAACGCAAGAAGCATCAGGAATAAGGTGGGTGAACTTAAGGCATGGATCAGTACTTGGGACTACGATGTGGTGGCCATCACGGAAACTTGGATAGAAGAGGGGCAGAAATGGTTGTTGGAGGTCCCTGGTTATAGATGTTTCAATAAGATTAGGGAGGGTGGTAAAAGAGGTGGGGGGGGGGGGTGGCATTATTAATTAGAGATAGTATAACAGCTGCAGAAAGGCAGTTCGAGGAGTATCAGCCTACTGAGGTAGTATGGGTTGAAGTCAGAAATAGGAAAGGAGCAGTCACCTTGTTAGGAGTTTTCTATAGGCCCCCCAATAGTAGCAGAGATGTGGAGGAACAGATTGGGAAACAGATTTTGGAAAGGTGCAGAAGTCATAGGGTAGTAGTCATGGGCGACTTTAACTTCCCAAATATTGGCTGTTTCTGTAGCATGCAGGGAGTGATTGAGTGTTGGGGAGAGGGAGTGTGACGGTCTGAGAGAGCAGAATGGGTGATGGTGTGAGAGGAGAGCGGGTCATGGTGAGAAGCAGAGAGAGTAATGGTGTGTCTGTGAGACAGAGAGAGTAATGGTGAGGGAGAGAGTAATGGTGAGAGAGAGAGTAATGGTGTGAGAGAGAAAGTAATAGTGAGTGATGGTGAGAGAGAGAGGGAGAGTGATGGTGAGAGAGAGTAATGGTGAGACAGAGTAATGGTGGGAGAGAGAATAATGGTGAGAGACAGAGCAATGGAGAGAGTATGAGAGATGAGAGTGGGTGATGGTGAGAGAGAGGAGAGCGGGTGATGGTGAGAAGCAGAGAGTAATAGTGAGAGAGAAATGGTGTGTGTGAGAGAGAGAAAGAGTGTAATGGTGAGAGAGAGAGGAATGGTGAGAGAGAGAGGAATGGTGAGAGAGAAGATTGATGAGAGAAATGGAAAGAGAGTAATGGTAAGAGAGAGTAATAGTGAGAGAGGGGGTAATGTGAGAGAGAGAGAGGGTAATGTGAGAGAGAGAGAGAGTAATGGTGAGAGAGAGAGAGAGTAATGGTGAGAGAGAGAGAGTAATGGTGAGAGAGAGAGAGTAAAGGTGAGGGGCAGGTGAGACCTATATAAGGACGGGTTGCATCTAAACTGGAGAGGCATAAAGATCCTGGCCGCGAGGTTTGCTAGTGTCACACGGGAGGGTTTAAACCAGTATGGCAGGGGGGTGGGAACGGGAGCAATAGGTCAGAAGGTGAGAGCATTGAGGGAGAACTAGGGATTAGGGACAGTGGGGCTCTGAGGCAGAGCAGACAGGGAGAAGTTGCTGAACACATCGGGTCTGGTGGCCTGAAGTGCATATGTTTTAATGCAAGAAGTATTACGGGTAAGGCAAATGAACTTAGAGCTTGGATTAGTACTTGGAACTATGATGTTGTTGCCATTACAGAGACCTGGTTGAGGGAAGGGCAGGACTGGCAGCTAAACGTTCCAGGATTTAGATGTTTCAGGCGGGATAGAGGGGGATGTAAAAGTGGTGGCGGAGTTGCGCTACTGGTTAGGGAGAATATCACAGCTGTACTACGGGAGGACACCTCAGAGGGCAGTGAGGCTATATGTGTAGAGATCAGGAATAAGAAGGGTGCAGTCACAATGTTGGGGGTTTACGACAGGCCTCCCAACAGCCAGCGGGAGATAGAGGAGCAGATAGGTAGACAGATTTTGGAAAAGAGTAAAAACAACAGGGTTGTGATGGGAGACTTCAACTTCCTCAATATTGACTGGGACTCATTTAGTGCCAGGGGCTTAAACGGGGCGGAGTTTGTAAGGAGCATCCAGGGGGGCTTCTTAAAACAATATGTGGACAGTCCAACTAGGGAAGGGGCGGTACTGGACCTGGTATTGGGGAATGAGCCCGGCCAGGTGGTAGATGTTTCAGTAGGGGAGCATTTCGGGAACAGTGACCACAATTCAGTAAGTTTTAAAGTGCTGGTGGACAAGGATAAGAGTGGTCCTAGGGTGAATGTGCTAAATTGGGGGAAGGCTAATTATAACAATATTAGGCGGGAACTGAAGAACATAGATTGGAGGCGGATGTTTGAGGGCAAATCAACATCTGACATGTGGGAGGCTTTCAAGTGTCAGTTGAAAGGAATTCAGGACCGGCATGTTCCTGTGAGGAAGAAGGGTAAATACGGCAATTTTCGGGAACCTTGGATAACGAGAGATATTATAGGCCTTGTCAAAAAGAAAAAGGAGGCATTTGTCAGGGCTAAAAGGCTGGGAACAGACGAAGCCTGCGTGGAATATAAGGAAAGTAGGAAGGAACTTAAGCAAGGAGTCAGGAGGGCTAGAAGGGGTCACGAAAAGTCATTGGCAAATAGGGTTAAGGAAAATCCCAAGGCTTTTTACACGTACATAAAAAGCAAGAGGGTAGCCAGGGAAAGGGTTGGCCCACTGAAGGATAGGCAAGGGAATCTATGTGTGGAGCCAGAGGAAATGGGCGAGGTACTAAATGAATACTTTGCATCAGTATTCACCAAAGAGAAGAAATTGGTAGATGTTGAGTCTGGAGAAGGGTGTGTAGATAGCCTGGGTCACATTGAGATCCAAAAAGACGAGGTGTTGGGTGTCTTAAAAAATATTAAGGTAGATAAGTCCCCAGGGCCTGATGGGATCTACCCCAGAATACTGAAGGAGGCTGGAGAGGAAATTGCTGAGGCCTTGACAGAAATCTTTGGATCCTCACTGTCTTCAAGTGATGTCCCGGAGGACTGGAGAATAGCCAATGTTGTTCCTCTGTTTAAGAAGGGTAGCAAGGATAATCCAGGGAACTACAGGCCGGTGAGCCTTCAGTGGTAGGGAAATTACTGGAGAGAATTCTTCGAGACGGGACCTACTCCCATTTGGAAGCAAATGGACATATTAGTGAGAGGCAGCATGGTTTTGTGAAGGGGAGGTCGTGTCTCACTAACTTGATAGAGTTTTTCGAGGAGGTCACTAAGATGATTGATGCAGGTAGGGCAGTGGATGTTGTCTATATGGACTTCAGTCAGGCCTTTGACAAGGTCCCTCATGGTAGACTGGTACAAAAGGTGAAGTCACACGGGATCAGGGGTGAGCTGGCAAGGTGGATACAGAACTGGCTAGGTCATAGAAGGCAGAGAGTAGCAATGGAAGGATGCTTTTCTAATTGGAGGGCTGTGACCAGTGGTGTTCCACAGGGAGGATCAGTGCTGGGACCTTTGCTGTTTGTAGTATACATAAATGATTTGGAGGAAAATGTAACTGGTCTGATTAGTAAGTTTGCAGACGACACAAAGGTTGGTGGAATTGCGGATAGCGATGAGGACTGTCAGAGGATACAGCAGGATTTAGATTGTTTGGAGACTTGGGCAGAGAGATGGCAGATGGAGTTTAATCCAGACAAATGTGAGGTCATGCATTTTGGAAGGTCTAATGCAGGTAGGGAATATACAGTGAATGGTAGAACCCTCAAGAGTATTGAAAGTCAAAGAGATCTAGGAGTACAGGTCCACAGGGGCAACACAGGTGGAGAAGGTAGTCAAGAAGGCATACGCATGCTTGCCTTCATTGGCCGGGGCATTGAGTATAAGAATTGGCAAGTCATGTTGCAGCTGTATAGAACCTTAGTTAGGCCACACTTGGAGTATAGTGTTCAATTCTGGTCGCCACACTACCAGAAGGATGTGGAGGCTTTCGAGAGGGGGCAGAAGAGATTTACCAGAACGTTGCCTGGTATGGAGGGCATTAGCTTTGAGGAGCGGTTGAATAAACTCGGTTTGTTCTCACTGGAACGAAGGAGGTTGAGGGGAGACCTGATAGAGGTCTACAAAATTATGAGGGGCATAGACAGAGTGGATAGTCAGAGGCTTTTCCCTGGGGTAGAGGGGTCAATTACTAGGGGGCATAGGTTTAAGGTGAGAGGGGCAAGGTTTAGAGTAGATATACGAGGCAAGTTTTTTACGCAGAGGGTAGTGTGTGCCTGGAACTCGCTAACGGAGGAGGTGGTGGAAGCAGGGACGATAGTGACATTTAAGGGACAAAAAAAAAAAAAAAAAAAAAAAAAAAAAAAAAAAAAAACTTCCCAAATATTGAGTGGAAACTCTTTAGATCAAATAGTTTGGATGGGGTGGTGTTTGTGCAGTGTGTCCAGGAAGCTTTTCTAACACAGTATGTAGATTGTCCGACCAGAGGAGGGGCAATATTGGATTTAGTACTTGGTAATGAACCAGGGCAAGTGATAGATTTGTTAGTGAGGGAGCATTTTGGAGATAGTGACCACAATTCTGTGACTTTCACTTTAGTAATGGAGAGGGATAGGTACGTGCAACAGGGCAAGGTTTACAATTGGGGGAAGGGTAAATACGATATTGTCAGACAAGAATTGAAGTGCATAAGTTGGGAACATAGGCTGGCACGGAAGGACACAAGTGAAATGTGGAACTTGTTCAAGGAACAGGTGCTACGTGTCCTTGATATGTATGTCCCTGTCAGGCAGGGAAGAGATGGTCGAGTGAGGGAACCATGGTTGACAAGAGAGGTTGAATGTCTTGTTAAGAGGAAAAAGGAGACTTATGTAAGGCTGAGGAAACAAGGTTCAGACAGGGCATTGGAGGGATACAAGATAGCCAGGAGGGAACTGAAGAAAGGGATTAGGAGAGCTAAGAGAGCGCATGAACAATCTTTGGCGGGTAGGATCTAGGAAAACCCCAAGGCCTTTCACACATATGTGAGAAATATGAGAATGACTAGAGCGAGGGTAGGTCCGATCAAGGACAGTAGCGGGAGATTGTGTATTGAGTCTGAAGAGATAGGAGAGGTCTTGAACGAGTACTTTTCTTCTGTATTTACAAATGAGAGGGGCGATATTGTTGGAGAGGACAGTGTGAAACAGATTGGTAAGCTCGAGGAAATACTTGTTAGGAAGGAAGATGTGTTGGGCATTTTGAAAAACTTGAGGAAAGACAAGTCCCCCGGGCCTGACGGGATATATCCAAGGATTCTATGGGAAGCAAGAGATGAAATTGCAGAGCCGTTGGCAATGATCTTTTCGTCCTCACTGTCAACAGGGGTGGTACCAGGGGATTGGAGAGTGGCGAATGTCTTCCCCGTGTTCAAAAAAGGGACTGGGATAACTCTGGGAATTACAGGCCAGTTAGTCTTACTTCGGTGGTAGGCAAAGTAATGGAAAGGGTACTGAAGGATAGGATTTCTGAGCATCTGGAAAGACACTGCTTGATTAGGGATAGTCAGCACGGATTTATGAGGGGTAGGTCTTGCCTTACAAGTCTTATTGAATTATTTGAGGAGGTGACCAAGCATGTGGATGAAGGTAAAGCAGTGGATGAAGTGTACATGGATTTTAGTAAGGCATTTGATAAGGTTCCCCATGGTAGGCTTATGCAGAAAGTAAGGAGGCATGGGATAGTGGGAAATTTGGCCAGTTGGATAACGAACTGGCTAACCAATAGAAGTCAGAGAGTGGTGGTGGATGGCAAATATTCAGCCTGGATCCCAGTTACCAGTGGCGTACCGCAGGGATCAATTCTGGGTCCTCTGCTGTTTGTGATTTTCATTAATGACTTGGATGAGGGAGTTGAAGGGTGGGTCAGTAAATTTGCAGACGATACGAAGATTGGTGGAGTTGTGGATAGTAAGGAGGGCTGTTGTCGGCTGCAAAGAGACATAGATAGGATGCAGAGCTGGGCTGAGAAGTGGCAGATGGAGTTTAACCCTGAAAAGTGTGAGGTTGTCCATTTTGGAAGGACAAATATGAATGCGGAATACAGGGTTAACGGTAGAGTTCTTGACAATGTGGAGGAGCAGAGAGATCTTGGGGTCGATGTTCATACATCTTTGAAAGTTGCCACTCAAGTGCATAGAGCTGTGAAGAAGGCCTATGGTGTGCTCGCGTTCATTAACAGAGTGATTGAATTTGAGAGCCGTGAGGTGATGATGCAGCTGTACAAAACTTTGGTAAGGCCACATTTGGAGTACTGTGTACAGTTCTGGTCGCCTCATTTTAGGAAGGATGTGGAAGCTTTGGAAAAGGTGCAAAGAAGATTTACCAGGATGTTGCCTGGAATGGAGAGTAGGTCTTACGAGGAAAGGTTGAGGGTGCTAGGCCTTTTCTCATTAGAACGGAGAAGGATGTGGGGCGACTTGATAGAGGTTTATAAGATGATCAGGGGAATAGATAGAGTAGACAGTCAGAGACTTTTTCCCCGGGTGGAACAAACCATTACAAGGGGACATAAATTTAAGGTGAAAGGTGGAAGATATAGGAGGGATATCAGAGGTAGGTTCTTTACCCAGAGAGTAGTGGGGGCATGGAATGCACTGCCTGTGGAAGTAGTTGAGTCGGAAACATTAGGGACCTTCAAGCAGCTATTGGATAGGTACATGGATTACGGTAAAATGATATAGTGTAGATTTATTTGTTCTTAAGGGCAGCACGGTAGCATTGTGGATAGCACAATTGCTTCACAGCTCCAGGGTCCCAGGCTCGATTCCGGCTTGGGTCACTGTCTGTGCGGAGTCTGCACGTCCTCCCCGTGTCTGCGTGGGTTTCCTCCAGGTGCTCCGGTTTCCTCCCACAGTCCAAAGATGTGCAGGCTAGGTGAATTGGCCAATGATAAATTGCCCTTAATGTCCAAAATTGCCCTTGTTGTTGGGTGGAGGTGTTGAGTTTGGGTAGGGTGCTCTTTCCAAGAGCCGGTGCAGACTCAAAGGGCCGAATGGCCTCCTTCTGCACTGTAAATTCTTTTTTTTTTAATAATATTTTATTGAAAATTTTTGGTCAACCAACACAGTACATTGTGCATCCTTTACACAACATTATAACAATACAGATAATAATGACCTTTTTTATTTAAACAAGAACAAAAGAAAACAACAACAAATAAATAAATATTAAATAACAAAAATAAAAACTAGCCCTAATTGGCAACTGCCTTGTCTCAGGCCACATAACCCCCCCCCCCACCCCCCCCAAGTCCTGGGCTGCTGCTGCTGCCTTCTTTTTTCCCCCATCTATCTTTCCGCAAGATATTCGACGAACGGTTGCCACCGCCTGGTAAACCCTTGAGCCGACCCCCTTAGGACGAACTTAATCCGCTCTTACTTTATGAACCCCGCCATATCATTTATCCAGGTCTCCACCCCCGGGGGCTTGGCTTCTTTCCACATTAGCAATATCCTGCGCCGGGCTACTAGGGACGCAAAGGCCAAAACATCGGCCTCTCTCGCCTCCTGCACTCCCGGCTCTTGTGCAACCCCAAATATAGCCAACCCCCAGCTTGGTTCGACCCAGACTCCTACTACTTTCGAAAGCACCTTTGTCACCCCCATCCAAAACCCCTGTAGTGCCGGGCATGACCAAAACATATGGGTATGATTCGCTGGGCTTCTCGAGCACCTCGCACACCTATCCTCCACCCCAAAAAATTTACTGAGCCGTGTTCCAGTCATATGTGCCCTGTGTAATACCTTAAACTGAATCAGGCTTAGCCTGGCGCACGAGGACGACGAGTTTACCCTGTTTAGGGCATCTGCCCACAGCCCCTCCTCGATCTCCTCCCCTAGCTCTTCTTCCCATTTCCCTTTTAGTTCGTCCACCATAGTCTCCCCTTCATCCCCCATTTCCCTATATATATCCGACACCTTACCGTCCCCCACCCATTTCTTCGAGATGACTCTGTCCTGCACCTCTTGTGTCGGGAGCTGCGGGAATTCCCTCACCCGTTGCCTCGCAAAAGCCCTCAATTGCATGTACCTGAATGCATTCCCTTGGGGCAACCCATATTTCTCAGTCAGCGCTCCCAGACTCGCGAACTTCCCATCCACAAATAGATCTTTCAATTGCGTTATACCTGCTCTTTGCCACATTCCATATCCCCCATCCATTCCCCCCGGGGCAAACCTATGGTTGTTTCTTATCGGGGACCCCCCCAATGCTCCGGTCTTTCCCCTATGTCGTCTCCACTGTCCCCAAATCTTCAGTGTAGCTACCACCACCGGACTCGTGGTATAGTTCCTTGGTGAGAACGGCAATGGGGCTGTCACCATAGCCTGCAAGCTGGTCCCCCTACAGGACGCCCTCTCTAATCTCTTCCACGCCGCTCCTTCCTCCTCTCCCATCCACTTACTCACCATTGAAATATTAGCGGCCCAATAATACTCACTTAGGCTCGGTAGTGCCAGCCCCCCCCCTATCCCTACTACGCTGTAAGAATCCCTTCCTCACTCTCGGAGTCTTCCCGGCCCAAACAAAACCCATGATACTCTTTTCTATCCTTTTGAAAAAAGCCTTCGTGATCACCACCGGGAGGCACTGAAACACAAAGAGGAATCTCGGGAGGACCACCATCTTAACCGCCTGCACCCTCCCTGCCATTGACAATGCTACCATATCCCATCTCTTGAAATCTTCCTCCATCTGTTCCACCAACCGCGTCAAATTTAGCCTGTGCAATGTGCCCCAATTCTTAGCTATCTGGATCCCCAGGTAACGAAAGTCTCTTGTTACCTTCCTCAACGGTAGGTCTTCTATTTCTCTACTCTGCTCCCCTGGATGCACCACAAACAGCTCACTCTTCCCCATGTTCAATTTATACCCTGAAAAATCCCCAAACTCCCCAAGTATCCGCATTATTTCTGGCATCCCCTCCGCTGGATCCGCCACATATAGTAGCAGATCATCCGCATATAAAGATACCCGGTGTTCTTCTCCTCCCCTAAGTATTCCCCTCCATCTCTTGGAACCTCTCAGCGCTATCGCCAAGGGCTCAATCGCCAGTGCAAACAGTAATGGGGACAGAGGACATCCCTGCCTTGTCCCTCTATGGAGCCGAAAATATGCCGATCCCCGTCCATTCGTGACCACACTCGCCACTGGGGCCCTATACAACAGCTGCACCCATCTAACATACCCCTCTCCAAACCCAAATCTCCTCAACACCTCCCAAAGATAATCCCATTCCACTCTATCAAATGCTTTCTCGGCATCCATCGCCACTACTATCTCCGTTTCACCCTCTGGTGGGGCCATCATCATTACCCCTAACAGCCTCCGTATATTCGTGTTCAGCTGTCTCCCCTTCACAAACCCAGTTTGGTCCTCATGAACCACCCCCGGGACACATTCCTCTATTCTCATTGCCATTACCTTGGCCAGGACCTT
The DNA here is from genome assembly GCF_047496885.1 of Scyliorhinus torazame. NCBI lineage: Eukaryota > Metazoa > Chordata > Chondrichthyes > Carcharhiniformes > Scyliorhinidae > Scyliorhinus > Scyliorhinus torazame. Next base: position 174,574,939 of record NC_092723.1, on the reverse strand, counting down.
GGCATCCACATTGAGGAGGGAAATTGGTCTGTAGGACCCGCATTGTAGCGGATCCTTTTCCTTCTTTAAGAGAAGCGATATCGTTGCTTCTGACATAGTCGGGGGCAGTTGTCCCCTTTCCTTTGCCTCGTTAAAGGTCCTCGTCAGTAGCGGGGCGAGCAAGTCCAAATATTTTCTGTAAAATTCAACTGGGAATCCGTCCGGTCCCGGGGCCTTTCCCGTCTGCATGTTCCTAATTCCTTTCACCACTTCTTCTACCGTGATCTGTGCTCCCAGTCCCACCCTTTCCTGCTCTTCCACCTTGGGAATTTCCAGCCGATCCAAAAAATCCATCATTCTCTCCCTCCCATCCGGGGGTTGAGCTTCATACAATTTTATATAAAATGTCTTGAACACTTCGTTCACTCTCTCCGCTCCCCGCTCCGTCTCTCCTTCCTCGTCCCTCACCCCCCCTATTTCCCTCGCTGCTCCCCTTTTCCTCAATTGGTGTGCCAGCAATCTGCTCGCCTTCTCTCCATATTCATACTGTACACCCTGCGCCTTCCTCCATTGTGCCTCTGCAGTGCCTGTAGTCAGCAAGTCAAATTCCACATGCAGCCTTTGCCTTTCCCTGTACAGTCCCTCCTCCGGTGCTTCCGCATATTGTCTATCCACCCTCAAAAGTTCTTGCAGCAACCGCTCCCGTTCCTTACTCTCCTGCTTCCCTTTATGTGTCCTTATTGATATCAGCTCCCCCCTAACCACCGCCTTCAACGCCTCCCAGACCACTCCCACCTGAACCTCCCCATTGTCATTGAGTTCCAAGTACTTTTCAATGCATCCCCTCACCCTTAGGCACACCCCCTCATCCGCCATTAGTCCCATGTCCATTCTCCAGGGTGGGCGCCCTCTTGTTTCCTCCCCTATCTCCAAGTCTACCCAGTGTGGGGCATGATCCGAAATGACTATAGCCGTATATTCCGTTCCCCTCACCCTCGGGATCAATGCCCTACCCAACACAAAAAAGTCTATGCGTGAATAGACTTTATGGACATAGGAGAAAAACGAGAACTCCTTACTCCTAGGTCTACTGAATCTCCACGGGTCCACCCCTCCCATCTGCTCCATAAAATCCTTAAGCACCTTGGCTGCTGCCGGCCTCCTACCAGTCCTGGACTTCGACCTATCCAGCCTTGGTTCCAACACCGTGTTAAAGTCTCCCCCCATTATCAGCTTTCCGGTCTCTAGGTCTGGGATGCGTCCTAGCATTCGCCTCATAAAGTTGGCATCGTCCCAGTTCGGGGCATACACGTTTACCAAAACCACCATCTCTCCCTGTAATTTGCCACTCACCATCACGTATCTGCCCCCGTTATCCGCCACTATAGTCTTCGCCTCGAACATTACCCGCTTCCCCACTAATATAGCCACCCCCCTGTTTTTCGCATCCAGCCCCGAATGGAACACCTGCCCCACCCATCCTTTGCGCAACCTAACCTGGTCTATCAGTTTCAGGTGCGTTTCCTGTAGCATAACCACATCTGCTTTAAGTTTCTTAAGGTGTGCGAGTACTCGTGCCCTCTTTATCGGCCCGTTAAGCCCCCTCACGTTCCACGTGATCAGCCGAGTTGGGGGGCTTCCCACCCCCCCCCCTTGCCGGTTAGCCATCATCTTTTTCCAGCTTCTCACCCAGTTCCCACGCAGCTGTATCTCTCCCAGACGGTGCCCCCCCGCCCATCCTTTCCCGTACCCACTCCCCCCTTTCCCCAGCAGCAGCAACCCAGTAATTCCCCCCTCCCCCCCCCCCCCCTGCTAGACCCCCCGCTAGCGTAATTACTCCCCCCATGTTGCTCCCAGAAGTCAGCAAACTCTGGCTGACCTCGGCTTCCCCCCGTGATCACGGCTCGCACCGTGCGACGCCCCCTCCTTCCTGCTTCTCTATTCCCGCCATAATTATCATAGCGCGGGAACCAAGCCCGCGCCTCTCCCTCGGCCCCGCCTCCCATGGCCAACGCCCCATCTCCTCTCCCTCCCCACCTCCCCCCATCACCACCTGTGGGAGAAAGAAAAGTTACCATGCCGCAGGATTAAAACATAAAACCCCTCTTCGCCCCCCCCCACTCGTCCCACCACTTTGTCCAAACGTTCATTTTCATAATCCAATCATTCCAATTTTTCTTCTACAATAAAAGTCCACGCTTCATCCGCCGTTTCAAAGTAGTGGTGCCTCCCTTGATATGTGACCCACAGTCTTGCTGGTTGCAGCATTCCAAATTTTATCTTCTTTTTGTGAAGTACCGCTTTGGCCCGATTAAAGCTCGCCCTCCTTCTCGCCACCTCCGCACTCCAATCTTGATAAACGCGGATCACTGCGTTCTCCCATTTACTACACCGAGTTTTCTTCGCCCATCTAAGGACCATTTCTCTATCCTTAAAACGGAGGAATCTCACCACTATGGCTCTGGGAGTTTCTCCTGCTCTCGATCCTCGCACCATAACTCGGTATGCTCCCTCCACCTCCAACGGACCCGTCGGGGCCTCCGCTCCCATTAACGAGTGCAGCATCGTGCTCACATATGCCCCGACGTCCGCCCCCTCCACACCTTCAGGAAGGCCAAGAATCCTCAAGTTGTTCCTCCTTGCGTTGTTTTCCAGTGCCTCCAACCTCTCCACAGATCGTTTCTGGTGTGCCTCCTGTATCTCCGACTTCACCACCAGGCCCTGTATATCGTTCTCATTCTCTGCTGCTTTCGCCTTCACGACCCGAAGCTCCTGCTCCTGGGTCTTTTGTTCCTCTTTCAGCCCTTCAATCGCCTGTAATATCGGGGCCAACAACTCTTTCTTCATTTCCTTTTTTATCTCCTCCACGCAGCATTTCAAGAACTCTTGTTGTTCAGGGCCCCATATGAAACTGCCACCTTCCGACGCCATCTTGGTTTCTGCTTGCCTTCCTTGCCGTTGTTCCAAAGGATCCGCTGCAATCCGGCCACTTTCCTCTCCTTTTTCCATCCGTGTCCAGGGGGAACACCCTTCTGGTTTACCGCACGGTGTTTTTAGCCGTTAAAATTGCCGTTGGGGCTCCTATCAAGAGCCCAAAAGTCCGTTCCACCGGGAGCTGCCGAAACGTGCGACTCAGCTGGTCATCGCCGCACCCGGAAGTCCTGCACTGTAAATTCAATGATAATCTATGATTAATCTAGGACAAAGGTTCGGCACAACATTGTGGGCCGAAGGGCCTGTTCTGTGCTGTATTTTCTATGTTCTATGTACTCTAAATTTATTTTTTAAAACTTCTTCAACATTTTTAATTCTATTATCTGCTCATGAATTTGTCAATCAACCAAAACTTGCCCACCCATAGCTGTGCCAACAACCCCTGCTGAGCTAAATCTTTTTGGGGGGGGACTTGAAGCTCAGGCAAGGAATACATTGCACAGCGGAATAAACAGCTCAACACCATACAGTCTTTGAATTTACCTGACCAGATCGCCAGACATCTGTGTCTTTTTTGAAAGGTTCAATGGAGTTTCAATCAAACGAGTCTGGCATCTGTTCACTTGTTTTCAAGGTCTGAAAAGCTAGCTAGATTTTATATCAATATAAATCTAAAAAAACACTTTGTCTGCATGACCCATTTAAATCAGAATTTTTTACTACTGTGGAATGTAAAAGAGCATTAATCAATAAGGTACACTAATGCACGTGAATACTTATACAATGCTGGCCAGTTTAATGGTCATGTAACCTTGGAACAGAGCCCTATGATCGTCCACTGCTCTGAAAACATACTTAAATCATCATACGTGATTAGATGATGACTCAAAACCTCTGGGTTCCCCAGTGTCGCATTTAAGGGGTACCCTATGATGCGCTGGAAATCCCACTAGGAGGTTCCCATGTAAGGGTTTACCTGACAATTGCCCAGAAGTGCTAATCTCCTCTGGCCAATTGCACTGGGCTGGGAAACATCCGACAGAAGCTATTTAAATTGCTAACTTCCGATGTTTCTGCCAGCTTTACCCTGAAAGTTACTGTGAAAGAGTTAGAAGTAAAAAGAACTTCTAACTTCAGAGTAACTATTTAAAAAAAAACCAGACCCAGCCTCGCACAGGACACCCAGCACAAACACGACCTCCCAGGGAAAATACCACACCTTCCCCAAACCCGACCCCCACCCCCCCCCCCCCCCCCCCCCTTTGGCCCTCCCCCCAACCTGGCCACCCCTGCCTCTCCCTCTCATCCAGTTATGACCAACACCTCCCCCCAAACCCGGGTCCGACTGATCCCTAACCCCCCCCCACTGCAGGTCCAACCTGACTCCCCCATTCCATAAATGTTATAATTTACCTGCTCCCTATTGTCCTTTTAAACCTCCCGTTTACAGCAGCTACTGCAGTAATAAGGGGGGTTTTCCTATCTCGCTGCGCGCCAGTTACTCTATACCAACATAGCTGCTGCTCCTGTCTCACCTAGCCGAAGTGAGGAAGGTTGGGCAAGACAAGGACTTTGGAATACCAGCTTCGGTAAGTCTGGCGGAGTGACGATCCGGCAGGTGTTGCCACTCTGTGGAAGTTACAGGCCGATGTCATTTGAAGTTGACAAGAGCATTTAAATATATTTTAGACCATGCACAAGCCACAGAAATGCAATTGGTCACTGATGTGTTAAGTAAGTTGGTTCAACGTTGACTGCAACTGGATGCAGTGAAACTAGAAACAGGCTTCTGACACAGGAGATGGTCCAACACTGTTTTATTGAACTTCCTGATTGCTGTACATAGTCTGCTGTGAGCTGAGACTCTATCAATCTAACTGATAACCTCCTACTGGCTTGACCAGACTAACTCTCTACCTCATGGTGATAGTGCTCACTGGCTTGTGCACTCTTACTATCTCAGTGGCTGTGTCCTGTAGAGAGGGGGAGAGTCTTAATGCCCTGTGTGCTTTATAGTGGTGGTGTCCTGTCTGGTGATTGGCTGTTATGTGTTGTGTGTGTTCATTGGTTATCCTGTGTGTCAATCACTGCCTGTCTGCATCTCATTATATACATGAGTGGATATTATGACAGTCACGTCTTTCTTTATTACAAGAATGAATCATGATGATGACGAATTAATCCAAGTATGAAGCATTTCGGATGTGACTGATTTCCCTAATCATTTTTTATATTAGCTCCGAATGTGATGCAAATATTAGAGCTCAACTGGTTTTACCTCATTGATTAAAAGATAGCTTTGGCAACAGTTGACAGGCCCATGAATATCTTGCTGAATCGCAGATGAGCAGTAATGACAGCTTAAATAGTGTTTGAGCAGTTACCTCAGTCAGCTTTCCTTAACGATCCCTTATTGGCTAACTCTCTCCAGATATTAGACATAATATCCCTACAGTGTAGAAGGGGGACATTCGGCCCATCGATCGCCCTACCTGGACCCACTCTGCCGCCCTATCCCCGTAGCCCTACCCAGGTGCTAATATAATATATGGTTTTGAATGCTGTAATCCGCTATTTACACACTTGCAGCCGGCCATTACTTAGACCCGCCAGCAGATATTGTTTAATGATTCCACATGAACAGCATGCAGTGTAATTGGCTGGTGGATTTTTAGTGGGGTTTCACTGGGGCAAATTTAATATCACACGGACAAGCGGGGTCTGGAAGCAATTTAGATTGACCACTTTGCAAATATTTTGCTGGAGATTGAGAGCAGGTGGTAACAGTTACCATTGACAGAGTGGAAAGATAATTTAGCCAAGAATTAAGGAGTGGGACTTTCGCCTCGGCGGGCAGAGAAGAGGAGACTGAGCTGTTTCCAGAGCCCGAACCCAACCCCGCGGAGGGCAACAGTCACGTACCTGGTATTTTGATGGGGGCATTCCCTTAATTGGCATGGCGACAATTTCCCTGCCCAATCAAAAGCGGCAGACTCTCGAAGCTGGAAGGCTGCGATTTTTCAGCTGGCATCTTCCAATGTGTTTGTACCAAATGTACAAAAAAGTGAAGGATAATCTGCGCTTTTTACTTCCTGGTTTGCAGTCTGTGAGGATGTTTCAATGTGATTGGCTGCTTGCCCTGCTTGATGACACCACTGTTGCTGGACACCTGGAGATCCCCTTGACTTAGTGCCAAACTTCAACTAGCACCGGGGAAAGGGAATATCGATGCCACGGAGATTGTTAGATCTTAGTGAGGCAGCTTTCTTCGAGGCCAGTTGCAAGTCCGTTCCTCCGCACCAAGGTTCAGGCCAATGAATTCCCCATGGTTCCCAACTGGTACCATATTGTTGCGCATTCATGCAGAAAGTGATTCAACCCTTTTATCATCCGTACTTTAAATAATGCCCTGCAAAGTGAGACAGGATTTTAATATCTTCTGACTCATGTAATTCCAAGAACTCTGAAGTAGATGAATTTAATTTTGTTTCTTCCATCCTTGAATCATCCATGTGCAAAGGCACTTTCGATGGATATTTGTCATAGTGCCATCAACGTGGCTGAAGAGGGGGACGATCAGGAGAAATCACCAACAACTATCAATCGAAATACAGACGGTGGGAAACAAAACCCCGAGAGCTTGACGGTTCACTCTCACCAATTTGCATCTGTAAAGGAAAGAAAAACGATAGTGTTATCCTATTTAATAGTGGAGGGAGAGGGGGGGGGTTTAGCTGAGTTGGCTGGATGGCTGGTTCGTGATGCGGAGCGATGCCAACAGCGCGCGTTCAATTCCCCGTACTGGCTGAGGTTATCCATGAAGGCCTCGTGTGAGGTGTGGTGAGGTTGTCCTCGGGTTCAATCGCCATCACCCAGCTCTCTTTGCAAAGGGGAGAACAGCCTACAGCCCTCGGGGACTACCAATAGTGGTCGTGGTGTGTTGCAGTTCACTCCGGGATCCCCCGTTGCTGTGGCAACAGGCACAAGCACATTGGAAGTTGCAATATGATCAACATTTAAAAACGTTATAATGAAAAACCTACCGTAATGGGAAAATTTGACACTACACAAATTAGTTAACCAGGTTGCTCAGCTTTACTGTACTATGGGACAGCACGGTGGAGCAGTGGTTAGCTCTGCTACCTTGGGCAGCACAGGGCGCAGTGGGTTAGCACTGCGGCCTCATGGCGCCGAGGTCCCAGGTTCGATCCCGGCTCTGGGTTACTGTCCGTGTGGAGTTTGCACATTCTCCCCGTGTTTGCATGGGTTTCGCCCCCATAACCCAAAATAAATGTGCAGGCTAGGTGGATTGGCCGCGCTAAATTACCCCTTAATTGGAAAAAATGAATTGGGTACTCTAAATTTAAAAGAAAAAGCACTGCTACCTCACGGCGCTGAGGACTGGGGTTCGATCCCGGCCCCGGGTCACTGTCCGTGTGGAGTTTGCACATTCTCCCCGTGTCTGCGTGGGTCTCACCCCTACAACCCAAAGATGTGCAGCGTAGGTGGATTGGCCATGCTAAATTGCCTCTTAATTGGAAAAAAGGGAATTGGGTACTCTAAATTTTTTTTTTTTAATGCTTTACTGCGCTATTAAAAACACAGTTACACCTCATTAACAAGGAGCAGCAGCTTCAGGGGAGAGGGGTCAAAAGCGATATTACAGCATTTAAAGGGAATCTCTCATTAGTTCAGTACTTGCTAATTGATTACAGTCTGCGGGGACTTTGACCTATGGAGAAATGCATGGAATCACTGACAGCATCTTGGTGAATTTCCTGGCACCAGAACCTGACTTGCAGCACTATTGATCTCACCTGGAATTATGGAGGTATAATTATTATGGAGGACTGCTGTATCAGACAAAACACGAGTGGATTAGAAACACTGAAGATCTAGTTTTCCCTGTACCTCTTCCCTGGATTTAGTTACTGGGTCTGTTACAAAACAATTTTAAGATATTGGAGTAGTTTTAACCTCATGTGCCATTTGGGAAATACACAGGATGAGGTAGAATGCTCGTTTTACACCCCAGCTAATGTTACTCCCCATTGATGTATGGCATGGTGATGACTCCCACCTTCATTCCATTTCCCATGGGGTTCCTCAGGGATCAGTGTTGGGCCCGCAGTTGTTCACAATTTACATCGACGATTTGGAGTTGGGGACCAAGTGCAATGTGTCAAAGTTTGCAGACGGCACGAAGAGGAGTGGTAAAGCAAAAAGGGCAGAGGATACCGGAAGTCTGCAGAAGGATTTGGATAGGTTAGGTGAATGGGCTAGGGTCTGGCAGATGGAATTCAATGTTGCCAAGTGTGAGGCTATCCATTTTGGGAGGAATAACAGCAGAATGGATTATTATTTAAACGGTAAGCTGTTAAAACATGCTGCTGTGCAGAGGGACCTGGGTGTGCTGGTGCACGAGTCGCAAAAAGTTGGTGTGCAGGTGCAACAGGTGATTAAGAAGGCTAATCGAGTTTTGTCTTTCATTGCTAGAGGGATGGAATTCAAGACTAGTGATGTTATGCTGCTATTGTCTCGGGTGTTGGTGAGGCCGCATCTGGAGTATTGTGTTCAGTTTTGGTCTCCTTACCTGAGAAAGGACATATTGGCACTGGAGGGAGTGCAGAGGAGATTCACTAGGTTGATCCCAGAGTTGAGGGGATTAGATTATGACGAGAGGTTGAGTAGACTGGGACTGTACTCATTGGAGTTTAGAAGGATGCAGGGGGATCTTATTGAGACACATAAAATTATGAAGGGAATAGATAGGATAGATGCGGGCAGGTTGTTTCCACTGGTCGGGGAAAGCAGAACAATGGGGGCATAGCCTCAAAATAAGGGGAGGTAGATTTAGGACGGAGTGTAGGAGGAACTTCTTCACCCAAAGGGTTGTGAATCTCTGGAATTCCTTGCCCAGTGAAGCAGTTGAGGCTCCTTCTTTAAACGTTTTTAAGAAAAAGATAGATGCCTTTCTAAAGAATAAAGGGATTCGGGGATATGGTGTAAGGGCCGGAGAGTGGAGCTGAGTCCACAAAGATCAGCCATGATCTCATTAAATGGCGGAGCAGGCTCGAGGGGCCAGATGGCCTACTCCTGTTCCTAGTTCTTATGTTCTTATAAACAAAATACATTGATATGAACTTGAAGTGCTGTAACCCACACGGTTATGGGCCAAGAGCCAGAAGGTAGGCATTAAGCTGGATGGAACTTTATTGGTGAACACGGGGAGATGGGCTGAATGACCCGTGTCACGAATTTTCCACCTTTTCCCGGTCAAGTCTAAGATATTGACAAAGTCTGCCCATACAAATGGTAACCCAGGCATCACTGAGTCGGAAACGGATACAACGTTAAAAAGGGTAAGAAAGGTGATTGGTTTTTAAAAGAATTTACAGTGCAGAAGAAGGCCATTCGGCCCATCGAGTCTGCACCGGCCCTTGGAAAGGGCACCCTATCTAAGCCCATACCTCCACCCTATCCTCATAACCCAGTAACCCAACCTAACCTTTTTGGGACACTAAGGGCAATTTAGTGTGACCAATCCACCTATCCTGCATATCTTCAGACTTACATAGAACATACAGTGCAGAAGGAGGCCATTCGGCCCATTGAGTCTGCACCGACCCACTTAAGCCCTCACTTCCACCCTATTCCTTTTACCCAATAACCCCTCCTAACCTTTTTGGACACTAAGGGCAATTTAGCATGGCCAATCCACCTAACCTGCACGTCTTTGGACTGTGGGAGGAAACCGGAGCACCCGGAGGAAACCCACGCAGACACGGGGAGAACGTGCAGACTCCGCACAGACAGTGACCCAGCGGGAATCGAACCTGGGACCCTGGAGCTGTGAAGCAACAGTGCTAACCACTGTGCTACCATGCCGGCTGCACAGCTTTTTTGTTTAAAAAAAATAAATAAATTTATTCTCCTCCTTTTTCACATTTTCTCCCACATTTACACCTGTCAGCAATAAACAATAATCAGCAAGGTATGTCAGTCCCCATAATAACAACGATCCCATCTATCCACCAACCCCCAAACCTCAACCTGCATGTTTACATAAACAAATGACAAAAAGGAATCAGGGATTTCCCGTAGTCACCCTTAATCTACACGGCTCTCCGCCCCCCCCCCCCCCCCCCGACCCACCCCCCTCCCCCCAACCAACGCCATCCAGCCGCTAAGAGAGTACCGTACATGATACCCCAAAGTTGTTCCCCCCCCCCACCCCCCCAAGTCTCCAGCTCCTCCCGTCCACTGCCTCTTGTAAAACTCCTCCCCCAACCTCGGTTCCCTCCCCCAACCTCGGTTCCCTCCCCCCAACTTTCCACCCCGGCTAGACCACTCGGACCCTGTTCTGCCAGGCTCCGATGGCCGTAGCCCCTCCCCCCACCTCACTCCCGTTCACTGGCCAGCTTAAACCGGCCAGTGTGGAGGCCCCCGCCCGGGTCCCTTTCCCACTTGCCCGGCCCTGGGAAAGCCCAAAGGTCCCCGTTTAGCACACAAACCCCACATATCCACCTACACCCCAAAGAGCCCTCCTTTCGAGTGAAAGTCCCGTCCCTTCCCTTGTCCAAATATATGCAACATTGGCTCCTTTAGCCTCTACACCCGCGCGCAGTGATACAAAAAAAGAAGAAAATACAGTCCTGAGGTTACATCGGCACATGACCATTCCTCAATTTGTCAGTTCTGCCACAGTCCTTCTGCCTTCGCAAACTCCTCCGCTGCTTCCGCCGTTCCAAAATAAAAGTCCCTGAGCTTGTAAGTCACCCTCAGCTTCGCTGGATATACAATGCCGCACTGCACCTTGCCAATGTACAGTGCCCTCTTCACCCGGTTGAAGGCAGCCCGCCTCCTCGCCAGCTCCACCGTAAAGTCCTGGTATACACGTATACCAGCTCCAGCCCACTGCACCACCCGCTTCTGCTTGGCCCAGCTCAGGACCTTCTCCTTCACACTGTACCTACGGAAGCACAGAGTCACTGCCCTTGGCGGCTCACTCGCCTTTGGTACAGGCCTCCACGACCGATGAGCCCGATCCAGTTCATATCTGGAGAGGTCCTCCCCCTCCCCCAATAGTTTTGCCAGCATCGCGGCAAAATACTCAGTCGGCTTCGGTCCTTCAACTCCTTCGGGCAGCCCCACGACCCTCAAATTCTGTCGCCTGGATCTGTTTTCCAGATCTTCCATTTTTCCTCGCAGATTCTTGTTCGTGTCCATCACCTTCCGCATCTCCTTCCCCATCGAGGCACATTGATCACCGTGCTGCAATACCGTCTCCTCCACTTCCTTCAGCGTCTCCCCTTGCTCTCGCACCTCCGCCACTGCGCTCGCCACCTCCATCTTCACCGGGAAAACCGCCTCCTCCACCAGCACAGTCAAAACCTCCCTCATCTCTTCCTCACCGTCTCCATGCATTTCTCAATCTGCGCCAACTGCTTTTGGAATTCCGCAGCCATCACCTTAGTTAGTTCTTCAGCCGTAAGCACTGCGGCCTCCCCTGGTGCTCCAGCCTCCATTTTCTTTGTTGACCCCGCGGTGACCTTTCCCCTCTCCAACGGACTTTCAGCCGCTTTTTTCCCGGCCGTTTAGGCTGCACAGTTTTGAGGCCAGTCCTGGATGGCTTCTTTTCATTCACTTTGTTTTCCACCTCCCTGGTACTGAAGTGTTCTTAATTCTTTGTGCCTGTGGCTAATCCCCAGCACCATTACCAGGCACACAGAACATACAATCTCTTTAGTGAGATGGAAATACATTAGCATCAGCTGCTACACACACTATAACATCACACTAACATAGTGGGTCGGAATGAAGGGTTGAGGATGCATAGAAACTAGGAGCAGGAATGGGCCACTCTGCCTTCGAATCAGTCATTCAGACCAGCCATGATCTACTTGAATGACGGAGCAGATTCAAGGGGCCGAGTGGCCTACTCCTGTCCTTAATTCATATGTTTGTACGCTTTGAACTCTTTTCGGTGGCACAGTGGTTTTCACTGCTGCCTCACAGTGACAGGGTCCCAGGTTCAATTCCGGCCTCGGGTGACTGTCTGTGAGGAGTGTGCACTTCCTCCCCGTGTCTGCGTGGGCTTCCTCCGGGTGCTCCGGTTTCCTCCCATAGTCTGAAGATGTGCAGGTTAGGTGGATTGGCCGTGCTAAATTGCCCCTTAGTGTCCAAAACGTTAGATAGGGTGACTGGGTTACAGGGATAGGGTGGAGGAGTGGGCTTAAGTAGGCTTAAGCAAGATGTTCTTTCCAAGGGCCGGTGCAGACTCAATGGGCCGAATGGTCTCCTTCTGCACTGTAAATTCTATCATTCTATGAATAACTGCTGTATTTGACTGCCTGTAACCGTGAAGCATTTTAATGAGGTTAAGCAGTAGATTCTGCAACCCTGGTTAAAATGTATTCACTTCCGAATTCAATCCCATAATAGACCATGAATTTAACTGGGGTTTGCACAAAGGACTGTTTGTGTTTCGCCTTAATAACTGGGTCAGTCAGGCATTATTAACGTGTCTAAGTGGCAAAAGATTTTATTTTGCATTTTAACTTCAGGGCAATGTATCAGGAAGTGGTGCATGAAATAGTTATTAATGATATTTTGATTCTATTCTCTTGAAAGCTTGATGAGTTCTTGCCATCCTCAGCCCCTCAGTTAAATGCCAGACTTGATTAATTGAGGTGCTGTGCTTGGAAGTTGAGAATAGCCGAAAGATAGTTCGGAAACGGCAGCACTGAATCAAACAAGCAACTTCATTTGAACGTGTCCATGGTGCGGGAAGGTGAGAAAGCTGTACAGGGACGAGCATCCTCCCCATATCTCTTTTATTTTTAATTTTTTGAGTATCCAATTTTCTTTTTCCAATTAAGGGGCAATTTAGCGCGGCCAATTCACCTACCCTGCACATCCTTGGGTTGTGGAGGCGAGACCCACGCAGACACGGGGAAAATGTGCAAACTCCACACGGACAGTGACCCAGGGCCGGGATCGAACCTGGGTCATCGGCACCGTGAGGCAGCAGTGCTAACCACTGCGCCACTGTGCCGCCTCATATCCGCACCATATCTCAGCATCGCTGAATAACCACAACTTACATTTATGTAGCACATTTAAGGTGTCTTGAAAATATTATGGGCCAGGGTTTAGAGAACCCCAAAGTGTATCATGGACTTCACCTGACCCACAAGCTTTAATAGATTTTGGTTATGGGGAGCACATGGCTGACTCCACAGGTGTGATGCAACAGAGATCTAAAGCACTTTTAAAACAAAACATTGTTTATTATATGAATCCAGTTAACAATTTATAAACACACAGTAAAAATCTTAGCAACGATCAACTCAAATACTTCCTCCAAAGAATACAGTACTCTATAAGTAACCCGTAATCTTTTCTAGCAACATCCATAAGACAAATACCCTTTTTTAAACAAAGACATCAGATTTAAATTCTCTACTGAGAGCAGTTATCACTTTTAAATTAGCAAGTTTTCTGAAGACATTCTTTTCATGCAGAGAGAGATCAAAATTATACCTTGTTTGGTTGGATGCAGCTCCAACTCTGAAAACTAAACTAAATACACACTGTAGCTGCCAGCTCAAAAATGAAAGTAAAAGCAGACAGACAGCCCAGCTCCACCCACACTCTGACATCACTGCAGATATTTGATAAACACCCATTTCTTAAAGGTACATCCACTACAGCTATTTGATAAACACCCATTTCTTAAAGGTACTCTCACATGACAAAAAACATTCTCTAGCACAGAGAGCAATGCAGGCGGGTTGTTGAATATATTCAGGGCTAAGTTATAGATGGCAGCACGGTAGCACAGTGGTTAGCACAGTTGTTTCACAGCTCCAGGGTCCCAGGTTCGATTCCTGGCTTGGGTTACTGTCTGTGCGGAGCCTGCACGTTCTCCCTGTTTCTGCATGGGTTTCTCCGGGTGCTCCGGTTTCCTCCCATAGCCCAAAGATGTGCAGGTTAGGTGGATTGGCCATGATAAATTGCCCTTAGTGTCCAAAAGGTTAGCTGGGGTTACTGGGTTACGGGGATAAGGTGGAGGCGTGGGCTTAAGTAGGGTGCTCTTTCCAAGGGCTAGGTGCAGACTCGATGGGCTGAATGGCCTTCTTCTGCACTGTAAATTCTATGTTCTATCCAATGAAGCCTTTTTTTTTAAAGAAAAGGTTGTTATGTTTGGAAGACATAGCTGTAGGGGACTGTGAGCTTTGATCAAGCTATCATTGAGCCGCTGAAGATGGCATACAATTGCATTAGAAGCAGTTCAGAGAGGGTTCACTCGAACGATTTCTGGGCTGAAGAGGTTATCGAATGAGGAAAGGTTGAAACAGGTTGGACCCCATGCCCATTTGAGTTTAATAGAGATGGTCTTAATGAAACATCCTGAGTGGGCTTGACAGGGTGGGTGCTTGGAGGAAGTTTCCCTTTCGTGGGGAAGTCTAGAACCAGAGGGCACAGCTTAAACGTTAGGGGGTCTCACATTTAAGACAGAGAAGAGGCACATATGCAGAGGCCTCTAGTACAGAGAGCGGTGCAGGCTGGGTTTTTTTTCTTTACTTTTTTTAATAAATTTAGAGTAGCTAATTAATTTTTTTCCAATTAAGGGGCAATTTAGCTTGGCCAATCCACCTAGCCTGCACATCTTTCGGTTTTGGGGGCGAAACCCACGCAAACACGGGGAGAATGTGCAAATTCCACACGGACAGTGACCCAGAGCCGGGATCGAACCTGGGACCTCGGCGCAGTGAGGCAGCAGGGCTAACCCACTGCGCCACCGTGCTGCCCTTGCAGGCTGGATTGTTGAATATATTCGAGGCTGAGGTATAGATTTTTGATCAAGAAGGAAGGGCCAAGGGTTACATTGAAACATAGATCGAACATAGAAGCAGGATAAGGCCATTCGGCCCTTCGAGCCTGATCCGCAATTCATTCTGATCATGGCTGATCATCGAGTTCAATACCCCGATCCCAACTTTCCCCCCATATCCCTCGATTCCTTCAGCCCCAAGAGATGTATCTAATTCCTTCTTGAAATTACACAACGTTTAGGCCGCAGCTACGTTCTGTGGTAGTGAATTCCACAGATTCACCACTCTCTGGGTGAAGAAATTTCTCCTCACCTCAGTCCTAAAAGGTTTACTCCTTATCCTCAAACTATGACCCCCTAGTTCTGGACTCCCCCACCATCGGGAACATCCTTTGCGAATCTGCCCCGTCTAATATTGTTAGAATTTAATAAGTTTCTATGGGGACAGGCAGGAATATGGAGTTGAGGGCACAAATCAGATCAGCCATGATCTTATCGAATGGCGGAGCAGGCTCGAATAGGCCACTCCTACCCCTAATTCCTGCGTTGTGTTTTTTTTAATGTTAAGTGAATTTACCCCTGTGAAAATCGGTGCTGAAGAAGGAGTGACGGGTCAGGTGGATTAACACAGGCCAGTGACAGCACGGGGATTTGTTACTCAACACTGACCCGTGTGCTTCCATTGTGAAATCAGAGGGCTATTTCCAACTGCACCATGTTAGACCAATCTACATCCCACGTTGGCTGTTCCTTGGGCGTCTTTGATTTTTTTTGCTGATGGTCGCTGGATGTTTTTTGTGCCACCTGTCCACAGGAGCAGGATTGAGACATTGCCGAAGCTCATTCCACAAAGGACATGTACAAACCCAGCGAGCTGGCTCTTTCAGCGAATTGGACAGTAGCCCATGTTCCAACAGTGAAAGGGATAGTGTGAAATGCACTGGTCCACCAGTATAACATCCCGACCAATAAAATACTCTCAGATATCACGACCCCTTGAGACGGCTAATGTGGTCCCATGCCAAAATATCACTTCAGTCTTTTCGTTAAACAAAAAACATTGTACGATCTTCTTTCCTTATTTAGCAGTGATGGAACGATTGGCTTTCCCTTTCCCCGGAATGACACTGTGCTGTTGAGGGGAAGGATCCCATTGAAGTGGCAAAACCTGATGATGGAGGGGTTTAGAGAAGCGTTTGACCGCCCATCGGGCAAGTTAGAACATAGAACGTACAGTGCAGAAGGAGGCCATTCGGCCCATCAAGTCTGCACCGACCCACTTAAGCCCTCACTTCCACCCTATCCTCGTAACCCAATAACCCCTCCTAACCTTTTTGGTCACTCAGGGCAATTTAGCAGGGCCAATCCACCTAACCTGCACGTCTTTGGACTGTGGGAGGAAACCGGAGCACCCGGAGGAAACCCACGCACACACGGGGAGAACGTGCAGACTCCGCACAGACAGTGACCCAGCGGGGAATCGAACCTGGGACCCTGGCGCTGTGAAACCACAGTGCGAACCACTTGTGCTACCGTGCTGCCCAACCGCATGCCTGCTCGGGAGCCCAAGCGAATCAGCAATGGCAGGAGAGGAACGCTGTGCCGCACCGCAGGATTCCTTCAGACTTTATACCAAACGACCCAGTCTTCGAGACTACAATTTTTCTCAGCCGCAACCAAAGACCCCGCACCGAAACAACCACCCACTCCCAGGTGGAAAGATCCCTATCCTCATCACGTTCCGATTGCGAAATGAAAGTCCCTGGATGGCAGGGGGATGGTGGGAATTGCTCTGTTGCGATGCTGCCGCAGTCAAATAGCCTGCTGTTACTACACGGCCCGTCCTTGAGCAGGAGGAGCCATTGCCTGAGTGAGCTGGTGGAACTGTGCCTCAGAACAAGCCAAGGAGGGGAGGGAAGGAAAATGTTCCTCTTGTTGTGTCTTATAATAGACTTTCGTGAAAACAAAATTAACAGAGATTGGCACATTGTTATATTTAGAACAGGCCCCAGAGCACATGACTCCAGCAAACCGTGGCAGCCGCGGACAGATAGTCATCATTTTAATTCTCTTTGCTGTCTAATCATCATTTTCCCAGATGTAAAAATATCACAAGGACGCATGGAAATGAACCGTCCTCCTACATTATTTACCAATCAGCTTGGAAGGGGGGGGGGGGGGGGATGTTGGATCACTTGCGTTGCCAGAAGGTGCACAGTTTGATTACATCAGAACACCAGTATCTGGGGTGATATTTGGCTGAGATATATCTGGAAATGATCTGCTCTCTGCTCTGTGTGTGTTCAAAATAAAAAGGTGGGGGTGGTAGGGTGTGCAGGACAGCTTGAAGGGAAACATTGTAACTCCCCTTTTCAAACTTGCGTGCTGGCTCAATTCGCAATAATTCTTCAAGGTCTGTTCTCTTTTTAAAAAAGAAAAGCAATATCGTGAATCATAATCAGATAATATAGCGACAGAGGTGCCAGCACTGGCACCTGTTGCAGTTTGCAAGCACGCAGGGCGCCCTCAGCCCCAGCTTTTGGTGTTCTTGCGGAACAGTTACTTACAACGACAACTTGCATTTATCTAGCACCTCCCCCGTGGGGAACATGTCCCACGGGGGCTTCACAAGAGCGTAATGAGGCAAAAATTGACCGTGAACCAAAGGAGGAGACACGGAATCGGAGGCTTGGTGTCAGACGCAGTTCCAACATACTTAGTGAAAATGGTCACAAACTCTGTTAGGGTGGCTGCAACTCAACATGCGACTGTAGGCATTTAAACAAGGCAAGGATTTGTTTCTGACACCAATATTTGGTTGAGCATGGCCTGAATAAGGGCACTTTTGCCGTTGCCTGTGAATTTAAACATCTCATTGTTTAAGGATGAACCAGTGGTTGCGAAAAATGCGATCCCCAGACGGTTAGTCTCGGAGTGCCAGCCCGAGGGAAGGAGAGTGAGCTCATCTAGGGGCAGGGGCAAGAGTGAATGGCCATTGCCGGGTCTGGACACAAGGAGCTTTAACCCTGCAGCCATTTAAAATATCCTGAACAAAGCAAATCCAACAGAGACACATCTGAACCCCCAAGAAATACCTGAAAGCCATCTGAAGCAGCAAAAGTACTATCCAGCTTCCAAGCCTCCTGGCTATTCGGCTACAAAATGCTTCACAGCTTCAGGAGAATCCTTTGTTTCTAAAAAGAACTTCACGACAACTGAAGTATCAATTCAACTAAGATGAGATCATGCCTGCATCATCGCCACAGAGGCTGAGTTATAAAATTCCATTTTTGAAAATTGCGGTCTTAATCTGTATCCATTCTTCCCGTGTTTGCTGAGTGAGACAAGAGGGAGTGTGTGTGAGAAGTGGAGAGGAAGAGAGAGAGTGTGCGTGAGGGGTGCATAAATCACAAAACGCTAGCAAGGAAATTCAGCAGGTAATCGGGAAAATGGAATGTTAGCCTTTATTTCAAAGGGAATGAAGTATAAATATAGGGAAGTCCTGGTAAAACTATAAAAAGAACAAAGAAGTACAGCACAGGAACAGGCCCTTCGGCCCTCCAAACCTGTGCCGACCATGCTGCCCGACTAAACTAAAATCTTCTACACTTCCGGGGTCCGTATCCCTCTATTCCCATCCTATTCATGTATTTGTCAAAATGCCCCGTAAACGTCACTATCGTCCCTGCTTCCACCACCTCCTCCGGCAGCGAGTTCCAGGCACCCACCACCCTCTGTGTAAAAAAACTTGCCTCGTCCATCTCCTCTAAACCTTGTCCCTCGCACTTTAAACCTATGCCCCCTAGTAATTGACCCCGCTACCCTGGACTATCCACCCTGCCTATGCCCCTCATAACTTTGTAGACCTCTATCAGGTCGCCCATCAACCTCCTTCGTTCCAGTGAGAACAAACCGAGTTTATTCAACCTCTCCTCATAGCCAATGCCCTCCATACCAGGCAACATCCTGGTGCAAATGCACTAGTTAGACCGCACCTGGAGTACTGTGAACTGTTTTGGTCCCCTTATCTATGGAAAGATATCCTGGCATTGGAGGCAGTCCAGAGAAGGTTCACTCGGTTGATCCTGGGTATGGAGGGACTTTCTTATGAGGAGAGGTTGAGTTGGTTTGGCCTGTACTCACTGGAGTTTAGAAGAAGGAGAGGCGACCTCATTGAGACATATAGGATTCTCAGGGGGCTTGACAGGGTAGCTTCTGAGAAGTTGTTTCCTCTTGTGGGCGAGTCTTAGGACCAGAGGACAGAATCTCAGAGTAAGGGGTCACTCATTTAAGACATATTTTTAATCAGTAAGGGATCAAGGGGGATAAGCGAGGAAGTGGAGTTCAGAATTATCACATCAGATCAGTCATAATCTCATTGAATGATGGAGGAGACCCGATTGTCTGAATGGTCTACTTCGGCTACTACGTCTTATGGTCTTATTTTACCACATTAAAGACTCTAGATATATATGCAAGTTGTTAATATTGGGAAGATCAAAGCCATTGACTTCTTACCCCACCACAAACTCAATCCTCTAGCCACTAACTCCATCCCTTTCTCTAGCAACCGAGGTTGACCCAGACTGATCTGAAAGTTTGGCTGGACCAACCTTGGTGTCATATCTGACTCCAGGTTGAGCTTCTGGCTGGTGATCCGCACAGGGGTTAGACCTCCATTGTGGAAGGTCCCACCAGCAGCCAATGACGGGCTTCCTCCGCCGCTGGATCCCTACCATGGGGGGGGTGAAAATCCCAATCTTTGTCATTTCAAAGCCAGTCTCCCACTTTCTCCCCTCCAGCAGCTTGGGATGCTCCACAATCCTGCTGCCCGTGTTCTAACTCACACCAATTCTCGTCCGCCCATCGCTCCACTGCTCTCGGACCTGTGGTGGATCCCGGGGACAATTCCATTTCAGCATTCCCAACTTGTTTTCAAATCCCTCCAGGCCTCACCAACCCCACCTCCCCCTCCCCAACCCAACCTGTTCAACGACTGCTACTCTTGAGATTTCCGCGCACCTCCAATTCCTGCTTTTTCAGCAACCATCATTGGCAACCAAGCCTTCCGTTCCCAGGATCCTTAGCTCTGAAATTCCCCTGGGAAATCTCTCTCTCTCTTTGCCACATATTCCTTCATATTGACACTCTCCTTAACACCTATTCCTTTGACCAAGCTTCCTAAGGAGAGATAGGTTTCCAGACTCTAAATGTATCAAGGGCTATAGGGAGAGCTTGGGAGTATGGCATTGAGATAGAGGGTAGACCATGAATACATTGAACAATGTAGCAGGCTTGAAGGGCCAAATGGCCACCTCTGCTCGTAATTTGTATGTCTCTATCTGCCCAAAAGTTTGTTTGATAATACCCCTTTGAAGTTCTTTTGGACATTTTGCTTTGTTAAAGGCACTACATGAATGCAAGTTGTTGTTGTTGTAGAATATGCCCAATGTTCGGTTTTATGAAATGAGATTGAGTATGAGGTGGAGCACATAAGCTCAGGAAACGGGTGCCCAATGAGTTATCGTTTGCTTTGCCAACTAAAGTACCTTGGGTTTCCAGGTCCCTACTTGTGCCATCCTGGGAACTCTTGTGCGATAGGCATGCTGTAGAAATGGATATCAATGTTAAAACAAGTTATAATGTAGTGAAATAGTCCCATATTCTGTGTTTGTGAGGACTTGCAGTACATCAGCAGTTTTCCAGGCATTATCAGAAGGATCAGAGTGTGTGTTCCATTTATTAATGTTAAAGTGAAGCAGAATGTGTGTCAGCCACTGAAACGAGTATTTGGGGATTGAAAGTCACTGTCAAAGAGTAAAGTCAGCACCTGTTACAAGAATGTGAGCAGCAGTTGGCCAGTTTTGTAGCTTTAATCGTCAGCTTGAGTTTCCATTTTTGCAGCTAACACTGTGCCACTTCATGGTGTCAGATCAATGCAGTTGTTAGCTAGGGGGAAAGGGGTTTATGCAAGCGAATGTACATGTGCAGATCAAGTACTTACAGACCATATTTTGCAGCCAATTCTCTGGCCCAGGGTATTTTAAAGTGTGGAAGGTGGGTCTTGGGCGGGTGCCAGGAGAGTTACGGAGCAATCGGTCACGGTGTTCTCCCGGTGGCCCCGACCCCGGGAAAAGCGCCCAACAGCCTCCAATGGCATTTAAATTGAGAATGGCGGCTGCTACTGCCTTTTAAATAAGAAGGAAATGAGGCTGTGTGCAGTCTTCCGGCCAGAAGAGGCAGCAGTGAGCAGGTCACACGTCCTACTTTTGGTGCCAAATCACGGAGGACAGTTTCTTCCATTTTCTAGCTGCTGGCAAGCAAGGCATGACGTCAATGAAGATAAATCGGTTTCTTACAAGAAAGAGATGGCCAGAGACACGTGTACCTATTGGCTAAGACCTCACAACTGAATCTGCTGGAGAGAGCTGCCCAGGAGAGTCCAGGGCAGGACAGAGCTGTGCTAGTGTTAGCTGTACAGAGCTCCAGGGCCTCTGGTTAACAGCCTATGAAGAATAAACTTAACTTGGGAACAAAGCAGTATAAAGATGATTTCTTGAGGAATGATTGTGTCAATTGTGCCAGTGCAAATAAGGATGCAAAGCCCATGTGTGTTATATGCAGGGAAGTACTGGCAAATGAGAGGAGAAGTTTCAGATTTTGAAAAAGAAGTGGTGGGTTAAAAATTCCTTTTGATGTTTGGACCCCAGAATCAGTTATTAACATACAGCTGACTCCAAATGAAAAGACTATGCTGGTGTACCTGACCTGTAATAGCACATTAAAAACACGCCAAAACCCCATGAAGCTGTCAGCATTTTGGAGTAACAACTCCCAGGGGTATCTGAGTGAAACAAGCATTTTGTTGCTATTGCCCTTCACGACGACCTACATGTGCAAGGTTGGATCTTCTGTTTTCACAAAGATGAATACGCACAAAGGAACAGTCTGAAGTCTATCCCTGATTTGCGCATTGCCCTCTCCTCCTGTGAATCTGATTCAAGTAAGACCGTGAGGACCAAAACAAGCTCCCCTTTCTCATTAAAGGTAAGCAAGCGTGGCATGTGAAGGTGGGCTGACGTGGGTCATAAAAGTCGACTGGTTGGCAAAGGTAGGTCCCGGGGAAAAAAGTTTGAAAAACACTGGCCTAGGCAGCAGTGAAAATTTTACTTCTTTCAGAAGCAGCTCCTTTGGCCTGACAGTGTCAGCATTTAATTGTGGCTGGCAGTGTGTGTGTGTGTGTGGCAACTCCTTAGTACCTGCAAGTAGTAATAGATTCATATCAGGCCAGGATAGTAAACAAAAAATGTTTTAGGACCACATTTGGAGTGGTCCCTTTAAGAACTGTTTGGACCATTCAACGCCTGGTGCCAATGGGCGGAGAAGGCACAGTACAAGCTCTGCCCACCAGCGTATGAAGATGCCACCTGTAGGATCCAATAACTGGTGTAGATTTTAGGCAGCGTCGTTAGCTGATCTTTTCAAAACCCACACCACGCCAACCTTGAAAGTAAAGACCGGCAGGGTTCAGGCAGGAACATAGGAGCAGGGATAGGCCATCCTGCCCGTCGAGCCTGCCCCACCATTCATTGACATCCTGGCTGATCATCTACCTCGGAGCCACTTTCCCGTGCTGTGGCGATTGTCCATTTAAGGGCAACACAGCAGAGTAATGGTCACGTGACCTGGGTGACCAATGGGGACTCAGAGTAGGAAATCATCCCGGGGGCAGAGTCCTCTTAGGCAAAGAGGCATTTTGGAGCTAGCTGTAGCCATTATGGCAGCTGTACATTTCTTGTTAATAAATCTTTGCCTCGTTCACTAATGGAGTCTCTGAAAGCGAAAAATTTCAGGTGCTATCCCCCATTTTTATCCGGAAATCTGTCGATTTCCCCTTTGAGAAATGCTCAGTGATTGAGCTTCCACAGCCCTCTGAGGTCGAGAAGATTCGCCACTCTTCGGTTGAAGAAATTCCTCCTCAGTTCAGTTTTAAATGGCCCTGATACTGTGCCCCCTGGTTCTAGTCACCAGCCAGGGCAAGCCGCCTCATCGACCTCTACCCTGGTACGCTCCGGTAAGGATTTTCTAAGTTTCAATGGGATCACCTCTCATTGGTCAAAACTCGAGAGAATCCAGGTGCAGGTATCTCAATCCCTCCTCCCTCCATCCCAGGGAATTAACCTGGTGACCATTCATTGCACCTCCTGGCAGAGAGCAGAGAGTGGATGGACAGCCTCTATTCTCAGGGTTGGACCACTGGCCTCCAACTTCTCCAATGTAAATGGAGTGAGCAGCTTCTGGAAAATCTGGCCACCCCATTCATCTTAGAAATCAGATAAATCCAATGGCAAAATCAACCGGTTAAAAAATATCCGTAATTATACTGGTTTACATAGAACATAGAATTTGCAGTGCAGAAGGAGGCCATTCGGCCCATCGAGTCTGCACCGGCTCTTGGAAAGAGCACCCTACTTAGGCCCACATCGCCACCCTATCCCCGAAACCCATGAACCCCTCCTAAAAAAAAAAGGATCAGGGGCGCGATTCTCCGACCCCCCCCACCGGGTCGGAGAATCACCGGGGGCTGGCGTGAATTCCGCCCCCGCCGTGGTGTCCCGAATTCTCCGCCACCAGAGATTCGGTGGGGGTGGGAATCGAGCCGCGCCGGTCGGTGGGGGTGGGAATCGCGCCGGCCGGTCGGCGGGCCCACCCCCGGCGTTTCTCCGGCCCGCGATGGGCCGAAGTCCTGCCGCTGTCAACCCTCTCCCGCCGGTGTGGATTAAACCACCTTTTGAACGGCGGGACAAGGCAGCGCACGCGGGCAGGCTCCGGGGTCCTGGGGGGGCGCGGGGCGATCTGGCACCGGGGCATACCCCCACCAATCCGCAGGCGGGCCTGTGCCGTGGGGGCACTCTTTTTCTTCCGCCTTCGCCATGGTCTTCACTATGGCGGAGGCGGAAGAGACCCCCTCCCCTGCACATGCGCGGGGATGACGTCAGCAGCCGCTGGCACTCCCGCCATGCGTCGCCCGGTGAAGACCTTTCAGCCCCGGCTGGCATGGCGCCAAAGGCCTATCCCGCCAGCCGGCGGAGCGGAAACCACTCCGGCGCGGGCCTAGCTCCTCAAGGTGAGGGCATGGCCCCTAAAGGTGCGGAGACTTCCGCACCTTTGGGGTGGCCCGACGCCGGAGTGGTTCCCGCCACTCCATCCCGGCGGGACCCCGTGCCCCGCCGGGTAGGGGAGAACCCCGCCCCTATATTTTTCACACGTGTCAAAGGAACAGAACCTTCGTGAAACGATTGAAGCGTTTTGTCAATTTCTGAGCCATTCATCTTCCGAGGCCTCCTGCCTGGATTGTTTATACAAAGAACAAAGAACAAAGAAAAGTACAGCACAGGAACAGGCCCTTCGGCCCTGTGCCGACCATGCTGCCCGACTAAACTACAATCTTCTACACTTCCTGGGTCCGTATCCCTCTATTCCCATCCTATTCATGTATTGGTCAAGATGCCCCTCATGTAGTCCACTCCAATCGTCACGTCCCATTCTTCACCAAAACAAAACGAGCAGAGCTCTTTATCGGTGCTCTTAGGCAGGTTCAAATGCAGCCGGGATGTGGTTGACAAGCATATTTTATTAAAACAAGAAGAATCATGTCTCTAACCCCGAGAGATTGCTCCTTATAAGGCACTGAATATAATAAAGGTGGTAGTTTGAACAGCAGATTTATCTAATTTAAAACTGCAGTCTCCTGGATGTAATAGCAAAGGAACAAATGCCAATGATTGATTTCATTTCAGCTGGAGAACTGAAAACTTAATCACTTTCTTCTGTTTAACAACTTTCCCACTACCCACTAATAACTCAGTTCTTGCCCAGGTGCCTGTGTAATTGAAATTTGGCCTTCAAAAGAAAAATGTGCCGTTCCTTAACAGCTGAGCTCGCAAGCCTCTCATTTGCTTTCACCTTTAGGCTCCAAAGCTATTTTACCCTCAGTTCTGCCCAGAGCTCCCTGTTCCTCTGGGTTCTGACCTCCAGGGTGCCTCTTCCCCAACTACTGCCTCCTCAGGCCAGTGGTCAGACCCTTAACCTCAGCACCCAGACCTTCAGCCTTCTAATGTCTACTACCTTTGGTACAATGTCCATTTTCGTGTCTCTGCAAAGAATCTTGGGATGCGTTGTTGTTTATCATAGAATTTACAGTGCAGAAGGAGGCCATTCGGCCCATCGTGTCTGCACCGGCTCTTGGAAAGAGCACCCTACCCAAGGCCAACACCTCTACCCTAGCCCCATAACCCAGTAACCCCACCCAACACTAAGGGCAATTTTGGACACTAAGGGCAATTTATCATGGCCAATCCACCTAACCTGCACATCTTTGGGCTGTGGGAGGAAACCGGAGGAAACCCACACACGCACGGGGAGGATGTGCAGGCTCTGCACAGACAGTGACCCAAGCTGGAATCGAACCTGGGACCCTGGAGCTGTGAAGCAATTGTGCTAACCACAATGCTACTGTGCTTGCCCCTCATTTAGTTGTCATTGCTCATGTAATTATGACAGGTCTGTTCCTTACCTAAGCCTTGGACAGTCTCCCAAAGTGGCCGAAACTATTGTTTCACTAAAGTGGGGTGTGTAAGCTTTGTACCGATGCAATATGCCATCGTAACATGAACATGGTACGCTTAACGTGAAGATCAGAATTACTCTATCGCCATGTCAGACTTCACCTCTTCTTAATTCAGGGGCTGGTTTAGCACAGGGCTAAATCGCTGGCTTTGGAAGCAGACCAAGGCAGGCCAGCAGCATGGTTCAATTCCCGTACCAGCCTCTCCGAACAGGCGCCGGAATGTGGCGACTAGGGGCTTTTCACAGTAACTTCATTTGAAGCCTAGATGTGACAATAAGGGGGGGGGGTAGGCAGATGCATGGGATTAGGAACACTATTTGTGTAGAGCATAAACATCAGCATGGACTGAATGGGCCGAAGGGCCTGTTTTAATGTATGTCGTTCCTGAGACAGGAATGAATGTCCTGCTCCGTCATTCACTCGGATCATGGCAGATCTGAATGTGGCCTCAACTCCTCTTTCTACCTACCCCAATGACCTTCGACACCCTTTAATGTCCAGAATCCATTTACCTCTGCATTAATAATATTCAAGGACCTGCCTCCATCGCCCTCTGGGAAAGAAAGTTCCAAAGATTCGCAATCTTCTGAGAGAAAAAATGCCTCCTCATCACCATCTTAAATGGGAGAGCCCTTATTTATAAACTGTGTCCCCTAGTTCCAGTCTCTCCCACAAGGGGAAATATCTTTTCAGTATTGACTCTGTCAAGTCCTCTCAGGATCTTACATGTTTCAATAAGATCTTCTAAACCCCAATGGATAGAGATCCATCCTGTTCTGTAATATTATGTCCTGCATACCATTATAATGCAAAGGTGCTCGGCAGAGTTAACGTGGGACTGGAGAAGAGCACAGCCCATCGTATGATGCATAAAGTCACATGGTAATAGACTGATAGAACAGTCTAGAGAGAACACTCTTGGAGCAGCTACCTGCATGGTGAGCATAGAATCATAGAATTCCTGGAGTTCAGAAGGAGGCCATTCAGCCCATCGAGTCTGCACCGGCCCTTGGAAAGAGCTCCCTATCTAGGCCCGCGCCTCCACCCTATCCCCATAATCCAGTGACCCTACCTATCCTTTTGGACACTAAGAGGCAATTTAGCATGGCCAATCCACCCACCCTGCACTTATTTGGACTGTGGGAGGAAACCGGAGCAACCAGAGGAATCCTGCGCTAGCACGGGGAGAACGTGCAGACTCCGCACAGACAGTCACCCGAGGCCAAAATTGAAGTTGGGTCCCTGGCGCTGTGAGGCAGCAGTGCTAGCCACTGTGCCACCGAGCCACCCTGAGCAGCACCAAGCAAGGCAGTAACCTGGGATCTGGAAATAGTTAAAGACTAACAATAAAGGGTTCATGTTGAAACATGAGTCCCAAACTCCCCATCACTGAGACACAACATGTCCAACCTTTCCTCATACAATAACCCTCTCATCCCAGGCCTTAAAGTCAATGAAAATTCAACACATGTAATGTTATTAGATCAACAATTGTGATTTGACCATCATGTAACTACTTACATGATTATATTGAATATATTATCCTTGTAATACAGATGCAGCAGCATTACTATTTTGTTGGATTAGTGATTTAGAGACCTGGGTTAATAATTCAGAAATGTGAGTTCAGATTCCACCATGGCTGGTTGGGAATTCAAATTTAGTTCATTAAATACATTTGGAAATGAAAACTAACAATAATGATAATAATCTTTATTAATGTCACAAGTAGGTTTACATTAACACTGCAATGAAGTTACTGTGAAAATCCCTTAGTCGCCACATCCTAATATCAGTAACAGTGATCATGAAGTTACTGTAAAATGTTAATTGGTTCTCTATTGCCCTTGAGGGAAGGAAACTTACTGCCTTTACTGATGTGTGAATACAGACCACATCAGGGCTGCAACTCGACCAGCGTGGCCACTAACAGTTACCAAACCATTTCTTGCGATGAATGTTGAATTCACCACTCAGAGTACATACGGTGTCCTTGCTGTCATGATATCACTTTAAGACAGAATATACTAATGAGTAATTGGTTAGGATGTAAACCATGTGGTCAGCAGAGTTTTCAGGGGAGCTTTCAGTTCAGCTAGCAGCATGTGAGTGTCCCTTTAAGAAAGGTTTTTGTCTTATCACATGGCTTCAGTGATGTCATTTTGTGGGCGGAGCTGAGCTGTGGCTGTGCGAGCTGTTTTTTTGGGGTTTTGTTTTCAGTTTTGACTGCTGTGGACGACACAGAGAAAATACGTGTTTTGGCCTGTCTCTCTCTCTCTATTTTCATTTTAAATATCTGCTCCAGGAAAAAAGAAACATTGATTATAGCTACATGCTTTGGTAACTGAAAAGATATAGTTTGCTTTCCGGAAGGGTTTAAACCTGCTGGTGAGACGGGGTGAGAATTTCAGTGAAAGCCAGTCTTATTCAAGTGAGAATGCAGAGTGCTGGGCCACGCCCCTAAAAAGGTTTTTTTTTGGTTTCTGGGATTTTGTTTTTGAATTGGAACAGTTCAGGGGGAATTCATTAAGTGTTATACATAGATTACTGTGTCTTAATGTTTGTAATTGATAAAAATTCTTGCTGTGTGGTTTTCTATATATATATATATATATGTTAAGTAAGTTCTTAGAAAGGGCAGCACGGTGGCACAGTGGTTAGCATTGCTGCCTACGGCACTGAGGACCCGAGTTCGAATCCCAGCCCTGGGTCACTGTCCGTGTGGAGTTTGCACATTCTCCCCGGCCCTGCATGGGTTTCACCCCCACAACCCAAAGATGTGCAGGGTAGGTGGATTGGCCACGCTAAATTGCCCCTTTATTAGAAAAAATAATTGGGTACTCTAAATTTATTTTTAAAAAATAAAAAGTAAGCTCTTAGAATAAAGCTGGTTTTAATTAAAGTGTCAGGAAGTCTGATGAATCACACCCGATGGGAAGGCTTTTGTGCTCATCCGAGCCAAATTCAAGATAAAGGTTGTAGGTCAGGTGGACTTCATAACATACTTTGGAGTTTCTAAGCCTTGGCACATAACAGTGGTGTGAAGGAATTACAGTTGTACTTTCCTGTTAACAATAGCTGTTGAATCTTTATAGTAAATCTGTCTACTGAGCAACCTGTGGTACATCTTCAAGTAAAATTAGCCTACATTTAAGTTGACCAGCCCTGTGCGAGATTGGTACATTTGTATTAAGCAAACATGGAACACTTGCTACCCTCAGTGTTTCTTCAAACACCAGGTGAGGATGGCAGGTTTCATTCCCAAGAGGTCTGGAACAAGTTCACAGGAGACTCGGCAATCAAGTGATAATCCCGGTGTGAAGATATTGATTCAAATGTAAAAGTTTGAGTATCATCCTCCTTTAGAATCGGTCCAGGTAAATGCATCAAGGTGCGTGACCGTCAGTTTATATTCAGGCGCTTCTATATGAGCACGTAAGCATTCAAATCAGTCGCGACATGATAGGCACAGAGATTTTAATGTTCATTTCAAACAAATTACAAACAGGATTTTATTTGATTAAGGAGGCCTGTTTCCCGTTGCTGGTAATCCGGTAAGCACCTGTGGTATTAGCTCCATTCTGCTACAAACACTTCTCCAAGGCAACCAGCCGAAATTTGTCACACGTGGCAGGCTTAAACATTGCACGCTGCAGGATTGGATTTATCCTGTTACCCAAAGGTGTTTACTTTTTAATTGAAAAAAATGTGCAAGCACCACAGCACAGCTTACGATTCCCAAGCAGAGAATATATTTTTCAATTATGAGAGGGGGGAATCACTCTGTCCTACCTTGGGATTTTATTTCGAAAATATATGAGTGATATTTGTAGTAAGGGTGATACCATCCCATGCTAATTGTGGCATAATTGTAAATGAATATTTTACAGCTGCTTTTACAATCTGCTATAAACAGCAAGCAGAAGAAATAATCCCCTTGCTGATAGTTAAGTCTCCAGTAACTTGTGGCATGGGGTCTGTCTTTAGCAACACAAACACCTTCAGAGTTTTTACAGCACCCCCTCTCATTCTCAAACAGGAAAATGCACTCAGCTCTCACTTTGTTTCAGCAATAATATACAAGCTCAGAAAATGCAAGATCTCTATAATGAAAAAAGCTGGGAGCTCTATTTTATCAGGGAGATGATCAATATCTCTCCTTTACTTACATCGCAATGTATTCTCATTCTTGTCACTCCCAGAAGAGCTACAGCAGCTGCTGAATCATCTAGGCTATAAATAAATAGGAATCATAATTGTACATACTGGACACAGCATTAATAAGCCCTATGGAATTTGATCTGCATTTGACAAGTAAGCTAGCTCGGTAAAACCAACAGCTTTTCGAACTCTTCCCAATCAAGAACCTTTCTCTTTTTTGTGCTTTTATAATGGTTTTTCTCCTTTTGGTAAAACACCAATTTTCTCTTCATGGCTACCAAAGCAAGGGCCAGTGGTCCTCGGGTATCTCACTTTGCGAGTCCCTCTTAACGAAGGATCCCCCTGGGAGCCAGCCCCCGCTCTGGAATTGCTGCTTGCCTAAGAGAGCTCCTCCCCCTGGGGTGATTCCTTACTCTGAGCCCCGATTGGTTACCCAGGCCAGATGACCCTTACTCTGCTGTGTTACCCCTAAAGGAACAATCGCCACAAGTGGTCACTGTTGCAATGTATGAAATGCGGCTAGCCAATGTGCCCACAGCAATCTCTCACAACAACGTTATAATGAGGTTGACTGAGGGATAAATATTGGCCAGAACACCAGGGATGACGTTCCTGCCCTTCATTGAAACTGTGCCCCGGAACCTTTTGCATCCACATGATCAGGTAGATAGGGCCTCAGTTTCAGGTCTCATCCTTGATGGAACTCTTTCTGACAACGCAGTGCTCCCTCTGTACTGATGATATAAATAGATGGGTCGGAGGGAGTTCAATATACACTACGACATGTTCTTTAAAAATTATTCTTTCATGGGACATGGCCAGTCCAACATTTGTTGCCCATCTCTAATTGCCCCTGGAGAAGATGGTGGTGAGCTGCCTTTTTGAACCGCTGCAGTCCATGTGCCATAGGTACACCCACAATGCTGTCAGGGAGGGAGATCCAGGATTTTGACCCAACGATATTGAAGGAACGGCGACCTGTTTCCAAGCCAAGATGGTGTGTGGCTTGGAGGGGACCTTTCAGTTAATTGTGTTCCCATGCATCTGCTGTCCTCGTCCTTCCAGATGGTAGAGGTCTTAGGTTTGGAAGATGCTGTCAACGGAGTCATTGCAGTGTATCTTGTAGATGGTACACAATGCTGCTCCTGTGCATCAGTGGTAGAGGGGGTGATAAAGAAGGTGGTGATGGGGAGCCATGGGGCTGCTTTGTCCTGGATGGTGTCGAGCTTCTCGAGTGTTGTTGGAGCTGCTCTCCTCCAGGCAAGTGGCGAATATTCCATCACACTCCTGACTTGTGCCTTGTACATGGTGGACGGGCTTTGGAGAATCAGGAGGTGAGTTACTCGCTGCAGAATTCCCAGCCTCTGATGTGAACAAGTCAGTTTCTCTGATGGCTTATATCAATGATAACTGCTTCAACTGCTAACATTTCAGGTCAATAACGCATTGACGGAAAGTCAGAGCTCAGCTTCCCTCGCTACAGATGCTGCCAGAACAAACATGAAAGAGGCAAAACCGAAACATAGAATAAAATGGAATCCCTACAAAGCAGAAGGAGGGCATTCGGCCCATCGAGTCTGCACCCAACCCTCTGAAAGAGCACCCCACCCAGGCCCACTCCCCCACCCTAACCCCATAACCCCACCTAACCTGCACATCTTTGGACACTCAGGGCAATTCAGCATGGCCAATCCATCTAATCTGCCTATGTTTGACTGTGGGAGGAAACCGGAGCACCTGGAGGAAACCCGCGCACACACGGGGAGAACGTGCAGACTCCACAGGACAGTCACCTTCTCCTGATTTATTTATGGGTGGCACGGTAGCACAGTGATCTGCACTGTTGCTTCACAGCTGCAGGGTCCCAGGTTCAATTCCTGTCTTGGGTCACTGGCTGTGCGGAGTCTGCACGTTCTCCCCGTGTGTGCGTGGGTTTTCTCCGGGTGCTCCGGTTGCCTCCTACAGTCCAAAGATGTGCAGGTTAGGTGGATTGGCCATGATGAATTGCCCTTAGTATCCAAAAATGTTAGGTTGTTTACTGGGTTACAGGGATAGGGTGGAGGTGTGGGCTTAAGTAGGGTGCTCTTTCCAAAGGCCGGTGCAGACTCACTGGGCCGAATGGCCTCCTTCTGCACTGTCAATTCTGTGCTACTATGAGCTGCTCAGTATTTCCAGCACTATCTGTTTTTATTTCAGATTTCCCACGTCTGCAGTATTTTATTTTGGTAACTAGTTCATTATGTTAATCTTATAATCGTCCTTAATTGCCCCACGACCCAATAGCCAGTGTAGGAAGGTTGAGACTGAGATATTCTGTGCTTCCAACTAGATTTTCTTCCAGAGGAGAATATTCTCCAGGCTGAGCAAATGAGCCTGTTCTATTCAAATATTCTTTTTTTTGACAGCTCTCCAAAGAAAACTGCATCTGGCTATACTTTGTTCCTCAAAAGTGTAGTTGACATCGAGCTATTGAACCAAAATGTTTATCAAGTAAAATCAAAGTGCAGCCCAGTCATCTTTACCTGATGTTACAACAAATAAGGTTGCATTCAGATCTTTAAATATAAACATGTGGGGCGGGATTCTCTGCTTGCCGACGCCGATTTAGTAATTGGCGATCGGGCGGAGATTCTCTTTTTACGACCTGTTTTGGGATTCTCGGCCCCATCCAAAACAGCATCATCGAGGAGTACGCCGCACACTGTTGGGACTGCCTCAGGACGTTACCTGAAGGCCCACCACGATGCTCCTCCCCCGAAGGGCCGAGATCCCGACGGCGCGGTTCACTTGTGCTCTCGCGCATGGGCGGGAGCGTCAGCGGCTGCTGACGTTACCCCCGCGCATGCGTGGGGGGGGGTCACCTCCGCGTCGGCCATCGCGGAGGCTGATGGCCGAGGAGGAGGGGAAAGAGTGCCCGATCGGCATAGGCCTGCCCGCGGATCGGTGGGCCCCGATCGCGGGCCAGGCCACCATGGGGGCACCCCCCGGGGCCAGATCGCCCCCTGCCCCCACCCCCCCCCCCCATGACCCCGGAGCCCGCTTGCGCCACCTGGTCCCGGAGGTGGTTTAATTCACACCAGCGGGACTGACATTACAGCAGCGGGACTTCCGCCCATCGCGGGCCGGAGAATCGCTGGGGGGGGGGGCAACCGGCGCGACGCGATTCCCGCCGCCGCCGAATCTCCGGTGCCGGGGAATTTGGCGGCCGACGGGGGCGGGATTCACGCCGCCCCCCCAGCGATTCTCCGACCCGGCGGGGGGTCGGAGAATCCCGCCCCAGAGAATCCAGCCCATGGTCAGAGAGCGCTGGGTGAAAACTGGTGAGTGGCTAATTCTCTGTTAACAAGCTGGCTTTTTTTCACCAGACTGTACTAAATAGTCTAAGAAAAGCTGAGCTTTCTTCCCAAACTATCAAGCAAACCTAAAATAAACCTGCTATTTCTGAAATTCTTAGAGGACATTGTCTTCATATGATGTACTTCGAATACATACTGTGCTTTCTTCTTTATTAAAACCAAACCCTTTTGTGCTAAATCCAATGATTGACCTGTCATGCAATGCTTCGGAAGTGATTCATATCACTAGAAAAAATAGAACAGGCATCACTGGAATATATGTTGCCTCGAAAATGTGGAGGGTAAACCGATTGTTATGTTTTATTTAGTATTTTCTTATCATCTCACTAACAGATACACTGAATATTCACTCATATTTGAGCATTATTGGTCCCACAAGGCTTTCAGCACTGTCTAATCTGTCTGTCCGAGGTTCTCTGAGTCCACAGACTGTCTCTTCCCTTGCATCTCTCGTAGTGGGCTCAACTGTCCGATCTCTGGCCGTCACGGTGGCACAGTGGTTAGCACTGCTAGGGTGGAACAGTGATTAGCACTGCTGCCTCACAGCACCAGGGACCCAGGTTCGATTCCGGCCTCAGGCTACTGTCTATGAGGAGTCTGCACGTTCTCCCCGTGTCTGCGTGGGTTCCTCCGGGTGCTCCGGTTTCCTCCCACAGTCCAAAGGTGTGCAGGTTAGACGGATTGGCCATGCTAAGTTGTCCCTTAGTGTCCAAAGATGTGCAAGTTAGGTGGGGTTATGGGGATAGGATGGGGGAGGCGACCTGGATGGGGTGCTCTTTCAGAGGGTCGGTGCAGACCCGATGGGCCGAATGGCCTCCTTCTGCACTGTAGGGATTCTATTTTATTCTATGGTTCTATTTTGTCTCTTTCATGTTTGTTCGCAAATTTCTATTCTTTCTCTTTACTCTTTCAAAGGATGTGGGCGTCGCTGGCAAGGCCTGCATTTGTTACTCATCCCTAATTGCCCTTGAACCGAGTGTCTTGCTTGGCCAGTTCAGAGGGCATTTCAGAGTCAAACACATTGCCATGGATCTGGAGTCACATGTAAGTCAGACCGGGTAAGGATGGCAGATTTCCTTCCCAAGGGACATTCATGAATCAGATGGGTTTTTACGACAATACTTTCATGATCATCATTAGACTTTTAATTCCAGATTTTTATTGAATTCAAATCTCACCCTCTGCCCTGGTGGGATTCAGACAGCCAAGATTAATTTTTACAACAATCGATGATAGTTGTCATGGTCACCACGAGTGAGACTAGCTTTCAATTCCAGATTTATCGACTGAGTTTGAATTCCATCAGCCGCCGTGGTGGGTTTCGAACTCACGTCCCCAGAGCATTAACCTGGGATTACTTGTCCAGTGAACCAGTGCACCACTGTCTTCCCAGGCTGTGCTACACTGGAAGGAGGAACAGCTGACGGAATTATCATTCCCAATTATCATTCGAGAATATACATTTGCAATGTTCATTTGCCTGTGGCAATCTCTCCTGCAGCTGGTGGTGCGATTAATCTGGCTATCTGATTGAATATTCAAATTAGCACAAAGCCAATTAAATAATCAGAAGCAAAGTAGACCTGGAAATGGAAATGGGCAAGAGAGGTTTGTGAATGCAGAGCTAATCTCTCCATTGCTGCACAATCCCTGTTGATAAATCCTGCACACTATCACAGGAATCCTTTCTGTGAATGGCATTACCAAAATACATCTCACTCATACTAATAATCTTTATTATTGTCACAGATAGGCTTACATTAACACTGCAATGAAGTTACTGTGAAAATCCCCGAGTCGACACACTCCGGCGCCTATTCGGGTACACAGAGGGAGAATTCAGAATGTCCAATTCACTTAGCAAGCACATCTTTCGGGACTTGTGGGAGGATACCGGAGCACCCGGAGGAAACCCACGCAGACAAGGGGTGTAGCCATCTGGGATGGCCACTTCCCGATTACAAAATGGACACTTTGCAAAGATTGCAGGGAAAATGGACAGTACTGAGAAAACAAGCAGGTTCAGGGTTTGTCTGCATATTGGAGCCGCAGCTCTAAGACAAGACCAAAACTGCAAACCCATTGGCATACTAATGGCCCGTCTCCAGGAACAAAAGAGTAACATTTGAGTAACCGCTCTCTTGGATCGGTTCTCACAGAGGAGAGACCTGCCCAACAGCTGCACCAGAACAAGTAAGTTCAAGGTCAACGCTCGCTACCAGACGGACGACCTTAGCTGTTCCCCTTCATCACTTCGACCCCAGCAACCTCAGAACCGAACAACGGCCATTGTTCCTCTGACATAGTGGGTGCCCGGAGCTAAGTATAGGCTTTAGCAGTAGTGATAGTTTAGTCTGTAGTATTTGTGCATGAGTATATTTAACTGTGTGTGTAAATAAATAAGCATTTGACTTTGAACTAACTAACTGGTGTATCGAGTCTTTGATCAGTATTCGGTTTGAAACTTGTGGTGGTATCGAAAGATAACTGGCGACTCTAGAGCAAACCGTAATTAGAATTAAGGAAGGTGACTATATTGGCCGCCATCTTCAGAGCCAAGTAAAGAGAGAAAACAAATAGCAACAAGGGAGAACGTGCAGACTCCGCACAGACAGTGACCCAAGCTGGGAATCGAACCCGAGTCCCTGGAGCTGTGAAGCAACAGTGCTAACCACTGTGTTACCGTGCCGTACCATATGACCTAGGCAGCCAGATGGAGGGACCGTACAAAATCTCATCACTAACATATATTTGTGCATATAGACCAAGATCACGGGGCAGCACGGTGGCTCAGTGGTTAGCATTGCTGCCTCGTGGCGCTGAGGTCCCAGGTTCGATCCCGGTCCTGAGTCACAGTCTGTGTGGAGTTTGCACATTCTCCCTGTGTCTGCGTGGGTCTCACCCCCAACCCAAAAAAGATGTGCGGCGTAGGTGGGTTGGCCATGCTGAATTGCCCCTTAATTGGAAAAAAAAATCGATACTCTAAATTTATTTGAAAGAAAATAAGCCAAGATCACTGGAAGTTAAAGTATTAAAGGCCGTTCCGTGGTAGACCCTGAAAAGGATCTGGTCGTGTATCATGGAGTCGGAGGTGGGCCCGTAGCTGCAAGATTGCACAAGGATGTGGTGGTGCGTTAGAAAGGAATGGAAAGGTTCATCCTTACCCTGCAAACGCTGCTGGAACACGTAGCGTTGAAAACTTTCATTCACCTCTACGCTGCAGTGGGTGTCAAACTTGAGGAGAACCGTCTTGAACTTCGTCTTATCTTCGTCATCTGCAAAGGTGAGAGAATTGAAAATGTGGATGGCATGGTCCCCGGCCGTGGAGAGGAGAAAAGCAGCAATCTTTCTGGTGTCCTAGGTGCCCTCCCTGTCCGTGACTTCGAGGAAGAGCTGGAAGCGCTGTTTGAAAATCTTCCAGTTGGCCCCGTGGTTGCCGGCGATGCGGAGCGGCGGCGGCGGGCTGATGTTGTCCATGTTGCAGGATGACGGAATGCTGGCGGAAGGCAGATCACTTGCAGGTAGGTCTAAGAAGTGCTAGTATCCAACCAATCCTGGTATCATGATGTGTTGGGTGTTCTGGATAACATACAGGTCACCAACACTTGAAATAGTGCAACATTATTTTATTGAATGATTAACTATTTAAACATACTCAAACTGTGGGTTAATACAATACTAGCTTTTACTAAAGACCTTTGGCTTGTCCTAACCAGCCGATGCACTCAGCACATGGTGAATGTCCGTGTTGCAGGCTGTGAGCTCTGTGCTCCTAGTTAGCTGCTACTCGAACGAACGGGACCTCTGATGCGTCCTGTCTTTATAGTGCGTGTGCTCTCACTGGTGATTGGCTGTGGTGTTGTGTGTGTTGATTGGTCCCACTGTGTGTCCATCAGTGTGTGTCTGCACCATGATATACTGGTGTATATTATGACAGTAGATACACGCAGTTTGACAGATTAGTTGAGACAGGCTTACAGGTCAGAGGAAATTGGAATTTGCAGTTGTCAGCAAGGCAGTTTTGTTTTGAAGGTGTGTTTGTACAGCCCTGACCTGCGGAGTGGACAGTGATCAGAGTCACCCGAGAGGCCAGGGTCACACAGCATTTCAGAAGTTAATAAGAAGCAGTGACAGCTCTTACCTGCTCTCCCGTTTCATTCCACCAGCTACCTGACTATGTGTGATACCCCCCTGCAGGCCTGCAAACACTACAGTTTGCAACTGCATTTTATTTCTGCTCAGCTCCTGATTTTAAAAGGACCCGGATTAAGCCTGCCTTGAATGTTTAGGAGCTATTTTGTCGACCTTGATTTAACACCCAGGTGTTAGGTGATCGTCTAGAAGTTAATCAATTGTGCAACCAATAGTAATCAGTAACGATATTAACTATGGACTTCTTGTTCCCACTCTTTCGTCTTGTTTTCATACTGGTCAGCTGGTCAGATCATATTTGCAGCCGTCACGGTAGCACAGTGGTTAGCACAGTTGCTTCACAGAGCCAGGGGCCCGTGTTCGATTCCCGGCTTATGTCACAGTCTGTGCGGAGTCTGCACGTTCTCCCCGTGCCTGCGTGGGTTTCCTCCGGGTGCTCCGGTTTCCTCCCACAAAGTCCCGAAAGACGTGCTTGTCAGGTGAATTGGACATTCTGAATTCTCCCTCCGTGTACCCGAACAGGCGCCGGAGTGTGGCGACGAGGGGATTTTCACAGTAACCTCATTGCAATGTTAATGTAAGCCTACTAGTGACACTAATACAGATTATTATTATTTTGCCTAAACTACAGTTTTCTATTTAACAAACTACATTTGTTTTCTATTTAACAGGAGTCACTTGGGGCAGCACGGTAGCATTGTGGATAGCACAATTACTTCACAGCTCCAGGGTCCCAGGTTCGATTCCGGCTTGGGCCACTGTCTGTGCGGAGTCTGCACATCCTCCCCGTGTGTGCGTGGGTTTCCTCCGGGTGCTCCGGTTTCCTCCCACAGCCCAAAGATGTGCAGGTTAGGTGGATTGACCATGATAAATTGTCCTTAGTGTCCAAAGTTTCCCTTAGTGTTGGGTGGGGTTACTGGGTTATGGGGATCGGGTGGAGGTGTTGACCTTGGGTAGGGTGCTCTTTCCAAGAGCCGGTGCAGTCTCGATGGGCCGAATGGCCTCCTTCTGCACTGCAAATTCTATGTTAATCTATATTACTGCAATTGGTGACTCTTGAACTACAAGCCAGGATCTTGCACATGGGTTGGTCAACTCTCATAGAACATAGAACAGTACAGCACAGAACAGGCCCTTCGGCCCTCGATGTTGTGCCGAGCCTTGTCCGAAACCAAGATCAAGCTATCCCACTCCCTGTCATTCTGGGGTGCTCCATGTGCCTATCCAATAACCGCTTGAAAGTTCCTAAAGTGTCCGACTCCACTATCACAGCAGGCAGTCCATTCCACACCCTAACCACTCTCTGAGTAAAGAACCTACCTCGGACATCCCTCCTATATCTCCCACCATGAACCTTATAGTTATGCCCCCTTGTAACAGCTACATCCACCCGAGGAAACAGTCTCTGAACGTCCACTCTATCTATCCCCATCATCATCTTATAAACCTCTATTAAGTCGCCTCTCATCCTCCTCCACTCCAAAGAGAAAAGCCCTAGCTCCCTCAATCTTTCCTCATAAGACCTATCCTCCAAACCAGTCAGCATCCTGGTAAATTTCCTTTGCACCCTTTCCAATGCTTCCACATCCTTCCTATAATGAGGTGACCAGAACTGCACACAATACTCCAA
Source organism: Scyliorhinus torazame (assembly GCF_047496885.1). Taxonomy (NCBI): domain Eukaryota; kingdom Metazoa; phylum Chordata; class Chondrichthyes; order Carcharhiniformes; family Scyliorhinidae; genus Scyliorhinus; species Scyliorhinus torazame. The sequence goes on along the minus strand of NC_092723.1, from coordinate 174,536,258 downwards.
ATGTGGTCTCACCAGGGTCATGTACAGTTGCAGCATAACCCCACGGCTCTTAAACCCAAGCCCCCTGTTAATAAACGCTAACACACTAAGGCCTTCTTCATGGCTCTATCCACTTGAGTGGCAATCTTCAGAGATCTGTGGACATGAACCCCAAGATCTCTCTGTTCCTCCACATTCCTCAGAACCCTGCCGTTGACCCTGTAATCGCATTCAGATTTTTCTACCAAAATGAATCACCTGGCACTTATCAGGGTTAAACTCCATCTGCCATTTTTCGGCCCAGCTCTGCATCCTATCAATGTCTCTTTGCAGCCTACAACAGCCCTCCACCTCATCCACTACTCCACCAATCTTGGTGTCATCAGAAAATTTACTGACCCACCCTTCTGCCCCCTCCTCCAACTCATCGATAAAAATAAAAAATAGCAGAGGACCCAGCACTGATCCCTGTGGTACACCGCTGGTAACTGGTCTCCAGTCTGAAAATTTTCCATCCACCACCACTCTCTGTCTTCTATGTGATAGCCAGTTACTTATCCAATTGGCCAAATTTCCCTCTATCCCACACCTCCTAACTTTCTTCATGAGCCGACCATGGGGAACCTTATCAAACGCCTTACTAAAATCCATGTATACGACATCAACTGCTCTACCTTCATCTACACACTTAGTTACCTCCTCAAAGAATTAAATCAAATTTGTGAGGCAAGACTCACCCTTCACGAATCCGTGTTGACTATCCCGGATTAAGCTGCATCTTTCCAAATGGTCATAAATCCTATTCTTCAGGACCTTTTCCATTAACTTACCGACCACCGAAGTAAGACTAATCGGCCTATAATTACCAGGGTCATTCCTATTCCCTTTCTTGAACAGAGGAACAACATTTGCCACTCTCCAGTCCTCTGGCACGATCCCCGTGGACAGTGAGGACCCAAAGATCAAAGCCAAAGGCTCTGCAATCTCATCCCTTGCCTCCCAAAGAATCCTAGGATATATCCCATCTGGCCCAGGGGACTTGTCGACCCTAAGGTTTTTCAAAATTGCTAATACATCCTTCCTCAGAACATCTACCTCCTCCAGCCTACCCGCCTGTATCACTCTCATCCTCAAAAACATGGCCCCTCTCCTTTGTGAACACTGAAGAAAAGTATTCATTCAACGCCTCTCCTATCTCTTCTGACTCCATGCCCAATTCCCACTACTGTCCTTGACCGGCCCTACCCTCACCTTGGTCATTCATTTATTTCTCACATAAGAGTAAAAAGCCTTGGGGCTTTCCTTGATCCGACCCGCCAAGGACTTCTCATGCCCCCTCCTAGCTCTACTAAGCCCTTTTTTCAGCTCATTCCTTGCTACCTTGTAACCCTCAAGTGACTCTACTGAACCTTGTTTTCTCATCCTTACATACGCTTCCTTTTTCCTCTTGACAGGACATTCAACCTCTTTTGTGAACCATGGTTCCCTCACACGGCCATTCCCTCCCTGCCAAACAGGGACATGCCTATCAAGGACACGCAGTATTTGTTCCTTGAACAAGCTCCACTTTTCATTTGTGCCTTTCCCGAACAGTTTCTGTTCCCATCTTATGCTCCCTAATTCTTGCCTAATCACATCATAATTACCCCTCCCCCAATTATAAACCTTGCCCTGCCGTATGGCCCTATCCCTCTCCATTGCAACAGTGAAAGACACCGAATTGTGATCACTATCTCCAAAGTGCTCTCCCACAAACAAATTTAACATTTGGCCTGGTTCATTACCCAGTACTAAATCCAATGTGGCCCCACCTCTTGTCGGCCTATCCACATATTGTGTCAGGAAACCCTCCTGCACACACACTGTACAAAAACTGCCCCATTAGAACTGTTCGAACTATAGAGGTTCCAATCAATATTTGGAAAGTTAAAGTCACCCATGACAACTACCCTGAGACCTCCACACCTATCCATAATCTGTTTTGCAATTTCTTCCTCCACTTCTCTATTGCTATTTGGGGGCCTATAGAAAACTCCTAACAACGTGACCACTCCTTTCCTATTTCTAATTTCAGCCCATATTACCTCAGTAGGCAGATTCCCCTCAAACTGCCTTTCTGCAGCCGTTAAACTATCCTTGATTAACAATGCTACTCCTCCACCTCTTTTACCATCTTCCGCACTCTTACTGAAACATCTACACCCCGGAACTTCCAACAACCATTCCTGTCCCTGTTCTAACCATGTCTCCGTAATGCCCACAACATCGTAGTTCCAGGTACCAATCCACGCTCCAAGTTCACCTATCTTATTCCAGATGCTCCTTGCATTGAAGTAGACACACTTCAACCCACCTTCTTGTCTGCCGGTACACTCTTGCGACCTTGATACCCTCCTCAGTACCTCACTACTCTCAACACTGGCTTCTGGAACACAGCTCGTTTTCCCATCCCCCTGACAAATTAGTTTAAACCCCCCGAAGAGCCGTAGAAAATTTCCCTCCCAGGATATTGGTGCCCCTCTGGTTCAGGTGCAAACTGTCCTGTCTGTACAGGTCCCACCTTCCCCAGAATGTGCTCCAATTATCCATGTAACTGAAACCCTCCCTCCTACACCATCCCTGCAGCCACGTGTTTATCTGCACTCACTCCCTGTTCCTCACCTCACTAGCACGTGGCACCGGCAAAAATCCAGAGATGACAACATGGTTTGTCCTGGCTCTCAGCTTCCACCCTAGCTCCCTAAATTCCTGTTTTAAATCCCCGTCCTTTCTCTTAGCTATGTCGTTGGTACCGATGTGTACCACGACTTGTGACTGTTCCCCCTCCCCCTTAAGGATTCTGAAAACATGGTCCGAGACGTCACGGACCCTGGCACCCGGGAGGCAACATTCCATCCGTGAGTCTCTTTCGCTGCCACAGAACCATCTATCTGTCCCTCTAACTATCGAGTCCCCAATAACTATTGCTCTCCTGCTCTTCCTCCTTCCCTTCTGAGCCACAGGGACGGACTCAGTGCTGGAGATCCGCTCACCGTGGCTTGCCCCTGGTAGGTCATCCCCCTCAACAGTATCCAAAAGGGTATACTTGTTACTGAGGGGAACGACCACAGAGGATCCCTGCACTGACTGCTTCCTCCCAGCCCCTCTCGCCGTCACCCATCTACCTTGATTCTTCGGAGTAACTACATCCCTGAAGCTACTATCTATGACCACCTCTGCCTCCCGAATGATCCGAAGTTCATCCAGCTCCAGCTCCAGTTCCCTAACGCGGTTTCTGAGGAGCTGGAGATGGGTGCACTTCCCACAGGTGAAATCAGCAGGGACACTGATGGCACCCCTCAAACATTCTGCAGGAGGAACATTGCACTGCCTTCCCTGCCATCCCCCCTAGATAACGTGCCGATAAAAACAAGAAAAAGAAAGAAAGAAAGAGCTTACCTGATATTCACTCAACCCCTTAGGTTAGAGGAGGTGGAAAAGTGGGGGACATTACAGGTGTAGTGTCTCGGGTTTAGGAACAGCCCAACTTAAATACAGGTAAAAATAAAACACTTAACCAGCAACCACTGCGCTCCGTACTGTAACAGCAATCAGCTGTTATGGGCCCACGCAAACAATTTAAATCTTTACTACTTACCCAGCAGTCACTCTGTCCTCACTCTGACCGGATTCAGCTGGAAACCCCCAACAGTAATTTTTTTAAAAACTCTCCTGTGGAATCAGGAGACAGAGTTTGATTGATGGACGGTATAACTCGATTGATGCAAGTGAGAGGCACCATCAGGAAAACAGCCTGAATATTACAGTCCGCAAGCCTTCAGCGTTTTGCGTGAAGAATTTGAGAGGGATTCCTGGTTACCCGACTCTTGTTTTGAGAAAGACTGGATGGAGTCCTTGGAAGGATGGAATGAGGAAAATGGAAGACCGAAGAGATACCAGAAGGACGGAAGAAATTTGACTTCAAAGGGACACAGTAGTCAACGTTTGGGGCTGCAGTTGGAGCGGACGAGTCAACCACTCTAGGCTACGAGCGGCATACCACTGGTAGAGTGACTGCCCGGTGAGTCTATCCCCCCCCACCTCCCATCCTCCTCCTCCCCGAGCAAGATTACACGGAGACTTAGTAAGGTAGGAATTAAAGGTAATTTTAGCATTTTGGAGAGCTGTCCTGGACAGCCCATTTTGGGTTTCCCATTTGCATCATAATAAAGTTGTTAATCTTCTATATATGTACATATTTTGGATTTGGATTTGTTTATTGTCACGTGTACCAAGATACAGGGAAAAGTATTGTTCTGCATGCGGCTCAGACAGATCATGAAAAGAAAATACATAGGGCAAACATAAAATACACAATGTACATAAAATACACAATGTAAATACATAGACACAGGCAGCGTGTGAAACATAGAGGAGCGTAGCATTACTCAGTAGAGATGCTCCAGGGCTGAGTGTAGGGCCGGGGAGATGGCGTCTGCTGTACACCGGTCCATAAGAGGGTCGTTTAGGAGTCTGGTAACAGCAGGGAAGAAGCTGTTTTCGAGTCTGTTCGTGCGAGGTTTCAGACTTTTGTATCTCCTGCCCGATGGAAGAAGATGAAAGAGTGAGTAAGCCGGGTGGGAGGGGCCTTTGATTATGCTGCCTGCTTTCCCAAGGCAGCGGGAGGTGTCGACAGAGTCAATCAATGGGAGGCGGGTTTGTGTGATAGACTGGGCTGTGTTTGTGACTCTCTGAAGTTTCTTACGGTCTTGGGCCGAGCAGTTGCCATACCAGGCTGTGATGCAGCCAGATAGGATGCTTTCTATGGTGCATCTGTAACAATTGGTAAGAGTCAATGTGGACATGCCGAATTTTCTTAGTTTCTTGAGAAAGTATAGGTGCTGTTGTGCTTTCTTGGTCGTCGCGTCAACGTGGGTGGACCAGGACAGAACGTTGGTGATGTGCACACCGAGGTATTTGAAACTGCTCACTATCTCCACCTCGGCCCCGTTGATGCTGACAGGGGTGTATAAAGCATTTTGCTTTCTGAAGTCAATGACCCTCTCTTTAGTTTTGCTGACACTGAGGGAGAGATTGTTGTCATTACACCACTCCACTAGATTCTCTATCTCCTTCCTGTATTCTGACTCATCATTGTTCAAGATCTGGGGCGAGATTCTCCGACCCCCCGCCGGGTCGGAGAATCGCCGGGGGCTGCCGTGAATCCCACCCCCGCCGGTTGCCGAAGTCTCCGGCACCGGATATTCGGCTGGGGCGGGAATCGCGCCGCGCCGGTTGGCGGGCCCCCCCCCCCGCTCGATTCTCCGGCTCCCGCCGCTAAAATGCCTGTCCCGCCGGCGTAAATTAAACCACCTACCTTACATGTGGGACAAGGCAGCGCGGGCGGGCTCCGGGGTCCTGGGGGGGGGCGCGGGGCGATCTGGCCCCGGGGGGGTGCCCCCACGGTGGCCTGGCCCGCGATCGGGCCCACCGATCCGCGGGGGGGCCTGTGCCGTGGGGGCACTCTTTCCCTTCCGCCTCCGCCACAGTCTCCACCATGGCGGAGGCAGAAGAGACTCCCTCCACTGCGCATGCGTGGGAATGCCGTCAGCGGCCGCTGACGCTCCCGCGCATGCGCCGCCCAGAGATGTCATTTCCGCGCCAGCTGGCGGGGCACCAAAGGCCTTTTCCGCCAGCTGGCAGGGCGGAAATTCGTCCGGCACCGACCTAGCCCCTCAAGGTTGGGGCTCGGCCCCCAAAGATGCGGAGGATTCCGCACCTTTGGGGCGGCGCGATGCCCGTCTGATTTGCGCCGTTTTGGGCGCCAGTCGGCGGACATCGCGCGTTTCCGGAGAATTTTGCCCCTGATCCCTACGGTAGTGTCATCAGCAAACTTGTAGATGGAGTTGGAGGCAAATTTTGCCACGTAGTCGTGTATGTACAGGGGCTATAGTAGGGGGCTAGGTACGCAGCCTTGCGGGGCCCCGGCATTAAGGACTATTGTGGAGGAGATGTTGTTGTTTATCCTTACTGATTGTGGTCTACGGGTCAGGAAGTCGAGGATCCAGTTGCAGAGTGAGGTGCCAAGTCCTAGTTTTTTGAACTATGATATGAGCTTGGCTGGGATTATGGTGTTGAAGGCGGAGCTGTAGTCAATAAATAGGAGTCTGATGTAGGAGTCCTTGTTGTCAAGATGCTCCAGGGCTGAGTGTAGGGCCAGGGAGATGGCGTCTGCTGTAGACCGGTTGCGGCGGTATGCAAATTGAAGTGGGTCTTGGCATTCTGGGAGTCTGGAGGTGATGTGCTTATAACCAACCTCAAAGCACTTCATTACGATCGATGTCAGGGCCACCGGACGATAGTCATTGAGGCACGTTGCCTGGTTCTTCTTTAGCACCGGTATGATGGTGGTCTTCTTGAAGCAGGTGGGGACCTCAGAACGGAGTACGAAGAGGTTGAATATGTCTGTGAACACTTCTGCCAGCTGGTCACGCAGGATCTGAGTGCACGACCAGGGACCCCGTCAGGACCCGTCACCTTCCGAGGGTTCACTTTCAAGAAGGCCGATCTGAATTCTGAAGCTGAGGTGATGGGTATGGGTGTGTCCGGGGTTGCTTGGCAGTTGACAGCGGATTGATGGTTTCCTGCTCAAACTGAGCACAGAATGCATTGAGTTCTTCGGGGAGAGGAACGCTGCTGCCGAAGATTCTACCCGGCTTCGCTTTGTAGTTCGTTATGATTTTTAGGCCTTGCCACAACCGACGTGAGGCCGTGACGCTAGTCTGTGACTCTAGCTTGGTCTGATATTGTCTCTTGGCGGAGGTCGAACCTGGATTTCTTGTATAGATCAGGGTCGCTTGACTTGAAATCCTCAGACCTGGCCCTCAGTAGGGAGTCAATCTCCTGATTTAGCCAAGGTTTCTGGTTGGGGAACGTACGTACTACTTTCTTTGGCACGCAGTCATCCACACATTTGCTGATAAAGTCTGCGACGGTGGTGCCATACACGTTTAGGTGGTCGCAGTCACGTAACAGCTCTTCTGTTGCCTTGGACCTGCACTGCAAGACTTTCTTTACCGGATTCTACTGCTTACATTTCTGTTTGTATGCCGGGAGAAGGAGCACCATCTTATGGTCTGATTTTCTGAAGTGTGGTCGGGGGATGAAACGGTGGGCACCCTTGATTTTTGAGTAGCAGTGGTCAAGAGTGCTGTCGCCCCTGATCGTACAGGAGATGTGTTGGTGGAATTTTGGCAGTACACTCTTGAGGTTGGCCTCGTCGACATCCCCGGCCACGATGAACAAGGCCTCCGGGTGTTCTGTTTCGTTGTTATTTATAACTTCGTCCAGCGCCTTCTTCACTTCTGCCTGGGGTGGGATGTAGACCGCTGTGATAATGGCTGAAGTGAATTCCTGTGGAAGGTCGTACAGGTGGCACTTGACGGTCAGGTATTCCAGGTCCGGGGAGCAGTAGGTCACCAGGGTCGCCACATCCGAGCACCGGGAGGAGTTGTTGAGGAGGCAAACCCCTCCACCCTTTGCTTTGCCAGATGCCGCCGTGCTTTATATTATAAATAAATATAAGCATCTATGCAAAGTACGCAGTGCCTGTTCTTGTCAGCTTGTATCTGGTATGTCCCTTGTCTGTGAACCATGAATTGAATTGACCTGGCTATTTGGAGCAAGGCAGGAGATGGTCTGGAGGCGTGCCTCATAAAGTGCATTGGCTTGGTAACTCTTGAGAAAGGAATAAATTCATTTAAAATAACCAAAGTCACCTGTTGTTGAGGTTTGGCTTTTGTATTTTTGTATATGTGAAAAAGGCCTTCAATAAAAATATTTCTAAAAAAAATAAACAACCACTCATTCTTGAAGCAGATTTTTGAACAAATCCAAGTTCCCTCCAGAACATTGCGCCAATGCAACCGTTCCCTTAAATGTTTCATCTCAAGGTGAGAGAATTGGTTATGATGACCGCACTTTCTTGTTTATAGGCGTGGGTGTTCCTCATTTAACAGGATGCGAAAGAAGACCGTCTCTTTCAGTGCACTCATGGACCCACCAGCTTAACTATGGGAGCTTGTATCCCCGAATGAGAAAGAATTAACTGCTGTTAATGCATTTACGGTTCGGGAACACACATGCCTCCTGGCACCCTTTAGGGGCTGGTTTAGCACACTGGGCTAAATCGCTGGTTTTAAAGCAGACCAAGGCAGGCCAGCAGCACGGTTCGATTCCCATACCAGCCTTCCCGAACAGGCGCCGGAATGTGGCGACTAGGGACTTTTCACAGTGTAGCACCATCGATCACACACGAGGCGAGACGTAGAGAACTTCAATCGAGGCTTTATTGAGCAGACTTGTTCCCCAGCAGCTCAGTCACAGAATGCAGCTGCTGGGAGCAAACCGGGTTCTTATACCCTGCCTATCTGGGTGGAGCCCAGTAGGTGGCAGATCCAATCAGGACCCAGCATCTGTCCTACAATAGCTCCTCGGCATTCATGGTGTACCGTATTACCCCTAATACATACCACCACACACAGTAACTCCATTTGAAGCCTACTTGTGACAATAAGCGATTTTCATTTCATTTCATTTAATAACTGGTTACACGGAGTAATAGTGGTGACCTTAGAACAGTGAGCACGTACCGAGCTGACGAGGAATAAAGTCACACAGTCAAAAGAAAAGGGGATTTCCAAAACAAAAACAAGAAGCTCCACACAGACTGCCAAAGGGAGGTGGTGGGGTAATGGCATTGTTGCTGGGCTTGTCATCCAGTGACCCAGGATAAAGCCCTGGGGGTCAGGGTTTGAATACCACCACAACAGGTGATGTCATTTGAATTCAATTTTTAAAAATCTGGAAATAAAAACCTAATGACAAACATGAAACCATTGTTGTAAAAATCTCTCTGATTCACTAATGGGCTTTAGGGAAGGAAACCTGCAATCTTTATTTAATAATAATCTTTCTTAGTGTCACAAATAGGCTTACATTAACACTGCAATGAAGTTACTGTGAAAAGCCCCTAGTCGCCACATTCCGGCGCCTGTTCGGGTACACAGAGGGAGAATTCAGAATGTCCAATTCATCTAACAGCACGTCTTTCTGGATGTGTGGGAGGAAACCGGAGCGCCCGGAGGAAACCCACGCAGACACGGGGAGAACGTGCAGATTCCGCACGGACAGTGACCCAAGCCGGGAATCGAACCTGGGTTCTTGGCACTGTGAAGTCACTGTGCTAACCACTGTGCTACCGTGCTCTGACCTCCATGTGACTCCAGAGCCACAGCAATGTGGTTGATTCTTACCTGCCCTCTGAGATGGAGCAAGCCACTCAGTTGTATCAAATTCTATGAAGCCGACAAAACAGGAATGAAACCAGACGGTCCACCCGGCCTTGACCTCGGCACCAGAAATTGCAACGGCAAACCCAGCCCGGTCAGCCCTACAAAGTCCTCCTCACTAAGATCTGGGGGCTTGTACCAAAGTTGGGGGAGCTGTCTCACAGACAAGTCAAGCAACAGCCTGACATAGTCATACTCACGGTATACACCTTGCAGACAATATCCCAGACACCACTATCTGTCCCACCAGCAGGGCCGACCAGACCCGTCAGAGGTGGCAGCACAGTAATATACAGTGGGGAGGGAGTTGCCCTGGGAGGTCTCATCATCAGCTCCAGGCCCCATGAACTCTCATGGCATCAGGTCAAACGTGATTAAGGAAACCTCCTACTGATTACCACGTACCGCAACCACGCACTTCCCCACCTTCAGCTGATGAATCAGTTCTCCTCCATGTTGAACACCACGCGGAGGAAGCACTGGGGGTGGCAATGGTGCAGAACATACTCTGGGTGGGCGACTTCAACGTCCATGTGGATTGGTAGCACCACCACTGAGACGTAAAGGACCTAGCTGCTAGACTGGGCCTGCGGCAGGTGGTGAGGGAACCAACAAGAGGGAATAATCTACTTGACTTCATCCTCATCAACCTGCCTGCTGTGACGGTATTGGTAGGAGGGGCCACCGTACAGTCCTTGTGGAGACAAAGTCCCACTTTAACATTTAACTGCCAAACCCTCTTTCTCGATTTGCGTATAACTGCGCTCGGCCACAGCCAGCGTCCTGGTGGCAAAAGCGATCAGCCTCGCTCTGCCGTCTGCCATGTGATAAAACCGTGCCAGTGCCGGATGGTGACACATCACACGTGGCAAGCAGTTGTTTGGCGGGACCATAATGTGGTGGCACGCTCCGCGGAGGAAGTCTATTGTTCCTTTACTTGTGTGAATGCCTCTACCTGGTGCTTTCTCTGCGCCCATCCCTGGTCCTTTTTTAAGGGGAGGTGTAACGGGGGCTAACATTGTCGTAAGGGATGAACTTGCCGTAATAGTTCACCAGTCCCAGACAAAGAACGTAGCTCCGTGGCATTTTCAGGGGTAGAGGCCTGCTGAATGGCTCGTACCTAATCCGCGTTCGGGTATAACCCCTCACGGTCCACTCGGTAGCCCGGGTACACCACTTCCCTCACGTGGAAAACGCACATCACTCTCCGCAGGCAAGCGCCCCTCTCCGAGAATCGATGGAACACCTCATCCAAGTCACTTAAATGTTCCTGTTCGGTTGCCCCTGTGATGAACATGTCATCCAGGTACACTGCCACTCATGGCAACCCTCTCAGTATGTTTGCCATCACCCTCTGGAATATGGCTCAAGCGACAATACTCCGAAGGGCAGTCTGGTGCACTCGAACAGGCCTCTGTGGGTGTTTATAGTGATGTATTTACAGGAGGCAGGGTCCAATTCTAACTGCAAATACACATGGCTCATATTGAGTTTGGTAAATGAGTGTCCACCAACCAGTTTTGCATGAAGGTCCTCGATGTGGGGCATCGGGTAACATTCCAATCGGGAGGCCCTGTTGACCGTTAACTTATAGTCCCCACACAATCTGACCGTCTTATCAGCCTTGAGCACTGGAACCATTGGCGCTGCCCAATCAGCAAAACGTACCGGCCTGATGATCCCACGTTCTTCAAGCTGGCTAAGTTCGGCCTTGACTTTCACTAACAAAGAGTAAGTGACGGCTGTGCGTCCAAGTCGACCTGAATTTATTTGCCATGGCCCCTTTTATTTTCGCCTGTCCAGGTTGGAAAACCTCAGGGTGTTTTCCTAGCATTCCGTACAGGCCCTGGAATCCCATTTGGAAAATCTGCTGCCAATCCAAGTGTAGGTGCTTTAGCCATTTGCGGCCTAGCAGGCTGGGGCCGTGTCCCTTGACCATGATCAATGGGAGATGCACCGACTGTTGTCCGTGTACCACCGGGGTCAGAGTGGTTCCTGCAATGGCTAACGGTTCGCCGGTATACATCGCTAATCTGGCCTCAGTGTCCCTCAGATCTAACTGCTGCACCCCAAACTTTATCCTGTCGAAATTCAGCTTCCCAACAATGAAAACCGCAGCTCCCGTGCCTAGCTCCATCTCTAATGGATTCCATTAACCTGCACATCTTAGTGGAGGCCACCCAGGGTGCCGTAAGGCACTCCTCTGCCTGGCCCAGGCGGAAAGTGCGAGCCCGTGGCTGGCGCCTGCCTCGACCATGACGTCTGGATCTCTGGCTGACTTGCGTTTTGCGCTCTACTGAGGACGGAGAAACAAAACAGCAGCATATTATTTAAATGTTGATAGATTGGAAAATGTTGATGTACAAAGGGACCGGGGGTGTCCTTGCGCACCGGTCACTGAAAGCAAGCATCCAGGTACAGCAATCAGTAAGGAAGGCAAATGATATGTTGGCCTTCATTGCAAGAGGACTTGAGTACAGGAGCAAAGATGTCTTGCTGCAGCTGTACAGGGCCTTGGTGAGCCCACACCTGGAGTATTGTGAGCAGTTTTGGTCTCCTTATCTAAGAAAGAAAATACTTGCCATGGAGGGAGCACAGCAAAAATTCACCAGACTGATTCCTGGGAAGGCAGGATTGTTGTTTGAGGAGAGTTTGGGTCGACTAGGCCTGTATTCCCTGCAATGTAGAAGAATGAGAGGGGATCTAATTGAAACGTATACAGTGCTAACAGAGCAGGACAGACTGGATGCAGGGGTGTTGTTTCCTCTGGCTGGGGGGGGGGGGTCTAGAACAAAGGGTCAGGATATGTGGAATTCTTTACCACATAAGGCTGTGGAGGCCAAATCATTGAATAGATTTAAGAAGAAAATAGGTTGATTTCTAGACTCTAAAACAGTCAAGTGGTGTGGGGAGAGGACTGGAGTATGGTGTTTAGATAGAGGATCAACCATGATCCTATTGAATAGCACACCAATATAATTGTGGGGTAATCTTTAGCTGGGCAGCAGGACAGGTCGCCTTTTACACAACTTTCCCAAGTTTCTTTTCATGGATGTCAACAGAAGACAAATTGAGTAGGTGTTTCAACAGGCCTCTTTTGGAATTGTCTTGTTTTTTTTTTTTGCAAACGAACCCACCAGTTTGTTCCCACATTTATAAGCTGGCTCCTGGACGCGCCACACACAACCAGCAAAGTACTGAGCTCAGAGTCTCCCAGCCCCCGGGGGCTGGCAGACACCCAGGGTGGCGTCTTCCAGTCCCCCAGCGCCTGAAGCCAACGGAACCTCTACTGGTCCATCAAATTTTCCGTCCCGCCCGCGACAATTCCTGCGACGGACGGGACCAGAAATTCCCGCCATTTACTAATCCTGCCCACCTTCCAGAGGTGCCAACCCTGTCACGAAAGACTGAAGAGAAGAAATGCATAACCACATTGGCCACGCTAAATTGCCCCTTAGTGTCCAAATGTTAGGTAGGGTTATGGGGATAGGGTAGAGGCATGGGCATCAATACGGTGCAATGGCTGCCGCAGACTCGATGGGCCGAATGGCCTCCTTCCGCACTGTAGGGATTCTAAGATTCTATGATTTATCACATCAACCCTCCAGGCCTGAAGGTGGCAATGTTTGGCAGGAACATTTACAGCAGTGCATTAACTAAAAAAACGTTTGGCAGATCTTTTGAATGGAGGAGAGGTTCTCTGGAAAATATTGGAATTAAAAACGATACAGTCATGTAAAACAACAGTGCTCATGACATATCATCACCCGGCTGGACGTGTATTGCAGTGCGTACTGGCCGGAGTATGTCATGATTAATCAACCCCTTATTAATCGTTGATACATTTTCAGCGATGAAACCTTTGATCTGATAGTGTGAGCATCATCACAAATTAATCGTGTGGGCCACACTAGCAATCTGCATTAGTATTGGCAGCTGCTGCCTGCGCAAACTGAATAAAACCTTCACATAAAATTAGAAGGAAGTGGACAACAGGAAGGGATTTTGAGGCTGCAATCTAATGCTAGGATTTATAATATGATGTGCACCCTTTGATGAGATTGCTGCCTAGTAATCTCTCGCAGACAGTCATTCATATAAAAGGCACACTCCATACCACAGGAATTCTGTTCATAGCCTTCGTCCCCTCTGTATAATTTTAATATTTATTATGTACGTTCAACTTTTTTTTTAGGGAGAGCTTTTCTCTCCTTCCACTCTAAATCTTCTATCCATTTTGCTTGCTCCCCCCTGTTTTGAGACTGCCGATTTTACACGGGAGAGGTCCCACTGAAATCCCCAGTGCCGACTACAATTTTTCCATGCCATTCCTTTCACTGCAGCTTGGGCCTTGAATTACTGCTCCATTTCCAAGCCAGGAGTATATTCCTCGCCATCTTCATTCCCAACATTTCTTGGGCTCCAATCTTTCCCTCTCCTTTATGACCTGGCCGTGACCCCTGGTGCTGTCTCCCCATTCACAACACTGCAAGGAGACCAGCCGACATCAACATTTGTCACCTCGATCGATCACAGGTCGCTCTTATGCCAACCCCCCCTGTGCGTTGGTTAATATCAAATTGATTATTGAATATGAAGGAACGCATTTTGGTTGCCCAAATCCGTCAAACATTATTCAAAAAAATTATACATTTCTGTTCTGGTCTACAAAGAATTCAGAGAAATGTATTTTTATGAATAGATCTCAATCCTAGCAATCTGAACCGCTAACCAGTCCTGGGCTATTTCCAAGGTGTATAATGACTATTCTGAAGCATTCGTCCTAGTTGCCAAAGAATAAAATCATTAATAACCTAGTAATGGGACAACACGGTGGTGCAGTGGGTTAGCACTGCTGCCTCATGGTGCCAAGGTCCCAGGTTCGATCCCGGCTCTGGGTCACTGTCCGTGTGGAGTTTGCACATTCTCCCCGTGTTTGCGTGGGTTTCGCCCCCACAACCCAAAGATGTGCAGGCTAGGTGGATTGGCCACGCTAAATTGCCCCTTAATTGGAAAAAATTAATTGGGTTCTCTAAATTTTTTTTTTTTAAATAACATAGTAATGACAACCAATATATTAAAACTGACTGGGATTATAAAGTGGGAGGGAGATTTTGCATTTCATCATTTGTGAGATGGAACCTGGTGCGTGATGCTTGGCTGGTTACTGTAATGGCTGCCGTGTTCTGCACATATTCGAATATATGCTGCATAGTATCAAGTAGATCCCCCAAACATTATCTTGAACAGTAGGACAATGCTGATACTTACTGAGATCGGGTCGTGTCTGTTGTTGGAGGATGTTGGAAACTGTTTGGTTTCTCTTAATGAAGCCTTCGTGTATCTACAGTGAAGCGTTCAAGCAAGGAGCTGTCTCCATGCTTGTACACACAGCTCTATCCAACAATAGATTGATCTCTGGATGGAGCCATTCATTCTTTGACATCACTGTGTGGACATTACAGTACTCAGTCCATGATAGCCCCTTATACTACACCTCCCCCAAGTCTTTATCCAATGTATCTCAAGTCATTCTAGTTTACCCCATGTATTTACATCATTATTACTATCCCGTCTCCCCCCTTCAAGTCTCTGAGTCTAGCACCTGGGTATCTTTTATCCTCTTTTTCCATTCCTTGGTATTGAGCCGCTCTTGCTCATCTCCAAAACTTTATTTTTCCTCGTCTTTAATCGTGTGGTTCGTATGTTTCAATAATGGAACCTCCATTCCCACTTGTTTTACAATTTCAGCCAAATTGCCCGATTATTATCTACTTTCCCTATTCTTTTTCGAGCTAATGAGTCTTTTCATTCAGCTCACGGCAACTTTGGTTAGCTAAGCTTTTTCTCAGAGTGATCTGCGCAACTCTTATATAAATTTTTAAACTTCCCCTGGGCATTTGGTTCTTTTCAGAATCTTTCATCCATGGTCACTGACAATTCCGAATTAATTCATTAACCTTATTTTCATTTTTGGAGCGGTTTCGGACGCCGCATGTTCAGGCGACATCTTAGGAATCTGATTTTTTTGGACAGGGCTTTAAGCTAAAAAAGTTCTGACCGCTGAACTATTTAAAAGTTTCTCAGGACTTGCTTTAGCCTGGAATTTCAAAGGTTTAGCTCACCCTGTCTGCTGATTCTGGGAATTGAAGCCGGACTTCCAAGAGATCTTATGGAGTCTTATAGAATTTACAGTGCAGAAGGAGGCCATTCGGCCCATTGAGCCTGCACTGGCTCTTGGAAAGAGCTCCCTACCCAAGCCCACACCTCCAGCCTATCCCCATAACCCAGTAACCCCACCCAACACTAAGGGCAATTTTGGACACTAAGGGCAATTTAGCATGGCCAATCCACCTAACCTGCACATCTTTGGACTGTGGGAGGAAACCGGAGCACCCGGAGGAAACCCACGCACACACGGGGAGAACGTGCAGACTCAGCACAGACAGTGACCCAAGTCGGGAATCGAATCTGGGACCCTGGAACTGCAAAGCGATTGTGCTAACCACTATGTTACCGTGCTGCAGTGAGGAATTTTAAATGTGTGCCTTCAGCTTCCAAGCCTTTCTTTGGAGCTTTTCCCTGGTAATTTTCCCCTGCATGCCTGCTGTTAGAGATTTCTTCAGTTCAGAATGCGACTTCAAATCTTTCTTTAGTCCTTGCAGGATTTCAGTTTTTCCCTGCATCTTTTGCGAGGTTTAGGTTTTTCCGTTTGTTGTAGGATGTTGGATACCATTCAATAGGTCTTAGTGAAGTCTTCAGTAGGTTAGCTGTATGTATTTATTAACCATTTGAACTATGTACAGTAAAGAATTCAAGCTAGGAGCTGTTTCCGTGCTTTCTTGCGCACACCCACCCCCACCCACCCCACCCAACCCCCCACCCCACCCACCCCCCCACCCCCACCCACCCCCCCCACCCCCCCACCCCACCCCCACCCCCCCCACCCACCCCTCCCCCCCACCCACCCCTCCCCCCCCACCCCCACACCCCCCCCACCCCCACCCCTAGAAGGCGCTGGTGGGGAAAACGGCTGACCTGGGAAGGGAGCGCCTGTGGGGGGCGTCGGTGGGTGGGGGGCCTAGACAGGGGCGGCGGAAGGACCGATCCTCCTGTAAGGTGCTGCGGTGGAGGGGAGGGTGGGACTGGTGGCTGGAATGTGCATGGAGCTCCGGCGGGCGCCAGGTCCCATAGGGAGACCATACCTTGTCGGCCGTCGGGGTACGCCACGTACGCATACTAGAGGTTAGCATGGAGCAGATGGACCTTCTTGACCAACGGGTCCGACTTGTGCACCCGCACATGTTTTCGGAGCAGGATGGTTCCGGGTGCTGCCAGCCAGGTCGGGAGTGAGGTCCCAGAGGAGGACTTCCTGAGAAAGACGTTCATGATTATCATAGATTATCATAGAATTTACAGTGCAGAAGGAGGCCAGTCGACCCATCGAGCCTGTACCGGCTCTTGGAAAGAGCACCCTATCCAAGGTCAACCCCTCCACCCTATCCCCAAAACCAAGTAACCCCACCCAACACTAAAGGCAATTTAGGACACTAAGGGCAATTTATCATGGCCAATCCACCTAACCTGCACATCTTTGGACTGTGGGAGGAAACCGGAGCACCCGGAGGAAACCCGCGCACACACGGGGAGGATGTGCAGACTCTGCACAGGCAATGACCCAAGCCGGAATCGAATCTGGGACCCTGGAGCTGTGAAGCAATTGTGCTATCCACAATGCTACACTGCTGATTGGTGGTTGTACAAAGTAGTGACTGGATGGAGTGGAGGGCATCCGGGAGGACTTCTTGCCAGCGGGAGACTGGGAGGTTCCTGGACCGTAGGGCCAGTAGGACGGTCTTCCAGACCGTTCCGTTCTCCCTCTCTACCTGTCCATTACCCCAGGGATTGTAACTGGTCGTCCTGCTCGAGGCGATGCCCTTGCTGAGCAGGAATTGATGCAGTTCGTCGCTCATAAAGGAGGACCCCCTATCACTGTGTATGTAAGCGGGGAATCCGAACAGCGTAAAGATGCTATGGAGGGCCTTGATGACGGTGGTTGTGGTCATGTCGGGGCAGGGGATGGCGAATGGGAACCGGGAGTACTCGTCAACCACGTTCAGGAAGTACGTGTTGCGGTCGGTTGAGGGGAGGGGGGCCTTTGAAGTCCATGCTGAAGCGTTCAAAGGGACGGGAAGCCTTTATCAGGTGTGCTTTCTCTGGCCTGTAGAAGTGTGGTTTGCACTCCGCGCAGATTTGGCAATTCCTGGTGGCTGTTCTGACCTCCTCGATGGAGAGGGCAGGTTGCGGGTCTTGATAAAGTAGAAAAAGCGAGTGACCCCCGGGTGACAGGGGTCCTCGTGGAGGGCTCGGAGGCGGTCCACTTGTGCGGTGGCACATGTGCCGCGGGACAGGGCATCAGGAGGCTCGTTTAGCTTCCCGGGACGATACAAGATCTCATAGTTGCAGGTGGAGAGTTCGATCCTCCACCGCAAGAATCTTGTCGTTTTTTATCTTGCCCCGTTGTGCATTATCAAACATGAAAGCAACCGACCGTTGGTCAGTGAGGAGAGTGACTCTCCTGACGGCCAGGTAATGCCTCCAATGTCGCACAGCTTCTATTATGGCCTGGGGCTCCTTTTCGACTGAGGAGTGGCGGATTTCGGAAGCATGGAGGGTACAGGAGAAGAAGGCCATGGGTCTGCCCGCTTGGTTGAGGGTGGCCGCCAGGGCTACGTCGGACGCATCACTCTCGACCTGGAAGGGGAGGGACTTGTCGATGGCGTGCATCGTGGCCTTTGCAATGTCTGCTTTGATGCGGCTGAAGGCCTGGTGAGCCTCTATCAACAGGGGAAAAGCTGTGGATTGGATCAGGGGACGGGCCTTGTCCGCATAGTTGACGACTCACTGGGCGCGGTAGCTAAAAAACCCTAGGCAGCGTTTCAGGGCCTTGGAGCAGTGAGGGAGGGGGAATTCCATAAGGGGGCGTATGCGTTCAGGATCGGGGCCTATAACTCCATTTCGCACTACGTAGCCGAGGATGGCTAGGCGGTCGGTGCTAAACACGCATTTATCCTTATTGTATGTTAGGTTAAGGATTTTAGCGGTCTGGAGAAATTTTCAGAGTTTGGTGTCGTGGTCCTGCTGGTCGTGGCCGCAGATGGTGACATTATCGAGATACGGGAATGTTGCCCGTAAACCGTACCGGTCAACCATTTGGTCCATCTCGCACTGGAAGACCGAGACCCCGTTAATGACACCAAAGGGAACCCTTAAGAAGTGATAGAGTCGCCCGTCAGCCTCGAAGGCAGTGTATTTTCGGTCACTAGTGCGGCTGGGGAGCTGATGATAGGCGGACTTGAGGTCCACCGTGGAGAAGACCTTATAATGCGCGATCCTGTTTACCAGGTCGGATATGTGGGGGAGAGGGTACGCATCCAGCTGCGTAAACCTGTTGATGGTCTGACTGTAGTCGATGACCATCCTATGTTTCTCCCCGGTCTTTACCACCACTACTTGAGCTCTCCAGGGGCTGTTACTAGCTTCAATGACCGCTTCGCTCAGTAGACTTTGGACCTCTGACCTAATAAAGATCCGGTCCTGGGCACTGTAGCGTCTGCTCCTGGTGGTGACGGGTTTGCAATCCGGGGTGAGGTTCCCAATCAGGGAAGGCGGGTCGTCCTTAAGGGTCGCGAGGCCGCAGACAGTAAGGGGGGGTATAGGGCCGCCGAATTGGAAGGTCAGACTTTGAAGGTTACACTGGAAGTCTAAACCCAGGAGTGTGGCCGCGCAGAGGTGGGAAAGACGTAGAGACGGAAATGTTTGAACTCCCTTCCCTGGACTGTGAGGTTTGCTACACAGAACCCCTTTATCTCCACAGAGTGGGAACTGGAGGCCAGTGAGATTTTTTGATTAACAGGGTGGATGAGGAGGGAACAGCGCCTTACCGTGTCGGGGTGTATGAAGCTCTCCGTGCTCCCAGAGTCGATTAAGCAGGACGTCTCGTGCCCGTTGATGAGGTTGCGGGGGTGCTTGGCCCGCCCGCAAAAGTAGCAGCGGGGCCCCTCAGGGTTGCCAGGCCGCCTTGCAGCGCAGGCCTGTGGGGGACCGGGGGAAGTCTCGGGGTCGGCCGCTGCGGGGTTCCACGCTGCCCAGGGGGCTGCCGCGCGGTCGGGAACGTAGACGCGGGCATTCCTGGAGGCCACGTCCAGGGAGCCTGCAAGGGCCAGTGCCTCCCTGATACCCAGGGTGTCCTTCTCTAACAGGCGCTGGCGGATTTGTGACGATAGCATACCTGCCACGAAAGCGTTCCGGACTAAGAGTTCCGTGTGTTCGCTCGCCGAAACCTGCGGTCAGCCGCAGCTTCTTCCCAGCACCAGGAGTGCGCGGTAGAATTCCTCCAGCGATTCCCCAGGGGTTTGTCGCCTTGTTGCAAGCAGGTGCCGGGCGTAGACCTGGTTTATCGGGCGAATATAGTGTCCTTTTAGCAGCTCGATTGCTGCATCGAAGTCTTCCGCTTCCTCGATGAGGGTGTAAATCTCCGGGCTCACCCTTGAGTGCAGGACATGCGGTTTCTGCTCTTCCGTGGGTGCGTTTTCAGCCGTCTCGAGATACCCTTTAAAGCATGTCAGCCGGTGCTTGAAGATTGCCGCAGAGTTTGCCGCGTGGGGGCTAAGTTGCAGACACTCCGGCTTGATTCGGAGCTCCATCCTTTCTTCTTAAAAAACTAGCTTATTAAATTGATGCACGATCAATGACCACTAAAGCGAGGTTGTAGTCCAACTGAAGGCTTTAATAAGCTAGATGTTTCCCCCAGCAGCTCAGGTACAGAATGAGGGCTGCTGGGACGGCACGGGTTCTTATACCCCGCCTAGCAGGGCGGAGCTATCATACACTCTAGCCAATAGCAAGCATAGAGGTTCTACCAATGGTGCTTTAGCCTCTCAGGTACCGTAATACCTATAATACCACACTGAGAAAATAAATTCTCCCTCATCTCCATCTTAAATGGAGGATCCCTTTTTTTAAAACTGTGGTCCCTAGTACGGGGTTGCACGGTAGCACAAGTGGTTAGCACTGTTGCTTCACAGCTCCCGGGTCCCAGGTTTGATTGCCCCGCTTGGGTCACTGTCTGTGCGGAGTCTGCACGCTCTCCCCGTGTCTGCGTGGGTTTCCTCCGGGTGCTCCGGTTTCCTCCCACAGTCCAAGGATGTGCGGGTTAGGTGGATTGGCCATGATAGATTGCCCTTAGTGTCCAAGAAGGTTGGATGGGGTTACTGGGTTATGGGGATAGGGTGTGGGCTTGGGTAGGGTGCTCTTCCCAAGAGTCGGTGCAGACTCGATGGGCCAAATGGCCTCCTTCTGCACTGTAAATTCTATGATTCTATGAGTACTAGACGGGAGGCAGTGGCGTAGTGGTATTGTCACTGGGCTAGTAATCCAGAGACCCAGGATGATGCACTGAGTTCGAATCCCGCCATGGCAGATGATGGAATTTGAATTCAATAAAAATCTGTAATTAAAAGTTTAAAGGTGGCCATGAAGCCATTTTCGATTGTCGTAGAAAACCATCTGGTTCACTCATGTCCTTCAGGGAAGGAAATCTGCCATCCTTACCTGGTCTGGCCTACATGTGACTCCAGACACACAGCAATGTGGTTGACTCTTAAATGCCCTCAGGGATGGGCAGTAAATGCTGGCCTGGCCAGCGAAGCCCACCTCCCATGAATGAATAAAGAAACAAAAAAGATGCCCCCACATTCTCTCAACATCTACTCCACCAAGCCCCTTCAGAATATTGGGCGTCATTCTCCGACCCTCCGCCAGGTCGGAGAATCGCCGGGGGCTGGCATGAATCCCACCCCTGCCGGTTGCCGAAGTCTCCGGCACCGGATATTCGGCGGGGGCGGGAATCGCGCCGCGCCGGTTGGCGGGCCCCCCCGCTCGATTCTCCGGCCCAAATGGGCTGAAGTCCTGCCGATAAATTGGCTGTCCCGCCGGCATGGATTAAACCAACTTTTGAACGGTGGGACAAGGCAGCGTGGGCGGGCTCCGGGGTCCTGGGGGGGGTGCGGGGCGATCTGGTCCCGGGGGGTGCCCCCATGGTGGCCTGGCCCGCGATCGGGGCCCACCGATCCGCGGGCGGGCCTGTGCCGTGGGGGCACTCTTTCCCTTCCGCCTCCACCACGGTCTCCACCATGGCGGAGGCGGAAGAGACTCCCTCCACTGCGCATGCGTGGGAAACTGTCAGCGGCCGCTGACACTCCCGCGCATGCGCCGCCCGGGGATGTCATTTCCACGCCAGCTGGCGGGGCACCAAAGGCCTTTTCCGCCAGCTGGCGGGGCGGAAATTCGTCCGCCGCCGACCTAGCCCCTCAAGGTTGGGGCTCGGCCCCCAAAGATGCGGAGGATTCCGCACCTTTGGGGCGGCGCGATGCCCGTCTGATTTGCGCTGTTTTGGGCGCCAGTCGGCGGACATCGCGCCGTTTCCGGAGAATTTCGCCCATTATCTTACAATTACATCAGCTCTCATTCTTTTAAGCTCTGTCTAGTATAGGCCCAAACATTCCTCATAAAGCAACCTTCCATCCCAGGAGTCGGCCGCGCGGATTTTCCCCGAACTGCCTCCAAAGCTCGTGTCTCCTGCTTCAGGTAGCATCTACCGTTAATCGAGAGTCACCAAACTACAGCTTTTACTATTGGGCAGGTCAAGGAACCAAGCCCCAAATCTCTCTCAGCTAAGAACTCGGATCAATCCCTGTAATGTTGGCATTAATCTGAACTACACGCTCGGCATCAGGCGAACAGAGTTGATCGAAGAGTCATCCAGACTCAAAAAGTCAACTCCGTACTCTCTCCACAGACACTGCCAGACCTGCGGAGATTTTCCAGCATTTTCTGTTTATGTTTCAGATTCCAGCATCCGCAGTCATTTGTTTTAACCCCAATTCAAGTATATTCCTCCTGAATGAGGGAAGACCCAAAACTGTATGCGGTGTTCCAAGTGCTCACCAATACCCTATACAGTAGGAGCAAGACAACCCTCTTTTGCACTCCACCCACCTTGCAATAAAGGTCACATGCTACCATCTTGTGATTCATGTACAAAGACACCCAGATCCTTCTGTGCTGCGGCAAACTGCAGTCTCTCTTCGTTTAAATGATATTCTGCTTTTCTATGCTTCCTGCCAATGTACAACTTTTCATTTTCCCACATTTTATTTCAACTGCCAAATGGTCACTCGCTCTTTGTATTCTCCTCACAACTTACCCTCCTAACCCTTTGTATCATCAGCAAACCCAGCTTTATCCAAGTCAATATAGATTGCACTAATCTCCACAGCATTCCACTAGTTACCGTTAACCATTTATTTCATATATAACCCATTTATCCAGACTGTTTATTGTTAGTGAGCCAATCCTCTATCCATTAAAAAAAATAAAAATTTAGAGTACCCAATTATTTTTTCCAATTAAGGGGCAATTTAGCCAATCCACCTTACCTGCACATCTTTGGGTTGTGGGGGCGAAACCCAAGCAGACACGGGGGGAATGTGCAAACTCCAGACAGACAGTGACCCAGAGCCGGGATTCGAACCCGGGTCCTCAGCGCCGTAGGCAGCAATGCTAACCACTGTGCCACCATGCTGCCCTCCTCTATCTATTTTAATATATTACTTCCAATACAACGTGCTCTTAACTTGTGCAGTAACCTTTTAGGTGGCAACTTATCAAATCCCTTCAGGAAATCCAAATACACTACATCTACTACTTCCCCATTATCCATCCTGCTTTTCACATTTTCAAAGAACTCAAATCAGTCTGTCAAACACAGGCCGGGATTTTCCGTTTGGGATACTGTTCCCCCGCCTGAGGTGAATTGGAACTCATTTGTGCTCCTCCTGGGCATGCAGATCAGGAAGCAATTCACTATCTCTTGCAACGCAAATTTATGCATGGCAAGGAATACAAAGGATTCCTGAGGGAATCCCACTATCAGGCTGGCATTTTGAGCGGGCGACCCAATAGCGAGGTCCCGCAGCCAGACACTCCCCCCCCCCCCCCCCCCCCCCCCCCGGCATCACAAACCAGTCTCCCCCCCCACCCCCCTGGAGTTTCTGGGTCCCCCCCTTCCCCCAAGTATGGGGTGTTGCAACTCGCCTATTCCCCAGAGACCGGTAAATAGGGGGACCCCCCCCCACAGACTCCCTGAATAGTGCAACCCTCCAGAGACCCCTTAACTAAAGGAACCCCCACAGAGACACCCCCCCACACAGACCCTTACCCCCAGAAAAGAGATCCCTGTCTGGAAGCTAGAGCGCAGTCCAGACAGGGGCAGTGAAAAATAATAACTTGTAACACTCACCTGGGCACACATCTGCTAGCTCAGACTGAGGAAGCGCCACATTAGGGGGTCTCGGGGAGTCCGCCTAGGCAGGGTGTCTGGGGGGGGGGGGGGGCGGGGGTGTCTCTCCATCCAAGGGATCTCGGGCAGGGTCCCCCTATCCTGGAGGTCCTTTTTGGAGGTTTCCTTATCTAGCGTGCCTCTGGGGGAGTCTCTCTATCTAGAGGGTGTCTAGGGTGTCTCCCATTTTAGGGGGTCTCTGGGCGATGGGGTGGAGGGGGTCTATAAGGGAGAGATGGGCATGTAGTGCATTGTGGGGGTGGGTGGCCCTTGGGTGGACTTAGCCCATTGGCCCACAGTGAGGTCCACCACGTCAGGGCCACGCTGGTAAATACAAGTAGTGACCCGTGCCCACGTGATTCCCAGCCCGGAGAACCGGAGAATCGGCAGGACCTGGAGAGTCTGGCGCCAAGCTCGCTAAGTGGGTGAAAGTGGATCATAAGGACCCATTTCTATCCTCCCGCTGGCGCGTGGGCATGAACCCCGATCCCGCCGCCAGCGGGGGTCCGGAGCATAGCGGTCGGTTCAGTGCCGCGCACAAACCTCGATTTCACCCGGATGCCCGATTCTCCGCCCGACTGCGATCCGCGTTGCCGGGGTCGCAGAGCGGCGAATCCAGGCCGAAATCTCCCTTCCACCAACCCACATTGACTCTACCTGACTGACTTTCTAAATGTCCTGCTACTACCTCCTTCGTAATGGATTCCAACATTTTCCCAATGACAGACTATGCTAGTCTGGAACCTTTCTCAAATAGAGATGTTCCATTTGCAGCTTCCTAAAAGAGCCTTCTTCACATCTCTCCCGATTTTTACTTTGAGGCAGATGGAATGAAACATTGAGAGAGCTGTAAGCCGGGCTGCCAATGCCAATCCGTTGCCACCCATCGTTCATTCCCGCCTGTCCATTGCCCTTTATTTGCACACTCTTCGATGCCACACTGCATTTTATATTCCTCCCTGAGGATTTGATCATTGTTTTTTGGCGTCAAATGTGTTTAGAAATTCTTGGTGAGAAAATTCACATTACTGTGGTACTCCTGGAGGTGCCAATATCCCTCTATTGTTTTGCTATTTTGCTGTATTTCACATGCCTGGGGCAGGGGAGGCGCACGCAATGCATGTCACAATGGCTCACGTACCACGGTAATACAGCAGTCCTTTGTTGCTGTGCTTTGTTTGAACAACAGTGTCAATGTGAATTGAATCACCGGCCACGGGTCACTTTATAGATGTTCTGGTATTCTGCTCATGCCTTGCCTCTACAATGCCCGCACTTTCTAACCCACCAATGCAACCGAGAAAAGATCTGTTTGCAATACTTGAAAATTCTCACATTCCATCTGCTGCCAAAGGACAATTGCACCATTGTTTATTGTTTTGTGTGTGTTTACCAGGGCCTACCCCACTGCCCAATATTTCAGATCGCAACCAATTGGGGGAAGGGAGAATTAAAAGAGCCACTCAACCTGGGGCTCCAATGCTGTATGCATTGATTTCATTCAAATTTCATTCGTGTTTACTGCACGAGTTGTCAGATTGGTCTCAAAATAGATTGCAATCCAACTCCGAATGTTCAACACGGTGGATCTGATTGCTGCTGTGTAATACTTGGTATATGTTAAGCTTTGAGCATACCAGGACTCCTGGGGTCTCTTTCATTTGCAGACTGGAAGAAATCGCCCGGTCTGCCTGTCACCTTTTCCGTAGATTTTCTTTTTCAAAATGAAAAAAAAATGCTCGAGGGGGTGGAAGGAACGAGTCCTCGAGACCCCTGCAGAGATTTCCTTCACTGTAGAATCGTATTAGGGCGCTAGAAATCTGGCAGGTCTCCAGCAGTTTTCGTACCGCCTGGTTTGGTAGACATCAATTACAGAGCACACAATACCACCGGGGTGGGGGGGTTTAGTACTTAGAGTCGCCAACTCTCCAGGACCCGCTTAGAGTCTCCAGGAATTATAGATTAATCTGCTGGACATTGCTGTGTGCAAACCAGAAGCAAAATCACAGGGGGCATTGAACAGCTAGTTGTGATTTATCACGTTTTCTTTGAACATCTTTGTTTATTTGTGAGAGTGGGAGAAATATTGCTCATACTAGGAAAAAAAAGGCTGTCTGTCTGGGGAGGGCCTTTGGTGGCGGGATGAAGTCTCCAGGTATAAATTCAAAGTTGGCAACCTGGAAGCCGGCATCAGAAACCCAGGTGATGATGCCCCTGAGTCCCCAGCGACTAAAATTATGCAGAAGGTTATTCAAATGTTAAATTACGCTGGATGCTATTTTCGGAGTTTCTTGACCTGTGGGCCCACTATTCCCGCGTTCTGTAAATTAGCATTAAAAAAAAATCACGAGTTATGAAAACTCAGAAGGATGCGCCACTGGACAATGGACCAGGATTTAGCCTTGATCTGAAGATTCATACCACTCCAAAGCTAGCCTGTAAAAGGCTAGTAAAATAGAGAGGGAGAGGGAAGTGTGGCTTCTTCCTGCTCAAGATCAATGTAGGGCAACGCATTCTACATTCAAATTTAAAATGTTATTATCACAGTCCTGTGGTTGGAGCTGAACTTTAGTGATCTGGACACCATAGCAGTAAAATGAATATGCAGAGGAGCTAATTGCGTGGGTTATATAGCAGGGCAAGAGGGCAGGCTAACGTAGGTGGTCAAGTGGTACAGCTCGCATTACCCCAGACAATAGGCCCTCCCCCACCTCCATCACCATTCTGATGCCCTCACACCCACCACCCAGCCCAGGACCAACTCAAGGGCCTTAGCCAGGGAGAGACAATACAGTCCAACTCCCCCCTCGAGTTATGCCTGCAGTCAGCTAGCAACATACCCGATGAAGGCCAAGGCTCAATTTTGGGTGAGGCTTGGGCCTACAGCTTCTGATGCGCATTCCCAGCATGCCTTCAGATTCAGGCCCGAAACAAACAATGGTGGCACAGTGGTTAGCACTGCTGCCTCACAACGCCAGGGACCCGGGTTCGATTCCAACCTTGGGTGACTGTCTGTGCGGAGTCTGCACATTCTCCCCCTGTCTGCGTGGGTTTCCTCCGGGTACTCCGGTTTCCTCCCACAGTCCAAAGATGTGCAGGTTAGGTGGATTGGCCATGCTGAATTGCCCCTTAGTGTCCAAAAGGTTGGTGGGGTTCCTAGGTTACGGGGATAGGGTGGGGACGTGGGCCTAGGCAGGGTTCACTTTCAGAGCGTTGCTGCAGACTAGATGGGCCGAATGGCTCGTTCTGCAAAAAGAAAAGAAACATCTTTTTTCGGGTGGCATGGTGACACAGTGGTTAGCACTGCTGTCTCACAGCGACAGGGTCCCGGGTTCAATTCCGGCCTTGGGTTACTGTCCGTGTGAAGTTTGTACTTTCTCCCCGTGTCTGTGTGGGTTTCATCCGGGTGCTCCGGTTTCCTCCCACAGTCCAAAGATGTGCAGTTAAGTGGGGTTATGGGGATGGAGGGTGGGAATGTGCCTCTGTAGGGTGCTCTTTCAGAGGGTCGGTGCAGACTCGATAGGCCGAATGTCCTCCTTCTGCTGTAGTGATTCCGTGGTTTTATGGACCACCTTTGGGTTCTGTACTTTAGCTTAATAGTCTTGATGTCAAAACCTGGAGCAGAATGAAAAGTATCATTCATCTCATATATTTAATAGTTCATAAATTCAGCAATTTAAAAAAAAACTCAATGCAAGCCAATTATTGTCATTGTCATGAGAATGTCGCTTTAAGAAATGTCTGTCTGCTCATGTTACTGCAGTGATGTCAGAGTGTGGGTGGAGCTGAGCTCTGGCTCTGCTTTTTAGTTTCACTTTGAGAAAAGCCTGGGTGTGTCTGTGTTTTTTGGTTTCGTTTTCAGTGTTGGAGCTGAAGCCAGACAAAGCAGGTGTACTGCTGTTCTCTCTGCCATGAAAAGGCTATCTCTTGATCATTTGGTGAATTCAGAATTATAAATGTTTTCATTAGTGAATGTAAACCTGATGTGCTTCTATTAAAAGGTGTTTCTTTTGTCTTCTGGATGTTGTTTGGGAAGTTATTAAGGATTACTTAGTGTTGTATTCTTTGGGGGTTGAATTTGAATTAATGGTTGCTAAGATGTTCATTGTATGTTTTAAAAAGGTTAACTTGAGTTCATAGAATAAACATTGTTTTGCTTTAAAAAATACTTTTCCATTTCTGCTGTACCACACCTGTAGAGTGGGCCGTGTGCTCCCCATGCCACAATCAATAACTATAAATTTACCCATTTTAGGTGGTCAATTTTTCTCCCATTTTTTGGCACTAAAAGCAGAACTTTGTGAAAAGGAAAATCTTTATGAAATTGGCGATACGAACTAGGTCTAATGATCTTTATGTATTTTGGGAAGTTGTACAGTATGTACCCTTCCAGTAGCCCTCCAACCTCCACTCTGTCCTCATGACCTCTAAATTCTACTTGCTGAAGAAATGAGCACTCTCCTATCGAGCGAGATAGTCAATGTCATGGGGCCTCGCCACCTGTTCCTTGCTGTGCACTCCCGTCCTCTGAATGTTTCATCTCTGAGCATAAGTGCACTGGGGATTGAGAATCCACACAATCAGTGTTACCCATCGCAGCACGCATGGCGCGATTTGCATAATTGTTTTCTATTTTAATCTCTAACTACGCTCGGTACATCCACTCAATGTCAGTGCTGTTACGTTTCCTCAGTGTCCCTGTGTGTCCTGTGCTGGTAATTCAGAATAACATTCATGGCTTACCACTGAGTAACGTCTAATTTGCTGAGATCGAGACGATCCTGTGCACCAACATCTCGCTGCCTTAGTGAAGCCAGTTGGAACAGGAGTGTTTGTTGTTTTTTTAATAATGATATAAGTACCTGTCACTCGTAAAGGATTGTGGGAACACATTGTGGGGTCATTTATTTAGACCAGGCGCATGGAAACATTTCGACATAGGTCAGGAACAGAGGTGTGTGTGTGTGGTCTGCTCAACAACAAAAGTGAAACTGATACTGGATCAGATGACACACTTGCCTTCTCGGGATGTCATGTTGCTATCCTTTAAATGCACCATTTGTTTATTCTTTCGTGGAATGTGGGGTATCGCTGGCAAGGCCAGCATTTAATGCCCCGTCCCTAAATGCCCTTGAACTGAGTGGCATGCCCGGCCATTTCAGAGGGCGGTTAAGAATCATAGAATTTACAGTGCAGAAGGAGGCCATTCGGCCCATCGAGTCTGCACCGGCTCTTGGAAAGAGCACCCTACCGAAGCCCACACCTCCACCCTATCCCCCACACCCCAGTAACCCCACCCAACACTAAGGGCAATTTTGGACACTAAGGACAATTTAACATGGCCAATCCACCTAACCTGCACATCTTTGGACCGTGGGAGGAAACCGGAGCACCCGGAGGAAACCCACGCACACACGGGTAGGGCGTGAAGCAATTGTGCTATCCACTATGCTACCATGCTGCCCTAAACTACATTGCGATGGGTCCGGAGTCACATGTAGGTAGGCCAGACCGGGTAAGGTCGGCAGATTTCCTTCCCAAAAGAACATTAATGAACTAGTTCAACAAGGGTGACATATTATAAATACATTGAGTTCCACTGAAATTCCATTTGCTCAAGGGGGAGCACATGGCTCGTGGCACAGCTTAACATCAAATAATAATTTATTTCGCGAGCACAAACCTGGACCAAATTTCACTGCTGCCAATAGATATGGCCCTCTGTATCTTCATCATAAAATGCCGGGATCAATTAGTAAGAGGTCTTACAACACCAGGTTAAAGTCCAACAGGTTTGTTTCGAATCACTAGCTTTCGGAGCGCTGCTCCTTCCTCAGGTGAATCATCTGAGGAAGGAGCTATGCTCCGAAAGCTAGTGATTCGAAACAACCGTGTTGGACTTAAACTGATTTTGATTTGACTTGATTTATTGTCACACGTACTGAAGTACAGTGAAAAGTACTTTTCCTGCGGCCGAGGGAACGTACACAGTGCGTACATAGTAGACAAAAGAATAATCAACTGGCGTTGTAAGACTTCTTACTGTGCTCACCCCAGTCCAACGCTGGCATCTCCACATCATGGATCAATTAGCCCATAGCACCAAGTCCATTTGAAAATGTACTTAGGTGTCATATCACTTTTAAAACACAATTCGGTCATTTGCATTTGCTGAGAATACACAGCCACAGTTCCGAAACCCTGGACTAGTGCGGGGTCAATTCTAGCCCCACTTGCCCTGGAGTCACAACACAATTGAAATTAACTCTTACTTTTAAAAATACCAAAAGTCTTTGACTCTTGGCTGCCCAATAACTACAGTCACTAGGTTTATACATTTGAACACAATTAACTTTTGTCAATAATTATAAATAAATAGGCAACAAATGCAACTGGTTAATTATTATCTAATTTCTAATTGTCCCCCTACCCCGCTTTAACTCACTCCACCCTCCACACACACACATGGGCAGACAAACACAGAGGGGAAAGAGGGGTGTAAAAATAATACTAAAAGTAAAAGGATCAAAGTCTCTGTTTCAGTTGGATGTCTTCAGGTCAGATTTTTTCTTCAGTCTAGACCTCTAGTTGGATGTCTTTGCTTTCAGCCTGTAATGGTTTGGACTGTAGACTCATCAGGGTCTCAAGACTTCTCTGCAGACTCAGAAACAGCAGGAAAGAAAGAAGGAAAGTAGGAAAGAAGGAAAGAAGGAAAGGAAGAGAGAAAAAAAGAAAGAAAAAAAAGAAAGAGAGGAAGAAAGAAAGAGAAAAAGAGAGAAAGAAAGAGAGAAAGAGAGAGAGAAAGCGAGGAAGAGAGAAAGAGAGAAAGAAAGAAGAGAGAAAGAAAGAAGGACAGAGAGAGAGAAAGAGATAAAGAAAGAAAGAGAGGATAGAAAGAAAGAGAGAAAGAAAGAGGGAAAGAGAGAAAGAGAGAAAGAAAGAGCAAAATAAATAAAAAGAGAAAGAGAGGAAGAGAGAAAGAAAGAAAGAAAGCGAGAAAGAAAGAGAGAAAGAAAGAAAGAGAGAAAGAAAGAGAGAAAGAAAGAGCAAAAGAAATAAAAAGAGAGAGAGAAAGAGAGGAAGAGAGAGAGAGAAAGAAAGAGAGAGAGAGAGAAAGAGAGAAAGAAAGAAAGACAAGGATAGAAAGAAAGAGAAAGAAAGAAAGAAAGAGAGAAAGAAAGAGAGAAAGAAAAAAAGAGAGAAAGACAGAAAGAGAGAAAGAAAGACAAAGATAGAAAGAAAGATAGAAAGAAAGAGAGAAAGAAAGAAAGAGAGAAAGACAATTTAATATAATTAATGGGCTTGCTGCCATAGGGTCCGCCCACAACAAAGTCTCCCCCCCCCACCCCCTCGCCGCCCTGCGCCCCCGCGGTGTGACATCATGCCGGCTCAAACCACTACTGGCTTTTAAAAGCGAAAAACAGTTTTGATGGCCATGCTGGGAGCCTGTAGGCTCCAGGGGTTGAGGGATAAGGCTCGGTTGCCCCCCCCTCGGCACCCCAGCAATGCCCCTGGAAGAGCCTTCTGGAGGAAGGGAGCACATGAAGGAAGAAGTGTCAAGGGGACGCTGGCATGGGTGGGGGTGTACCTCCTCTATTGGGGGGGCCTCCCCTAATGTGTGGTAGTAGGGGGAGAGGGTCACCTCAATGCTGTTGTGGTCGGGGGGGGGGGTCGGGGATGCTTGGGGTGAGGGGAAGGAGGTGGCCTTAAATGCAACATTGAGATCAGGGCATCCTTTAAAAAGATCACCGAATCCCAGCTTTGCCAGCATGTCCTCCCCCCCCCCCCCCCCCCCCCCCCCCCCCCCCGGCTGTATGATTCTCACCAGCATTTTGAAATTGCACAGATTGTCGTCAAATCAACTGAGAAAATGGGTCTGTGAAACTGATAAATTCTCCACCGCTTTTCTTGCCTAATCCAGCACTCTTGTGCAATTTTGCAAATATTGCACCCCTTGTTTCTTCCAAATCAGGAATAGGGAGAGATGATGTGAAGCGTGAGTCAGAACAAATAGGGACTAATATGCGTATCATGTCTGTTAACATAGATGTTGTGCAGATTATAGATGGAATTCTGACTATGGGGCTGGGCTCAACTTTTCTCAGCAAATTTTAATTCAAGGCTTTTAAACATCCTCAGTTTCTGACTGAGAATCAGTACTTCACTGGGTTAACACTAAAGTACTGACTTACCATGCCAGTTCTCATGAGTCTTACACGATGAATGTTCTATTGCAGAAAACCTGATGGTGAGGGATAGCACTGGGACCTCGTCTTTACACACTTCTATCAGCATTTATTTGCAGGGATACATATTACAAGCATGCGCCTCCTAATCCAACCACCACAGTTTCAATCTGTTTCGATTTATAGGAACACAAGTGAACCCCCGGTTAATGTCCGCCATCTGCAAACAATTAAACACAATTAAAGCACAATTAACAATGAAGTGACAAACATGGGGAGTAGGTATTTCCAGTGATTGGGCTCATAAACATGAACAGAGGTTGGACGGATGGCCAGCTAGCAGGCTGCTCACATACATGCGACAGATGGCATTAGGAGATCAAGACAGAGTGTGAGGAGGACATACCCTCATGCCTCACTGTTGCTGCACAGAACTTGCTGTGTTCCCCAAGGCTTTGGTGCAATTGATTCCATGTCAACTTGTTCCAACAAACTTGCAAGCCTGGTTTTAGTTGCATCAGTTTAGATGGGTGTGCACTCCAGCCACACAGAGCTAACTCTATTAGCCTTTGGTCGCAATACATGCAGTCATACTTCCATTCCCCTTGCCATTTTGTGTGTGTCTCTGAAAAGTCTCAGCGAAACTGAAGTTCTAAATTGTCTTTGAAAAATGTCAGTGTTCCCTGGGCGGTGCTAATTTGTGCTGAACTAGTTAAAAAACAACCCATAGCAAATAAACCTTGCACAACAGACAGCTTTAAAAAAAAGTGTGCCGTTCGACAGCTGGAAATGAAAACATACAAATGCTGAAGAGGGCTTTTCCAGATGTCAACAGCACTGGTAATGCGAAACCACAGAAAGCACAGACCTCTGCAACTTGACAGAGATGAAGGGCACGTTCTTGCTCTGCGCACTCAGTTGGCCTCAGCTAGAAAAATAAAAATCAAGCACTTGTATTTGTACAAGACCTCAGTCTGTTCTAAAGCACTTTGCGGCCAATAAAGCACTCTTCAAGTGCGTAGGCGGTGTTGGAATGTGGACAAATGGCAGCCAATTTGCTCTCAGTAAGATCCCACAAGTAGTAACATGGTAATGAGGGTTTAATACTGGTCAGGATACCAGGGGTATCTCCATTGCGCTTGGTCAATCTGGCGCCAAACAAGCTTTTACATTCACCTGAGAATGGGGCTTCACTTTAACGTTTGACCCGGAAGACTGAACCTCATTGAAGAAGAGCGGGGGCGATGTTCCAGGTGACTTCAGCAGTATTTAAACCCTCAACTAGCATCACATAATGATTACCTGGGCCATTATCGCATTACTGTCCGCGGGATCTTTCAGTGTGCACATTGGCTCTCAAGTTCCCTCATTGCTGCACTGGAATACCAGACGTGACTTTTGCGATGGACCCACAAACGTCTGACTCAGAGCCAGAGCTGCCTTCAGGTGAAGAGATCAAATCGGTCTTGGTATCTCGGGGTTACTACCCTCCATTACTACTAAAAAGTGAGTGAGTGGCAGCCTGGTGTGGACAGAACCAGGATCGGTCGTGCTGTCCGCCTCTCTACTTCAACCGTTTGCCGATACTCATCGAAACAGTGACTTCTTGGAAGAGCACCAACGGCTCCTGGGATCAATGGCTGTAATTTGGCAATAATCAGCAGGACTGCACAAACAGAATACGAGTGCCAACTCTACATGAATCAATATAGAACCTTTACAAATGTAATTCAGTATATCATATTGACAAAGAAAATGCTTCAAAGACCCCCTGAAGCTCTTCTTGATGTGCAGCAACATTGACCTTAATGGTTGGCAGGAGCTTGCTACCAATCGCTCTGAATGGCAACAACCTGTACATCAAGCTGCCTCACGCTCTGAGACAAAGGGCGGGATTCTCTCAGCACAGGGCAGGGCGGCGAATTTGAGCCACTGCCGCTGGCGCGGCGCCGGTCGGGGGACGCTCTATGCCCCCCCCCCCCCGGCGATTCTTGCCACAGGATGGGTGGGATGTCCTGCCCTCAATGTGCCCCAACGATCCGCCGGTCCAAAATGAACCAGTTCTGTCACGTGGGGAACAGCGGCGGAAACCCAAAACCCTGAGTAAATGCCATCCCCGAATTGAGGGAGAGACAAGGAGCGGGGATTTTCCGTGTCCCGACGCCGAAATCAAGAATGGCGATCGGGCGGAGAATGGCTCCCGACACCGAAATCGGGGCAGGTGCCGGTTGGCAATTTTCCGCCCACTCCAAATCGGTGTCATCGGGGCGCACGCTGCGCGCAGTCGCAACGCCCTTGGCGCATCATCAGCCGGCCCACCCGCGATGCTCCGCCTCTGATGGGCCAAGTTGCTGACGGCGCGGGCCACGTGTGGACCCAGCGGTCGCCAGCCTGGCGTGCCGGTTGCGGACAGTGTCCAGCGCCGCCACACTCGGCCGAGATTGGTGCTGCTTCCCAGGGGGCTTCTACCAGTGCTGGGGGGGGGTGTTGCCAGGGGGTGGACCATGGGGTGAGGGTGGGCGGGTACACGGTCCAGCAAGGCCAGCGCCATTTCATCCTGCGCGATCAGCGCGGGTGTGGGGGTGTAGGCATACGCGGCTGCAGCTTGTCAGCCCTGCACATGCCCATGGCCCCGGCGATTCTCCAGCTGTTTCCCGCGCATTCTGCGGGTGTTCCACGCAGCGCCGGTGCTAGCTCCTCACCGGTACCAGAATCGGTGAGGGCTTCGTGCCGCTTTTCCCGTCGCTGAGCCTCAGAAAGGGAGAATCCAGCACAAGGTCAACACCTGGAAACATGCACTCTAAGGTTCCTTTAGGGTGGCCTCTTGGTCGTGAAGAGTGTATAACACAGGTTGCATGCTACAGGAGGGTTAAATATTGCCTATAAATATATCACTCACGTTTCACTGCCTGCGCTGAGGTGCTCCTCTCCCATGATTTGAACTAAACAAATGGCAATATGAAAAAAAGACACAAGGCTGTCACTGTGTTGCACAGATAATAAGGGGTGGCTAGGAACCATCGCAAAATATACAGTCTACAATCTTTATTTTTGGTAACATATGTGCCAGCATTAGTTACATTTAGGTATTTATGGCATCGCTACTGTATGATTACATTAAGTAGGGCTTAGCTGCCCTGTACATTCTGGGGCAGTGTCACAGCAATGGTGCCATTTGAACCCAAATTGTTATTCTTAATCTAGTGTTGAGTGTCTGCTGAAAATGCAAGGGAGGTTAGATCTATGTTCTGTCTGATAACTACCACCCACAGTTTTGTTGTGAGTGACTCATACTGCAGTGTTCAGCTGCCTGTTACAACATTGCGGACATTCATCTCACAGAGTGTCACAGGGAAACCATATCACTTGCATGTCACACCTTCCCGGATGGTGCACCTTCCCGAAACAATGTCGTTTTCAATCAAACGTAGCTGAAATGCTAAATAGTATTCGCCATAAAATCTTATGGTTGCCGTTTCTGTTTATTGAAAGAGTGCTTAACAAGCAAATGAACAATTTATAATATTTTCACTGATAAAATATGAAAAGAAAAAGGGGCTGGATTTTCCAATTCTGGGGCTATGTCCCCACGCCAGGAGAAATGGTGTAAAATGGCCACCAATTCTCCATTTTGCTGGGGGCCAGCAAGCCGGCAGTGTAGAGCACCCGGTTCTAGCTGCCGATACGCCCCGGAGAATTGTCGGGTCCGTGGCCGCGCCGTGCTACATGGCGGAGGCCGCTCGCGAACCCGCGAAATAGTACCCCCCTTCGGCCGGCTCGGGCGCCCTGGACCACCCCCTCACAGTCCCCCCAGTCCCTAATATAGTCCCCCCACCCCCCTGCCCGCGGGTCTGCCCTTCCCCAACTGTGGCGGTGCTGGGCTGAGTCCACAGCCGCACGCCGAGTTCCCGACGGGTGAGACCACATGCGACCGACGCCGTCGGGAACTCGGCCGGTCAGGGGCGGAGCTTCGGGGGGGGGCGGGACTCAGGCAACGTCCTGAGGTCGGCGATACGGCGTGCGGCCTACTCTCTGAGTACGTCACCTTGGAGGGGGCGGAGCATCACGATTTGGTCGGGAACTTTGATTCTCCGGCCGATCGGCGAACGCGATTTCGGCGGCCGGAGAATCCTGCCCGAGGGCTTTACATGTTCAAACCTTTGAGGGGTATCGCTAGACTGGGACAAATTGTTTCCACCGATGGGAGAGTCCGTAACCCTGGCATAGAGAGTTTTGACAATAGGCAAAAGTCAGAGGAGGATTTGTCTTTCTACACAGCAAGTTGTTACAATCTGGAGTGCACTGCCAGATAGAATGGGCCGTTAACAGCGAATACAAGGCATTGAATTGAAAGAGGTACAGGTAAATTGTTGTTTCACCGAGAGGGAGTCTTTAGGACTCAGGTTGGTCAGAAGAATAGGGCAGATGTTGCATCTCTTGTGCTTGTATGGAAGGGGAGAGGGGTGTTGGGAGTGTTTGAGGGGTTGACCAGGGTGTCGCGGGGGGAAAGGTCCCTCCGGAATGCTGAAAGGGAACAGCAGGTAGACCCTGTGCTTGGGTCTACCTCCTCTACACGAAGGAGACCCAACGGAGACTGGGTGGCCACTTTGCGGAACACCTCCATTCAGTCCACAACAATAACCCTGAGCTTTCGGCAGCCTGTCCCTTTAACTTTCCTCCCCATTTCCACTTGCAGCTCTCTAGCCTTGGCTCTCATCACGATTTCAATGAGCTCAACATAAGCTGGAGGAACAGCACCACATCTATTCCGACTGGGCACTTTACAGTCTGCACTCCACAATGACTTAACACACATTGATGATTCTGCTCTTCCCATGTGCACCTTATGTAGACCCATTTTTTTTGTTTCTTTACCTCTTCTACTATTATCCCTCCTGCCTTCCATCTAATCACAGGCTTTTCCATTTTGTTCTTTCCTCCCCTACCCCTTTCGCTGCCTCTGTACTTGCTCAGAACCTCTCAGCCCTCTGATTTACTTCCAGTTGCAAAGAGAGGATAGCGACCTGAAGTGTTAACTCTGGATGGGGTCTTGCAGCCCCGTCCACTGTAAATTCCCACCCGAGGCCAACGAATCTGCCGTCAAATGATCCGTCCCGCCCACGACGATTCCCATGGCAGGTGGGACCGGAATATTTTACCAGGATGTTGCCTGGAATGGAGAGTAGGTCTTACGAGGAACGGTTGAGGGTGCTAGGCCTTTTTTCATTAGAATGGAGAAGGATGACGGGAGACTTGATAGAGGTTTATAAGATGATCAGGGGAATAGATAGAGTAGACAGTCAGAGACTTTTTCCCTGGGTAGAACAAACCATTACAAGGGGACATAAATTTAAGGTGAATGGTGGAAGATACAGGGGGGATGTCAGAGGTAGGTTCTTTACCCAGAGAGGAATGGGGGCATGGAATGCACTGCCTGTGGAAGTAGTTGAGTCGGAAACATTAGGGACCTTCAAGCGGCTATTGGATAGGTACATGGATTGCGGTAGAATGATGGGGTGTAGATTAATTTGTTCTTAATCTGGGACACAAGTTCGGCACAACATCGTGGGCCGAAGGGCCTGTTCTGTGCTGTATTTTCTATGTTCTACTTTCTATTTAGGCCGCTGTTTCTCTCTCCACAGATACTGCCAGATGTGCTGAGTTTCCACTTCAGCTTTCCAGCAACTGCGGTACTTTGCATTTTGGATGCACTTAATGGCTCCATAATTAAAAATGTATCTGAAGGGCAGCACGGTGGCGCAGTGGTTAGCACTGCAGCCTCATGGCGCCGAGGTCCCAGGTTCGATCCCGGCTCTGGGTCACTGTCTGTGTGGAGTTTGCACATTCTCCGTGGGTTTCGCCCCTACAACCCAAAGGTGTGCAGGGTAGGTGAATTGGCCACGCTAAATTGCCCCTTAATTGGAAAAAATGAATTGGGTACTCTAAATTATTTTTTAAAAATGTATCTGAGCTGGCTGCTTGAGTACACAATTTCAAGACCGAAGGCTAAACAAATACTACTTGGCACTCTCCAAACTGCATTTTGAAACAAAAAGGGTCAGTTTTGAGACTTTACATTTTTTAATTTTCCAAATTCTAACCCGTGTCACATCTGTAACTGCAGTGAAGGCTGCAAATTCGTTCTCAGTTTCCCCCTCTTTAAGAGCCCGCTGCTATTGCTGATAAGATCACACATTGCAGTTTTCCAAAGATGCCATGCGATGGGAAACATGTTGCTATGCTACAATCTGCACAACACACTCAGCCTCCATGGGGCCTTAATCAGCGTATGACGACCACACACTTCTCCATTTCAACAAAGAGTCACAGTTAAAGAATGTAAGTATTTGTAACCACTGCCAGACTCCCCCCCCCCCTCCCACAAGACCTGTTCGACAGCCACACACCCATAGGGGAGGGATTCTTAATATCAATTCACCAGAATGACGTGTGCAATGAATCCAAGTTTGCCCCAAGCTTGGCAACAATGTAAGGCATGAGGACCCAAGGAGGCTGAACAGGAGATGGTCAGGTTAAAACATTGGGTACAGGTGTCTGGCAGCTGGAATACAATGCATAGAAATGTGAAACATATCCACTTGGTTCGGAAAATAGGAAAGCAGAACATATTTTAAAAGGTGAGAGACTGGGAAACATTGGTATTCAGAGGGACATTGGTATTCAGATCATTGGTATTCAAATCATTGGTATTCAAATCATTGGTATTCAAATCATTGGTATTCAAATCATTGGTATTCAGATCTGGGAGTCTTAATTTGTACACAGATCACAGAAAGCTAACATGCAATTTGGAAAGCTAATGCGATATTAGCCTTGATTACTTAAGGTCTGATGCATAAGAGCAAATGAGTCTTAGAATCATAGAATCCCTACAGTGCAGAAGGGGGCCATTCGGCCCATCGGGTCTGCACCAGCCCTTGAAAAGAGCACCCTACTTTTTTTTAAATTTAAAAAATATATAAATTTAGAGTACCCAATTCATTTTTTCCAATTTAAGGCACAATTTAGCGTGTTCAGTCCACCTACCCTGCACATCTTTGGGTTGTGGGGGCAAAACCCACGCAAATGCGGGGCGAATGTGTAAACTCCACATGGACAGTGACCCAGAGCCGGGATCATAAGACCATAAGACATAGGAGCGGAGGTAAGGCCATTCGGCCCATCGAGTCCACTCCGCCATTCAATCATGGCTGATTTCAACTCCATTTACCCGCTCTCTCTCCATAGTCCTTAATTCCTCGAGAAATCAAGAATTTATCAACTTCTGTCTTAAAGACACTCAACGTCCCGGCCTGGGACCTCAGCGCCGTGAGACTGCAGTGCTACCACTGCGCCACCGTGCTGCCCTAAGAGCACCCTACTTAAGCCCACGCCTCCACCCTATCCCCGTAACCCCATCCAAACCTTGATGACAATAAGGGGCAACTTCGCATGGCCAATCCACCTAACCTGCACATCTTTGGACTGTGGGAGCACCCAGAGGAAACCCACGCAAACACGGGGGGAAACTGCAAACTCCACACAGACAGTCACCCGAGGCCGGAATTGAATCCGGGATCCTGGAGCTGTGAGGCAGCAGTGCTAAGCACCGTGCCACTTCAGATACACAGGGCACTGGTGAGGTCCCAACTAGAGCACGTGTTCAGTTTTCGTCTCCTTACCCATGGAAAGATATACGTGCCTAAAAAGGAGCGCACGCAATGCCCATTTAAGCCCTTCCCTGCCGTTAGGGGTAGTAACCCAGAGGCAGGCAGGGGGGGCTCAGCAGATGGGAAGCCCGCGAAGAAACCCCATCAGCCTGATCGAAGGGCCCAGCTTTGGGGCCTGTTGAGAGCCAGCCCCCTGTCATTGCTGCCATCCCCACCTCTGCCACGGGCCCCAGCCCGCATGACCCCTCCTGCGGCCTGTGTCCTTCGGCAATGCACTTTCAGCGGGTGGGACTTCAGCCCCCGGGTCCTTGATTCCTGGGAAGACCCACCAGTGCCAGGTTTAGTGCCTGATTGGCATTAAATGCAACAAGCCTTCCCAAAAAGAGGCGATGCGAGACTCTCGCCAGCTCTCCGACTGGCAGCCAACGAAACCATCACCTACAGTAAATCCCATCCAAAGATTGAATTCTCTGGAATTTTGCAATCTGATTGAAACTTTTAATCTATTATTGGGAACGTAGGGTGGATAGAGGGAAATTATTCCCACTCATTGGCGGATCCAGGACTCAGGGACATGTAGTGATATTCAGATATCAATATACATGATCAATGTATGTAAATGTAGTACAG
Organism: Scyliorhinus torazame; assembly: GCF_047496885.1. Taxonomy (NCBI): domain Eukaryota; kingdom Metazoa; phylum Chordata; class Chondrichthyes; order Carcharhiniformes; family Scyliorhinidae; genus Scyliorhinus; species Scyliorhinus torazame. The sequence continues at coordinate 174,496,063 of NC_092723.1, read as the reverse complement.
TCATTTCAACACTAGATGTCTCACAGTCAGATACTATAAGAACTGGATTCCCGCTCTATTTAGTTAGTTAGAGAGTGTGATCCAGAACAGTGAACAAGCAAGACATAGAATAGCTAGAGTGAGAGAAGTTAAAACTAGTTTGTTATAATAGTGTATAGCTATATAGTTATCTGTATTGTACTTTATTTCTTTATAGTTAGTTTAGTATTGAGTAAAAGGACTCACAGTTTACTATTGTATTACTCATTAAATAGTTCATCTTTCAACAAGAAGACTATTGGTCATTTTATCATCCTGGTTGATTCAAGTAAATATATATATATTTTAGATACGTCATTATTTAAAATATAACAGGACAGCTTAAAATATGGAGTAAAGATATGAAACTCCTCTACGTGCGAAGGGTGCTGGAAGTTCGGAACTCTCTTCGGAGATTAATGATAGGTCAATTGTGCATTTTAAGTCTGAGATTTATAGATTTGTTAAAATAGGTATGAAGAAATATTGGTTAAATAAAGGTGGATATGTGGATTTAGATCATTGATCCACCATGATTTAATCGAATGGCAGAACAGGCTTGAGGGGTTAAAGGGCCTCCTCCTGTTCCTATGTATTCTTCCTCTTAAACTGGGATTTGTAGCACGCTGCCTTCCCATCTCTCTAATCTCTTCCAACCTGCTACGGAGTGTCTTTAGATACTAGACACAGAGTCAACGGTAGGTAAAGCATGCAACGATTTATTCAATACAAATATGCATAACTGAAGGCACTGTTGCTAAGTTTGCAGATGATACAAAGATATGAAAATGACATGAAATGAAAATCGCTTATTGTCACGAGTAGGCTTCAATGAAGTTACTGTGAAAAGCCCCTAGTCGCCATATTCTGGCGCCTGTTCGGGGAGGCTGGTACGGGAATTGAACCGTGCTGCTGGCCTGCCTTGGTCTGCTTTAAAAGCCACCGATTTAGCCCAGTGTACTAAACCAACCTCTACAGATATGTAGAGGGACAGGTAGTATTGAGGAAGCAAGGGGGCTGCAGAAGGACTTGGACAGGCTGGGAGAGTGGGCAAAGAAGTGGCAGATGGAATACAATGTGGAAAAGTGTGGGGTTATGCACTTTGGAGGGAGGCAAAGACTATTTTCTAAATGGGGAAATGCTTAGGAAATCAGAAGCACAAAGGGACTTGGGAGTCCATGTTCAGGATTCTCTTAAGGTTAATGTGCAGGTTCAGTCGGCAGTTAGGAAGGCAAATGCAATGTTAGCATTCATGTTGAGAGGGCTAGAATACAAGACCAGGGATGTACTTCTGAGGCTATATAAGGCTCTGGTCAGACCCCATTTGGAGTATTGTGAGCAGTTTTGGGCCCCGTATCTAAGGAAGGATGTGCTGACCCTGGAAAGGGTCCAGAGGAGGTTCACAAGGATGATCCCTGGAATGAAGAGCTTGTCATATGAGGAACGGTTGAGGACTCTGGGTCTGTACTCGTTGGAGTTTAGAAGGATGAGGATAACAGAAGGATGAGGGGGTTTCTTATTGAAACTTACAGGATACTGGGAGGCCTGGATAGAGTGGATGTGGAATGTTTCCACTTGTAGGAAAAACTAAAACCAGAGGGCACAATCTCAGGCTAAAGGGGCGAGCCTTTAAAACAGAGATGATGAGGAATTTCTTCAGCCAGAGGGTGGTGAATCTGTGGAACTTTTTGCTGCAGAAGGCTGTGGAGGCCAAATCACTGAGTATTTTTAAGATAGAGATAGATAGGTTATTAATAAGGGGGTCAGGGGTTATGGAGAGAAGACAGGAGAATGGGGATGAGAAAATATCAGCCATGATTGAATGGCGGAGCAGACTTGATGGGCCGAGTGGCCTAATTCTGCTTCTATGTCTTATGGTCAAGGTCTCTCAGAATGCTCTCAGAGGCAATTCGTCAGTTATTTATAGCATATTTGTGATACCTCATAATTAACTCACAATATTGTTATTTTGCACATCCAGTTCACTACGTCGGCAGTTACAGGAATAACCTGAACTTTAACACAAACGATGGCCACAGTTTATCCCAAAACAAGACGATTTACTGCTTTGACCAGTCCTCTGCATATCTTAGATTGGCCCTGAGGTCAGGCAATCAGTTTTACCATGGCATAGCTCATAGATCATTCATTAAATTATTTAATCCTAACCCAAAGGTCACTTTCTTCAGCTCATCATGGACTTGTCCATAGGTCAGTCATCAACTTCTTGGCCTGACCAATGGTCGCATTCCCTCCTATATCCACTTTAGTGTTTTTTTACTGCAAGCACTTTTAAAACTTAAACTACCAACCTGGTCAAGCCTGAGTAATCCCATGATGCACCACTTCAAACCCCGCAACTCTCACAATCCTCTTATTCTGACCTCTTCTGCAGTCCCAATTATAATGGTTCCACCTTTGGTGGCTGTCTCCTCAGTTGCCTCGGCACCAAGCTCTGGAATTCCCTCCCTATACCTCCCGAGGTCTCTGCCTTACTTTTAGACATTTCTTAAACCCTACCCCATTGACCAGGTTTTGGTCACCTGACCTATTATAATCTCTTTATGTGGATTGGTGTCATATTTTCTTTTATGATGCGCCTGTGAAGTGCCTTGGGACGTTTCATGACCTTAAAGGCGCTGTGTAAAAGCACGTCGCTGTTGTTGTTGTTTACATGGTGTTGGCACAGGGAATGGGCCAGGAACAAGGTAGAGGCCAGGTATAGGATAACAGGCAGAGCCACAAAACTGTCTGAAAGTCTTAATACTGATTGTCCTGGTGAAACACCGAATAATCCCTTAACCTTCTTAACGTAGTCACCACCAGCTGTGACATATTGGCCTGCAACATCTGGCCAGCGATGGAAAGCCACAGGCCACAGGCTCCAACGCAGCGCAGGAGGATTTGATTTGATTTATTATTGTCACCTGTATTAGTATCCATGAAAAGTATTGTTTCTTGCATGCTGTACAAACAATGCATACCGTACATAGGGAAGGAAGGAGAGTCTGCAGAATATAATGTTACAGTTATAGCAAGGTGTAGAGAAAAGATCAACTTAATACGAGGTAGGTCCATTCAAAAGTCTGATGGCAGTAGGGAAGAAACTGTTCTTGATTCGGTTGGTGCGTGACCTCAAACTTTGGTTTATTTTTCCTGACGGAAGGAGGTGGAAGAGAGTATGTCCGGGGTGCGTGGGGTCCTTGATTATGCTTGTTGCCTTTCTGAGGCAGGGGGAATTATAGATAGAGTCAATGGATGGGAGGCTGGTTTGCGTGATGGACTGGGCTACATTCACGACCTTTTGTAGTTTCCTGCGGTCTTGGGCAGAGCAGGCTCCATACCAAGCTGTGATACAACCAGAAAGAATGCTTTCTATGGTGCATCTGTAGAAGTTGGTAAGGGTCGTAGCTGACATGCCAAATTTCCTCAGTCTTCTGAGAAAGTAGCGTAATTGGTGGGCTTTCTTAACTATAGTGTCGCCATGGGGGGACCAGGACAGGCTGTTGGTGATCTGGATACCTAAAAACTTGAAGTACAGCCCCACCACCACAGAAGTACAGCCCCGCCCCTTCAGAAGGGCCAGCTTGGGAACACCCATTGAGGGTGCGGATTTATATAGAAGACAATAGGCAACATGTTTAATAAGTGTTTTAAAGGTATGCATACGTTTTTTTAAACTGTTTTTTTTGCTCTTTCCTTCATTCAGGCATTGCTGTTGTTATTGGTTCTTTAAAGTAATTTTTAATTTTATTTTTTATGATTCAAGGTGATTATTTATACGCGAAGAAATGTTTGGTTATTTGTTTTAAATCTCTGAAAATACTTAAATCTGCCCCACATTATTCTGTACCTTTATGTGTGGAATGTATAAAAGTGTTTGTATGGTTTAATTTAGGTTATGGTCATAAGATTTGTAAAGCGCCCCAAGGCTTTTTGCTGTCACTGTCCTTGTAAGATCTGATTTTTATTTTATTTGTGTTTATAGAATCACTGTAGTGCAGAAGAAAGCCATTCAGCCCATCGAGTGTGCACCGATGCTCCAAATGAGCACCCTACCCAGGCCTCTGCCCTATCCCCGTAACCTGATCAAAACTTTGGACATCAAGGGCAATTTAGCATGGCCAATCCACCTAACATCTTTGGACTATGGGAGGAAACTGAAGCACCCGGAGGAAATGGCGGAGGCAGGGTGGTACAATGGTTAGCACTGCTGCCTCACAGCGTCAGGGACCTGAGTTTAATTCCGGCCTTGGGTAACTGTGTGGAGTTTGTATGTTCTCCCCGTGTCTGCGTGGGTTTCCTCTGGGTGCTCCAGTTTCCTCCCACAATCGCAAAGGTGTGCCGGTTAGGTGGATTGGCCATGATAAATTGTCCCTTAGTGTCCAGGGATGTACAGGATAGTTTCCGGGGATGGGAAGGGGGAGTGGGCCTAGATAGGGTGCTCGTTCACAGGGTTCGTGCAGACTCGATGGGCCGATTGGCCTCCTTCTGCACTGCAGGAATTCTATGGTTCTATTCCATGGTTCCAGGAATCCCATGCAGACACAGGGAGAAGGTGCAAACACCACACAGTCACCCAAAGTTCAATATGAACACGGATCCCCGGGGTTGTGAGGCAGCAGTGCTAACCAATGTGCCATCACGTTTCCCGTGTTAAATAGGTTTCTGTGTTGTTTACTTCAATGAGCATATTCATTTATAATTACCTCATAACTAAATGTTGTGTTTTGATATTTTAGTAAGACATTTGTAGAAGCTTGTAAAGTTTAATGTAAAACATTTATTAACAAAAATAATTTTATAAATACCAAACTTTGAAACCAATTAACATTTAACTTAACGTTTAGTTTTTATCAGCTGAACAATGTCGTTTTGTGTAATAACTTTTACAAATTTCTGACAATAAAATATATTTTCTCACGGTCAATAAAATATGTTTTTCCACATAAACACAACAGTTCTGTCTGTTTGTAAAGGCGAGGTTAGGTAAGAGGGGGAAAGGAGAGCGAGGGGTGAAGGCGAGAAGAGGGAGAGTGAAATGAGGAGGGAGAGAGGGTTCAGACATATAAATTGTTAATTTTACAAGCTCAAATTCCAGAAGCAGCAGCTGCTGAAGTGAGGTGTCCTGGCACACATCTCCTTTGACACCATTTTGGGATGTCCTTCGCCTGTACACTCTTAGGGGTGGGTAATTGATTTGCTTCCTTGTCAGGCGGAGATGTAGCCTGACTCTTCTCTCGAGATCCCTGCACCTGCGTTGAAGCCTCAAAAGAAGTTCAAGGATTTTAAGAAGCCAAGCTATTAGTGTGATGACCCAGCAGAGAAGCATGACAACAGATTTGGAATCTGCACTGGATTCTGCAGTACCTGTCAGACAGATAGTTCACATTGGCTTACAAGGAGACTTGCATACGTCAACTAAGACATTAAACTTTGTTCAAGCATTTGAAGTAATACTGAGACTTGTAAGCATGAAAATTTAGAGTACCCAATTCATTTATTCCAATTAAGGGGCAATTTAGCGTGGCCAATCCACCTACCCTGCACATCTTTGGGTTGCGGGGAGCAGCACGGTGGCGCAGTGGGTTAGCCCTGCTGCCTCACGGCACCGAGGTCCCAGGTTCGATCCCGGCCCTGGGTCACTGTCCGTGTGGAGTTTGCACATTCTCCCCGTGTTTGCGTGGGTTTCGCCCCCACAACCCAAAGATTTTTTTTGTTTAATTTTAAAAATAAATTTAGAATACCCAATTCATTTTTCCAATTAAGGGGCAATTTAGCGTGGCCAATCCACCTACCCGGCGCATTTTTGGGTTGTGGGGGCGAAACCCACGCAAACACGGGGAGAATGTGCAAACTCCACACGGACAGTGACCCAGAGCCGGGATCGAACCTGGGACCTCGGCGACGTGAGGCAACAGGCCTAACCCACTGCGCCACCGTGCTGCCCTCTGGCGTTCAGTGTTGATGTTCACACATCAAGAATGACCACTTGGACAGGAGATGGGCAGGTGATTGCCGTCTATGAAACTACATGACAGCAAAGTGTCAGCGCCTGCAGGAGAGGACGGAAGGGACTAAGTTGGCAAGAATAGAAAAAGTGGACATATGCCAAGTCATGAATTCCCCACAGCGGCTGCAGTGCCTGGTTTAAAATATCAACTAGGTAAAGGGTGTACTTGCTTTGCAATGTATTCGTTCAAACACTGGGTATCCTGCTGGCTTGGGAAAAGGACTTGGCATCTAATATTGATGAGGAGACATGGGGTAGTTTCTGAGATTATGCCAGTAAAATTTCTGTTTCAAATAAAATGAAGGAGATTCAATTTAAGATGCTGCACTTACATATCACGTCTAGTCTTAGAAACAGGTTTGATTCCCGATGTGCCTAAAGTGCCAGGTAGTCGAGGGTGGTTATATGCACTTCATATGGGCCTGTGTTAAGATTCAATCCTATTGGTCTGGCGTAGTCTGAGAGCTGGAGAAGCCCTTAGAATTTAATCCTATGTCCCTAATTCTGGTCTTCCAGATGGGAGGATTGCTGATAGGAATGAAAAGAGATTGAACGACATCCTGACTTTTGCAGCTGGTAAGAATATCCTATGCTCCTGGATGAGTGGCAAATATCCTTCAATTCAAAACTTGCATAAATTAGTGATGGAAAGTATTCCGATGGAAATTCTGACATCTGTAATCCGTTCTAAACCTGATGCACTCTGCAGAATGTGCTCCACCTTGTCTGATTTGCTCCCGTTGGGCTCTCCATGAATCACGTTGTATTATATATCTTGATCTCCCAATACATGAAGGTGTGTATCCTGGACTGTTATCCTTTTTTACTTGTAGGGCCTTATCAGACTTCCCCCCTCAATCTTTAACCTGTTATTGCCTTGTTATTGGATTGATCCAGTATCAGACTGGAGGCACTGGCTCCTTAAGTATACTGTTCGAGATTTATCCTGTCTTGTTTGATCCTATATTTGCAATGGATCTTCTTCTATACTGTACCGGTTTTGCATTGGTAATTACTTCTTTTACATTTTTTGCTGCTGGGATCATTGTAAAAAATTGAAAAATCTGTAGAAAGAATAACTGGAAACAAGGATTTTGCAAAATTGTTATCACATCAGAATTAATAACAATTGGATCATTCTATTTGCGTGATTTTTATTTCATCTCACTCATCAGTGCAAGGTCTAGAAGACTGCAACAAAACACCTAACCATTAATAAAAAGTTTTTTCTAAATTGTTTCTTAGATTAATAATAGTGAATAAAGTTAATGTATAACTAATGGATGCCTGCGAGCAATTGCTGACTCTCAGGCCTTCTCCCTTGTTTTTGAAAACTCACCACTATTCTTAGAAGTCCCCCTACACCAAAAAGGGCCGAGATTCTAAATGGTGATCAGGGATTCTCACTCCCTGACTCCGATGCAAGCTTCAGTGGGTGCTATTCAGGTCAAACTATATTTTCAAGTTATCCCCCGGTATAACCCATACCTTCACCGAAGATTTCATCTACTTACCACTTAGTAGCATCGATCCTGGGTCCCACATTGTTAAGTAAGTAAAGTAGACTAATTACCACTGTTTCAGGTTAAAACTTTTAAGTTATTTTATTATTATATATTTTTTTCTCTTTTTCTAAAAGATGCAATCATTGTCTTTGCAGAAAGGTAAAAAGATCTTGCTTCTGGATCCTTCTGGTTGGTTGAAGGGACCTTCAGGCCCAACTTGACAATCAATCTTCTTTAAAGTCTGGTCTTCTTTAGATGTGTTTAGCTATTTTAGCTCGGCTGCTCTGCCCTGTCCATTTCCCATGGCCGAGCTGACTGTAATCTGTCTCTGCTTCTCCCCTCTCTCTCTGAGTTCTGGTTGTTGTTCTGGATAGTTCCTGCTCTGGTCTCGAGGTTTATATTTGCTTTCTACCAATTCAGCTTTTATGATGTTATTGTAAAGTAACTCTTATTTTCTTTGATTGTAAAAAGGAGATTTTGATCTAACCCTTTTAATCCAACTAAGTATACATTTTGACATGACTTCATCTCATAGATCTGATTACATTATTTCCTTTGTGATGTTCAAAATGCTTTGGTTTCAAGAGGTGTTACTTTTAATTCCTGTCATTTCTATAGTTTTATCCTCCAATTGTGTCCTCAGCTCAATTTTGACTTTGATTTTGGCTTTGAATTAAGTTTCTCTTAGACTGATTGTCTCCAGGTTTCTTTAATTTACCTGGTATTAGCAAATTTTCACACCAAGAATTATCACCAAATTCAACTGAACCTCATCCATTCTTTTCCAGATGCTAACTAAGATAGTTACATTCAATGAAGGTGTGAGTCATTGTTTTTGGCTTCATTCAAAATCCTGTTTGTCTTGTTTGCTAAGCCTGCTTGAACAAGGCTATCTGCATTTTACAATCCTTCCCCGGCAGCTGCTGTTAACCCTTTGTGGGATCTTTCCCTGTATTCTCTCATGTTTCTCTCAGACCAGATATTGCCATACTTCCATGTTTCAAATGACACATCTTTCCATATTTTCAATAACACCCTTTGTAGAACCCTCAGCTCTTTCATCCATAAGTAATGAATAGATTTGTCACTGATGGTCACGGTTAAATATCTATTGAGTTCCGAACCTTCCAGATCGCGGGGAGGCTGAATGAACAGCAATCCAGCGATTACCAGTAGCAGATAGGCTCCGTAAAGCACTAAGACTAAAAAGAAGACTTTCATCTACTTAATCCAGAAAATCAGAGGCCAAATTGCCACATTAAACAATGAGATTAATGGCAACACATTTTAATCCACTAGAGTTGCAGATTACCCTCAGTGATCATTTCAACAAATAAATAATCATCATTTAGACTTAACTTCATTTCCAGATTTTTGGATTGGATTGGATTTGTTTATTGTCACGTGTACCGAGGTACAGTGAAAAGTATTTTTCTGCGAGCAGCTCAACAGATCATTAAGCACATGAAAATAAAATAAAAAGAAAATACATAATAGAGCAACACAAGGTGTCATGATTTGCAAACATGCAACCAATGAACACTCAGAATAGGACACAACCAATGGGCAGTCAGGACACTCAGAGGTGGCATCACCACAAGGGGGCATGACATAAACACTATTGGATTGGATTGGATTGGATTGGATTTGTTTATTGTCACGTGTACCGAGGTACAGTGAAAAGTATTTTTCTGCGAGCAGCTCAACAGATCATTAAGTACATGAGAAGAAAAGGGAATAAAAGAAAATACATAATAGGGCAACACAAGGTATACAATGTAACTACATAAGCACTGACATCAGATGAAGCATACAGGGGTGTAGTGTTAATGAGGTCAGTCCATAAGAGGGTCATTTAGGAGTCTGGTGACAGTGGGGAAGAAGCTGTTTTTGAGTCTGTTCGTGCGTGTTCTCGGATTTCTGTATCTCCTGCCCGATGGAAGAAGTTGGAAGAGTGAGTAAGCCGGGTGGGAGGGATCTATGACTATGCTGCCCGCTTTCCCCAGGCAGCGGGAGGTGAAGTATGAGTCAATGGATGGGAGGCAGGTCCGTGTGATGGACTGGGCGGTGTTCACGACTCTCTGAAGTTTCTTGCGGTCCTGGGCTGAGCAGTTGCCATACCAGGCTGTGATGCAGCCCGATAGGATGCTTGCCATGGTGCATCTGTAAAGGTTGGTAAGGATCAATGTGGACATGCCGAATTTCCTTAGTTTCCTGAGGAAGTATAGGCGCTGTTGTGCTTTCTTGGTGGTAGCGTCGACGTGGGTGGACCAGGACAGATTTTTGGAGATGTGCACCCCTAGGAATTTGAAACTGCTAACCATCTCCACCTCGGCCCCGTTGATGCTGACAGGGGTGTGTACAGTACTTTGCTTCCTGAAGTCAATTACCAGCTCTTTAGTTTTGCTGGCATTGAGGGAGAGATTGTTGTCACTACACCACTCCACTAGGTTCTCTATCTCCCTCCTGTATTCGGACTCATCGTTATTCGAGATCCGGCCCACTATGGTCGTATCGTCAGCAAACTTGTAGATGGAGTTGGAACCAAGTTTTGCCACGCAGTCTTGTGTGTACAGGGAGTAGAGTAGGGGGCTAAGTATGCAGCCTTGTGGGGCGCCGGTGTTGAGGACTATTGTGGAGGAGGTGTTGTTGTTCATTCTTACTGATTGTGGTCTGTTGGTCAGAAAATCGAGGATCCAGTTGCAGAGTGGGGAGCCAAGTCCTAGGTTTTGGAGCTTTGATATGAGCTTGGCTGGGATTATGGTGTTGAGGGCGGAGCTGTAGTCAATAAATAGGAGTCTAATGTAGGAGTCCTTGTTTTCGTGATGCTCTAGGGATGAGTGTAGGGCCAGGGAAATGGTGTCTGATGTGGACCGGTTGCAGCGGTATGCGAATTGCAGTGGATCAAGGCGTTCTGGGAGTATGGAGGTGATGCGCTTCATGATCAACCTCTCGAAGCACTTCATTACGACTGAAGTCAGGGCCACTGGTCGGTAGTCATTGAGGCACGTTGCCTGGTTCTTCTTTGGTACCGGTATGCTGGTGGTCTTCTTGAAGCAGGTGGGGACCTCGGAGTGGAGTAGGGACAGGTTAAAGATGTCCGTGAATACCTCTGCCAGCTGGTCCGCGCAGGCTCTGAGTGCACGACCAGGGATCCCGTCTGGGCCCGTCGCCTTCCGAGGGTTTGCTTTCAGGAAGGCCAATCTGACTTCGGAAGCTGTGCTGGTGGGTATGGGTGAATTATGGGCTGCTGGGGCACTCGCCAGCGAATTGTTGGTTACCTGCTCGAACCGAGCATAGAATGCATTGAGTTCATCGGGGAGGGGTGCGCTGCTGCCAGAGATACTGTTCGGCTTCGCTTTGTAGCCCATTATGTTGTTTAGTCCTTGCCACAACCGCCGAGAGTCTGTCTGTGACTCTAGCTTGGTTTGATATTCTCTCTTGGCATCTTGGATGGCTTTGCAGAGGTCATACCTGGATTTCTTGTATAGATCAGGGTCGTCTGCCTTGAACGCCTCAGATCTGTCTTCAGTAGGGAGTCAATCTCGCGATTGAGCCATGGTTTCCGGTTGGAGAACGTACGTACTGCTTTATTTGGCACACAGTCGTCCACGCATTTGCTGATGAAGTCTGTGACGGTGGCGGCATACTCATTTAAGTTGGGCGCTGAGTTCTTAAATATGGACCAGTCCACTATAAAAGGAATGAGGCACTCACACCCTGCCTCTTTCCACAGACAGACATCCAGAGAGTTAGACAGGGTTGATCAGCAGCATCACACCCCAGCACGTGGCTTAGAGCAAGCTGCTACAGTTAGACTGAGTTACTACAGTTAGATTAGGAGAGAGTCAAACCCATTTGAGAACTGTGTTAATAGTTCAATAAACATGTTGAACTCATTTCAGAGCCTGGAGCATCCTTTAGTTAAGACTGCATCAAGAAGCAGCCTGTGTTATCCGAAGCAGCATAACACAACATGATACCAGAAGTGGTTGTTCAATCTATTTAGTTCAACTCAGCAAGATCCATGACAACCAGCTACTCAATACAGACACAATGGACAAGATTCAGGATCCTCATCAGCTCAGGACCACCGGCAATGTTAGTGCCAACAGGCGATCATTCAAGCAGAAATTTCAACTATACATGGAAGCATCCAACCTCAGTGGCGCGACCGATGCTCGGAAGATAGCTCTTCTACTCACCACTGCAGGTGATCATGTGATAGTGATCTTCAACTCCTTTCACTTTTCCGAAGGGTAGGACAAAACAAATTCGACAGCCACTGCGAGGTGGATACCAACAAAATCATCGAGCGCTACATCTTCAAGCAGAGGAAGCAAGGTAAAGACGAATCCTTCAACTCCTATCTAACTAACCTTAGTCTGCTAGCACAATCCTGCAACTTCGGTGATATCACTGACTCCATGATCAGAGACCAAATCGTTTTTGGAGTCCACTCTGATCCTCTGCGAGAGCAATTGTTGAAAATCAAGCACATGACCCTGCCAGTCGCGATTGAAATGTGTACTGTGCATGAACACGGTAAAAATCGCTATTCACAGTACAAACCAGCAGAAAGTGAAAAACAAGCCTCCCACGCGGCGGAGAGTGTTCAGGCCATCTCCCGGATGCAGCGCCTCCACATTGACGAAAGCGGCCATTTTGCGCGCTCTCCCGGGGCCCGACGCATGTGCACTGCGATCGGGAACACGAAGCGGCCAAAAATCGCACTGCACAGGTGCAGACGTCCGAGAACCGCACCGCGCATGCACAACGGCGCACTGAATTTCATGACTCCGCTGTCATGACGTGTGCAAACTGCGGCACCGCCCATTTTTAAAAAAACGGCCCTGCAAGAGGCAAACACTGTTTAATCTGTGGGAAACCAAACCACTGCGCAGATCTGCACCACCAGTCAGGAGCCAGCGCTCCCAATTCCGACAGCGGAGCATCAGAAGTGTGCAACACCGAATGCATGACTCTGATCCAGGGCAGTGCGACGGATGCAGATGATGACTATCTGGACAACATTTACCGAGTGGGCATTATTATGAAATACGAATACGCCACACCGGACACATCGCGAGTCCAATCAATCCTGGCCGTGGATTCCGAGGACGAATGGCATGCAGTGATGAAGGTCAACCACTGCCCCATCCAGTTCAAACTGGACACAGGTGCCTCCGCCAACCTGATTTCGCAGGTGGACTTCAAGAGAATCAAGAAGCCGCCCACAATCCTTCCAGCTCCCTGCAAACTCCTGGACTACAATGGAAACACAATCAAGGCACTGGGGTCCTGCCATCTGCAGGTGTCCAGCCGACACACACAAGCAAGCTTACGCTTCGAGATTGTTAAACCAGACAGGGCGTCCCTGCGAGGTGCGCATGCCTGCAAGCAACTGAACCTCATTCAAAAGGTCTACACCGCGACGCCATCCCATTCGGATCTTCAAGCCAGCATCGACGACATCCTAACTCAGTACCCAGATGTATTTAGCGGGATGGGCACGCTGCCATACGAGTACAAGATTCTATTGCGGCCTGATGCCAAGCCAATGGTCCACGCACCACGACGTGTCCCTGCTCCACTGAGAGAGCGTCTGAAGGCAGAGCTCACGAGTCTACAACAAAAAGGCATCATCTCCAAGGTCACTGAACCAACCGACAGGGTCAGCTCGATGGTGTGCGTAAAGAAGCCTTCGGGGGACCTACGCATCTGCATTGACCCCAAGGATCTAAACAAAAACATTATGTGGGAACATTACCCCATCCCGAAGAGGGAAGAAATCACGAGTGAGATGGCGCACGGGTGCCTCTTCACAAAATTGGACACATCCCAAGGATTTTGGCAAATCTAACTTGAAGAATCCAGCAGAAGGCTCTGCACCTTCAACACACCTTTTGGCAGATTCTGCGACAACCGAATGTCATTTGGCATCATCTCGGCATCAGAGATTTTCTGTCGCATCATGGAACAGATGATGGAGGGAATAGAAGGGGTTCGTGTCTACATTGACGATATCATAATCTGGTCCACACCCCAGAGGAACATGTGTCGCGACTCAAGAAAGTATTCCGACGCATACATGAACATGGCCTCAAGCTAAACAGGTCCAAGTGCTGTTTTGGGACATCCACGCTGAAGTTCCTGGGCGATCAGGTTTCGCGACACGGTGTGCGCCCGGACACAGACAAAATTAAAGCCATCGAGGCAATGAAAGTCCCCGAGGGCAAGAAGGCAGTACTGTGCTTCCTGGGAATGGTCAATTTCCTTGGCAAGTTCATCCCGAATTTGGCCACACACACCCTACGCAACCTGGTGAAAAAAATCAACCGCCTTGAAATGAAATGAACATCACTTATTGTCACAAGTAGGCTTCAAATGAAGTTACTGTGAAAAGCCCCTAGTCGCCACATTCTGTTGCCTGTTCGGGGAGGCTGGTACGGGAATTGCACCCGTCTGCTGGCCTGCCTTAGTCTGCTTTCAAAGCCAGCGATTTAGCCCTGTGCTAAACCAGCCTTTGAGTGGAAGGCGGAGCACTGAACAGAGTGGCTGGAGCTGAAAGCCAAGCTCACCACTGCACCCGTCCTTGCATTCTTTGACCCACCGAGAGACCAAGATATCCACAGATGCGAGTCAGGGTGGCATTGGGGCAGTGTTGCTTCAAAGAGACGACACGTCATCCTGGGTGCCAGTAGCATACGCGTCACGGGCAATGACACCCACTGAGACCAGATATGCGCAGATTGAGAAGGAGTGTTTAGGTCTTCTCACCGCCATCCTCAAATTTCATGATTATGTCTGCGGCTTGCCAACATTTACTGTTGAGACGGATCATAGGCCTCTGGTCCACATCATCCAAAAGGACCTGAACGAGATGACGCCTCGTTTGCAGAGAATTCTGCTCAAACTCCGGAGGTATGTTTTCAATTTGGTGTACACACCTGGCAAGGAGCTCATCATCGCCGATGCATTGTCCCACTCCATCAATTCACCCAGTGAACCACTGGAGATCATCCAGCACATTGAATTGCAGGTACAACTGTGTGCAAGCACTCTCCTGGCAACAGATGAGAAGATCGTTCTTATCCAAGAAGAGACGGCCAATGACCCCCTGTTGCAGCGAGTCATCCACAACCTCAGCAATGGCTGGCAGAAAGGGCAATGCCCTCAATTCTACAACGTCAAGGATGACCTGACGCTGATCGACGGCATCCTGCTCAAGCTGGACAGGGTAGTCCCACTACGTCTCCAGAGCATGGTGCTGCGGCAGATTCATGAGGGACGCCTGGGCGTAGAAAAGTGCAGACGCAGGGCCCGGCAATCTGTCTACTGGCCCGGCATCAACCAGGACATCACGGACATGGTCCTGAACTGCGAAACCTGTCAGAGGTTCCAACCAGCGCAGAACAAGGAGACGCTCCAACCACATGACCCAGAGACCTCTCCGTGGTCCACAGTTGGCATTGACCTATTCCACGCGAATGGTCGCGACTATATCTTAATAATCGATTACTTTTCAAAATCCTGAGGTGCTGAAGCTGCCAGACCTCACCTCACGGACCATCATCGAAGCGTGTAAAGAGACATTCTCACGGCATGGCATCCCGAACACCGTCATGAGCGACAATGGCCCGTGCTTCCACAGTCGAGAATGGTCCACGTTTGCCAAGAGCTACAATTTCAGGCATGTCACCTCCAGTCCGCACTATCCGCAGTCCAATGGCAAAGTTGAAAAAGGGGTGCACATCGTTAAGCAGCTCATCCACAAGGCCTCGGACTCCGCTTCCGACATACACCTTGCACTACTTGCGTACCGGGCAACTCCCTTGTCCAGCTCAACTGCTGATGAACAGGGACCTGCGGACGACGCTTCCAGCCATACACCTGCCCAACCTGGATCACCTCCCGGTGCTGCAGAAGATACAGCAGCTTCGCGACAGCCAGAAGCAGGGCTATGACGCACATGCCACCGATCTGGACGTGCTATCCCCGGCAGACATGGTCAGGATCAAGATACCGGTTGGTGGGTGGTCTGCTCCGGCTGTCGTTGTTCGACAGGCCGCGCCCAGATCCTATGTCATACGTATGGTTGATGGCTCCATTGTGCGAAGGAATCGAAGGGCACTGCGAATCGTTGCTTGCCCACAACCACTTTCCCCTCCATTTCCACAGGTCGAATTGCCACCTCCAGACACCTCGAACCACGAGGCCAGCAGTCGTGCCTCCCACTCGCCTGTCAAGACACCGTCATCCACTCCACCACCTCTCCGGCGGTCAACGAGGATCAGACGCAAGCCTCAGAGACTGGACGTATGAGCATTTGTTTTGTTTGTCCTGTTCTGTATTCCTCAGTCAGTCACAAGTATATACATCTACAAAAAAAAAGGGGAGATGTCATGATATGCAAACATGCAACCAATGAACACTCAATGACACAACCAATGGGCAGTCAGGACACTCAGAGGAGGCATCACCACAAGGGGGCATGACATAAACACTATAAAAGGGATGAGGCACTCACACCCTGCCTCTTTCCACAGTCAGACATCTAGAGAGTTAGGCAGGGTTAATCAGCAGCATCACACCCCAGCACGTGGTTTAGAGCAAGCTGGTACAGTTAAACTGAGTTACTGCAGTTAGATTAGCAGAGAGTCGAACTCATTTGAGAACTGTGTTAATAGTTCAATTACCACGTTGAACTCATTTCAGAGTCTGGAGCATCCTTTAGTTAAGACTGCATCAAGTAGCAGCCTGTGTTATCTCCGAAGCAACATAACACAAGACAAGGTACACAATGTAAATACATAGATACCGGCATCAGGTGAAGCATACAGTATTAATCAGGTCAGTCCATAAGAGGGTCGTTTAGGAGTCTGGTAACAGCGGGGAAGAAGCTGTTTTTGAGTCTGTTTGTGCGTGTTCTCAAACTTTTGTATCTCCTGCCCGGTGGAAGAAGTTGGAAGAGTGAGTAAGCCGGGTGGGAGCGGGAGGTGTAGATAGTGTTAATGGATGGGAGGCAGGTTCGTGTGATGAACTGGGCTGCGTTCACGAATACAGAGAGAAAAAACTTAAATGGATGAAAGCTAATGGTCAATGAAAATGTTTTTGTGTCAATTTATTTTTAACAATGTTCCTCGTTCCCAATCTCACTCCCACCCACCTCATCCTCACCCTCGTCACCCCAGCCACTGTTCTTCTTGTCACCATAGGCTTTTCCAGTCCATAGGCAAAAATTGAAAAACTGGTTCCTTTCAATAACTTTCCTGACACTCAGTTTAAACTGTGCAATGAAGTTCGAACGATCTGCCATACAGCATTTTGTCACTGAAAAAGTAATTTTTTAGACCTGCTTTTAATTTATTAAAGTGGGATTTGGGAACTGGACAGTTTATACTCCTATAAAATCACTAAATCTGAGCCGCTTCCAAACAATCTGGGTAAGGCAGTTAAAAGCAATATTGCTTTGACAAAGGGCCATCTGGACTCGAAACGTTAGCTCTTTTCTCTCCCTACAGATGCTGCCAGACCTGCTGAGATTTTCCAGCATTTTCTCTTTGGTTGCAGATTCCAGCATCCGCAGTAATTTGCTTTTATCCAAAAGCAATAGTTTGCTCCCCTGACTCTTTAAAACTAGACTAGAACAATTAAATTAAATTTATGCTCAGTGGTATACCAATCTCATCATACTGGCTGGCTTGATGACAAATTGATTACAAAGTGAATATTGGCACCATTGTGCCAGTTGAAGAGAGGGGTAGGAGGGGTCGGTTTAGTAAAGAAAATATATTCACTTAATGAACTGCAAACACGGTCCATTTATACAACACGCAGTCTGCTCGGTGAATAGTTTGCCAAACAGTATCTACAAACTATAGCTAAGATAGCTCATGACTGAAACTACAGCAAAGACTCCAAATAAAAGCAGGATTATGCAGCAAAATGCAGTGAGTATAAGATCGATATATAATGAAAATCATGAGTGTAGAAACAATTCCAGTCACTTATGGCAGCATAGCCCAGGATAATTGATGGGCATTGACCAATTATCTCCAATATGGCCAGCACTTGTGCAATCACTATATGCAGTCTGCTTGATTGCTCCCCCTTCCACAAACATTCACCACCGACGAACAGTGACAGCCATGTGCACCGTCTACAAGACACACTGCAGAAACTCGCCAAGGTTCCTTAGGTAGTACCCTCCGAATCCATGACCACTACCATCTAGAAGGATAACAGCAGCAGATAGCTGAGAACACCACCAATGGTGATGGTGGAGGTTCCCCTCCAAGTCACTCACCACCCTGACTTGGAAATATATCGCCCGGCCCTTCACTGTCGCTGGGTCAAAATCCTGGAACTCGCTCCCTAACAGCATGGAGGGTGTACCTACACCTCAGCGACTGCAGCGGGTTCAAGAAGGCAACTCACCGCCATCTCGTGAAGGGCAACTAGGGATGGGCAAAAAATGCTGGCCTAACCACATCCCGTAAATGAATTTTTAAAAAAATATTACAACCTTCAGACTTCGATGAGGGGATATCCAGTTTGGGTAAAAACTGACATTAGAGTCAAACTGAGGGTAGCAAAGGTAGCAGACTGTGTTGATCGCTCGCTTTGCCCTAGATTGAAGACCAAAATGCCAAACGTTCTGCTTCTGCCAGGTAAAATAATCCAATGATACACAGAATCATTGCATATTCATTATTTTGTATTATTCTGTAAAGACATAAGTGATTCCAATTATAGCAACTATTACTCTCCATGTTCTTCTGCTGGAGGAGAGAAGGTTTTGTGTGAGATTTTTATTTAAAAATTGTTACAGTTTCAGGTTTGGCACAGATCCCTGTCTCAGGGATTAGTGTATCAGTTGCTCCCGTGAGCAATCTTACTCTAATGGGAGGTAACTGACACTGTCCTATAATTATTTGGATGGCAGTATTACCCAGATTTGTAACAATAGTGTCCCCTTTCTGATCTGACCTGGTTGGGAAGTCTTTCACATGTGTACGCTGGTAGACAGCTGGTTTGTGATGCAGAGCGAGGCCAACAGGATTCAATTTCTGTACCAGCTGAGGTTATTCATGAAGGTCCCGCCTTCTCAACCTTGCTCCTCGCCTGAGGTGTGGTGACCCTCAGGCTAAATCACCACCAGTCAGCTCTCCCCCTCAAAGGGGAAAACAGCCTATGGTCATCTGGGACTATGGTTACTTCACTTCTTCAATCTCGCTGCATGGTAAACCACTAGCCAGTTCTTGCTGGATGCAAAGCTGGATACAAGGCACGGTGGCACAGTCGTTAGCACTGTTGCTTCACAGCGCTAGGGTCCCGGTTCGATTCCCGGCTGGGTCACTGTCTGTACAGAGTCTGCATGTTCTCCCCGTGTCTACGTGGGTTTCCTCCGGGTGCTCCGGTTTCCCCCACAAGTCCCGAAAGACGTACTTGTTAGGTAATTTGGACATTCTGAAATCTCCCTCTGTGTACCCGAACAGGCACCGGAATGTGGCGACTAGGGGCTTTTCACAGTAACTTCATTGCAGCGTTAATGTAAGCCTACTTGTGACAATAATAAAGATTATTATGAAGTTCCTTTATTCACAGCAAGTGAACATACAGAGTAACAGTTATAATCGGATTATTGTATTTCAATCAATACAATATGTCTTTGCATAATCAGACAAGATAATAAATGTTATGCTTCCCCACACCTTCTTTGTTTGAAACGGAATAATGCTTTGCATTCTGGTCTTCAATCCAGGGCACAGGACTCTTGATGCAGTCTACCGTCTATTCCACCCTCAGCTTGACTCCTGTGTCAGTTTTTATTCAGACCAATCAAACCCCCTCAACAAAGTCTAACCTGGCAATGATTCACTGATGGGTGTTGACTTCAGGAAGCAAAGTACTGTACACACCCCTGTCAGCATCAACGGGGCCGAGGTGGAGATGCAGTTTCAAAATTCCTAGGGGTGCACATCTCCAAAAATCTGTCCTGGTCCACCCACGTTGACGCTACCACCAAGAAAGCACAACAGCGCCTATTATCTTGGAGTAAACCATTTAACACCTCTTGGATCATCTAAAATCTATAAACAAGTGATGCTGAGACAGTGATGTCTGAGACAGCGATGATGGAAACTATTCAGCCTTTTCTTTTGCCCAGCTTGTGTTGTTTGGGAGGTGCTTTGAGCATGCTGGCTTTGCATACTTGCAGTTGGTCTTGCCAGTCAGGTTGCTGTTGTTCCACACTCTCTTACCCAGCTTGGACAGAACAGCTGCAGCATTTGCAATGTGTATGCTGATTTCAGCATCAAGTGACAGATTGCTGGTGATTGTGGAGCCTAGATATGTGAAGTTATCAAGAACCTCCAACCATTCGTTGTCAACGCTGATGGGTGGCGGTATGACGTTTGTCTTCCTGATTTAAAAAAATATATATTTATTGGGAAAATTTTTCATTATAACACAGTAGAAACAGAAAACAGATACAATCCCATATTTATCCTCCCTTCCCCCAAAATAAATAAAATCAAAAATAGACATCCAACCCTCCCCTGCCCGGGTTCCCTAACAACTCTCTGAAATAGGAAATGGAAGGTTTCCAACTTGAGTAGAACCCTCCTGCCGGCCCCTTCGTGATGTAATTTACCTTCTCTAGGTACAAAAACTCAATAAAGTCACTCAACCAGGGCGAGGTCCTCCACCCAAACAGAACTCACCTTCGGATTATTAACGAGGCAAAGAAAATAGCCACCAGTGGGCAAGGCAGCAGCCCATTCCCAAGAATCACTAACATGGTGTTGAAGGAGACCCAAAAGCTCACAGGTTTCGGATATGACCAGAACGTGCGTGTGAGCGCGTATGATTCGCCGTTTCCCGAGAACAGCGCCCGCACTTACCTTCCACTCGCAAAAAACCCCCCCACTCATCCGCACACTGGTCAGATGTGCCATATGCACCATCTGAATCAAGATGAGTCGAGCACATGAGGAGGTGGAGTTGACTCGATGAAGAGCCTCCCCCCCCCCCTTCCCATCAAAACCCGGTCCCAGCTCCCTCTCTCACTTCCAATTTACCTCATCTAAAGGAGCATGATACTCCATCAAGATCCGGCCATAAATATCCCGGATCATCCCCTTCCCCAGCTCAACCAGCGAAAGGATCCTGTCCACCGGAGAGGGTGAGGGTGCCAAGGGGAAGGAAGGAATCTCCGTGCGCAAAAAGTCACCAATCTGAAAAGATCCTAAATAGATTAGACTTTGGAAGTTGGGATTTATCTTCCGAACCGGCAAACTTCCCCTCTATAAACATGCCGGCTGACCGTTCCGACCCCGCCCCACCATGACCCGAATGACGAATCCAAAATTGTCGGAACAAAACGATGATTTCTGGAGATTGGGGCTACAGGGCTGGTTTAGCACAGGGCTAAATAGCTGGCTTTTAAAGCAGACCAAGGCAGGCCAGCAGCACGGTTCAATTCCCGTACCAGCCTCCCCGAACAGGCGCCGGAATGTGGCGACTAGGGGCTTTTCACAGTCACTTCATTTGAAGCTTACTTGTGACAATAAGCGGTTTTCATTTCATTCATTTTCACATTGACAGGTTGGCCAGCCTAAGATGTTGCCTGGCCTGTACACTTGCAGCGCTGTTAGGGAGTTCCACACATTTGAGACTCTGTCCATTTGTCACTGAAGGTGTTCCTCAGTTTGGAAGGAGGTGATCCTCAGCATCACCAGACAAACTGTCTGATGAGGACTTGGTGCACCTATGTCTTGGATCTCAGGCAAGCAATGTTGAAGAGCTCTCTTGTTAGTTCTCCTGTGTAAGTCGATATTCTCTGCAGATGACCTGAGGCATATGACACCAACAAAGAGAAGAATATGCCAAAGAGTGTTGGCACCAGAACATTCCACTGACACCACTGCCGATCTCAAAGGGTTCCTATGTTGCCCCTTCATCATTGACCTTACCCACCATGATGTCATAGAAAGAGACCACATTGAGCAGGCTCGGCCAATGCTCTCCAGCAGCTTAACCAGACCACCTCTGCTCACATGGTCCAATGCCTTTGGTGAGATCGATCACGGCAGCATTTGGCGGTCTCCTTGATTTACCGCGTTTCTTTTGCAGCCGCTAGACGGAGATCATATCAATCGAAGATCTTCCACTTCTGAAACCACACTGGGATTCAGGGTAGATGCGTTCAACCGGGATCAGGGGTCTGACAAGAGCAACAATATGTTTCACACGATGCTCAGCAGGTAGATGCCTCGATAGTTGCTGTAACCGCTGTGGTCATCCTTGTTCTTGTACGTGGCCGGTTTAGCTCAGTTGGCTGGGCGGCTGGTTTGTGATGCAGGACGAGGCCAGCGGCGTGGGTTCACTTCCCGTACCGCCTGAGGTGTGGTGATCCACAGGTTAAATCACCAGCAGTCAGTTCTCCCCCTCAAAGGGGAAAGCAGCCTCTGGTGACTTTACTTACCTTTTACAAGGTCACAATCCTCGCACATTCCTGATGCAGTGCCCCCTTCCCTCTAGCAGAGACAGATGCAGAGACATTTGTATAGATGCTGCAGCAAGAGGGCTGGTTTACCCCGGGGCAGGCAGTGCAACTGGAACTTGGTCCAGGACAAGTGAATCTCCTTCACTGTGGGTTCAGTTCTGCAGCTGCTCTCGGTCACAGCTCAAGAGCAACAAATTTGGCTTCACTGGTGAAGTCCTCACCCTGTGAGAGAATTTTAAAATGCATCTGAGGGGGGTTCAGAGAGATTCGCCCTCAAGCCTGCCTGAGCACAGAATTGAACTGCATTTGCGTGTAAAACAAGTAAATTATTCATGACAATAATTTGAAATAGTACTTTAATTTGAAAGGCTTGTTGGTTAACAGCAGCAGATCTTCCAATTAAAATATGTTGCCCAAATAAAACTGCAGAATAAAATAACCTGAACAGCTGAGATTTTCTGAATGCCCAGGTTGGCTTTCCTGGTTAATAATAGAATGAAATGTGGATAATAGAAGCTCGATATAAAATGTGAGAACTGAACATTCAGAATATGCAAGTGTGCTGTTAATAGAGAGGAGAATAATTCACAGGGATTCGTGGGAAATTGAAAATAGTTTCCCTTTCCCCAAACCATTATTCAAAAGCAAATGGATACCGACCTGGTCCATGATCATTGGAAACAGGTATTGTTTTTGCCCCAGATGAATCATTCAGAACTCTCCCAATAGAGTTACTGAGAGGGTTATGCCCTGCAAATTGAATTAGCCAAATAATTTGACAATGAAGCAGCACAGATAACAGCGGAATGGTTATTTGGTGCGAGAGATAAACAAACTGAATGGTGCCCATGGAGCAAGTTTGAATTAAGAGCAGACCGTACAGAATCTCTGGCCTTTCATTCATTTGTTTATTTTCGGAAATGGGGAAGCTGCTTTAAAATATGTCAGCTAAAATGGATCTCCGGCGCTGAGTAGTTGCAGGGAGTGGGAGAAGCGGGACGTGGGATTGGGAGAAGGGGGTGGAGAAGGGGGTGGGAGTGGAAGAAGGAGGTGGGAGTGGGAGAAGGGGGAGGTGAGAGTGGGAGAAGGGGGAGTGTGAGTCGGAGAAGGGTGAGGTGGTACTGGAGAAGGGGGAGGTGGGAGTGGGAGAAGAGGGAAGTGTTATTGGGAGAAAGGGGAGGTGGGACTGGGAGAAGGGGAGGTGGGACTGGGGGAGGTGGGAGTGGGGGAAGGGGGAGGTGGGAGTGGGAGGAGCAGGAGGTGGGATAAGGGGGAGGTGGAACTGGGAGAAAGGGGAGGTGGGAGTGGGGGAAGGGGGAAGGTAGCAGGGGAGTTGGGACTGGGAGAAGGGGGAGGTGGGACTGGGAGAAGTGGGAGGTGGGATTGGGAGAAGGGGGAGGTGGGAGTGGGGGAAGGGGGAGGTAGAAGGGGGAGGTGGGAGTGGGAGAAGGGGGAGGAGGGATTGGGAGAAGGGGGAGGTGGGAGTGGGGGAAGGGGGATGTGGGAGCGGGAAGAGGGGGAGGTGGGAGTGGGAGGAGGGGGAGGTGGGAGTGGGAGAACGGGTGGTGGGAGCGGGAGAAGGGGGAGGTGGGACTGGGAGAAGGGGGAGGTGGGAGTGGGAGGAGGGGGAGGTGGGAGCGGGAGAAGGGGGAGGTGGGACTGGGAGAAGAGGAAAGTGGGACTGGGAGAAAGGGGAGGTGGGACTGGGAGAAGAGGGAAGTGGGACTGGGGGAAAGGGGAGGTGGGACTGGGAGAGGTAGGAGTGGGAGAAGGGGGAGGTGGGAGTGGGAGAAGGGGGAGGAGGGATTGGGAGAAGGGGGAGGTGGGAGTGGGGGAAGGGGGATGTGGGAGCGGGAAGAGGGGGAGGTGGGAGTGGGAGGAGGGGGAGGTGGGAGTGGGAGAACGGGTGGTGGGAGCGGGAGAAGGGGGAGGTGGGACTGGGAGAAAGGGGGAGGTGGGAGTGGGAGGAGGGGGAGGTGGGAGCGGGAGAAGGGGGAGGTGGGACTGGGAGAAGAGGAAAGTGGGACTGGGAGAAAGGGGAGGTGGGACTGGGAGAAGAGGGAAGTGGGACTGGGAGAAAGGGGAGGTGGGACTGGGAGAGGTAGGAGTGGGAGAAGGGGGAGGTGGGAGTGGGAGAAGGGGAGGTGGGAGTGGGAGAAGGGGAGGTGGGACTGGGAGAAGAGGGAGGTGCGAGCGGGATGAGGGGGTGGTGGGAGTGGGAGGAGGGGGAGGTGGGAGTGGGAGAAGGGGGAGGTGGTACTGGGAGAACGAGGAGGTGGGAGTGGGAGGAGGGGGTGGTGGGAGTGGGAGGAGGGGGAGGTGGGAGTGGGAGAAGGGAGAGGTGGGAGAAGGGGGTGGTGGGAGTGGGAGAAGGGGGAGGTGGTT